>NC_092727.1:93408820-94033820 GCF_047496885.1 Scyliorhinus torazame
GGTGAGGGGGAGCAGCGCGGCCTTATGAGCCGTCACGCCGTGCGGCACATATGACGCTGCACGGCGTGAACCACTGCGCAAGCGCGGATCCCGTTACGTCGCTTGCTAGCCCATTTCGGGGCCGGAGACTTTCGACCCATTTTTCCGACGTGACGCAAGTCGGATTTGCGCCGTTTGTTGCGGCAATCGGCGGACCTTTCCGTCGATAACGGAGAATTTCGACCCAGATATCAGTCTTATGATTTTTCAGCTTTACATAATGATGAGCCTTAAAAAATACCCATGCAGCTTTATCAGACTTCATTTTAAATCTTCCAAATGTCAATGGGGAACTGACTGTGCTGTTGATTCATTCTTCTCTTTTTAAAGTATTTTTATTAAGGAGAATTTCATTTCTAACAAAGAGTACACAGTATCAATATGAAAAAGGGGTGTTTACAGAGTGCAATATTAGAAAAGAAGAAAAAGCAGCAGAGAGCAAAGATGAAACAGATACTAAAGCGAGACCCATGAACTCCTATGGGGCAGCTTTCCAGTTGTGTCCCCCTGGGTTCAGGAGTGGGGGCCCATGTTTGCAGGTCCCTGCTCCCTGTCTTCGTTGTCCTCGGTACTGAACCGTGCCAGAGGGGGCCGGGGGAGGTGGTGGGTCTTGTCCATCGTCAGCCGGGCACGATTTTGGTCCCGCCGTTGTGGTTGCTTCCATCTGCGCTCCCACCCTTTGTCCCGTCCGGTTCCCCTTTCCTGCTTGTCCTGTATTTCCCTTGGCGCCTTTCGCACTCCCCCCCGCCCCCCCTCTCCCCCCGTCCCCTCCCCTCCTGCCGACCCCCTCCCCGTCCGTTCTTCTCTTTCTTCCGTTGTCTGTTTTGTTTCTCCCCCCTCCACTTAGTTTATTGGTTACTGGTCACAAACAGGTCTTGGTGCAGTGTCGATCCACTCTTTTTTAAAAAATATATATTTTATTAAAGTTTTTCAACAACACAATTTTTTCCCCTTACAAACAATAACCACCACCCCCCCCTCCCGTAACAAAATAACACGAAATCGCACTGAGAAAGATATATACATGGCAAAATGTATATTTACATGGCTTTATACACTGGCTCTCTCCCCGCACGTGCCAGTTTCCCCAACCCTTCATGTTATCTCCTGCTCATCCATCCCCCCAAGCAATCCCCCATTCCCCCCCCTGCCCCCCTCCTCCCCCCCCCCCCCCCCCAAGACATCCCCCCCCCACTCCCCCCCAGGGTTGCTGCTGCTGCTGACCGATCTCCCCTAACGCTCCGCGAGATAGTCTAGGAACGGTTGCCACCGCCTGTAGAACCCCTGCACAGACCCTCTCAGGGCAAACTTAATCCTCTCCAGCTTTATGAACCCAGCCATGTCGTTTATCCAGGCCTCCACGCTAGGGGGCTTCGCCTCCTTCCACATTAGCAAGATCCTTCGCCGGGCTACTAGGGACGCAAAGGCCAGAATGCCGGCCTCTTTCGCCTCCTGCACTCCCGGTTCATCCACTACTCCGAATATTGCTAGCCCCCAGCTTGGCTTGACCTGGACTTTCACCACCTGAGATATTGCTCCCGCCACTCCTCTCCAGAACCCCTCCAGTGCCGGGCATGACCAAAACATATGGACATGGTTCGCCGGGCTCCCTGAGCACCTTCCACATCTGTCCTCTACCCCAAAGAACCTACTCAACCTTGCCCCCCGTCAAGTGAGCTCTTAATTGTATCAGGCTGAGCCTGGCACACGAGGAGGAGGAATTAACTCTACCCAGGGCATCAGCCCACAGACATTCTTCGATCTCCTCCCCCAGCTCCTCCTCCCATTTACCCTTCAACTCTTCTACTAGCGCTTCCCCCTCTTCTTTCATCTCTTGGTGTATTGCCGACACCTTGCCCTCCCCCGACCCATACACCCGAGATCACCCTGTCTTGAATTTCTTGTGCCGGGAGCAACGGGAATTCCCTGCCCTGTCGCCTCACAAAAGCCCTCACCTGCATATATCTAAAGGCATTTCCCGGGGGTAACTCAAACTTCTCCTCCAGTGCCTCTAGGCTCGCAAATGTCCCGTCAATGAACAAGTCCCCCATTCTTCTAATCTCCGCCCGATGCCAACCCTGGAACCCCCCCATCCATCTTCCACGGGACAAACCGGTAGATACCCCTGATCGGGGACCACACCGAGGCTCCCACTGCACCGCTGTGCCGTCTCCACTGGCCCCAGATCCTTAACGTTGCCGGCCACCACCGGGCTCATGGTATACTTTGACGGCGAGAACGGCAGCGGTGCCGTCACCAACGCCCCAAGCTCATTCCTTTACAGGACGCCATCTCCATCCTCTTCCATGTCACCCCCTCTCCCTCCATGACCCACTTGCGGATCATCGCCACATTTGCTGCCCAGTAGTAGCTCCCTAGGTTTGGCAACGCCAACCCTCCTCGGTCCCTACTGCGTTCCAGGAACCCTCTCCTTACCCTCGGGGTCTTGTTTCCCCACACAAATCCCATAATACTCCTACCTACTCTCTTAAAAAAGCCCTTGGTGATCGCGATGGGAAGGCACTGAAACACAAACAGAAACCTCGGAAGGACCACCATTTTGACCGACTGCACTCTACCCGCCAGCGAGAGCGGTAACATGTCCCATCTTTTGAAGTCCTCCTCCATTTGGTCCACCAACCTCGTCAGATTCAGTTTATGTAGGGCCCCCCAACTCCTGGCTATCTGGATCCCCAGATACCGAAAACTCCCCCGCCGCCCTCCTCAGCGGTAGGGGTCCCCTATCCCTCTTTCTTGGTCCCCCTGCCTGTATTACAAAGAGCTCACTCTTCCCTACATTGAGCTTATAGCCCAAAAACTCCCCCAAACTCCCTTAGAGTCTGCATGACCTCCACCATCCCCCTCCATTGGGTCCGCCACGTACAGCAACAGGTCATCCGCATATAGCGACACCCGATGCTCTTCTCCCCCTCGGACCATCCCCCTCCATTTATTAGACTCCCTCAGTGACATGGCCAAGGGTTCGATCGCCAATGCAAACAACAGGGGGGACAGGGCGCACCCCTGTCTCGTCCCTCGGTACAGCCGAAAGTACTCCGGCCTCCGCCGGTTCGTCACTACACTCGCCACCGGGGGCTCTGTAAAGGAGCTTAACCCAGCTGATAAACCCTCCCCCGAACCCAAACCTACGCAGCACCTCCCAGAGGTACTCCCACTCTACACAGTCAAAGGCCTTTTCTGCGTCCATAGCTGCCACTATCTCCGCCTCTCCCTCCTCCGATGGCATCATTATCATGTTTAAGAGCCGCCGCACATTAGTGTTAAATTGCCTGCCCGTTACGAATCCCGTCTGGTCCTCATGGATCACCCCCGGGACACAGTCCTCAGTCCTCGTGGCCAGCACTTTTGCCAATAACTTAGCGTCCACATTGAGGAGCGAAATCGGCCTGTACGATCCACATGCTTTAGAATCAAGGAAATTGTCGCTTCCGACATTGTCGGGGGGCAGGGTCCCCCTCCTCTCTTGCCTCGTTAAAGGTCCTCACTAGCAGCGGGGCCAACAGGTCTACGTACTTTCTGTAGAACTCCACCGGGAACCCGTCCGGGCCCCGGGACCTTCCCCGCCTGCATACTCCCCAAACCCTTGCTCAGCTCCTCCAACTCGATTGGTGCCCCCAAACCAGCCACCTCTTGCTCCTCCACCCTCGGGAACCTCAGTTGGTCTAGGAATCGTCTCATCCCCTCTTCCCCCACTGGGGGCTGGGATCTGTACAGCTCTTCATAGAAGGCCTTGAATACCTTGTTTATTTTTGTTACACTCCGAACTGTGGCTCCCCTTCCATCTTTGATTCCCCCTATTTCCCTCGCTGCCATCCTCTTACGGAGCTGGTGTGCCAGCATCCGACTAGCCTTTTCCCCGTACCCGTAGGTCGCCCCCTGTGCCTTCCTCCACTGTGCCTCCGCCTTCCCCGTGGTCAACAGGTCAAACTCCGTCTGGAGCCGTCGTCTTTCCCCAAGTAATCTTTCCTCCGGGGGCCTCTGCGTATCTCCTGTCCACTCTCAAAATCTCCCCCACTAACCACTCCCTTTCCATGCCCTCTGTCTTCTCCCTATGAGCCCTGATGGAGATCAGCTCTCCCCTGATCACCGCCTTCAACGCCACCCTAACCACCCCCACTCGCACCTCCCCATTGTCGTTGGCCTCCAAGTACCTTTCGATACACCCCCTCACCTTCCCACACACCACCTCATCTGCCAGCAGTTCTACATCGAGCCGCCACAGCGGGCGTTGGTCCCTCTCCTTTCCCAGCCCCATTTCCACCCAGTGCGGGGCGTGGATGAGCGCCCTGCCCAGAACAAAAAAATCTATCCGGGAGTAGGCTTTTGCACGTGGGAGAAGAAAGAAAATTCCCCTGGCCTGCGGTCTTGCAAACCTCCATGGGTCCACTCCCCCCCATCTGATCCATAAACCCCCTAAGCACCTTGGCCGCCGCCGGCCTCTTTCCCGTCCTTGATCTGGAGCGGTCCAGTGCTGGGTCCAGCACTGCATTGAAGTCCCCTCCCATTATCAGGCCTCCTACCTCCAGGTCCGGGAATGCGCCCCAACATGCACTTCATGAATCCAGCATCATCCCAGTTCAGGGCATATACATTTACCAACACCACCCACGTCCCTTGCAACCTACCACTCACCATCAAATATCTCCCTCCATTATCCGCTACGATAGTCTTGGCCTCAAATGACACATGCTTTCCCACCAAAATTGCCACCCCTCTATTTTTCGCGTCCAGTCCCGAGTGAAATACCTGTCCTAACTATCCCCTTCTTAACCTGACCTGGTCCGCCACCTTCAGGTGTGTCTCTTGGAGCATAGCCACATCTGCCTTCAGTCCCTTCAAGTGCGCGAACACTTGAGCCCTCTTCTCCGGCCCATTCAGGCCCCTCACGTTCCACGTTATCAGCCGGATTGGAGGGGCTCTCACCCCCCCCCCCCCCCCCCCCCCCCCCCCCCCCCCCCCCGCCGACTAGCCATCTCCTTTTCTGGGCCAGTCCCGTGTCCGTGTCTCCCTCACCCTCCAGTCCCGTCCCGACCACCTCTTCTGTGTCCCATTCCCTTTCGGCCAGTGCAGCAGCAACCCTTTATTCCCCCCCTTCCCCCCTCCCCCCCTCCCCTCCCCCCCGCTAGATCCCTGTCTAGCATTTTTTGCTCCCCCCATATCACTCCCGTAAGTCAGCTGACACCTGCTGACCCCGGCTTCCCCCGCCGTCCCTTTGACCCCCCCCCGTGTGGGAGTCTCCCAATCAATATACGTTCCTTCGTTCCCCTTCCCGCGCGCGGGAAAAAAAAACCACGCTTTCCAAAGCCTGCCCCGCCCCCTCTGGCACAGCTCCTGTCGCGGCCTTGTCTCTCTCCCCCAGCCCATATAACATTTCCTGCGCGTGATTGACCCCCTATATACAACAACCATCACACATCAACCCTCAAACACCCCCCACCCTCACAAACCCTCAGTTAGAGTCCAACTTTTCAGTTGTATAAAGGTCCACGCCTCTTCAGGCGTTTCGAAGTAGTAGTGTTGGTCCTTGTATGTGACCCACAATCGCGCTGGCTGTAGCATTCCAAGTTTCACTCCTTTCCGATGCGGCACCGCTTTGGCCCGGTTGAAACCCGCTCTCCGCTTAGCGACCTCCGCGCTCCAGTCCCGGGTATATTCGGATCTCTGCATTGTCCCACTTGCTGCTCCGCTCCTTCTTGGCCCATTTCAGGACCCTCTCTCTGTCTGTGAATCGGTGAAATCTCACCACCATCGCCCTTGGCGGCTCATTTGCCTTGGGCTTCCTCGCCAGCACCCGGTGTGCCCCGTCCAGCTTCAGTGACCTCGAAGGGGCCTCCTCGCCCATCATCGCCCCGAGCATCGTGCTCGTGTATGCCGCGGGCATCGGCCCCCCTCCACTCCTTCTGGGAGACCCAGGATCCTCAGATTCTTTCTCCTCGACCTGTTCTCCAGGTCTTCGAGTCTTCCCGCCCACTTCTTGTGTAGCGCCTCATGCCGCTCCACTCTCACCGCCAGGCCCAAGATCTCGTCCTCATTCTCACTGACTCTTTTCTGTACCTCCTGGATCTTCATCTCGTGGGCCTTCTGGGTCATCCCTAGTCCTTCAATTACCGCCAGCATAGGCGCCAGCATCTCCTTGCGCAGCTCCTCGAAGCAGCGCTTGATGAACTCCTGCAGCTCCGGCCCGCAATCCGCTTTGTCCCCGGCCGCCCGCCATTTTGATTTTTTTCCCTCGCTTCTCCCGCTGCTCCAATGCCGCTTTTTTGGCCGTTGCACTTCTGGTCCGGTCCATAAAAGTTGGAGGGGGACCTCTCTCTTCACTTCCCCACGAGTTGTCGTCAAAAAAATTCCGTTGGGGCTCCTCCAATGAGCCCAAAAGTCCGTAGTAGCAGGAGCTGCCGAATCATGCGGCTTAGCTCCGCATAGCCGCAACCGGAAGTCTGTCGATCCACTCTTAATAGTAACATTGAATCAGGTCGTACAGAGTTACATTTTCCATGGCGACAGAATGACATAGTGCCAGTGGTATCGTTTGAAGTTGTCATTCCCCTGACAGAAACAAGTTCCATCCTCAAACCAACACTAGTACAACAAGGATGCTCTCCGATCAACTTCAAAATAAATTGCTCCATAACTACTTAGAAGTTGCAATGAAAAATTTAAGCTACTGCAAATAGTCTGTAGGCCAGGGAGCATCTATGGAGAGAGAAACAATTTCAACCTTTTAGGTGAATGATCTTTCATTAGATCTGAGAAAAGCATTGAGTACAGTCAACGCGTCTGCAACATGAGCCAGGCTCAGCCTGATACAATTTAAGGTTGTTCACCGGGCTCACGTGACAGTGGCCCGGATGAGCAGATTCTTTGGGGTGGAGGACAGGTGATCAAAATGTGCGGGAGGACCGGCGAACCATGTCCACATGTTTTGGACATTTCCAAAGCTTA
Organism: Scyliorhinus torazame; assembly: GCF_047496885.1. Lineage (NCBI taxonomy): Eukaryota > Metazoa > Chordata > Chondrichthyes > Carcharhiniformes > Scyliorhinidae > Scyliorhinus > Scyliorhinus torazame. Next base: position 93,415,823 of record NC_092727.1, read on the forward strand.
GGGTATTTTGGCAGGGGTTTGCGGTTGTCATGTCCACAGTGTTAAAAACAAGGGTGGCACCGAGTCCAGAGGAGGCAATTTTCGGGGTGTCAGAAGACCCGGGAATCCAGGAGAAAAAAGAGGCAGACGTTCTGGCCTTTGCTTCCCTGGTAGCCCGGGGACGGATACTATTAGCTTGGAGGGACTCAAAGCCCCCAAAGTCGGAGACCTGGCTATCGGACATGGCTAGCTTTCTCTGTTTGGAGAAAATCAAGTTCGCCTTGAGAGGGTCACTGTTAGGGTTCGCCCGGAGGTGGCAACCGTTCGTCGACTTCTTTGCGGAAAATTAATCGTCAGCAGACAGGGGGTGGGGGGGGGGGCGGGGGGGGGGGGGGGGGGTAGTTTAGATTAGAGTAGGGAGTTAATAAGGGTGGGACCTGTACGAAAGGTAAATGGCTTTTGCACTACGTTTATGGTTTCATGTATATTGTTTATATTGTTGTTGTTACTATACCAAAAATACCTCAATAAAATGTTTATTTTAAGAAAAGATCTGAGAAAAGGTAGAGCCAGAATAGGTTTATGCAAATGAGAGGGTGTTGGGGAAAAAAGCAGGAGGGAAGGTCGGTGATTGGATGGAAGACAGGAACGATTACGGAAAGATTTTCCACTCCCCCACGGGAGGTTTTCCTGTGGCAGAAGCGGTTCACCACTGGCCATCAGCGGGATCTACGGGCTCGCCTGAAGTCAATGGTCATTTGCATTGAAATGAAATGAATGAAATGAAAATCGCTTATTGTCACGAGTAGGCTTCAATTAAGTTACTGTGAAAAGCCCCTAGTCGCCACATTCCGACGCCTGTTCGGGGAGGCTGGTACGGGAATTGAACCATGCTGCTGGCCTGCCTTGGTCTGCTTTAAAAGCCAGCGATTTAGCCCAGTGAGCTAAACCAGTCCCTACTCACCAGCCGCGCCACATTGGAACCCACCACGGAAGGTTCACCTTCGGCGGGACTGGAAGATCCGGCTGGTGGGAAGGGCTGGAAAATCCCACCCAAAATGACGAAAAAGGATGATGGTGCAAGGAGTTTTTAAAAAAAAATTTAGAGTACCCAATTCATTTTTTCTAATTAAGGGGCGATTTAGCGTGGCCAATCCACCTACCCTGCACATCTTTGGGTTGTGGGGCGAAACCCACGTAGACACGGGGAGAATGTGCAAACTCCACACGGACCCAGAGCCGTGATCGAACCTGGGACCTCGGCGCCGTGAGGCAGCAGTGCTAACCACTGCGCCACCGCGCTGCCTTCAATGGTGCAAGGATGAGGGGAATGGTAATAAGACAGCATAAAAAGCAAAAGATGTATTTAGAGGAAGTGTGAACGGCTGAAGGATGATCAGCTGTTGTCCAAAAGGGAAGAAAGAGTAACATGTTCAGAAAAAAACAAAATGGAAAAAGGAAAGAAAATGGGAGCAGAAATTATGAGCTGAAATTATTCAATGGTGTGCCCAGAAAGCTGTAAAATACCTAATCAAAAGGGGAAGTGCTGTTCCTCAAGCTTGAGTTCAGCTTCATTGGAACACTGGAGCAGGCTGAGATCAGAGAGGTTAGGAGTGGGAGCAAGGTGAAAAATCAAGATGGCGGCTGGCTCAACAGAGGTGTCCTCCAAAGCGTTTACCAAATGTGCCTCAGATATTGGACTTTGTGGTTGGACAGGAAACTAAATCGGTAATCGTGAGAGTTAGCTTTAATGAGAAATAGCCCTGAGATTTGAACTGTCACGAATGAAAGCTGTGGCTATTTTGTATTGCAACATTTAACCTTTGAACCCTTCATGCTATGAATGCAGCCAAAAGCAGAGGCTACGTGTTGTGCTCTTTAAACTCTCTTGTGGCATTGTTTATGTTGTTATCCATTCCTACGCGCATCATTATCAAGGTCACATGTTTCTTCCATCTGTTGTTTTTTTTAAAAATTCTCAGAAAGAAAAGGGTCAACTTATTTGAAGGGATTGTCTGGACTTTGTGAAATGTTAACATTCTGGGAAACAAAAAGAAGCAAATCTCTGTGAAAGTCACGCAAAATGCAACAGGAGGCTTTCGGATACTTGTGCATTCAGCGAGGGGGTGGGGGAGTAACAAGTACCTGGCCTGCTGCCTAGTGAAGAGGGTAGCTCGGAGCAAAAACTGGTTCGGAGCGGGAGAGCAGCCTGGTGAGTTAGGAGGTTGAAGTAGGCTACTTTATCAGAAAGAAATGGGTTTGGGCCAATGATCGTTAAGTTTGGGTCATGGGGCATTGTGGCTGGAGATATAGCCATAGAGGTAGCAACTGGTAGAGTGAGTGAGGCAAGAGGACGTCCTAGAGAGCTGAAAGAGGCAAGATATTTCCAAAGAAAGTTTAGACATTACACCTGCCCTAATCTTTCACATCTCCACGCACAGTACAGCTCAGAAACCACCACGCACTAACTGTAATAGTCAAAGGTTTACTACATAAGAGGGACAAAAGCAAATGAGCGATGTCTAGCTCACCAGAAGATCAAGCTGAATCATATGTGGCATAATAGACAAGGGGAATTCTAGAATAATTTTATTCATTGAAACTCCTTAGTAATGGTCACGTGGCGATGTGGCACATTGTAATCAACAAACCGCTATTTATTTCTATATATTTGTAAAATTTTTGCTTTTCATATAGTTCTCATCTTTGCAACAATGGCACCTTCCTTGACTGCTGGGCATTAAAAAATGAAGCTTTGTTTATAATATTATATAACATGTTCTATCACGTGCTTTCGTTGTCTCACAATGGGAATATGAGAGGGAATTTTATCATATTCTAAGCTGGACATTCGTGGCTTTTCCACTGATTTCGATGTAGTTAATCATTTGTGCGTTTGCTCCATGTGGTGTTCTACTGGGAGGCAACTAGATTACAGGCAACCTAACTAGGTAAGAAATTAAAATCGGTAGATCATACCCTGGATGTCCATTCCACTCTATCAGCAATGATAGTGAGAATGGTCCCGAGTTGTTGAAAAATAAATTCTCTTGTTTTTTTTTTATGTTACCCAATTTCCTTACTCAACGACAGCTACATTCCACAAATCAGAAGATGGATACTGATGGAGAAGCTTATGTTCTCCCTGTGTGGGAGATCAAAACGGAGGTCCCATAAGTGTAAGGTAGACACTAACGTGTCCAATAGGAATTCAGGAGAAACCTCTTTACCAAAAGCGAGGTGAGTAAGTGGAATTCACTACCACAAGGAGTATGTTGAGGTGAGTAGTATAGATGTACTTAAGGGGAAACTGGTAAACCACGTGTAGGAAAATGGACGGTTTCTCTGCAGTAATTCTAGGTAAAGCAACTTGACTACAGGCTAAGGCAATAGAGTTCCAAAGACTACTTTACAGTGACACTTGGGGCTTCTGGATGGGGAGGTTTCTCTTCCCATCATGTGAACAGTCAGTGGGGAACACATCCTCGCCAACTCCGAGTGCCCCGCAACAGTTTAACGCGTGAATGAATGTTAAGCGTTTGCAGGTGACACTTATGCCCCTCACTCGGGAGGAAGTTCCGCCTTAGAGAACAGCCGCCCAGTCAGGACAGGAGCTGCAATGGACTGAAGGGGATCACTTCAGGATGAGGCCTGAGCCTAAGGTCTGGGAACGGAGGCCAGATACGTTTAAGGGGTCGCAAGGGGTGGAGGGCAGGAGAGGCCTGGGAGGAACGCAAATGGGGCAATTGGGTGATGGGGGAAAGACCGGTGGAGGTGGAGAGTGGTCCAGTGGTTACTGCACCTTCGGAGGGGGGTGGCTGCATTCAGAGGTCAGCCCCCCACCCCGGCAGAGGTACGTTAAATTCTGGCCTGAGTGACCAGTACCTACAACATCATACAGAATTAACAAGTTAACTCCCAATATAATAGCCTGGATTCTACAGCGAGTATATTGGTGAGGCGATCAGCTTCCACCTCATCATTATTATTAAGGTGTCAATCAGCCAACAACATCCATTGCTGTATATGCGAGTATGAGAATAGTTCAGCACCTAACATAAAAGGGAAGCCAAGGGCCTTAGAAACATATAAATAGTAAGAGTGTTGTCAGAGAAAGGGTGGGGTTGATTAGATAATGATAGCATGCAACAATATGGATCCAGATGCCAAAATAATAAATGAGCATTCATGCTACATCCTCTTGTTTAGACGAGAGGAGGGAGGGCACATTAGTGACATTGGATGGGATAAAATTGAATAATGTACTCAATGTACTCAAAAAATGTTCCTGCTTGCATCCATATTATGGAGGGAAGGAAAGGTGTAAATTGTGGAGATACTGGCCACAATCTTCCAAGCTGTCTTGGATAAGGGGTCAACACCAGAGGACTGGAGGATTACAAATGTGGCAGCTCCGTTTTTAAAAAGTGGGTGAGGGATAAACGCAGCAATTGCAGCCTCTGTCAGCCATGTTTGGGGGAACTACACGAGTCAATAAACCCGGGACAAAATTAATTGTAATTTGGATGGAAGCGTTCAAAGTCATGAATGGTTTTGATAGAGTAAATTAGAGCAGTGGAGTGGGATTAATTGGATAGCGCTATCAAACAAACAAGCAAAGGAACAAAGGACTGAATGGTTGTCTCCTGTGCTATCAATCTATCTGTAGGGTAGATACAGCCTCACTCAAGAATCAGGTACATCCTCAGTGCCAGGTTTGTGTCATAATATACATCTATGTATATAATGGAGTGCAGACAGGCAGTGATTAACACACAGGATGACCAGTAAGCACACAGAACAGAGCAGCCAATCACCAGACAGGACACAACCACTATAAAGCCAGAGGGCACCAGTTTTCCCGCTCTCTCGGGACCCAGCCTCTGAGACAGTCAGAGTTAGTGAGCTGGCCAGTGCAAACACCATGTGGTAGCTAGTAAGTCTGGTTAGGCTAGTATCAGGACTCCAGTCAAGTCAGCATAGTGTCAACCCCCAGTTGAACATGTATAATAGTTTAAATGTTAAATAAAATCGTGTTGCATCTTATCAAGTGTTGGAGGTCTGTCTCTCGCTACACTGCATCAAGTGCAGTCCACATCGACCCAGCCTACCCAACACATCATGGTACCAGTGAGTGATGCTGAAAATTGACGGACCTACCTTGAGTGCATCAGCGTTAAGAAGCAAACAGCCATCCGGTGACATGGAAAACGTCCGCCCTCCTCCGCACCTCTGCATCGCTGGCAACCTCGGTGCAAATTGGAAGATTTTCAAACAAAAGTTCCAACTCTATCTCGAAGCCACCTACCTCGAGGCCGCATCGGACGCCAGGAAGATCGCATTATTCCTCTCCACAGCCGGGGACCACGCCATCCACATCTACAGCTCATTTACATTCGCTGAAGGCGAAGTCAAGACAAAATTTAAAACAGTCCTACTGAAGTTTGACAGCCATTGTGACATTGAGGTGAATGAGAGCTTTGAACGTTACGTTTTCCAGCAGAGGCCTCAGGGTAAGGATGAACCTTTTCAATCCTTTCTGACCCATCTCCGCATCCTCGCGCAGTCATGTTACTATGACGCGACCACTGATCCCATGAGTCGGGATCAGATCATTTTCGGGGTCCACTCCGATTCCCTTCGCTAGCAGCTCCTGAAAGTCAAGCAGCTCACCCTCACCATCGCCATCGAAACGTGCGTTCTCCACGAACATGCTAACAACCGGTACTCCCACATCAGGGCGGCAGAAACGGCAAAGCTAACCTCCCACGCGGCGGAACGGGTGCAGGCCATCGCACAAATGCAGGGCCTAAGTATCGATGAGAGTGGCCATTCCACGCACTTTTCCCGGGCCCCTGTGCATGCACGCCACGACCGAGGGGACGGCGAGACCGACGACCAGACTGCGCAGGTGCGTACATCGTTCGACCGCACTGTGCATGCGCGATGGCGCACGGAACGCGCTGACATTGGCGTCATTACGTGTCCGAATTGTGGCTCCGCCCATTTAAAGCGGCAATGTCCGGCTAAATCACGACGGTGTCTACAGTGTGGCAAGCTTGGCGACTACGCCGCCCTTTGCAGATGTGCTCCACTGCCCAGCATCCAGCGATCCCAGCCGCAGCGCAGAAGCGCCCGTTCAATACAGCAGGCTGTGCCAGACTTCGACCCCGACAGCCCAACAGATCCTGATGCTGCGTGCCTCAAATCTCCACACCGGGTGGGCATCATTATGAAGCATGCGCTGCCTTTCTCCAAGACAGCGAAGCACCTCCCGATCCTCAGCGTGGACCCCGACTACGAGTGGCGTGCTGTCCTCACAGTCAACAAGGCTCGCATCCGGTTCAAACTGGACACCGGCACATTGGCAAACCTCATCTTCGAATCCGATCCGCGTCAGACCAAGCATTCTTCCACCGGCCTGCCAGCTCCTTGACTACAATGGCAATGCCATAGCTGCCAGTGGCTCATGCCAACTCAGAGTTTCCAATAAGTCATTTAAAGCGACACTGCGATTTGAGATCGTAGGACCTGACAGAGCATCCCTGCTCGGTGCTCGGGCCTGCAAACTCCTGAACTTGGTTCAGTGAGTCCACACCATGTCATCCTCACAGGCGACGGCCTCACCTGATGAGAACTTCCAGGCTGAAATTGATGACATCATCACGCAGTACCACAGCGTGTTCGACGGAATGGGCACACTCCCATACCGATACAAAATCCTGCTCAAACCAAACGCCACCCCTGTGATCCACGCACCACGTCGGGTGCCGGCACCCCTCAAGGACCGCCTCAAGCAGCAGTTACAGGACCTCCAGGACCAGGGCATCATATCAAAGGTCACAGAACCCACGGACTGGGTCAGCTCCATGGTCTGCGTCAAGAAGCCGTCAGGGCAGCTTCGAATCTGCATCGACCCCAAGGATTTAAACCGCAACATCATGAGGGAACATTACCCGATACCAAAACGTGAAGAGTTGACCAGCGAGATGGCTCATGCCAAACTCTTTACGAAGCTGGATGCCTCCAACGGGTTCTGGCAAATACAGCTGGATGCATCCAGTCGCAAGCTGTGCACATTCAATACCCCGTTCGGTCGCTACTGCTACAACCGGATGCCTTTTGGCATCATCTCTGCCTCAGAGGTATTTCACCGTATCATGGAACAGATGATGGAGGGTATCGAGGGGGTGCGCGTGTATGTTGACAATGTCATAATCTGGTCCACAACTCCTCAAGAGCACATCGATTGCCTCAAGCAGGTATTCCACAGAATCCATGAGCATGGCCTCCGACTCAACAGAGCCAAGTGCTCGTTCTGTCAATCAGAAATCAAATTCCTTGGTGACCACATCTCCCAGGAAGGCGTGCGGCCAGATGCTGACAAGGTCTCGGCGATCAACGCCATGAAGACCACAGAGGACAAGAAGGCGGTTCTCCGCTTTCTAGGGATGGTCAACTGCCTCGGGAAGTTCATTCCCAACGTGTCGGCACACACCACAGCCCTCTGCCATCTCGTCAAAAAGTCGACGGAATTCCAGTGGCTGCCCGCTCATGAGAACGAATGGCGTGAGCTCAGGACAAAACTCACCACAGCCCCGGTTCTGGCGTTCTTCGACCCTACCAGAGACCAAAATATCCACTGACGTGAGCCAGGACGGTATTGGGGCGGTGCTCCTCCAACGGGATGACTCCTCTTCATGGACCCCAGTTGCGTTTGCCTCCAGAGCCATGACGCCCACTGAGCAACAGTACGCTCAGATTGAGAAGGAATGCCTGGGCCTCCTAACGGGAATCGACAAATTTCACGACTATGTGTATGGCCTCCCAAAATTCACGGTTGAGACGGACCACAAGCCATTAGTCCACATAATTCAGAAGGATTTGAATGACATGACGCCTCGGTTACAACGAATCCTTCTCAAGCTCCGCCGCTATGACTTTGAACTTGTCTACACGCCAGGCAAAGAACTCATTGTTGCGGATGCCCTTTCCAGGTCTATCACCACACCGTGTGAACAAACTGACTTTGTCTGCCAAATCGATGCGCAGGTGCAATTGTGTGCCTCCAACCTTCCGGCCACTGATGAGAGGGTCATCCAAATTCGCGAGGAAACGGCCAAAGATCCTCTGCTACAGCGTGTGATGCAGCACCTCACGAATGGCTGGCAGAAGGGACAGTGTCCCCAGTTTGACAATGTCAAGGATGACCTGACGGTGGTGGACGGCATCCTCATGAAGCTCGATAGGATTGTGATTCCGCAGAACATGCGCGCGATGGTGCTCGGCCAACTCCATGAGGGTCACCTGGGGGTCGGGAAATGTCGGCGCAGAGCTCGAGAGGCAGTCTATCGGCCGGGCATCAGCCAGGACGTTGCCAACACAGTCCTCAACTGCCCCACATGTCAGGAATTTCAGCCAGCTCAACCCAAAGAAACTCTGCAGCAACATGAGATAGTGACCTCCCCATGGTCCAAAGTCGGTGTCGACCTTTTCCACGCCAAGGGGCGTGACTACGTCCTCCTCGTCGACTGCTTCTCCAATTACCCAGAAGTGGTGAAACTGTCCAACCTCACGTCGAAGGCGGTGATTAAAGCATGCAAAGAGACGTTTGCCGGGCATGGGGTACCGCTCACGGTGTTGAGTGACAACGATCCCTGTTTTTACAGCCAGGAATGGTCTGATTTTGCCCCCCTAAACAACTTTTGTCACGTAGCCTCCAGCCCCCACTACCCACAGTCAAACGGGAAGGCCGAAAAAGGGGTCCATATCATCAAGAGATTACTATGCAAGGCTGCAGACTCAGGCTTCAACCTGGCGCTGCTGGCATACAGAGCATCCCCGCTGTCCACTGGGTTGTCACCGCGCAGATGCTCATGAATCGCGCTCTGCGAACCACAGTTCCAGCCATCCATGTTCCAGACCTTGACCACCTCACGGTCATACAAAAAATGCAGCAGTCTCGGGCCCAACAGAAATCAACATGCGCGCTCATGCCACGGATCTCCCCGAGCTGGTCCCAACTGATCGTGTTCGTTGCAGTTGCCTGACGGCGGCTGGTCCGCCACAGCTGTGGTGGTCAAGCAAGTGGCCCCGAGATCGTTCCTCATCCGCATGGCTGATGGCTCCTTCTTATGACGCAACAGACGGGCGCTGCGCAGAGTTCCACGCCCGCCACCTAACCATGATGTCCCGCCTCACACAATGCTTCCTCCGGACGTGCCCTACCACGAGGCCACCGATCTACCAGCAATCCTGCCGACCTCTGCGATCACCGCATTGGCGGTGGTCCCGCCTATCCAAGTGCAGGCGGCCCCTGATCCACCCTTGAGGCGGTCAACCAGAATTCATTGCCCACCGCAGAGACTAAACTTATAGACTGAACTTTTGCACAACTGTGTTACCTTATCGTTTTGACCTCTGTAAATATTGTTTTTTTACCGCTTCATCTACCCTATATCTGCACTAGCGACACCTTACTGTGTACATAAGCACATGTCATTTTAGCACATTCTGTATATAGTCACGCACATATACACATCCACACGCACATGCACCTTAATATTTATTATCTCAACACACACAATACAAAAAGAAGAAAAAGGGGGGAGCTGTCATAATATACATCTATGTATACAATGGAGTGCAGACAGGCAGTGATTGACACACAGGATGACCAGTAAGCACACAGAGCAGAGCAGTCAATCACCAGACAGGACACAACCACTATAAAGCCAGAGGGCACCAGTTTTCCCGCTCTCTCGGGACCCAGCCTCTGAGACAGTCAGAGTTAGTGAGCTGGCCAGTGCAAACACCATGTGGTAGCTAGTAAGTCTGGTTAGGCTAGTATCAGGTCTCCAGTCAAGTCAGCATAGTGTCAACCCCCAGTTGAACATGTATAATAGTTTAAATGTTAAATAAAATCGTGTTGCATCTTATCAAGTGTTGGAGGTCTGTCTCTCGCTACACTGCATCAAGTGCAGTCCACATCGATCCAGCCTACCCAACACATCAATTTGTACAGTGCAAGGTTAACTTCTTCATACCAACTTTAAATCTCATGTTAAGTCATCTCAGATAATCCTACAAATTCATTCTGAAAATTATCAGTTAAGATTGTTACACCTTTCCCTTGTATTTCAATATGCTATTGGTTAAATCACCAGTCTTATTTTGGTTGAAGTGTCATCATTGCTTCATTCAGATCATTCCTTTTTTGTGGCAATTGATTTGCCACAATAAAAATAAGATGACCACAACAGGGAATTCAGGAGTAACTCTTTTACCTAGGGATAGACTGGATAGACAGGAGACCACTGCTCTAAATCAATCATCAGAACTTAGGAATAGGAATAAGCCATTTAGCTCATTCAGCCTATTCTGACATTCAATGAAATCATGACTAATCTGTGACCCAACTCCATACATAAACTTTTACCCCTTATCCTTTAATGGCAAGCGGAATAAACATGAAATTCATGCAAGAGTAGAATGAAACCTTCTTAAAAAGGTAATTGATTTTGCAAAATGTTTATGCACATGCGAGGCATAGATCCAAGGGTTGTTGGAGTGTACTGTAGTACATTGGATCAAAAGAAATGCCCTTTAAAAGATAGGCAATTGCATTTTCACAAGCAATGTGCCACCAACTCAAGGGGTAAACTCATTCTGCTTCAATTACAATCCTCCTGCAATTAACGGGAAGAAACTTTATAAAGTTAATTTTATAATTTACGTAGAAAGATTTTGCTAAAGACTGGAAAAAACTCACGCATCTTTACGTTGGTATTCGAAACATCCGTGTTTTTTTTTTCGTTCATAAATTTAGAGTACCCAATTATTTTTTTCCAATTAAGGGGAAATTTTGCATGGCCAATCCACCTACTCTGCACATCTTTGTGTTGTAGGGGTGAAATCCACACAGACATAGCGAGAATGTGCAAACTCCACACAGACAGTGACTCAGGACGGGATTCGAACCCGGCTCCTCATCGCTGTAGGCAGCAGTGATAACCACTGTGCCACCGTGCTGTCCCGAAACATTCGTGTTTATACTGTGATGCACTATCAATTACGACGAGATGAGAGTAGAATGTAATTGAGGCTTTATTACACAGAGATGTGTGGCCTCCTACAGCAGCTTACGAAATGGCTGCTGTTTGGAGAGCACACAAATTTATACTCTGCCTCCAGGGCGGAGCCAGCAGGCAGGGATCTACCCCCGTACCTGTAGTACCGGGGCCTTACCGTAATACAGATATATACAATGTAATACAACAGTGGTGACTACCACATTCACCCCCTGTTAAAACTGATTCCAGCGGGGGTGGTGGAAAACTATATACATACATAAAATTACAGAGCAGGTTACAAATTTAGACGATCGGGCGCCTTGATCTGTCGTTGAGAGCGCCGCAGTGCTGGTGGTGACTCAGATGTCGGCTTGGTCTTCGGTGACTGCAGGCGATGAGCGGCCCAATGAGGTGCCACGCCGGGCAGGGGTTCTGAGGCGGGTAAGATAGCGGCGCCCACAGGCCGCACATGTCCTGGGGCAGGCAAGATGGCGGCACCCTCGGGCTGCACGTGTCCTGGGGCAGGCAAGATGGCGGTGCCCATTGTTTCTGAGGCAAGCAAGATGGCGGTGCCCATGGTCCGCATGTGGTCTGAGGAGAGGAAGATGGCGGCGCCCACTGGCTGCACGTGGGGGGGGCCGGGACAATAGCGGTGATTGAGCGGGCCTGGCACACTGCAGCAAAATGTCCCTTCTTGCCACAGACCTTGCAGTACACGCCCCGCGCCGGGCAGCGCTGCTGGGGGTGTTTTGGCTGCCGCGCAGCGCATGCTGCCGGGGGTGTTTTGTCTGTCCGCAGAAGTAGCACTTGGGTCCCCCGGGGTTGGTTGGCTGCTGCACGGCGCAGGCGTGGGGTTGGCTGAGGGCGGTCGCTGATGGGGTCCACGATGGGGTGGCCGCTGGCGGGGACCACGATGCACAGGGTGGGTGGGCAGGGCCCAGTCGGGGGCATAAGCCTGTACATTGCTTGAGGCGACCGTGAGCGAGAGCACTAGTTTCTTGGTTGCCTTCTACTGGCGGATGTAGTCAGACCCTATGCCCGTAACGAACGCGTCTCTCATTAGTAGGTTCGAATGTTCAGTGGCCGAAATGGCCTGGCAGTCACAGTCTCTCACCAGGGCAAGCAGGGCACACCAGAAATCTTCCACAGACTCACTGGGAAGTTGGTGCCGCGTGGACAGGAGGTGCCTGGCGTAGATCTTGTTGGTCTGCTGAGTGTAATTCTCCTTCCGTAGCGCCATGGCCTCTGCGTAGATAGGTACACCCTGGACGAGGGGAAACACGTAGGAGCTCAGCCGCGTGTACAGAATCTGGAGCTTTTGTGCTTCTGAGATTGGGTCTGGCACAGACCCGATGTATGCTTCAAAGCAAGCTAGCCAATGTTGGAAGTCCTTTTTGGCGTTGTCTGCTTGAGGATGCAGCTGCAGGCGATCCGGCTTGATGCGGAGATCCATCTCTGAAAAATCTCTGTGTAATAAATTGATGCACTATCAATTACAACGAGACGAGAGCAGAATGTCATCGAGGCTTTATTACACAGAGATGTGTGGCCTCCTACAGCAGCTTACGAAATAGCTGCTGTTCAGAGAGCACACACATTTATACTCCGCCTCCTAGGTGGAGCCAGCAGCAGGGGTCTACCCCGGTACCTGTAGTACAGGAGCCTTACCGTAATATCCATATATACAATATAATACAACAGTGGTGACTACTACATACTGCCACTTTATTTAGCAGTTTAAGTTGTTTCTGTGTATATTTCTATCTCATTTTAGGGCGGCATGGTAGCACAGTGGTTAGCACTGTTGCTTCACAGCGCCTGGGTCCTGGGTTCAATTCCCGCTTGGGTCACTGTCTGTGCGGAGTCTCACGTTCTCACTGTGTATACGCGGGTTGCCTACGGGTGCTCCGGTTTTCTCCCACAAGTCCTGAAGGACGTACTTGTTAAGTGAATTGAACATTCTGAATTCTCCCTCTGTGTATCTGAACAGGCGCTGGATTGTGGTGACTAGGGGCTTTTCACAGTAACTTCATTGCAGTGTTAATATAAGCCTACTTGTGACACTAATAAAGATTATTATTAAGAATTTGTAGAATAGCCTGAAGTATATAGTCATTTAATGTTGTGTATTTGCACCTATCAAAGAGATCAACAATACACAGTGGCCATCCTGTACAATGTCCATTATAGCCTTGTGATAAAGAGAAGGATGGTCAACCCTGAGACAGTACCTCCCTCGACCAGATGTATACGGTGACATTTCAGTTCATTAGAAGAGGTCTGCTGCGTTCGTCAGTGAGTGTTGTCATTCATCTCAAGAGGCTTAGAATATAAAAGCAGGGATGTACTTCTGAAGCTTTATAAAGCATTAGTTAGGCCCCATTTAGAATACTGTGAGCAATTTTGGGCCCCACACCTCAGGAAGGACATACTGGCACTGGAGCGGGTCCAGCGGAGATTCACACGGATGATCCCAGGAATGGTAGGCCTAACATACGATGAACGTCTGAGGATCCTGGGATTATATTCATTGGAGTTTAGGAGGTTGAGGGGAGATCTAATAGAAACTTACAAGATAATGAATGGCTTAGATAGGGTGGATGTAGGGAAGTTGTTTCCATTAGCAGAGGAGACTAGGACCCGGGGGCACAGCCTTAGAATAAAAGGGAGTCACTTGAGAACAGAGATGAGGAGAAATTTCTTCAGCCAGAGAGTGGTGGGTCTGTGGAATTCATTGCCACAGAGGGCGGTGGAGGCCGGGACGTTGAGTGTCTTTAAGACAGAAGTTGATAAGTTCTTGATTTCTCGAGGAATTAAGGGCTATGGAGAGAGAGCGGGTAAATGGAGTTGAAATCAGCCATGATTGAATGGTGGAGTGGACTCGATGGGCCGAATGGCCTTACGTCCGCTCCTATGTCTTATGGTCTTATGGTCTTATGAGTGCAAAGAGAAATTTGGGAGATGTATATGAATAATGTACACTTGGAAGAGGTACTGAAGAGCACCTGGTGCCATTATTTATCTGAAGGGATCTCAGGAGAGAAAAGAATAGGGGAAAATTGACTGTCAGAATTGGAAAAAAAGTAAAATGCAATCCTATGGAAAATACACTGGAATAGCAAAATAAAATTGACTATTAGTTTAATTTCAAGTTTCACCTGTATTTTGTAGCCAAGAAGGTTTTGGGTCTGCGCGGCTAGAGCACCAGACCATCCCGGTGGGCCCCGCTGCTATTTTTGCGGGCAGGCGAAACACCCCCGGCAGCGCTGCCCGGCCCCCTCAGCTATTTGTAAGAGCTGTGGCAAAAAGGGGCATTATGCAGCGGTGTGCCAGTCCCGGGGGGTCGCCGCAATCTCCGGGGGAGAACGGGGACAGCAGACTCAACCCCCCCAGCGATCCACGTGCAGCCTGCGGACGCCGCCATTTTGGGTCCCGGACACCACGCGGGGAGGATGGGCGCCGCCATCATGTGACCCCCCCCCCCCCCCGGCCACATGCGATCCATGCCATGGACGCCACCATCTTGGCTGATAGCCAAGGACCTCAGCATAGACGGCTCCACGGGGTCGGAAGAGAGCGCCACAATGCAACAACCAAGACTGGCTTCGGTGACCCTGGACCAATCGCGGCCCCGGACGCTCCAAACGGCAACAACAACGGTGCTGGTCAACGGGTACGAGACGCCGTGCCTGATCGACTCTGGGAGCACGGAAAGTTTTATCCACCTGGATATGGTAAGATGCAGCACCCAAAAGATTTTCCTGGCAGCGGGATCCCATTCCGTAGAGATCAAAGGGCTCTGCATCGCGAACCTACCGGTGCAAGGGAGGGAGTTTAAGAATTATAGGCTTTATGTCCTTCCCCAACTCTGGGCTCCCACTCTCTTAGGGTTAGATTTCCAGTGTAACCTCCAGAGCCTAACGTTCCAATTCGGCGGCCCAATACCCCCACTCACTATCTGCAGCCTCGCGACCCTTAAGGTTGAACCGCCTTCCTTGTTTGCGAACCTCACCCCGGATTGCAAACCCGTCGCCACTAGGAGCAGACGATACAGCGCCCAGGATCGGACGTTTATCTGGTCTGAAGTCCAGCGGCTGCTGAAGGAAGGCATAATCCAGGCCAGCAATAGTCCCTGGAGAGCCCAGGTGGTAGTTGTGAAGACCGGGGAGAAGCAGAGGATGGTCATAGACTATAGTCAGACCATCAATAGGTACACGCAGCTCGAAGCGTACCCTCTCCCCCGCATATCCGACATGGTCAATCGGATTGCACAGTACAAGGTCTTTTCCACCGTGGACCTCAAGTCCGCATACCACCTGCTCCCCATCCACCCGAGTGACCGCAAGTACACGGCCTTCGAGGCAGACGGGCGGCTCTACCATTTTTTAAGGGTCCCATTTGGCGTCGCGAACGAAGTCTCGGTCTTCCAACGGGAGATGGACCGAATGGTTGACCAGCACGGTTTGCGGGCCACGTTCCCATACCTTGACAATGTAACCATCTGCGGCCATGACCAGCAGGACCACAACGCCAACCTCCGCAAATTCCTCCAGACCACTAACGCCTTGAACCTCACATACAACGAGGAAAAATGCGTTTTTAGCACCAACCGTCTGGCCATCCTGGGATATGTAGTGCGTAATGGAGTGATAGGCCCCGACCCCGAATGCATGCGCCCCCTTATGGAATTTCCCGTCCCCCACTGCTCCAAAGCCCTGAAACGCTGCCTGGGCTTCTTTTCGTACTACGCCCAGTGGGATCCCCAGTACGCAGACAAGGCCTGCCCGTTAATCCAGTCCACTACCTTCCCCCTGTCGACAGAGGCCCGCCAGGCCTTCAGCTGCATCAAAGCGTATATCGCAAAGGCCACGATGCACGCAATCGACGAGTCCCTCCACTTCCAGGTCGAGAGCGATGCATCCGATGTGGCTCTGGCGGCCACTCTCAACCAAGCGGGCAGACCCATGGCCATTTTCTCCCGAACCCTCCACGCCTCAGAAATCCGCCACTCCTCAGTGGAAAAGGAAGCCCAAGCCATAGTGGAAGCTGTGCGACATTGGAGGCATTACCTGGCCGGCAGGAGATTCACTCTCCTCACTGACCAACGGTCGGTAGCCTTTATGTTCGATAATGCACAGCGGGGCAAAATCAAGAATGACAAGATCTTGAGGTGGAGGATTGAGCTCTCCACCTATAACTATGAGATCTTGTATTGTCCCGGAAAGCTGAACGAGCCGTCCGATGCCCTATCCCGCGGCACATGTGCCAACGCACAAGTAGACTGCCTCCAAGCCCTCCACGAGGACCTCTGCCACCCAGGGGGTCACTCAATTCTACCATTTTGTGAAGTCCTGCAACCTCCCCTACTCTGTTGAGGAGGTCCGTACAGCCACCAGGAACTGCCAAATCTGCGCAGCGTGCAAACCGCACTTTTTCAGGCCAGATAGAGCGCACCTGATAAAGGCTTCCCGTCCGTTTGAACTCCTCAGTTTGGATTTCAAAGGCCCCCTCCCCTCCACCGGCCGCAACGCATACTTCCTAAGCATGGTGGACGAGTACTCCCAATTCCCCTTCGCCATCCCCTGCCCCGACAAGACAGCGGCCATGGTCATTAAAGCCCTCAGCACCATCTTTACACTGTTCGGTTTCCCCGCGTACATCCATAGCGACAGGGGGTCCTCCTTCATGAGTGACGAACTGCGTCAGTTCCTGCTCAGCAAGGGTATTGCCTCGAGCAGGACGACCAGCTACAACCCCCGGGGAAACGGGCAGGTGGAGCAGGAGAATGGGACCATCTGGAAGGCCGTCCAGCTGGCCCTACGGTCCAGAAATCTCCCGGCCTCCCGCTGGCAGGAGGTCCTCCCTGACGCACGTCATTCCATTCGGTCGCTCCTGTGCTCCGCGACTAATGAAACCCCCCATGAACGACTCTTTGCCTTCCCCAGGAAGTCCACCTCCGGGGTTTTGCTCCCAACGTGGCTGGCAGCTCCAGGACCCGTTCTCCTCCGCAAGCATGTGCGGCTCCACAAGGCGGACCTGTTGGTTGAGAGGGTACAGCTATTCCATGCAAACCCGCAGTACGCCTACGTATCGTACCCTGACGGCCACCAAGGCACAGTCTCCCTCAGGGACCTGGCACCAGCTGGGTCCCCACATCCCCCCCCTGCCCCGGCACCACCCTCCCTTCTCCCAGCGCACCCCACCACAGCCCCCGCTCTAGGACAATCCGTCCTCCCCTTGGTCCCACCCGGGGATGAAGAGGAAGTCGACATGCTCCCGGAGTCACCGACGACCGAGCTGACGCCTGACTCGCCACCCGCACTGCGGCGCTCTCAACGACGGATCAAGGCGCCCGACCGTCTAAATTTGTAACCTTCTCTGAAATTTTAATGACACCTGTATGTAAATAGTTTTCCACCCCCCCGCCGGACTCTTTTTTACCAGGGGTGAATGTGGTAGTCACCACTGTTGTATTATATTGTATATACTGCACTGCATGTGAGGGTATTACGGGGGTAGACCCCTGCCTGCTGGCTCCGCCCAGTAGGCGGAGTATAAATGTGCGTGCTCTCCGAACTGCAGCCATTTCGGCAGCAGCTGTAGGAGGCCACACATCTCTGTGTAATAAAGCCTCGATTACTCTCTACTCTCGTCTCATCGTAATTGATAGTGCATCACCCACACAGGCACAGGAAGAACGTACAAACTCCACACAGACAGTCACGGAAGGCAGGAATTGAACCGGGCCCCAGTGCTGAAAGGCAGAAGTACAAACCACTATACCACCGTTCCAGTTTTCCAGAGATCAATGTTAGGATCCCTGCTTCTATATATATATTTGACCTAGACTTGGGTGTACAGGATGCAAGTTCAAAATTTGCAGATATCACAATACATGGAATTATTGTGAACTGTGCGGCGGATCACGATAAACTTCAAGGGGACAGAGACTGGTGGAATGGGTGGCCATGTAACAGGCAAAACTTAATGCACAGAAGTACAAAGTGATTCATTTTGGTAGTAAGATGAGGAGAGGCAATATGAAATAAAGCTACATGGGTAGATAAGAAATAAGAGCTGGAGCAGGATATTCAGCCCCTGAAGCTTGCTCCCCTCCCCATCTCAATCTTAAACGAAACAGTGCCCCCGAGTTATAGAATCACCCGCAAGAGGATTACCATGCACCATTTCCAGCTTTTTAAGCTTCTATTGAGGAGTCTTTAATTCCTGGCCATTCACACCAACACATTTAGTTCTGCAATTACATGAATGCCCTCTGTATAAAGCAGTGAATCCTTATTTCCACACAAGTTTAACGTATTTTGTAAACGAATGGCAGATTTAATGTGGAGAATTAAAAAAAAAAATTGTGTAATTAATTTTCCAAGTAATTTTTTTGAAGAAAAGCAATGAAACAGTAACTATGCCTGTTTCTAAAATGTAAAGCACGCAAGGTCACGATTGCAACAAGGAGACGGAAGCAGTAAGTGAACAAGAGAGGCACAATACGCTGCCAAGTTCCGCAATTCAGCCTTTCCTGGACCAGGATATGAGCTGAGCTCTGACGTGACGGAGTACTGGCGATATCTCATTGGGTTGCGGCTATTTCCCGACCAGTTTGCATCTATGGAACCAGGAAATGCAGTTACACCGTCACCGGGAGACAAGGTTGACTTCCTAATACGGTAATGCCTCTTCATAGATCTGACTCAATGTACCTTTTTGTAAAAAAAAAATGTTTGTCGATTCGCGATATTTTTCCAGGTTGTTAACGTCAATAGTTAAAACAACATTTGTTGTTGAAATCTGATGCACTAAGTGCAGACCTGGAACTTGAAGCGGAATGAGTGGTGAGTACAGTAGCTGAAGGTGGGTCAGCTCGGTGCTGCCTCCTGCATTGCCGAGACAGAATTACACCGTCTATTTTAACCTCACATCGGTGGGGACGAGGGTAGGTTCGAGGACAAGAGTGGTGACCATTTCGTACCTGTATGGAGGAACATGGGCAGAACACCTCTGCTTCCTCATGGTTGATACTTTTGAAGTGGAAATGCCGGCTTTGGACTGGGGTGAGCACAGTAAGAAGTTTTACAACACCCCGTTAAAGTCCAACAGGTTTGTTTTGAATCACTAGCTTGAAGGAGCAATGCTCCAAAAGCTAGTGATTCAAAACAAACCTGTTGGACTTTAACCTGGTGTTGTAAGACTTCTGACGATACTTTTGAATCTTGTGTTTTCCTCATGGGTTCCCTACAGTGCAGAAGGATGCCATTCGGTCCATCGAGTCTGAACCCTGCCTTGGTCCGCACCCCCGCCCTATCCCCGTGACCCTAACCTGTGCATCTTGACACTAAGGGGAAATTTAGCATTGGCCAATCCACCTAACCTGCAGACCTTTGGACAGTGGGAGGGAACCGGAGAACTCAGTGGAAACCCACCCACACAGACACAGGGGAAAAGTGCAAACTTCACACAGTCACCCAAGGCTGGAATTGAACCCAGGCCCCTGAGGCAGCAGTGCTAACCACTGTGCCACCATCCGAACACTGAAATTTAATTGTGATACTTTCATCCTGAGGATGACAAATTAAACTAATGTTAAAGGTTTGTTCACTCTTTCTCAAACTCATGGGCGACACGGTAGCACAGTGGTTAGCACTGTTGCTTCACAGCTCCAGGTTTGATTCCCAGCTTGGGTCACTATCTGTGCGGAGTCTAATTGTCCTCCCCGTGTCTGCGTGGGTTTCCTCCGGGTGCTCCAGTTTCCTCACACAGTCCAAAATTGTGCCGGTTAGGTGGATTGGCCATACTAAATTGCCCCTTAGTGTCCACAAAAATAGTTAGATGGGGTTGCGGGATAGGCTGGAGGTGAGGGCTTGGGTAGGGTGCTTTTTCCAAGGGGTGGTGCAGATTCGATGCGCCGAATGGCCTCTTTCTGCACTGTTGATTCTATGGTTCAACATTGCTTCCAGCCTAAATTGTATTTGCTAATTCCTGGGATTTGCCAGCAAGGATTTAAAAAAAAAGACAGAGCCAGGAAAACAGAATTAACATTTTGTGCCAATACTTGGAAGAGGTGAAAGGGCAGGTGAAGTAAAATAGAAGGTCAAGATAGGTTAGATGGGGGATGATTAAATGACAAAAGATGTCACCGAACACAAGACAACGGGAATGGGAATGGTAGTATTAAAGACGAAAGTTTTGATCCAGAGTAGGTGTTCGTAGCAGAATAAACGTAAGCAGAAAAAAGAGGTCAGTACTGTCTGAAAGCAAAAACATGAGAACAAGACACAGACTGGCACGTAGAGGGATAATTGAAAATGGCGGTTCGAGTGTATGGTCTGAAGTTGTTGAACTCAATGTTTTTTTTTTAAATAATATTTTATTGAAAATTTTTGGTCAACCAACACAGTACATTGTGCATCCTTTACACAACATTGTAACAATACAGATAATAATGACCTTTTTAAAATTTAAACAAAAACAACAACAAATAAATAAATATTAAATAACAAAAAATAAAAACTAGCCCTAATTGGCAACTGCCTTGTCTCAGGCCACCCCCCCCCCCATCTCCCCCCATCCCTCCCCCCCCCCCCCCCCCCCAAGTCCTGGGCCGCTGTTGCTGCCTTCTTTGTTCTCCCCTATCTATCTTTCCGCAAGATATTCGACGAACGGTTGCCACCGCCTAGTAAACCCTTGAGCCGACCCCCTTAGGACGAACTTAATCCGCTCTAACTTTATGAACCCCGCCATATCATTTATCCAGGTCTCCACCCCCGGGGGCTTGGCTTCTTTCCACATTAGCAATATTCTGCGCCGGGCTACTAGGGACGCAAAGGCCAAAACATCGGCCTCTTTCGCCTCCTGCACTCCCGGCTCTTGTGCAACCCCAAATATAGCCAACCCCCAGCTTGGTTCGACCCGGACTCCTACTACTTTCGAAAGCACCTTTGTCACCCCCATCCAAAACCCCTGTAGTGCCGGGCATGACCAAAACATATGGGTATGATTCGCTGGGCTTCTCGAGCACCTCGCACACCTATCCTCCACCCCAAAAAATTTACTGAGCCGTGTTCCAGTCATATGTGCCCTGTGTAATACCTTAAACTGAATCAGGCTTAGCCTGGCGCACGAGGACGACGAGTTTACCCTGTTTAGGGCATCTGCCCACATCCCCTCCTCAATCTCCTCCCCTAGCTCTTCCCATTTCCCTTTTAGTTCGTCCATCATAGTCTCCCCTTCATCTCTCATTTCCCTATATATATCCGACACCTTACCGTCCCCCACCCATTTCTTTGAGATGACTCTGTCCTGCACCTCTTGTGTCGGGAGCTGCGGGAATTCCCTCACCTGTTGCCTCGCAAAAGCCCTCAATTGCATGTACCTGAATGCATTCCCTTGGGGCAACCCATATTTCTCGGTCAGCGCTCCCAGACTCGCAAACTTCCCATCCACAAATAGATCTTTCAATTGCGTTATACCTGCTCTTTGCCACATTCCATATCCCCCATCCATTCCCCCCGGGGCAAACCTATGGTTGTTTCTTATCGGGGACCCCCCCAGTGCTCCGGTCTTTCCCCTATGTCGTCTCCACTGTCCCCAAATCTTCAGTGTAGCTACCACCACCGGACTCGTGGTATAGTTCCTTGGTGAGAACGGCAATGGGGCTGTCACCATAGCCTGCAGGCTGGTCCCCCTACAGGACACCCTCTCTAATCTCTTCCACGCCGCTCCTTCCTCCTCTCCCATCCACTTACTCACCATTGAAATATTAGCGGCCCAATAATACTCACTTAGGCTCGGTAGTGCCAGCCCCCCCCTATCCCTACTACGCTGTAAGAATCCCTTCCTCACTCTCGGAGTCTTCCCGGCCCAAACAAAACCCATGATACTCTTTTCTATCCTTTTGAAAAAAGCCTTCGTGATCACCACCGGGAGACACTGAAACACAAAAAGGAATCTCGGGAGGACCACCATCTTAACCGCCTGCACCCTCCCTGCCATTGACAATGCTACCATATCCCATCTCTTGAAATCTTCCTCCATCTGTTCCACCAACCGCGTCAAATTTAGCCTGTGCAATGTGCCCCAATTCTTAGCTATCTGGATCCCCAGGTAACGAAAGTCTCTTGTTACCTTCCTCAACGGTAGGTCTTCTATTTCTCTACTCTGCTCCCCTGGATGCACCACAAACAGCTCACTCTTTCCCATGTTCAATTTATACCCTGAAAAATCCCCAAACTCCCCAAGTATCCGCATTATTTCTGGCATCCCCTCCGCTGGATCCGCCACATATAGTAGCAGATCATCCGCATATAAAGATACCCGGTGTTCTTCTCCTCCCCTAAGTATTCCCCTCCATCCCTTGGAACCTCTCAGCGCTATCGCCAGGGGCTCAATCGCCAGTGCAAACAGTAATGGGGACAGAGGACATCCCTGCCTTGTCCCTCTATGGAGCCGAAAATATGCCGATCCCCGTCCATTCGTGACCACACTCGCCACTGGGGCCCTATACAACAGCTGCACCCATCTAACATACCCCTCTCCGAACCCAAATCTCCTCAACACCTCCCACAGATAATCCCACTCCACTCTATCAAATGCTTTCTCGGCATCCATCGCCACTACTATCTCCGTTTCACCCTCTGGTGGGGCCATCATCATTACCCCTAACAACCTCCGTATGTTCGTGTTCAGCTGTCTCCCCTTCACAAACCCAGTTTGGTCCTCATGAACCACCCCCGGGACACATTCCTCTATTCTCATTGCCATTACCTTGGCCAAGACCTTGGCATCTACATTGAGGAGGGAGATTGGTCTGTAGGACCCGCATTGTAGCGGATCCTTTTCCTTCTTTAAAAGAAGCGATATCGTTGCTTCTGACATAGTCGGGGGGTTGAACTCAATGTTGAGTTCAGAAGGCTGTAAAGTGTTCAATCAGAAGATGAGGCACTGTTCCTCCAATGTGAATGAAGCTTCACTGGATCATTATAACAGGCTCAGGGCAGAAATGTTAGCATGAGGACAAGATACTGAATTGAAATGGCAAACGACCAGACGGTCAGGTCATGCTTGCGGACTGTGCAAAGGTGTTCCACAAAGCGGTCACCCAGTCAGCGTTTGGTCTCCCAATATAGAGCAGACCATATTGTGAGCAGTGAATACAGTAGACTCAATTGAAAGAAGTGGAATGATATATAGAATCCCTACGGTACAGAAGGCCATTCAGCCCATCGAGTCTGCACCAATCCTCCCAAAGAGCACTCTTGTAGAGCAGACCATATTGTGAGCAGCGAATACAGTAGACTCAATTGAAAGAAGTGGAATGGTATATAGAATCCCTACGGTACAGAAGGAGGCCATTCAGCCCATCAAGTCTGTACCAATCCTCCCAAAGAGCGCTCTCTCTAGGTCCACTCCCCCACCCTATCCTCATAACCTGCGCATTGATCATAGTCAATTCACCAAACCTGCACATCTTTGGACTGTGGAGGAAACTAGAGCACACGGAGGAAACTCACGCAGACATGGGGAGTACATGCAAACTCCATATGGATTGTTCCCCAAGGCCCAAATTGAACCTAGGTCCCTGGCACTGTGAACACATCAGAGGTACTGTTGTGGAAGGTGCTATCATCAGAACAGATGCGACAGAATCTGGGAGAATGGAATGGAGTCCTTACAGGATGTAATGTGTGAGGAGGTAGCTGTGGGAGTTGGCGGGCCTGTGGTCAATATTGGTAAACAGTTTATCAGAAATTGAGACAGGGAAGTCAAGGAATGGAAGGGAAGCTTTGGACGTGGACCATGTAAAGGTGAGAGGGGTGTAAATTGGAAAGAAAATTGATCAATTTATCCAATTCATCCTCCACCATTTATGCTAACTCCTGAAATGTCACCATCAAACATATCTTACCCTCACCTCCTGTCAGCATTCTAAAGGGACCTTCACCTCCTTAACACCCTAATCCATTTCTCTATCATCCCCAACATCTCATCCCCTTCCCATGGCACCTCCCCATGCAATTGTAGATGTAAACTCTGCCCCTTTACCTCCTCACCATCCAAGGCTCTAACACCCCTTCCAGGTAAAGCATTTCTTTTCGTTTTCACTACTCACAATGCCGTCTCCTCTACACTGGGAGACCAATGCCAACTAGGTGACTGCCTTGTGGAACACCTTTGCTCAGTTGCAAGCATGACCAACCTGGCCGCTTGTCATTTCAATACATCATCTTGCTCTCATGCTTACATATCTGTCCTTGGTCAACTATATTCCAGTGAAGCCCAATGAACATAGAACATAGAACATAGAACAATACAGCGCAGTACAGGCCCTTCGGCCCACGATGTTGCACCGAAACAAAAGCCATCTAACCTACACTATGCCATTATCATCCATATGTTTATCCAATAAACTTTTAAATGCCCTCAATGTTGGCGAGTTCACTACTGTAGCAGGTAGGGCATTCCACGGCCTCACTACTCTTTGCGTAAAGAACCTACCTCTGACCTCTGTCCTATATCTATTACCCCTCAGTTTAAAGTTATGTCCCCTCGTGCCAGCCATATCCATCCGCGGGAGAAGGCTCTCACTGTCCACCCTATCCACCCCCCTGATCATTTTGTATGCCTCTATTAAGTCTCCTCTTAACCTTCTTCTCTCCAACGAAAACAACCTCAAGTCCGTCAGCCTTTCCTCATAAGATTTTCCCTCCATACCAGGCAACATCCTGGTAAATCTCCTCTGCACCCGCTCCAAAGCCTCCACGTCCTTCCTATAATGCGGTGACCAGAACTGTACGCAATACTCCAAATGCGGCCGGACCAGAGTTCTGTACAGCTGCAACATGACCTCCCGACTCAGGAACTCAATCCCTCTACCAATAAAGGCCAACACTCCATAGGCCTTCTTCACAACCCTATCAACCTGGGTGGCAACTTTCAGGGATCTATGTACATGGACACCTAGATCCCTCTGCTCAGCCACACTTTCAAGAACTTTACCATTAGCCAAATATTCCGCATTCCTGTTATTCCTTCCAAAGTGAATCACCTCACACTTCTCTACATTAAACTCCATTTGCCACCTCTCAGCCCAGCTCTGCAGCTTATCTATATCCCTCTGTAACCTGCTACATCCTTCCACACTATCGACAACACCACCGACTTTAGTATCATCTGCAAATTTACTCACCCACCCTTCTGTGCCTTCCTCTAGGTCATTGATAAAAATGACAAACAGCAACGGCCCCAGAACAGATCCTTGTGGTACTCCACTTGTGACTGTACTCCATTCTGAACATTTCCCATCAACCACCACCCTCTGTCTTCTTTCAGCTAGCCAATTTCTGATCCACATCTCTAAATCACCCTTAATCCCCAGCCTCCGTATTTTTTGCAATAGCCTACCGTGGGGAACCTTATCAAACGCTTTGCTGAAATCCATATACACCACATCAACTGCTCTACCCTCGTCTACCTGTTCAGTCACCTTCTCAAAGAACTCAATAAGGTTTGTGAGGCATGACCTACCCTTCACAAAGCCATGCTGACTATCCCTGATCATATCATTCCTATCTAGATGATTATAAATCTTGTCCCTTATAATCCCCTCCAAGACTTTACCCACTACAGACGTGAGGCTCACCGGTCTATAGTTGCCGGGGTTGTCTCTGCTCCCCTTTTTGAACAAAGGGACCACATTTGCTGTCCTCCAGTCCTCTGGCACTATTCCTGTAGCCAATGATGACATAAAAATCAAAGCCAAAGGTCCAGCAATCTCTTCCCTGGCCTCCCATAGAATCCTAGGATAAATCCCATCAGGTCCCGGGGACTTATCTATTTTCAGCCTGTCCAGAATTGCCAACATCTCTTCCCTACGTACCTCAATGCCATCTATTCTATTAGCCTGGGGCTCAGCATTCTCCTCCACAACATTATCTTTTTCCTGAGTGAATACTGACGAAAAATATTCATTTAGTATCTCGCCTATCTCTTCAGACTCCACACACAATTTCCCATCCCTGTCCTTGACTGGTCCTACTCTTTCCCTAGTCATTCGCTTATTCCTGACATACCTATAGAAAGCTTTTGGGTTTTCCTTGATCCTTCCTGCCAAATACTTCTCATGTCCCCTCCTTGCTCGTCTTAGCTCTCTCTTTAGATCCTTCCTCGCTACCTTGTAACTATCCATCGCCCCAACCGAAACTTCACACTTCATCTTCACATAGGCCTCCTTCTTCCTCTTAACAAGAGATTCCACTTCCCTGGTAAACCACGGTTCCCTCGCTCGACGCCTTCCTCCCTGTCTGACCGGTACATACTTATCAAGAACACGCAGTAGCTGATCCTTGAACAAGCCCCACTTATCCAGTGTGCCCAACACTTGCAGCCTACTTCTCCACCTTATCCCCCCCAAGTCACGTCTAATGGCATCATAATTGCCCTTCCCCCAGCTATAACTCTTGCCCTGCGGTGTATACTTATCCCTTTCCATCATTAACGTAAACGTCACCGAATTGTGGTCACTGTCCCCAAAGTGCTCTCCTACCTCCAAATCCAACACCTGGCCTGGTTCATTACCCAATGCTGGAGGAACAGTACCGCATTTTCCAATTAGGCACTTTACAGTCTTCTGGACTCAACATTGAGTTTAACAACTTCAGGATATGAGGTTATTCATTTCGATTTCCACCCACCAAGTGTCAGTTTGCACCTTGTTCGCCTGTTTTTGCTTTCAAACAGTGCTGACCTTTATTCTGATATTAACGCCTACTCTGGACCATTCTTTAGTCTTTAATACTTTCATTATCACTCTAAGTCTTGTGTTCCATGGCATCGTTAATCTCCTCTGGTCTCTAACTTATCCCTGACATTCTATTTTGCTCCATCTGCCCTACCCTTCTTTTTCAACAGCATAAAACTCAACACATTTCTACCTCTGGCTTCAAAGAAGTTATGTTGGATTCGAGACGTTAACTCGGTTTCTCTTTCCACAGGTGTTGCCAGTTCTGCTAAGTTTTTGCAGCATTTTCTGTTACTATTTCAGACTTTCAGCGTCTACAATATTTTTCTTTTGAGGCCAGGATATATTGCCCATCCTTATTTACCCCATAGATGGTGGTGTTGAGCCACCATCTTTCAGCTGCTGCAGTGTATTTTTGAAGGTATTGCAGCTGTCCAGTTGTTTAGGGAATTCCAAACTTTTGACCAATCAACAATGAAAGAAGCATGATATATTTCCAAATTGGGATGTATGGTGCACCTGCTGCCTTTGCCCTTGGTGTTAGAGGTCGGGAGTTTGGAAAGTTCTGTCCTTAGTGTTGAGTTGCTGCAGTACATCTAGTAGATGATACACATTGCAGCCATTATACATCAGTGGTGGAAAGAATGAATGCTTCAGCTCATGGGTGAGATGTTTATTAAAGCGGGCTTCTTTATCCTGGATTGTGTTGAGCTTCTTGAACGTTGTTGCAGCTGTGCTCATCCAGGCAAGTGGAAAGTATTCCATCGCAATCCTGACTTGTGCATTGTAGATGATGTACATTGTTCAGGTATGAGGAAGCTAGTTGCTCACCACATAATTAGCCTCGGACCACTCCTTTAGCCACAGTATTTATATTGTTGGCCCAGCTAAGTTTTTGGTGAATGGTGACCACTGGAATGCTAATGGTGGGGCATTCAGCAATGGCAATGTCATTTAAATAGAGCTAGTTTTACTCTTGTTGAATACAGTCATTGCCTGGCACAAGTGTGGCACAAATGTTACTTTCCACTTATGAGCCCAAAGTGACATAATTAATTAGCCCACTCAGTACCAGTGTCCATGCCCAGGTCTAATAGGAAAGTCAGGGTGTTCTGATCCAGCTAATTGAAAACAGGCAAGCAGTTCATCATGTGGTTCATTTTCACTGGAAGTGGCATTCGCCCTTATGATAGCATTACTTTCAGGAAAAAATATACTCCCTTGATGCTCATGGTCAACTTGTAGAGGTGGCAGCAGCATAGATGCTGAATACAGGCTCACTGTGATTATAGGCTATTGAGCTTTGCCATTTGATAAATTTTAAAGAGTTGAAAATCACTATAGTACCAGTGAAATATGTTGAATAAGCACTTTCCATATTGGGCCAATAATAGATGCATGGTTCTCAGGTTTTATATGTGGGTGCTGACTTGTAGTCATTAAGTATAGAAATTACAGACAGCATTAACAATAGTGACATAATTGTACCATGTTAATATCAGGTTTACGCTATCTCTAAGATACTCTTAGTTAGATTGATCACTTGTCATCTAGGAGCCCCCCTCCCCCAGAAGATGCAAGAGCTATGTCAAGGTACAAGAATCAGGATACGTTACCTATTGAAACCTGGAGGGAATTTAATTACATGGATGGAGTTCATAATTCAAATAGCGTATCCTCTATGTATATATGGATGCACACCTGAGCCCTCTGTACTATTCCAATTATAAGAGCTCCTACCTCATTGTTCATACAAAATACTAATTCTGTGTTTATTAAAACAATTCTGAAAGGGTGCTAGAAGGGAGGATCATTGTTGTCAATCTTATGATTTTGTGCTAATATCCAGAAGCCCTAAAATTCAATAAACATATTTTTTTGGAGACATGGCATAAATAATAAAGGGTGAGAGTTTTTTTACTCAACTACCCAAGTGTAAATAAATCCACTTTGGACAGTTGTTTCCTGAAAACTATTTACACAAAACTGTAAAATGTCTCATTTAATTAAGATAGTTTTTGCTGCTGCTTTAGTGATCATGTCTGAAGACACCCCCTCATGGAGCTCCAAGACAGAGAGCCAGGCTTCAAAATTGATTGAAAAATCCAAAGAGTCACCTTTTATACCAATAGGTGAGTCATTATATACAATATTAAACTTAGCTCTGTGTAAACCTTCCAATGACTCACTGTCTTATTTTCTAACTTATTAAAATGGCAACAGCATACTTTATTCTTAGTGCCCATGTCCAAAGATGGTAAGATTTTATCAAAAGGAGAAAGGAGTTAGTAAATGGAAATGACGTGTATCCCAATTATAAATGATATTGGAAAAAAGTGACCATAGAGTGCCATTGTGCATTAAAGGAAATACAGTGACCCAATTAAATTGAAATCATAAACTGATGCTCTGCATCAAAAATGAGCAGCACACTAAATTAAATATTGTGGAACTACCAATTTCACATTGAACCTCAATTATTAGCTGTCATGGGTCTGGTTTTTACAGAAGTGTTTGTTTAATACACAAATGTGCAATGCTCGATTTAAAAACTTGTTCTTCAGCGACAATTTTCTTTAATTCCATCTTAGATGAAGGTAGACAAGGCTGCAATGCATGTTGCCTTATTGATAGCATCAGCGAGATTAAGTATCTGCAAGGTAATCAGACCGTGTCCATACCAGTTCAAAACATCAGTGAAAACCAAATACTTGAAGGATCAGTGTTCAGATTTGTTCTAGCTCCAATCCGAATTTATTCTGGAAAGCATCTGCTAATCTCCTGGCAGAAATACTTGAGACAGATGAATTGGCAGAACGCTGGGTTACCACATGGACTCAGGCTAATAGAAATAACTCTCATGAACTGTTGAAACGGTTTTGAATATTAAAATTAACATTTATTACAGGTATGACTGGATTTGCAGCAATAGTAGGAATGGGACTTTATAAACTACGAACTAGAGGGGACACCAAAATGTCTGTACACCTTATTCACACCCGTGTGGCTGCACAGGCATGTGTCGTGGGAGCTGTGACCTTTGGTAAATATTTTAGTCTTCAGTGAAACTGAATATGGATAGCTGGCAGGAATATGTATAAAAACTCTTAACAGTAGTGCAACAAGTGCCTCAGGATGGAGAAGGTGGATTCCAGAAAAACAATCAGCACTTGAGCTCATTGTCACTGGGTTGTGTGCTTCCAGTGTAAGTTAGCATTAATCAGTCAGAACTAACTTACCAGACAGCTGGATTTGCTGTGGCTTTCTTTGTTCCATCAAAGGCCAAGATTATCCCAAACTTGTATTTCTATCAGCATCATCAACCAATCAGCTGAAGCTGGTGGTTTGCTTAGATTTTTACAGATGGCACGATAAACCAAATACTTGAAGGATGATTTAGCAGAACCGTGGCTTGGCACGCCACCTGCTGTCAATTTAGGAATAAATCCAAATTGCATTATTTCAGTATTTTGTGCAGCTCTTGCCCAACCCTCACCGCCTCTCAATGGCTTCAACAAAGAACTGATTGTTCAGTTGGAACTGGATGCTAATAGTTGGTGCCAACCAAATTTCTTTCACTGTAATCATTCTAATTGTTTTCCCCTGCTAGAATCAGCTAAACTGTGCCAACAGATCCATTCTGGTATTCCGCAGCTAAGACGCTTACAATTGTGTTGTTCTTAGCAAATGTGTCGATATATTAAACGTATCACTGGACAAGTATTTCTTTACAGGCAAATTCAGCATTAACTGCCATGACAGAGATCATATCTTGTTCTCAATTGCCTTGCAGGTGTCCTGTATTCCATGTACAAAGAATACGTGGTGAAGCCAAGAGAGACAAATCTCTCAAAGTAAATACCCTCTTTGCTTTGTGCTGCATATATTTATGTAATATTTCCATATTCTACTTGGCATGAGATGACCTCAGTAAAATGATACCCTCAAATGTTTGAGGTTGCTTTAGTGGATGTGAACTGAAATACTGGCAATTTTGCACATTTGCTTTTCTACGCACTGTCAGGATTTCCTGTTCTTTAATAAACTAAATGACAATGTACAAAAGATTCAGCTATTTTGCTTGTGGTCTGATTTTCTTTTTATGCACAGCTTTTAAAAATAGTAATAATTTCTCAAATCAAACTATGTAAAATCAACCCGAATAGCACATCAACTCGACATTTGGTAAGAAATACTCAGCCAATATAAATGGAAAACTAAACTTTTTTTTATTTCGGGATGTATTCTACTAAAAACATGCAATACCAAAAGTTCAGATCAGCTCATTTTCTGGCTTATTCATTCCATACTTGTGCGGTTCCACTGGATGACATCAGTGTGACTGAGCAAAACCATGTACAGAGTTCGACTGAGGGATGCAAGCAGTTGGTCCTTACTTCCAGAGACTACTGTTCCAGTTACAGGGGATAATTGAGAACCACGTCCTGCTTTGCAAGTTCCAGCAACATAGGATCATCGAAAAACTTGCTGATACTGACATCTTCACTGAGACCCTGTTAATAAACGAAGCAGTGATATTGTCAGATTTATTCCGACTTGTTCTACTTATAATCTCCTAACTTTATTACAGGGAATAGATCGTAAATTACAAAAAAACCATCAGATAATTTCATTTATTGCCATCACATTAAGTGCCAGAGGACACAATTTAAACATTAAATTTGAAGCCATCTCTTTAAAGTGAGCTGAAAGCAAAAGATGCCAAGTCATCCAAAGATGGGCAGGTTAGGTGGATTGGCCATGCTAAATTGCCCTTAAGTGTCCAAAAAGGTTAAGTGGGGTTACTGGGACGGCGTGGGCTTGAGTGGGGTGCTCTTTCCAAGAGCCGGTGCAGATTCAATTGGCCGAATGGCCTCCTTCTGCACTGTAAATTCTGTGAAATCTATGAATAATATAATTTCTGAAATAGTATTGTGTACGATTTGTGGATAGCAGTTTAACAAATTTTGCTTTCATCGATGTCATCTTGTTATAAAAGGTTTGACTCAAATTACAAAAGGTTATCTCCCAAAGCTACACAAGCAATTTAAAATAGTGATTAAAATAATTCCTACATGGTTTATGCACACGCCCCTCCCCTTCCTCATGGCGGATTCAGAGGTTGGGGGCGTAAAATTGCATGAATGAGATTCCCTCTGGATCCTGCCCGTCATGACCAGAAGTAACACTGCAGTGGGGCGTGCATGGCTTTGGACAGGAAGCCTGTCCGTGCCACTTCAGGGCTGGCAGGCACCGGTTGGATCAGGGTGCCAAATGGAAAAAGGTATCAATCTCAATCGGGAAGGGGCAGTGGATGGTGGCATGCCTCAATCTGAAGGCCCCTTCAGATTTGTGGTGCACTGGGAGCTGCACCATGTCACCCCCACCCCATCCCCCGACACCAAGATCACCTACCCCAGGGCATCCCCTACCCTTCCGCCCTTCAGCTCTCCAAGGCAGAACTTCCATGTAAGGGTGGACAGAAGTCCCACCCGAGCTGTCAATTGAGCATAAAATGGCAGCAGGCCAATCAGAGTCGGTGGGGATAGGCGGGCGCCGAGCGTTCGCCACCCTGAAAATTCAGGTCATGTAGTTTGCATGTTCTTTTGGTTTTGGCACAGTGCTTAAATTGCCTGCATTGTGATAGATTTGTTTTCATTCACTGTACCTAAAAATGTCTTGACAAATCAAGGTGTACTGGTGTCACTGGCCCTGTAGGGTGGGGGCATTTGTTTAAAGTTTGCAACATCAGCAGCTGGGCAGGCTAATATTCAAAAAGAGAGTTCGGGGGGGGGGGGGGGGGGGGGGGGGGGGGTCGGGGAAATTAATAGAGAACTGTATTAATTTCCTTCTCTACCTTGTGTGTGGAGAATAGGTCTGAGACAGAACAGTTCCAGAATAATAAATGAATTCATACTGTTTGTAACTTAAATCCAATGACCAGTTAGCTTGGGATCAGCTAGTTTGGAAGTGAATGGTGTTCAATGGAGTGGCAGAGCTGTATATTTAGCATGTTTATGGCCCGAGGAATGGTAGGAAGCAGTGCTCAGCTCAGTCAGTCATGTAGTTATGCAAATTGAACCAGTTTATTGGTTTACAGTTGAGTCCCTCCTCACTAGACTGCTTTCAATGTTAATTTCTGTGAGCACGTACAAATTTGTATTCAGTAGGTAGAACAAGGGAGTTTATGTTATGATCCTCATGTCATAATATTATTTAACTAGACACTGGCACTAAAGATGCATTAATAAATCAGAGGATGCAAGGTCTATTTACAGTAGTGCACACAAGAAATTTGAAGCAGTACCTTTTCTTCAGTATTAGATCCCCTATCTTTACTAATCAAATTAACCTGCTGGGCAAGTTGGCTTGAAAGACAGGGAAGATCTAGGTCCATGCCCAGGCTGTTGAAGAGTTATAATGTAGTGCCTGGTCTGATGGAGTGCAACCAATAAATTTAACATTAAGAATATTCTCATTCCATGATTCTAGGTGCAGGAGGCTTCCAGTGAAACAACTAAAACAACATTTTCCAATGAACATCTTTGGGAGATACAGGTCCATTTTTTAGACATTTACATGAGCTGACTTTTCAATTACCACAAACTAATTTCAGCAGTAAGTTGGAAAAGAATTGTTCCTACAATTACCACTGGCTAGTTTCAAATGTTCTTCCTGCTTGCTTGATATTATGGAGAGCAATAAACTGCACTTAGCAATGTGTACATAACACAGTTTACACAATGTCAAAAATATGCAATAATCAAACTCGTGACCCAGGTTTTTCAGAGTAAAACAAAACATCTGCAATTGTTATAACTTTCACAGCCTGGTCTGCAGTTTGATCGACAGAGCTCTACTCACGATAATTAACAGAAAACATTTAAGGATCTGGGTGTTTCTGAATTTGAAGGCTTTTACGTTTAAAAGGGTCCTGTGTCAATTCTTGTTATAACAAAAGCCTAAACTTCAAGTCAGCAGTCCAAAATGCCAAGCCAAATGTTAGATAAAGTCCAAATTCCATATAAAGCTATCCATGTATGTCTGTGACATTATATGAACCAGGTGTTGGAGAGGTTCATGCAATCAGTCGAATAATTGCAACTATTTTGTGTTAGTTACTGGTCAAATACTGCAACATGTTAGAAGACCACATTGATAAACGGAACGTCTATTTGAATAAGAGCTCAACCTTCGCTGCATTATCACTGAACAGAAAGAGATGTGTTTATGATTACCAAGGGTTTAATACATCTTTTGAGCTAGATCGAATTACCTTTCGCCGCCTTGTTTTGATCATGAACTCTCTGGCCAGATGAGGCGCAGGCTGTGGTTCCAAGGGTCTGATTATGATGCTCTTGTCCAAGGGATCACCAGGCACAATCTATTCAAAGAACCACAAAATCCACTACTTTAAATAATTGCAGCTAATACTTATTTCTAAAGCAAAGATTGTTTCAGAGGTTGCAAGAATAGGTTTGTTATTTAACTTAAAGGAATTAATTTTTAGGAATGTTTTAAAAAAGGTAATTCCCAGCCATTGCCATGGCCCACATTTATTGTTTAGTTGCCCAGAGTTTGCTATTGCTCAGTGCCTTGCTAGAACAATTCACAGAAGGCAGGCAGGAGCCAACCATGTTAATGTGGGACTGGAGTCACATAGATCAGACTGGGTAAAGACAACAGATTCTTTGTCCTAAAAGAACACTGTGGAACTGGTTGAATTTTTAGGAAAACCTGACTGCATCCTGGTCACTTTAAAAAAAAACCTGATAACAGCTTTTTATGATATATAACGTATAGCAATAATGGCTGGAATGCTCCTGTCGTCGGGATTGACTTTCCCGCTGGCAGCACACCCTGCCAGCGGGTTTCCTGGCAGTGTGGGGTGGCTTCAATGGGAAATCCCATTGACAAGTGGCTGGAAGACAAAATCTCTCCGTCAGCGAATGGCGCACCGCCAATAAACATGCAGCTGGGGAACCAGAGAATCCAGCCGAATATATAGGAATTATTTGCTTCCGAATGGGAAAATACTCACCTGCCAATGGTGGAAGACTGAGAGGGAGAATGCTTGTCCCTGTGTGTGTGTTCGTAGGTCCGTTTCAAAACCAAATGAATCAATGGCTGGTACAAATGCTTTGATTGTATAAAGTGGAGAACCTGGGATGGGTGCATCCTGTGTCACATGGCCTCTGTAGATGAGAAACAAAATCACTGCAGAGGATGCATCTTCCCATTTACATTGTCCAGCCTTCAGGGGACTATGAATATCATTAACTTAAACACGGTTTATGCAACAAATTCTGCCTGCAAAGTTCCTTTTGAGCCATGATAATTGCATACTTAGTTGATATCTCAATTAGAGTAACTACATGAACTATCCCTGGCCCAGCCAGTGACGCTCACGTCCCATGAAAGAATTTTAAAAACCTTACATTTGGAAACTTGTCAAGAAATGATCGCTTCTATACTTCCATTACTCAGGTGATAGATGCTCTAGTCATTTTTAGGAATCAGATGATTTTGGTGCAGTGTCATGGACGTTCAAAGTTAGCAAGAGGGAAGGTATCATGGAACTTCAGTGCAGGAGGCCATTGAGCCCATCGAGTCTGTTCCGGCCCTTGGAAAGAGCACCCTACTGAAGCCCATACTTCCAGCCTATCCCCACAAGCCAGTAACCCCACCCAATCTTTTTGGACACTACGGGGAATTTAGAATGGCCAGTCCATCTAACCTGCACATCTTTGGACTATGGGAGGAAACAGGAGCACCTGGAGGAAACCCACGCAGACACGGGGAACGTGCAGACTCCACACAGACAGGCACCAGAGGACGGAATTGAACCTGGGACCCTGGAGCTGTGAGGCAGCAGTGCTAACCACTGTGCTACCGTGCCACCCCAGGTATGTAGATCTTTCAAACAGCAGCATTTTACTGAACATGTTACCAATGACTTAGTAATGTGTAGAAGTATCGTATAGAATCCCTACAATGCAGAAGGAGGCCATTTGGCTCATCGCGTCTGCACTGAACCTCCGAAAAAGCACTCCACTTCGGCTCACTCCACCAACCTACCCATAACCTGCACATCTTTGGACACTGAAGGGCAATTTGGCTTAACCAATCCACCTAACCTGCACACCGTTGGACTGTGGGAGGAAACCGGGGCACACGGCGAAAACACATGCAGACACGGGGAAAATGTGCAAACTCCACACAGTTCCCCAAGGCCAGAATCAAACCCTGGTCCCTGGCACTTTGAGGCAGCGGTGTTAACTACTGTGCCACCCTTATTTGAGTAGTTCATCACTCACAGTACTGAGCAATCCAGATCAGAAAGCGCTGCACCCTCAACGGTGATTATTGGTGTTCCGCAGGGGTTAGTGTTGGGATTACAGCTATGCACGATATACATGTATAATTTGGAAGAAGGAACTGAGGGCATTGTTGCTACGGTTACAGGTGATACAAAGATATGGGTTGTGTTGAGAAAGTAGAGAGGCTCCAGAAGAACCTGGACAGGCTAGGAGAGTGGACAAAGACGTGGCAAATGGAATACAATATGAAAAAATGTGAGGTTGTGCACATTGGAAGGAAGAATAGAGGCATAGACTATTTTCTAAATGGGAAAAGGCTTTGGAAATCAGAAGCACAAAGGGACTTAGGAGTCTTAGTTCAGGCTTCTCTGGAGGTTAACATACAGCTTCAGTTGGCAGTTAGGAAGGCAAATGCAATGTTAGCATTCATGTTGAGAGGGCTAGAATACAACACTGTTGAGGCTGTATAAGGCTCTGGGCAGGCCCCATTTGGAATATTGTGAGCAGTTCTGGGCCCTGTACCTAAGGGCTGGTTTAATTCAGTGGGATAGACAGCTGGTTTGTGATTCAGAACAAGGCCAGCAGCGCGGGTTCAATTCCCGTAACAGCTAAGAATTCTGAATTCTCCTTCCGTGTACCCGAGCAGGTGCCGGAACGTGGCGACTAGGGGCTTTTCACAGTAACTTCATTGCAGTGTTAATGTAAGCCTACTTGTGAGAATGCAAAGATTATTATTTTAAGGTAGGATGTGCTAGCCTTGTAGAGGGTCCAGAGGAGGTTCACAAGAATGATCCAGAGAATGAAGAGCTTGTTATATGAGGAGCGGTTGAGAACTCTGGGTCTGTACTCGATGGAGTTTAGAAGAATGAGGGGGGAAGCTCATTGAAACTTACAGAATACGGAGAGGCCTAGACAGAGTGAACGTGGAGAGGATGTTTGCACTAGTAGGAGAAACCAGAACCCAAGGGCACAGCCTCAGACTGAAAGGACAATCGTTTAAAACAGTGATGAGGAGGAATTTCTTCAGCCAGAGTGTGGTGTATCTGTGGAACTCATTGCCACAGAGGCTGTGGAGGGCAAGTCACTGAGTATCTTTAATATAGAGATAGACAGGTTCTTGATTAATAAGGGGATCAAGGGTTATGGGGAGAAGGCAGGAGAATGGGGATGAGAAACATATTAGCCATGATTGAATAGTGGAGCAGACTTGATGAGCCGAATGGCCTAATTTGCTCCTATGTCTTATGATCTTTAAGTTGAGACCAGAAAATGTCTCTTGTATATATCTTGTAGATCCTGTC
The DNA here is from genome assembly GCF_047496885.1 of Scyliorhinus torazame. Classification (NCBI taxonomy): domain Eukaryota; kingdom Metazoa; phylum Chordata; class Chondrichthyes; order Carcharhiniformes; family Scyliorhinidae; genus Scyliorhinus; species Scyliorhinus torazame. Next base: position 93,453,246 of record NC_092727.1, read on the forward strand.
GGAAACTACACATAGAAGTTTACAGCATGGAAACAGGCCCTTCGGCCCAACCAGTCCATGCCGCCCAGTTTTTACCATTAAGCTAGTCCCAGTTGCCCGCACTTGGCCCATAACCCTCTATACCCATCTTACCCATGTAACTATCTAAATGTTTTTTAAAAGACACAATTGTACCCGCCTCTACTACTACCTCTGGCAGCCCATTCCAGACACTCACTACCCTCTGAGTGAAGAAATTGCCCCTCTGGGCCCTTCTGAATCTCTCCCCTCTCACCTTAAACCTCTGCCCTTACACATGCAGACAACAGGTGACAGGGAGTCAGCCTCAGTTGCAATGGAAGTAAAACTCACTGCCACAGCTTGCAAACTGAAGTCACTTAGGCGAGATAGCGGGGATTGTAAGTGCACATGGATCTGTACTCCAACACATGTCTATTTATTTTTAAGGGCAGCAGAGGAAACAGGAAGTCATTTGGTAAAGGGGATGACAATCATGCAAAAGAGACTCAAATCCTTCAGGTTATACATTCATTGAGACTAATTAATGATACTCATGGTGATGTAATTCCTAATTACAAAGAGTAATACACAATCCTGATGTTACTATCAGAATTTGTCTTCCAATCAACCCGAGGTCCCACATAATTTACCATATTACAACACATTCAACTGTTATCTTGTGCTGGCAGTTTCTGTGAGCTTGCAATTATAACAAATATATACTGTGAATTTCTCAATATATTAAGTTCTCCTTTCACCTAGCTGCACAATTCTTTGGTTTAAACAGAAAATGAGATAAAAATTATATTTAATCAAATTATATATTCGCAGTGGTAAAATTTAACCTTTATTTTGTTGTCACGTTGCTTCCTTGTGCACCCAGCCAATGCAACGTTTTCAGTGAATACTGCATAAAGGTAAAAGCATGACATGGGTAGAATTAATCTGCATACCTCCTTCGAGCCAAGACTGTATAAACTGCTGAAACACAGTCAGCTGGTGCCTGCACCTCCACAAAATAATAAGGCTCCATCAGACGAGGTGTGGCCTATAAAAAAGTATATTTTGTTGGCAAACTTACCAGTATATCACAGAACCTGAGATATCGCATTTAGATAGATATTTCATAATTCAGTAGGTGCAGTAACAAAAACAAATTTGTTAAAACTGTGCTGAATAGATAAGTATACTTATACAGAAAAATAACAGAACCAGAATTTTATTTTACAGAGTAAATTGGTCGGCAAATTCACGCCTAAAATATTTTACATGCTTCAACAAATTTATTCCAGCATCTATGGATGTCTACTATTCTGTGCTTTTGCAGTTTTACATGCCAAAGGAAAATTGCCGCAGCAAAACAATCCGACATTCCAAGTGGCAAAACTTACCATCAGGAAAGCTGAATACACTACTCGTCTGGCTGTTGGAATAATTTGCCCTCCACCTCGGTGCAATGGTTCTTGAGCTATTACTGCATCAAGGATCTTGAACTTCACATTACGAATTGCTGTGAAGAGAAGATACACATCCTAAGATACATTTGGAATGAATTCTACACTTTAAGACCAGCTTAATTTAGAAATAGAGCTCCAAGGCTTCTACGTTTAAAAAAAAACTTGAAGGATTTATAAAACTCCCGGACGTGTATTTGCAATAAAGAGTGCCATTTTTGATTAATTGGTCAAATGAGACCAAAGCTCCTATGCAAGTATTCTTAGTCTGACTTTATCTTTAGCAAACAAAAAGGTGGTACGTTTAGGCTCTACTTGAGATTTGAGCGCATAATCTAGGCTAGCGCTCCAGCACAGTAAGTGGGGAGTGCTGCTTCTGAGTGCAGAGGGAAGAAACATAACCAAAATAAAGGCTAAATTTTAACGGTTTAATTTATCATATGCTTAAATACAATCCTTTGACCCGATTATGCACGGATGCCTCATTTGCCCCAGTGGATGATAAATAACCCATGACACTATTAGGAGACGAATGTTCTGGTTAATATTTCTCCAATCTCAGATTGACTGCTTGTTTATCTTTGATTGTTTGTACATAATGGTGCACATAATGGTTGGTTTACATACAATAAGTGCTATTCCGAGGAATTTGATATGATGCAAGTTCCTTTTCTATTACAGATTCAATCTCTAGGTGCATTGAAACTGTTCACAAAGTTTTCTAAATGAGAAAGGCCACTCCAGAATTATCCTGAACTCCCTCCCCCACTCCTGCATCCAACTGGCTCTCCAGGATTTGCACTGGGTGAAAAGCTTCCTGTTATCAGTCCTGAATTTGCCAAAACATTTGCAATGTTACATACAATTGGCTTACAAATACTGGAGATGATTATTCACCAATGGTTAGGATTTAAGTCTCATGTGGTTCCTGGCCTCATCCCGGCCCTGGTTCACTGTCCGTGTGGAGTTTGCACATTCTCCCCATGTCTGCGTGGGTTTCGCCCCCACAACCCAAAGATGTGCAGGTTGGGTGGATTGGCCACGCTAAATTGGCCCTTTGGATTTCGGCGGCAGCGGTGCGCAGGGGCCCTCTGGGAGGTGAGTAGCGACGTTAAAACCACTTACCTTTACAGGAGCAGCCCTTTGGATTTCAGCGGCAGCGGTGCGCAGGGGCCCTCTGGGAGGTGAGTAGCGACTTTAAAACCACTTACCTTTACAGGAGCAGCCCTTTGGATTTCGGCGGCAGCGATGCGCAGGGGCCTTCTGGGAGGTGAGTACTTACTTTAAAAAGCCTTGCCTTTACAGGAGCAGCCCTTTGGATTTCGGCGGCAGCGGTGCGCAGGGGCCCTCTGGGAGGTGAGTACTTACTTTAACAAGCCTTACCTGGTCCCGTGTCTGTTCTTCTTTTCTGTTTTATTTGTTTTTATATAAGGTGGGAGCCGGAAGTTCGACCCGCGGACCTCTGGGAAGTCCCCCCCCCCCCGTCCCCCCCCCCCAACCAATAAATTCTGGTGGAGAGGAAACCCGAGACACTACACGTGTCGTGTCTCCCACCCGCCCTCCTCCTCTAACCTAATAATAAGACCCATTGGTGTAAGGTAAGTGCCATATTATATTATTATATTATTAGCATTGTGCAGGTCAAGGTTCGGAGGTGGAGGAGCAGTCTCTGTCAGCGAGAGAACCTGAGAACATCTAAGACACTCAGAAGGTAAGAAGGTAAGTAAGTGATTTTTACTTATTTTTACTTTTATACATTTTTTCAAATTGTGTGTGTCGGGGGGAAACTGAAGTGACATCACAGAAAAGCTGTGGCCAGAGTGGCTGGTTGGGATTCTACCCTAAATTTAAATTTTTTTTGGAGTATTTGGTAACTAATTAAACATAATAACTTAATTATAATTTAGAGGGATATCTAAGCCAGAGATCGGAGAGTATTATAGTTAGCTATCGCATTTCTATTAGAAATCTAGTGCTAGGAAACAGATAGTTGACAGTAACTTTGAAATTTTTATAAAAATATTTAAAAAAAAGACAAATTTTAATTAATTGATGCAATGTCAGTTAGAGGGGTGCTGTGCTCTGACTGTGAGATGTGGCAGGTCCGGGAGGCTTCCAGCGTCCCGGATGGCTTCATCTGCAGAAAGTGCACCCAACTGGAGCTCCTCACAGACCGCATGGTTCGGTTGGAGCAGCAATTGGATACACTTAGGAGCATGCAGGTGGCGGAAAGCGTCATAGATCGCAGTTATGTAAATGTGGTCACACCCAAGGTGCAGGCAGAGAAATGGGTGACCACCAGAAAGGGCAGGCAGTCAGTGCAGGAATCCCCTGTGGTTGTCCCCCTCTCGAACAGATATACCCCTTTGGATACTGTCGGGGGGGATAGCCTATCAGGGGAAAACAGCAGCAGCCAGAGCAGTGGCATCACGGCTGGCTCTGATGTTCAGAAGGGAGGGTCAAAGCGCAGAAGAGTAATAGTAATAGGGGACTCTATAGTCAGGGGCACAGATAGTCAGGGAGCTAGGCAGAAATTTAAAAGACAGGACCTCGAGGGTTGTAATCTCGGGATCACTCCCTGTGCCACGTGCCAGTGAGGCTAGAAATAGGAAGATAGAGCAGATAAACACGTGGCTAAACAGCTGGTGTAGGAGGGAGGGTTTCCATTATCTGGACCACTGGGAGCTCTTCCGGGGCAGGTGTGACCTGTATAAGGACGGGTTGCATCTAAACCGGAGAGGCATAAATATCCTGGCCGCGAAGTTTGCTAGTGTCACACGGGAGGGTTTAAACTAGTATGGCAGGGGGTGGGCACGGGAGCAATAGGTCAGAAGGTGAGAGCATTGAGGGAGAACTAGGGAATAGGGACAGTGTGGCTCTGAGGCAGAGCAGACGGGGAGAAGCTGCTGAACACAGCGGGTCTGGTGGCCTGAAGTGCATATGTTTTAATGCAAGGAGCATTACGGGTAAGGCAGATGAACTTAGAGCTTGGATTAGTACTTGGAACTATGATGTTGTTGCCATTACAGAGACCTGGTTGAGGGAAGGGCAGGATTGGCAGCTAAACGTTCCAGGATTTAGATGTTTCAGGCGGGATAGAGGGGGATGTAAAAGGGGAGGCGGAGTTGCGCTACTTGTTCGGGAGAATATCACAGCTGTACTGCGAGAGGACACCTCAGAGGGCAGTGAGGCTATATGGGTAGAGATCAGGAATAAGAAGGGTGCAGTCACAATGTTGGGGGTATACTACAGGCCTCCCAACAGCCAGCGGGAGATAGAGGAGCAGACAGGTAGACAGATTTTGGAAAAGAGTAAAAACAACAGGGTTGTGGTGATGGGAGACTTCAACTTCCCCAATATTGACTGGGACTCACTTAGTGCCAGGGGCTTAGACGGGGCGGAGTTTGTAAGGAGCATCCAGGAGGGCTTCTTAAAACAATATGTAGACAGTCCAACTAGGGAAGGGGCGGTACTGGACCTGGTATTGGGGAATGAGCCCGGCCAGGTGGTAGATGTTTCAGTAGGGGAGCATTTCGGTAACAGTCACCACAATTCAGTAAGTTTTAAAGTACTGGTGGACAAGGATAAGAGTGGTCCGAGGATGAATGTGCTAAATTGGGGGAAGGCTAATTATAACAATATTAGGCGGGAACTGAAGAACATAGATTGGGGGCGGATGTTTGAGGGCAAATCAACATCTGACATGTGGGAGGCCTTCAAGTGGCAGTTGAAAGGAATACAGGACCGGCATGTTCCTGTGAGGAAGAAAGATAAATACGGCAATTTTCGGGAACCTTGGATGACGAGTGATATTGTAGGCCTCGTCAAAAAGAAAAAGGAGGCATTTGTCAGGGCTAAAAGGCTGGGAACAGACGAAGCCTGCGTGGAATATAAGGAAAGTAGGAAGGAACTTAAGCAAGGAGTCAGGAGGGCTAGAAGGAAGGGGTCACGAAAAATCATTGGCAAATAGGGTTAAGGAAAATCCCAAGGCTTTTTACACGTACATAAAAAGCAAGAGGGTAGCCAGGGAAAGGGTTGGCCCACTGAAGGATAGGCAAGGGAATCTATGTGTGGAGCCAGAGGAAATGGGCGAGGTACTAAATGAATACTTTGCATCAGTATTCACCAAAGAGAAGGAATTGGTAGATGTTGAGTCTGGAGAAGGGGGTGTAGATAGCCTGGGTCACATTGTGATCCAAAAAGACGAGGTGTTGGGTGTCTTAAAAAATATTAAGGTAGATAAGTCCCCAGGGCCTGATGGGATCTACCCCAGAACACTGAAGGAGGCTGGAGAGGAAATTGCTGAGGCCTTGACAGAAATCTTTGGATCCTCGCGGTCTTCAGGGGATGTCCCGGAGGACTGGAGAATAGCCAATGTTGTTCCTCTGTTTAAGAAGGGTAGCAAGGATAATCCCGGGAACTACAGGCCGGTGAGCCTTACTTCAGTGGTAGGGAAATTACTGGAGAGAATTCTTAGAGACAGGATCTACTCCCATTTGGAAGCAAATGGACGTATTAGTGAGAGGCAGCATGGTTTTGTGAAGGGGAGGTCGTGTCTCACTAACTTGATTGAGTTTTTCGAGGAGGTCACTAAGATGATTGATGCAGGTAGGGCAGTAGATGTTGTCTATATGGACTTCAGTAAGGCCTTTGACAAGGTCCCTCATGGTAGACTAGTACAAAAGGTGAAGTCACACGGGATCAGGGGTGAGCTGGTAAGGTGGATACAGAACTGGCTAGGCCATAGAAGGCAGAGAGTAGCAATGGAGGGATGCTTTTCTAATTGGAGGGCTGTGACCAGTGGTGTTCCACAGGGATCAGTGCTGGGACCTTTGCTCTTTGTAGTATATATAAATGATTTGGAGGAAAATGTAACTGGTCTGATTAGTAAGTTTGCAGACGACACAAAGGTTGGTGGAATTGCGGATAGCGATGAGGACTGTCGGAGGATACAGCAGGATTTAGATTGTCTGGAGACTTGGGCGGAGAGATGGCAGATGGAGTTTAATCCGGACAAATGGGAGGTAATGCATTTTGGAAGGTCTAATGCAGGTAGGGAATATACAGTGAATGGTAGAACCCTCAAGAGTATTGACAGTCAAAGAGATCTAGGAGTACAGGTCCACAGGTCATTGAAAGGGGCAACACAGGTGGAGAAGGTAGTCAAGAAGGCATACGGCATGCTTGCCTTCATTGGCCGGGGCATTGAGTATAAGAATTGGCAAGTCATGTTGCAGCTGTATAGAACCTTAGTTAGGCTACACTTGGAGTATAGTGTTCAATTCTGGTCGCCACACTACCAGAAGGATGTGGAGGCTTTAGAGAGGGTGCAGAAGAGATTTACCAGAATGTTGCCTGGTATGGAGGGCATTAGCTATGAGGAGCGATTGAATAAACTCGGTTTGTTCTCACTGGAACGAAGGAGGTTGAGGGGAGACCTGATAGAGGTATACAAAATTATGAGGGGCATAGACAGAGTGGATAGTCAGAGGCTTTTCCCCAGGGTAGAGGGGTCAATTACTAGGGGGCATAGGTTTAAGGTGAGAGGGGCAAGGTTTAGAGTAGATGTAAGAGGCAAGTTTTTTACGCAGAGGGTAGTGGGTGCCTGGAACCCGCTACCGGAGGAGGTAGTGGAAGCAGGGACGATAGGGACATTTAAGGGGCATCTTGACAAATACATGAATAGGATGGGAATAGAAGGATACGGACCCAGGAAGTGTAGAAGATTGTAGTTTAGTCGGGCAGCATGGTCGGCACAGGCTTGGAGGGCCGAAGGGCCTGTTCCTGTGCTGTACATTTCTTTGTTCTTTGTGGATGACTGGCTTAATCACATTTACAATGTATCTATATCAAAATTTAGTGCCCCACTCTTGAATGAGCATTACAAATTGGTTCTAAGAAGCATTTTGCAGTCCATTTAAAGGCTAAATTTAACTTTTCCATGATCTTTCAAATGGTCCTCGGGCTGATGTTTCATACCGATACCATTATCTCATGGCTCACTTTCTGAACAATTTGCATTTTCAAACAACATGATCCTTCTTGTTGATCCCATTCCTTTGAAGCTGTCCATGCCCAAATGCAGTGAGATCTGGACAACATTCAGGATTGGGCTGACAAGTGGCAAGTAACTTTGTGCCACACAAGTGCCAGGAAATGATCACCTCCAACAAGAGAGAATCTAGCCATTGCCCCATGACATTCGATGGCATTACCATTGTGGAATCCCCCCCCATGATCAACATCCTGGGGGTTACCATTGACAAGAAACTGAACTGGTATAAATGAACAAAGTAGATCAAATTGCAACAGGCACAAACAACAGGGCAGCACGGTAGCACAAGTGATTAGCACTGTGGCTTCACAGCGCCAGGGTCCCAGGTTCGATTCCCCGCTGGGTCACTGTCTGTGCGGAGTTTGCACGTTCTCCCCGTGTCCGCGTGGGTTTCCTCCGGGTGCTCCGGTTTCCTCCCACAGTCCAAAGACGTGCAGGTTAGGTGGATTGGCCATGCTAAATTACCCGTAGTGTCCATAAAGGGTTGGGAGGGGTTATTGGGTTGCGGGGATAAGGTGGAAGTGAGGGATTAATGTGGGTCGGTGCAGACTCGATGGGCCGAATGGCCTCCTTCTGCACTGTATGTTCTATGTAATCTATGTAAACAGCATACAAGATGGATCAATTACATTAATATAAGCTTTAATTGATAAAGTTGAATGCAAGATCAATTTGACTGTTACAAGGCATATTTCTAAGTAATGAACATTAACAAGCTTTTATGATTTGTCATTTCAATTTAAAAATCTATTCTACTAGTTAATGAAATATCAAACGTGAAACATTGCTTTTATTAATTGCTGGTCAATACATACGTTCATCACAAAGTGGTCCTTCTCGAGTTCCCCACTGGAATCCTTGGACAATGCTGTCCTTCACGTAACCTAAAAGTGCTTTATCCACCTATAATTGTAACAATAAAAAAATAAAATTACACAGAAGGCAAGTGTAGAGTGGGTCCATTCAGGTGCAATTATCAAATTGATTTAAGTTTGGAATTTACAGGAAATTTTACCAGCTCCATTCACAGCTCATATCAGCTGCTCGGCTAGATACCTAATGAGTTAATCATGTTCAGCCCAGGTCCAAATCATCTTTAAACTTAAACTTGAATTTTAACTGAAAAGCTCTTGTTTTGCAATGCTCTTTCATCAGTATCTGGTTACTGTAAAATTCCTTTGATGACAATCTATGGATTATGGGCTGTGGATATGTGACAGAATGTCAATTCATTCCTCATCCAAAATACAAACTTAGTGTGTTCTTGAAAATTCAACAATCAAGTATTCAAGTTTTAGAAACTAAAACCTGAAAGGAAATGGAGGTCCTAAATCACAGTTCAGAAAGTGAGATTAGCCGCTGAATACCTTCTGAAAATACAAATATGAACAATGCTCACATTAAAGTAAACTTAATATATGTTAATAGGGAAGGCTGCGGAAGGCATTCAAAAAGTGATAATTACTGGAAAAAAAGAGCCATGCTGGTGAAGCTTTTCGTCTTGCACTGATCAGGGCAGATTTGCAAGAATACCAAATCTCAAAGAGGAATAACAATTTATACTATCGAGCAGAGAGTGTTGATTGGTTGGCGAGAGGACTCTGATTGGTAGAGGTGTTAGAACAAAAGATATAGGAGCAGAATTACGCCACTCGGCTGATGTGTTTCTCATCCCCATTCTCCTGCCTTCTCCCTGTAACCCCTGGTCCCCATATTAATCATGAACCTATCTATCTCTGGCCTTTGTATTAATAAATTTAGAGTACCCAATTAATTTTTTCCAAGTAAGGGGCAATTTAGCGTGGCCAATCCACCTACCCTGCACATCTTTTGGGTTGTGGGGGCGAAACCCATGCAAACGCGGGGAGAATGTGCAAACTCCACAGTGACCCAGAGCCGGGATCGAACCTGGGACCTTGATGCCATGGCGCAGCAGAGCTAGCCACTGCACCACGTGTTGCCCCTCTATCTCGGTCTTAAAGACACTCAGTGACTTCGCCTCCAAAGCCTTCTCGGCAATGAGTTCCACAGATTTACCACCTTCTGGCTGAAGGAATTCCTCCTCATCTCAGTTTTAAAGGATCGTCCCTTTAGTCTAAGGCTGTGCCCTCGGGTTCTAATTTTTCCTACTAGTGGAAACATCCTCTCCACGTGCACTCTAACTAGGCCTATCAGTATTCTGTAAGTTTCAATGAGATTCCCCCCCTCATCCTTCCAAACTCCATCGAGTCCAGACCCAGAGTCCTCAACCACTCCTCATATGACAAGCCCTTCATTTCTGGGATCATTCTTGTGAACCTCCACTGGACCATCTCCAAGGCCAGCACATCCTACCTTAGATATGGGGTCCAAAACGCTCACAATATTCCAAATGCGGTCTGACCACAGCCTTATACAGCCTCAGCAATACGTCCCTGCTCTTGTACTCTAGCCGTCTCAACATGAATGCTAACATTGCATTTGTCTTCCTAACTGCCAACTGAACCTGTATGTTAACCGTAAGAGAACCTCAAGAAAATACTGAACTAGGAGTCCTTTGTGCTTCAGATTTCCGAAGCCTTTCCCCATTTAGAAAATAGTCTATGGCTCTATTCTTCCTACAAAGTGCATAACCTCACGCTTTCCACACTGTATTCCATCTGCCGCTTCTTTTTCCCACTCTCCTAGCCTTCCAAGTTCTCATGCAGCCTCCTGCTTCCTCAACACTACCTGTCCCTCTACATATCTTATCATCCGGAAGAGCAGCAACAATGCCCTCCTTCTTGCAGATTGTTAATGTATATCATGAATAGTTGTGTTACAATTCTGACCCCTGCAGCACATTATTAGGCATTGGCTGCCATATTTAAAAAGACCCATTTATCCCCACTCTCTGCCTTCTGCCAGTCAGCCAATCCTTGCTCCATGCCAGTACCTTGCCCCCAACACCATAAGCTTTTATCTTCTTTAGCAGCCTCCTGTAAGGCACCGTCTCAAAAGCCTTCTGGAAATCCAAATAAATCTCCATGTTGCCATGGAGAATGCACCAAGGAACAGTTAACTGCAAAGGCTTCTGTTTAAATTCAAACCAGGCAGGTAGACTCTACAAACCAGGGAATGGCTGCCCCCCTAAGCTTTTGTTTAGTTGAGAAAGGTGTAATGCATTTGCATATTTTTTCTGTTTCCGTGAGTCACATTGCAGGCTCGACTGATAATCTTAAATTGGTTGTCGGTGTAATTCTGAGCACAATCAGGATTGTTCAACAAATGTTGTCCAATTGCAGAATCATATCGAAAGTTTGACACTAAGTTCTGAGTTTTGCAAACACAGGCTGGAGTAAGGTCAGCACTTTGCCTATTGCGAACAGCTGAAAGGATGTGCTGTTTTATGCTCCACTAGCCATTGAGACATATGGCCTACATACCAGGCATCACACCTGCATTTAAATTTATATACCGCATTATGCCGAAAAACGTGCTGTTAGGTAATTTAGACATTCTGTGATCTCCCCAAGTGTACCCGAACAGGCGCTGGAGTGTGGCGACTAGGGAACTTTGACAGTAATTTTATTGCAGTGTTAATGTAAGCTTACTTGTGACAATAAAGATTATTATTTGTGTTGTAGGCAGAAGATATTTTGGCTTGACAGCAGTATCCGGTTAGTGGCAAGTACCACTCGTGCTGCCACTGCAGAGCAACAGCATGAACCTGCTTCATCTCGCTTAAATTCGGAGACATTTTGCCCTTCCAGCCTATGAGGTAGACTGGACACTCTTCAGGATTGCAAGTGGTGGCCTTCGGCCCATTCATAACTTTGCGAGATATACAGTGAGCAGTAATCTGGTCAGGGTAGGCATCATCAGGATAGCTTTGATGCACCCTATTTCAGCATCAAAGCTTGCACTGTGAGAAATGGCTCAGGCTCTATTTACAAGATTGCAGATAAGGCCAATCCTACAATGTGCAAAACTAGGAATTCCAATGCATTTATTGGCCAGTAAAAATGGGCTTGCAGTAGACAGAGGTAGAGACCCCATGACAGATTTCTCAACAAACACATTGAGGAAAGGGAGTTCACCTAACCCTCCATTTCAAAGTGGAATTTGAGCACAGGGTGGAGTCCATTAAGGAGTGTAACAAATTTCTTACATTCAGCTGCAGTTTCAAATGTATCATCTACATATCGGAAATATGCAAGGGGTAGGAGGTTAGAGGTCATTCCATCGAAGAAGTGTTTCTCGTGGAATCTGACAAAAGGTGTTGGCGAGAACTGGGCCATGGGAACACTAAATTGTTGTGCTCTTTTGAGATTTGGTATTATTGCAAATCTGTCCCGATGGTCAACAGCATAATAATAATAGCTTATTGTCACAAGTAGGCTTCAATGAAGTTACTGTGAAAAGCCCCTAGCATGTCTCTCTTTTCAGCAATACTGAAGTCCTGTACTGCCACGTGACTAATTGCATTAATCTGTACAACAGGTGGGAAGCTGTTGCGCCACTGGAATTTAATTGCCTTAGACACAGCAGGAAGACTCTGATATAGCCCCACTCAAAATAGTTCTAGATTTGGTCAGCATGGTGGCACAGTGGTTAGCATTGCTGCCTACGGCGCTGAGGACCTGGGTACGAATCCCGGCCCTGGGTCACTGTCCGTGTGGAGTTTGCACGTTCTCCCAGTGTCTGCGTGGGTTTCACCCCCACAATCCAAAAGATGTGCAGGATAGGTGGATTGGCCACACTAAATTACCCCTCAATTGGAAAAAATAATTGGATACTCTAAATTTTAAAAAAAAAAGTTCTAGATTTAAGCATTTCTGCACACTGAACATCAGCAGGTATTTGACTTGACCCGTATGAAGATAATTTATAACAAATAACAAAGATTGATCAGGAGACGTGCCTTATTTTCTGGACACTTACCTCTGATGGCAATGTGTCATCAACCAAAATGTTAGGGCCTGTAGTATCAGGTCCAAAAGCCCAAATGGAACGGGCAGCCAATAAATCCCAATCGTACTTTGTCTGGAAAAATTCACCCAGTTTTTTCCTACAGTATGGTATAAATAGAGACAAAACTTCACAACATACTTTTATGGGCTACTTTGCTGCATTAAAATCCAACGAAAATACAAAAATAAAGTCTATCTTTGTGGCCAAATGGTGTCAATATATTTCTGTTGCTTATTTGAAATAGCTGCAAAGCACAAAGCATATTTGGCATCATTGTAATGTACTAGCTACAAACACACCACATAGCACCTGATAAACAATTACCTACACAATGGGTAATATTTATTGGAATCAATTATATTTTAAAGATTAATTGGAACCAGAACCAGATCCAGAATTAACCATCCACCAATTAAAGCATTTGGAAAAAAAGTTTTTAAACACATTGCAACCCACAGCATCATTTCTGAAGTAGTTGGATACCCAGTGTCAGCCTCCCAACATAAATTTTCCTTTTAGCAGCCTCCACCCTCCCCCCCAGCCAATTCCAATATTTATTTGGGAATGTCGGACCAGAATATACAAATTTAAGTTAGTGTTTTGAAGTTAAAACAGGTATTTGGAATACCACGTTTACTTGAAGAATGCTCATAAATCTTTAGTTGGGATAATGCAGATTTACAACTTTAGGGGCTCGAAATGACTGGCCAGATGTTGCAAAGCTAGAATCAGAGCACAAGGGAAATGAGCTGAAAAAACGATTTTGCCCTTGACTTTTCTCAATGCCAAACTGAAGTGATACACAGTTAGGATTGGTTAGTAAATAGCGACATTAATAACTATATCACCTTCCCACTCCATAGAAACATTTGAGAAGTTCTGGTATTGTGTATTTCATACCTGTTCCAGGTAATTTGGACCACTTCATTCTCAATATCTTCTGCCAAACCTTTCTCGAGAGGTTCTGCAATCATTGTGATCTTATTCCTTCAGTGGTAGAGGATGGGAGAAAAGAGAAAAACATTAATGTAAAGAATACGTTCTGTGTCAGGGTGCAGACATTTTCTTGGTCCAACCTTTTTGCTCTGGTGGCCATATTTGCATATTTTCCTACTCAAGGGGCCTATGAAAAACGTTTGGAAAGATAGGGGACTGGATTCTCCGCTGTTGGGATTCTCCGTTGCGGTGGCAGCCCGGGGGTTTCCCGATGGTGTGGGGCTGTCCACAATGGGAAACCCCACTGGCCGGCAGGGGAGATGGAGAATCCTGCCCAGGGTTCGACATAGCAATAAACTGAATTTCCCAAAACAAAGTTGAGGTTTTAGGGAAAGAAACACTCGTTGAGCAAAAGCACAGCAATGTCATAGCATAAAATTGTTCAGTTAAAAGTAATAAAAACCAACAAGGTGTGAGGAGGGCCAGTGTGAGTGTGGATGGGTGTATATGTGTTGGTGTGCAGTGGGATGAGTGAGAAAACAGACACTGGGCGCAAGGCAAACTCACATTAAGCCCTACACAGTCACCAGTGTCTCACCCCCACCTACCACATGCTCACTCAGTCACTCACTGAATCACAATCGCCACATTGCAATCACACAGAACACAGACACAAAACACACACACACCTCTCCCCGGGCCAGATCTCATCCTCTCCCTTAAGGGAAGAAAATTGAGACTGCCCGAGGTCACGGCAGCCCTCAGTTCTGAGCACCACCAACTCCCCCCCTCCCTCCAAGCAAACTCCGAGCACCCACTCTCTCACACAGACAAACACATTAAGTCAGTTCCTGTACGCTAAACCCCCTCCCCACCCCCCGACAAGCCTGGTTCTGCTCCAGTCCAGTACTCGCTACCTCCCTCCATCCCTCCCACTCCCCCGCTGATGAAAGTAAACTGGTTTACCTCTTGTCCAAGGTCAGGGCCGTTTTCCAGGGCCAATTAGGCCACCACCCCAACACACCCGCTCGGATTCCTGGCCTCCCACCCACCCAGTCATAGCAACAGAAAATACTGGACAAGCTCAGCAGGTCTGACAGCATCTGTGGAGAGAGAAGGGAGCTATCGTTTTGAGTCTGGATGACTCTTTGTCAAAGCTGGAGAGAACTGGAAATAGGAGCAATTTATACAGTTGGGGGGGGGGGGGGGGGGGGGGGGGAAAGAGATGCGTGGAGCTGGATAGAGGGCCAGATTGACAAAGATGTCGTGGACAAAAAGACAAAGGGAGTGTAAATGGTGGTGATCATAGCTAAGAAAGGTGCTGATAATGGCATATTAAGAAATCAGAATGTATTATCGGCAGAACAAAGGTAAGCACTATATCAAAGGACAGCTAGGGACGGACGGCTGTTCAGATGACCTGTTCTTGGTCTCCCGCCCTCCCAGGGTCCTGTCATCTGCCCACCAGCTCTGACCTGCCCCAGTTCCCGGCAACTCCGACCCACTCGTTCCCATTGAACTTGCTTTTCTGCTCTTACTGAATGATTAAAGACAGCTAAGCTAACAGACACCCACCCTCATTATCTATTTAAACACAAAGTCAAAGCCTGAGAGTGTTACTGCACCCTTCAAAATCAATGCTATCATCTGCAGTTCATTCTTTCTCTTGGTCTTTCTTCCTTCTTTTTGTTTTCTGTAATCAGGTTCTCTGAAATTTCCCTTCAACTATTTATAGGCAACAAAGGGAAGGAAGAATGAGAGCAAGAATGCAGGTATGAGTATAATTGTTTTCAAATACACAAGATCAAGCAGTCCACACTTTTTAGACTGCACCATTTCAAAAATTGGATATGTTGTAGCTTCCACAACAAAATATAAACCATTAAATGATCTCCACATGGCTAATGCAGCCAACCGATTAACCCATGATCACGGTTCCTATTTTACAAGGTTTGAAATGTGTGGAAAAACACTTGTAGCTATTTATACCATCTATTTTTAGTTGCAGAATTTAAATTGTGTTAATAATAATTATAAAAGGATGAACATTAAAAAGTACAAATGGCAAAAAAGCTCTGGCCGCAATCTACACGAGGGAACAGAGTCCCATAGCGTGTGCGATTAGCCGGTGCTTGGGCTACTGAATGCCATTTGGGGTAGTTCGGGGGCGTCAGCAAGGAACGCGCAGCCAAGGCCGCACTTAGTCCCGTTTTTTGCACTGGAGGAGTTCCGGAAGCTGGAACTCCTCAATGCAGGGAGAGATCGGGACGCCATTCTTAAATGGAGTCCTGATCTCTCAACCCCCCCCACCTCCCGAAGCGACCTCTGACCCCCCCCCCCCCCAAGCCTCACCTCACCTAAAAGAGGGTCCTCAGACCCCCCCCCCCCCCTGCACAGTACCCTCGGGTCCGATCCCCGTTGCGCAGAAAATACTAGCTTGGCACCCTAGCAGTGCCAGGGTGCAGCCCGATCCTAAAGGAGACCCCCACGAGTGCAGTTTTGTCTGGTCCACATTTGTTGAGGTCAGCACTGAATGACACTCGCCTGAGGTCTCCAAAATGAGGTGGAGATGCCAGCGTTGGACTGGGGTGAGCACAGTACGAAGTCTCACAACACCAGGTTAAAGTCCAACAGGTTTGTTTCGATGTCACTAGCTTTCGGAGCGCTGCTCCTTCCTCAGGTGAATGAAGAGGTATGTTCCAGAAACACATATATAGACAAATTCAAAGATGCCAAACAATGCTAGGAATGCGACCATTAGCAGGTGATTAAATCTTTACAGATCAGCCTCTGATCTCCGGGTAAGCGTTCTCCAAGGCGGCCTTCAGGACGCGCAACAACGCAGAATCGCCGAGCAGAAACTTATAGCCAAGTTCCGCACACATGAGTGCGGCCTCAACCGGGACTTCATGTCACATTACATTCATCCCCCACCATCTGGCCTGGGCGTGCGAAATCCTACCAACTGTCCTGGCTTGATGTAATTCACACCTCTTTAACCTGGGGTTACCCCATCTCTGGATCTGTAAAGATTTAATCACCTGCTAATGCTCGCATTCCTAGCATTGTTTGGCATATTTGAATTTGTCTATATATGTGTTTCTGGAACATACCTCTTCATTCACCTGAGGAAGGAGCAGCGCTCCGAAAGCTAGTGACATCGAAACAAACCTGTTGGACTTTAACCTGGTGTTGTAAGACTTCGTACTGTCCAAAATGAGGGGGGTTAGATCCCATGCCTTGGTTAGATTGTGAGAGGGCATATTAGAGCGAGACGAGCTGTCTCACACTAATGTACAGATTTGTCAGAATAGCAGCGTCTTGGGAGATTGCGTTTTTTGTGGCATAACGCGGCCGGTAGATCTCGCCCTCATCTGTTTTTTGCAGCAATCTGGGTCAACAGACATCAGTATATCAGACAAATCACGTGCTAAGATGACAGATACAAAAGGCATTTACTTCTGAATCTTTAACAAAATAGAAAACATTTAGACCATAAGACATAGGAGCAGAATTAGGCCACTTGGCCCATGGAGTCTGCTCTGCCATTCAATCATGGCTGATATTTTTCTCATCCCCATTCTCCTGCCTTCTCCCCATAATTTAACGTCCGGTGAATGTTCAGGAGGGATTCAGTTTTTACTAATCTACTACCGAAAAAAGGGAAACTAATAATAATAATAAACTATGGTGACGATTGATTTATAAAAACTTTTAGGATTCTTTATTATGTACTTCCAATAATTTAGTGGAGTGGACAAACGGCAGAATCAATGCAAATGTCTTACACATGATCTGTGGGTAAAACAAATGATTCACCTGCAGCACTGTAAGTTAACAGAAACTGAAAACTGCAGCATTCACAGCAGTGTGAGACTGAAGGAACTGACTGCAACCGATGAAAGAAACTCACTTTTTGTTGGGTGTCTCTGCAAAACATTTCAAAGATGAGGTTTCCACAACGGTTTCACAGAATGTAACAACAGGGTCAGCCACCTGCGAGGAAAACAACAGCCACTAAGACAGAAGCAATTAACTTTACACGAAGCGTGCATTGTAGCAGTAAATATTAACACCCATGAAGTCACAATTTTGGGGTATTTGCATTACCTTTATGTCGATTTCAGAATACATCTTCCTAAGATCATGCATCACGCAGTCCAGGTAGAGTTCACCAGTCCCCAGTATTACATGCTCCCCAGACTCTTCTACCTTTAAGAGCAAAAACACAGATGTTAGGAACAATTATCATCATCGGTAAGGAGCTAAATTGCTCACTTTATTATTTGATAACAGCAGTAACAGTTTTGTTGCCATGACCTTTAGGAGACAATGGGAAGATTTTGTGTGTGTTCTATGTGTAGCAACATTGTAAATATGCTTATAACTCATTAGATATACCACAATAATGAAATCCTTCCAAGAGTTTCACACAGGAAATATATTACAGTAGTTCAGGGACTATAACAAGTTGCCTATAGAAAATACTTAGTAATGGCAGAAACTTCCCAAGTTCTCACTGATGAGGGTTCAAATGGATTTAACTTTTATTTTTCTCTATCAGAAATTGCAATATTCAATATTTATTTCATTTTCTCCATCAAGATGGCTCACCACCACCTTCTCAAGGACAATAATTGCTGGCCCAGCCAGGTGATGCCGACATGCCGTGAAAAATTAAAAAAAGTAAATGTTTAATGCAGTCTGTACTTCTGTTGAAACGGGCAATGCACTTTATATAAATAAATATAAATTGGGGTGGGATTCTCTGGTCCCCCAGATGTGTTTCTTGGCAGCGTGTCATTCTCTCTTCCCACCGCTTGTCCATGGCATTTCCCATTGAAGCCACCCCATCCCGCCAGGAAACCAGTGGGTAGGGGTGCACTGCCAGCAGGAGAATTCGGTCATTATATCCTTAACTTCAAAATGCTTCAGTTACTTGTAGGTTGTTTTTTCTCAATTTAAAAATATGCTTGCTTCATACACTTGTAAATTATTAATGTTGTCAGATGTCTTACAGTCGGCCCCTCGTGTTTTGTTTTTCCAAGAGGTGAACTCCATTATATTTACATGAACCACCACATGTACTACAGCGCTTTCTTGTAAACACTGGAAAAAATGAATAAAGAGCACTTCTGTTTAAAGTGTGAAGAATTTGGGAAGTGATATGTGGCCCCGAAATTAAAAGGGGTCAATTGTAGCTCATTGGTAGCACTCCTTCTGGGTCCCTTCTGTGTCTTACTTCGGAGTCTGAACGCTGTGGATTCAAGACCCATTCCACAGACTTGAACACAAAATCTAGACGGATACTCCCAGCACAGTAGCATTGAGGGAGTACTGTATTGTCAGGGGTACTGCATTTTGAATGAGATCATAACGGAGGTCCGTGTGAATGATCCGGGTAATGCACAAAAAACAGTAGCTGCGACGATTGGAGGATTTTAGGAATATCGGCGTCTAAATCATAGATATTTACAGTGCAGAAGGCCATTCGGCCCATCGAGTCTGCACCGGCTCTTGGAAAGAGCACCCTACCCAAGGTCAACACCTCCACCATATCCCCATAACCCCACCCAACACTAAGGGCAGTTTTGGACACTAAGGGCAATTTATCATGGCCAATCCACCTAACCTGCACATCTTTGGACTGTGGGAGGAAACCGGAGCACCCGGAGGAAACCCACACACACACAGGGAGGATGTGCAGACTCCGCACAGACAGTGACCCAAGCCGGAATTGAACCTGGGACCCTGGAGCTGTGAAGCAATTGTGCTATCCACAATGCTACCGTGTTGCCCATAATATAAATATTGGGATAAAAGTTAAAAGCCTGGGGGTATAATGTGTTGGCTGCAATGGTCATGGTTTTTTTTTTTTAAAAGAAAGGATTTTGTTTTGCTTCTAGTAAATAGCAAATTAAATTGACCATAAGATATAGGAGCAGAATTAGGCTAGGAGCAGAATTAGACTATTCGGCCCATGAAGCCTGCTCTGCCATTCGATCACAGCTGATATGTTCTCATCCTCATTCTCCTGCCTTCTCCCCATAACCCCTGATCCTTTTCATTAATCAAGAATTCGCCCCATTAATCAAGAACACCAGATTTGTGCTCGAGGTGCTGTTACCTACAGGGCTACTGACCAAAAGCGGGAAGGTGGAATTAGACAGAATAGTTATTTCTTGGAACATAATAACTAGGAGGAGGAGGAGGCATTCTCTGTAACCCTTCAACCCATTACTAATTAAAAATCAGTCTTACTCCCTCCTTAAATTTACTCACTGTCTGAAGACAAGGAAAAGAGGCTGAAACAACCTAGTTAAAGGAGCTATTTGAAGACATTCAGGCAAAGTCTGAGGGGGGGTCCAACCGGAGGCAAATCTGTTTTGTAAAGCAATAATTACTCCACGCCCTGCTAATTTTAAGATGGATTAAAAGCTGTATGATTAACTTCTACTTGTTTAATGGGAAATTGTATAGTTGTGATGAGGGGTAATTGTAAGCTGTTCTTTTTGCATGTGAAGTTAAAAGTTTAATATTGCATTCAATAATAATAAAAGTTGTGTTTTACAAATACCAAAGCACAAGTTTTTCATGCAATCACTCCTGGAGGGAACTGTTCTTTCCACAGTCTTCGAATAAACTAAAATATTGGGGTCTCGGTCCAGTACCCTAATCACTGTTGGGGTCTGGTCTGGGATCGTAATACAGGAAACCTCTCTCCTGTGTCTGCGCCAATATTTATCACTCAACCAATGTCACAAAAACAGATCATCTAACCATTTTCTCATTGCTGTCTATGGGACCTCACTGTGCATAAATTGCTGCCACATTCCATGAATTCAATCAGTGACGGCACTTGGAAAAATACTTCAATGGCCGGAGGGTGTTTTTGCTGTCCAGAGGTCATGAAAAGTTGAGTTGATATAGAAGATGAGAGTCCCGATCTTATTGAAGAGGGAGCAGGCTTGAGGGACCAGAGGGTCCATTTCTCATGTTCGTACGATATACACGCAAGTTTTTTCTTCAAGAATGTACAACCTTTCTGAGCAATGCTATTTGCATTCATACCTTAGTAGTCAATGATGGGTAGCTTTTGTTGACCTTTCTTAAGCCGTCCAACATTTTTGGAAGCTCAGATGGGTTGACAGGTTCCACAGCTATTTTAATGACAGATGCTGTATTAAACTTGAGAGGCCTGAAGATCTGAGCCTGAAATTAGAAATCAAAATCAGTCAGGTATAAATTCCCATGTTCATGTATGAAACAGAGAAACCTGAAGGCGGCCAGATTTCTTCCCAGAACATGTCATAAATACAATATATGTCGTTTTTAATCTTGTTCTGTGGTTCGTCTGTCAAATTTACAGTGAATGATTGAGGGAACCTCCATTTTGTTGTCTGCCAAGGCATTGCTTTTTTTCTCCAATATTTACCAGCGGCCATGAATTTTAAGCAATCACTTAACTGATCAATTGCAATGTAGACACCAGTAAATCTTAACAGGTGTATTCTGTCATTTTTGTCTCAAGGTCTAAAGTAAAACTACACACAATTTATTATGAAACCACCTTCATTTCAAATGCTGTTTTTAATTAAGCTAAAATGTTTTACCTCATCATTGCCTCTTGGCTCTGTGATGGTAGCTGTCTTTACGATGGGTTGGTCCACTCCTTCGATGAGAACCCAGTTACCAGCTGGAACTCTGTTAACCTCAATATGGTATCTTAAAGAAAGGATAAATCACACATTTTTATATAGAGAATAGTGAAGAATTCAATAATGTTAACTGTTTTGTAATTATACAGATCCACGAGGAATCCGTTCTCTAATTATTAAAATGTGCACATATTTTAATAAATATTCCAAAGGTTCAAGCAATAACTTGTGCAATTGTGCTGCTAAATAGTATGCTAATTACCTCTGCCACCAAAGGTGGGCAGAGGTAATGTTTTATTCTGTTTGTTAGTCTGTAAACAGTATATCTCAAAAATTAATGGGCAGCTTTCAATGAAATTTGAGCACAGATAGGGTATGGCACAAGGAACGACCAATTTGATTTTGTCAGCTCCCCTTCCGGATCCTGGAATTTCTTAAAGGATACATTAACATTGGGATATGCGAGCAAATTGACCTTTTCTATTAGAACGATGCTGATTGTTTCAGAACGCAATGGATTGTCTCAGCTGCTGTGATGGAATTTGTCACAGCTGTTAAAGTGTAGTTTTCAGAGCAGGTTGTTGGATGTGGATTGGCCAGGTGCTCACCTTCCAAGATTCTATAAACTTTGGAACAGTTCCTACGAATTGGAGGTTAGCTAATGTAACCCCCCTATTTAAAAAGTAAGGTAGAGAGAAAACAGGGAATTATAGAACAGTAAGCCCGACGTCGGTAATAGGGAAAATGCTAGAGTACATTATAAAAGATATAATTGCAGAGCATTTGGAAAACAGTGGCAGGATCGGACAGAGTCAGCATGGATCTAGGAAAGGGAAATCATGCTTAATAAATCTATTGGAATTCTTTGATGATGTAACTAGTAGTTAATGAGGGGGAGCCAGTGGATGTGGTTTATTTGGACTTTCAGAAGGCTTTTGAAAGGTCCCACGTAAGAGATTAGAGTGTAAAATTAAAGCGCATGAGATTGGGGGTAGAGCACGGAGCTGGATAGAAAACTGGTTGGCAAACAGGAAACAAATTGAGGAATAAATGGGTCTTTTTCCAAATGGGAAGCAGTGACTAATGGAGCACCACAGGGGTCAGCAATATGACCCCAGTAATTCACAATGTATATTAATGATTTAGATGAGGGAAGTAAATATTTCCAAATTTGCAATGACACAAAGCTGGGTGGGTGAGCCGTGAGGAGGATGCAGAAATGCTTTAGTGTGATTTGGCAAGTTGAGTGAATGGACAAGAATGGGTATGGCAGATGCAATATAATGTGAGATTATCCACTTGTAGCAAAAACAATCTGGCTACAGATTGAGAAATGGGAATGTGCAATGAGACCTGGGTGTCCATGTACACCAGTTACTGCAAGTAAGCATGCAGGAGCAGCAGGCGGTGAAGGCAACAAATAGTGTATTTGCCTTCATAGCAAGAGGATTAGAGTACAGGCAGGGGTCAGGGCCTTGCAGTTATACAGGGCCTTGGTGAGAACATACCTGGAATATTGTGTGCAGTTTTGGTCTCCTTACTTGAGGAAGGATTTTCTTGCTATGGAGAGAGTGCAGCAAAGGTTTATCAGGCTGATTTCCAGGAATGGCAGGACTGATTTATGAGGAGCAATTGAGCTGGTTAGGATTATATTCGCTAGAGTTCAGAAGAATTGCGGCGGTGGATGGGGGTTTGGAGAAATCTCATAAACCTATAAAATTCTATCAGGAACAGACAGGGTAGCTGCAGGAAGGAAGTTCCCAATGGCAGTGGAGTCCAGAACCAGGGGTTACTGTCTGAGGATACATGGCAAACCATTTCGGACTGAGATGTGGAGAAATTTCTTCACTCAGAGTGGCAAGTCTGTGGACTTCTCTGCCACAGAAAGCAGTTGAGGCCAAAACATTGTATGTTTTCAAGAAGGAGTTATATATAGCTCTTGGGGCTAAAGCGATCAAATTCCTATCCAAATTTATTGGTAAAAACATTCCTAATAAGCACCTTGCAACTGAAATCCACAGCCTGCCGACGGTGCAGATTTGTGAATCTTCCTCATCCTCCAGTGTGTAGTTCTCTCCAAGTACTTTCACTGGCTGCCCGGCATGAATGGTTCCACTCAACACCCGACCAAATGCATGGAACTGTACACCATCCTCCGTACTATACATCTTGGTGGTGTGGCACATCAGAGGGCCCTGTGTGATCATAAAATATGAGTTCTACGCAAGCATTTCACAAGAGTTACAAGTTAGAGAAATGTGAAGAATATGAAATATCCACCAAGAAAACAAGTATTGTGATAGTTTTTTTGTAAAGAGGACAGAGCAGATAAAACACCACCAATAAAATACTTCAATTCCTAACCTGTCAATAAATACTGGGTTGTCCCAGACATTTTCTGGAATTAGGCTATCAGCTGCAAAATTATCAAGTTAGGCGGACCAAAGGAAAAAGGATTAATTACCAAATAAAAGCTTGCAGAAAACAATAAAAAATATATGTTATTTTAAACTTACATCAGGATCACATTCTAGCATAGTTTCACCAAGATCCAAATCCAGGCCACCTGTATATGTATGTTCGATTTTACTCCTTGCACCAGATTGTGGGGATGGTATATGTTGCACACACATATCTACCAAGCCTGCAGAAAAGTTACATTGGTTATGGAGGGTCATTAGCTTCAGGAAGCCTTGTATAAAGTTTATTTTAAAATTACAGCAACACTATTTCCACACCAAAACAGACTGCTGCAAATCCACTGAACAGAATGATAGATTCTGAGATTCTGATTTTCAGGCTGCCTATTTGATTTTACAAATCAGGTTCAAATAATAAATAGGAGAGATGGATAAATGTAATTCAGTAAATCTTTCTACAATTGTGACTTGATGGCCAATTCTTTGTGGCTAGCCAATGAGAGAAATTACACCTGAACCGTAGTCGTTATAATAAGTTTGTAAATATTAGGCACCAAAATATCCACATTTGGAAATGTTGGGAATATATTAACCAATCAATAATTCATGTCTTCTGAGCTTATTTCCTATGGAGTAGGTTATGGGTGATCTAGAGGTTTCTGCACATCAAAATCCAGCTATTTACCCTATCATGTCTCTTTATGGCACCATCTGCTTGCTCCACCATAAATTGTGTAAATTTACAGTGTACAAAATACAGTACTTGCAATTACTGGTTTCATCTACTTTATGCAATTCTCCTTCCCCATTGTTCAACTCCCTTCTAAATGTAGTGCTCATGCAATTTTAATTTCACATCAGGAACAAATGTAACAAGTAATGACAGTTCTACCTGTTCAACTTTAAATAGCTGACCATTAAATTACCTGTGAAGTCTCCAAAGAATTTCTTGCAGACGAGTCGCAGCAAGGGCCTGATGTTGAGCTTTAATTCCTCTTTTGTTAAATGAATGCCAAGCTCATCCAATGTGCGTGGCAGAGTAGTATCAACATCACCAACAACCTGTGCATTACATGTGACCAGCTTTAGTACATTTCCCAGCAGAATTGAAATGTACATCCTTGCTTTATAATGAAAACTCAAAATACATTTTTTCTTCACTTACTCCCAGAGGTGGTATTCTTACTTCCATCCTCACCCCTACTAATCCCATGAGGCAATTTCCTGCCTAAACCCCGCCACCATCTTTGTCCAATTATTCCCTTACCTTCTAATTACACTTGACCATTTCTCAACACTCAGTATCTATTATTGTTTCTTCTCTTGCTGTGGGGAAACGGACCATGAACAATGTTTACAATATGCAAATGTGCTCCCAGAGAGGGTTCCTACATGTACTTCAAAGTTAATTCTCTCATATCTTAGAAATTAAGTCAAGCTACATTTTCAGATTCCTGGAGGCTATTTTGGGTCATTCTTGGAGACAAGCTATTTCATAATACAAGTTAAATGCCAACAGTAAACAAATAGTCACAATTGCTCTATCAGAATGTTAATATGGCAAAACGCCTTGTCCAAGAATGTCCCGCAAAAAAGATTGCCGACATTGAAAATAATATGAAGCATTTATGTGGATAGCTGTCTTAGGATCTCCAGTTCTAGTTAAACAACATAAATATCCATGTTTTGGCTAAATAAGGAGTTCCACAGAGTTCAGGCATTAATATTAATGTTCGTCATCCGATTCACTGAAACAATTCTAAACATGACTCCAAAAGCTTTTTAAGTTTAGTTAAGTGAGAATAAGTCAATTAAGGGTTGTGAATAGACCACAGGAGTCCACCTTTGGTTTTGTTTCAGACTTCCAACAGCTGTAGTATTTTGCCATGGACTAAACTATTGCCATGTAACCAAACTAGCATCAACTGTTTCGCTTATGTAGTGTGTCAACAATACATTTTTGCGAGGACTTCCAGTTGCGGTTATGCGGAGCTAAGTCGCACATTCGGTGGCTCCCGCAAAAAACGGACTTTTGGGCTCTTTTCAGGGGCCTCAACGGCATTTTTTCGACGTTTCCCAGTGTGGGAAGGAGATTACAATAGTTACCCGACAGTATATGGCTTTTACCAGGAGCGGGGCGTCTAAAACGGCGGTGGTGGACCCGAAGAAGGTGCGCGGGAAGAAGAACAAAATGGCGGCGGGCGGAGACCAGGCAGCGTGGATGCAGTGGGCGCAGGAGCAACAGGAGGTTATCCAGCGCTGCTTCAGAGAGATTAAAGCGGACCTGCTTGAGCCGATGAAGGCTTCTATTGATAAGCTGCTGGAGACACAGACGGCCCAGGGGGTGGCGATCTGCGAGACCCGACTAAAGATCTCCGACAACGAGGAGGAGATCTTAGGCCTGGCGGTAAAGGTGGAGGCGCACGAGGCGCTCCACAAGAAATGGCAGGAGCGGTTTGAGGAGATGGAGAATCGGTCGAGGCGGAAGAATCTGCAGATTCTGGGCCTCCCGGAGGGGCCTATGTGGTCACCATGTTGAACTCGCTGATGGGAGCGGGGTCCTTCCAGGGGCCCCTGGAGCTTGAAGGGGCCCATAGAGTGCTGGCAAGGAGGCCCATGGCTAACGGGCCGCCGCATGCGGTGCTGGTGCGGTTTCATCGGTTCGCTGATCGGGAGTGTGTGCTCAGGTGGGCCAAGAAAGAGAGGAGCTGCAGGTGGGAGAACGCGGAGGTTCGAATATACCAGGACTGGAGTGCGGAGGTGGCGAAGAGGGCCGGGTACAATCGAGCGAAGGCGGTGCTGCACAGGAAGGGGGTGAAGTTTGGCATGTTGCAGCCGGCGCGACTGTGGGTCACCTACAAGGACCGGCACCATTATTTTGAGTCTCCGGAGGAGGTGTGGGCGTTTGTTTAGGCCGAGAAGTTGGACACAGATTGAAGGTCGGGATGGGCGTTTGGGGTTTGCGGTTGATATGTTACTCTTTGAAGGGGGGGTCCTTTCCTCTTGTTTTTTTTCCTTTTCTCTTTCTGGTTGGGTGAGGGTGGTTAGGGCGGGTTGGGCACTGTTTTGGTTGGGTTGGTCGGGGGGGCTCTTGGAGGGGGGTAAGCAAATGGAACTGGGGTGGATGGCCGGCGGTGAGTGGTTAGGGGAGAGCTGATGATGCTGGTGCATCAGCTTCGGAAGCGGGACGCAGCTAGGGAGATCAGGGGAGTTAAGGACAGGGGAGGGAGTGGGGTTGGCATCAATTGGGTCTTGAGGGACTTTTATGAGGAATTGTACCGGTCCGAGCCCCCACTGGAGGGAGGGAGGGATGGGCCACTTTCTGGACCAATTAAGGTTTTCGAAGGTGGAGGAGGGACTGGTGGCGGGATTGGGGGCCCCGATTGGGCTGGAGGAGCTGACCAAAGGGATAGGGAGCATGCAGGCGGGGAAGGCACCGGGGCCGGACGGTTTCCCGGTCGAATTCTATAAAACATATATGGACCTGTTGGGCCCGTTGCTAGTTAGGACCTTCAATGAGGCAAGGGAGGGGGGGGGGGGCTTTGCCCCCGACGATGTCCCGGGCACTGATCTCCTTGATCCTGATTTGGGACAAGGATCCCCTGCAGTGTGGGTCTTACAGGCCGATTTTGTTGCTAACGTAGATGCTAAGGTGCTGACGAATGTCTTAGCCACAAAGATTGAGGATTGTGTGCCGTAGATCATCCACGATCATCAGACGGGGTTCGCCAAGGGGAGGCAGTTGAACGCGAATGTGCGGAAGCTTTTGAACGTTA
The DNA here is from genome assembly GCF_047496885.1 of Scyliorhinus torazame. Classification (NCBI taxonomy): domain Eukaryota; kingdom Metazoa; phylum Chordata; class Chondrichthyes; order Carcharhiniformes; family Scyliorhinidae; genus Scyliorhinus; species Scyliorhinus torazame. The sequence goes on from NC_092727.1 coordinate 93,480,477, forward strand.
TCATGATGCGGTGAGGGAGGGGGAGGCGGAGATAGTGGTGGCGATGGACGCTGAGGAAGCCTTCGATAGGGCAGAGTGGGGGTACCGAAGAGGTTTGGGGAGGGGTTTGTCAGGTGGGTTAGGCTGTTGTATGAGGTTCCGATGGCAAGTGTGGCCACGAACAGGAGGAGGTCAGAGTACTTTCGGTTGCACCGAGGGACGAGGCAGGGGTGTCCCCTGCCCCCCTGGTCGTGGCACTGGCGATTGAATCCCTGGCTATGGCACTGAGGGAGTAGAGGAACTGGAGGGGGTTGGTGCGGGGTGGGGAGGAGCATAGGGTGTCGCTCTATGCGGACGATTTGCTGCTATATGTGGCGGACCCGGTGGGGGGAATGCCGGAGGTAATGAGGATCCTTAGGGAATTCGGGGATTTCTCGGGGTACAAGCTCAACATGGGGAAGAGCGAGCGGTTCGTGGTTCACCCAGGGGACCAGGAGAGGGGGATTGGCGAGCTCCCACTAAAAAGGGCGGAGAGGAGCTTCAGGTATTTGGGGGTCCAGGTGGCCAGGAGCTGGGGGCCCCTGCACAGGCTTAATTTCACAAGGCTGGTGGAGCAAATGGAGGAGGAATTCAAGAGGTGGGACGCGTTGCCACTGTCCTTGGCGGGTAGGGTGCAGTCAGTCAAAATGATGGTGCTCCCAAGGTTTCTGTTCCTGTTCCAGTGCCTCCCCGTGTTTATCCCCAAGGCCTCTTTTAGGCGGGTCAACAGGAGTATAAATGGGGTTTGTGTGGGCGCGAGGGACTCAGAGGGTGAGAATGGTGTTCCTGGAGCGGAGTAGAGATAGGGGGGGGCTGGCGCTGCCCAACCTCTGTGGGTACTACTGGGCCGCCAATGCGATGATGGTGCGCAAGTTGGTGATGGAGGGGGATGGGGCTGCAAGGAAGAGGCTGGAGACGGCGTCTTGTGTAGGTACGAGTCTGGGGGCGCTGGCAACGGCGTCGCTGCCGTTCTCTCCAAGGAGGTATACCACGAGCCCGGTGGTGGCAGCTGCCCTCAAAATCTGGGGGCAGTGGAGGCGGCACAGGGGAGAAGTTGGGGCCCAATACGGGGGAACCACCGGTTCGTCCCAGGGAGAATAGATGGAGGGATTTTGGGGTGGCACAGGGCAGGGATTCGAAGGTTGGGGGAACTGTTTGTGGACGGGAGGTTCGCGAGCCTGGGTGAGCTGGAGGAGAAGTACGGGCTCCCCCCGGGGAACACCTTCAGGTACTTACAGGTAAGGGCGTTTGCCAGGCGGCAAGTGGTGGAATTTCCGCGGCTGCTGCCACACACAGTACAGGACAGGGTGCTCTCGGGGGGGGGGGCTTACCAGGCGATGCAGGAGGAGGAGGCCTCGGTGGTGGAGGTGAAAGGTAAGTGGGAGGAGGAGTTGGGAGAGGAGATTGAGGCAGGGACATGGGCAGATGCCCTAGGGAGGGTGAACTCTTCCTCATCGTGCGCGAGGCTCCGCCTCATACAGTTTAAGGTGCTGCACACATGACCGGGACAAGGATGAGCCGGTTTTTTGGGGGGTGTGAGGACAGGTGTGTTAGGTGCTTAGGGAGCCCAGCAAATCACACCCATATGTTCTGGGCGTGCCCAGCGCTGGAGGAATTTTGGAAGGGCGTAGCGAGGACAGTGTCGAGGGTGGTAGGATCCAGGGTCATACCGGGCTGGGGGCTCGCAGAGGAGCCGGGAGTGCAGGAGGCGAAAGAGGCCGGTATTCTGGCCTTTGCATCCCTGGTAGCCCGGCGAAGGATTCTTCAGTGAAGGGATGAGAGGCCCCCAAGCGTGGAATCCTGGATCAACGATATGCAGGGGTTTATTAAGTTGGAGAGGGTGAAATTGGCCTTGAGGAGGGTCGGTACAAGGGTTCTTTAGGCGGTGGCAAACATTCTTATACTTCCTGGCAGAATGGTAGACATTGGTCAATGGCAGCGGCAACTCGGGCGATGGGGGGGGGGGGGGTTACTTTATTTTTGTTTTTGTTATTTACACTGGGGGTCTGAGGGGGTGCATATACCCGTTGTGTTAAGTCAGGGTGTTAATGTTAATTTATTATTTATGTACAGGGGGGAGGGCGGTATGGAGGGTTGCTTTTCTGGACTGTGTTTTGTGCTTAACCATGTTGGGTTCCTTTTTCATTTTGTTATTGATATTTTATGAAAACCTTCATAAAAATTATTTTTTAAAAAAAATAATACATTTTTGCTATATATATATACACCTGAGAAAGAATCTTATAGACAGGCTCCAGGATGAACTCTACAAAACTTCTCTGAGAATTACTGGTTGGTGCCTTCTTCGTAAACTTCCGCCTGAAAGAATAATATATTTGTGTGTGCATTAGCTGGAAATCAATTTTGAAAAGTTATATTTTAACAAGAAATTAAGTACAAATTAAATTTAACAAGCCAATTAATTTGAGAAGTCTTGCCTTTCACCTTTTGTACGAAGAGGGTTAGCAAGGACCAACTCTTAGATCAATGCCACTCAGCTAGTTACTGGAAGGTGTCCCAGGGTGAATCTCTGAAGTGCACTTATAGTACAAGTTTGGCATTGATGGGAGCAATTTGTACTCTGTTGAGGGAACTTAATTTTGATGGTAGAGCCCAGCCTGACATTGCACAGAAGTCACTGAGCTATCAGGTTGAGCTCTGCTTCTAGATTTAGGTTGCATTTACTCCATACGTGGAATGTAGTTGCAAAGTAAAGCTGTTTCACAATAAGGTTGTAGTTGTAATATAAATCCATCCTTAAGATTCCATACCAGCAAGTCATTTTGCACTACTGGTGGTTTACTGAAATGCCTCCAGTGCTACTGATTATGGAAGGTTGGATACTGCATAGAAGCGTTATGCTATATAGCCCATAAGCCATTACTTTATAGGAAGTTGGTAATCTATTTTAAGTTTTTCAGCACCTTTTCAGCCGTCAATATCTACTATCAATTCTGAAGTTAATTAGGAGATTAACACGTGCAACTATATCAACAAATAAGAAACAAAACACTATACACATATAAAGCTGTCTGCTTAAATCGGCCCCCTGTCCACCACCTTAAACCTCCACCACCATTGTGTGCACGGTAAGCACTGGTGCTTCACAGCGCCAGGGACCAGGTTCAATTCCCGGCTTGGGTCACTGTCTGTGCGGAGTCTGCACGTTCTCCCCTTTTCTGCGTGGGTTTTCTCCGGATGCTAGAGTTTCCTCCCACTAGTCCTGAAAGACGTGTTTGTTAGGTGAATTGGACATTCTGAATTCTCCTTCAGTATACCCGAACAGGCGCCGTAGTGTGGTTGACCAGGGGATTTTCACAGTAACGTCATTGCAGTGTTAATGTAAGCCTACTTGTAGCACTAATAAAGATTATTATTATGGTTCCTTGTGTACTAACAAGAGTCATGTGAGAGTATCTTTAAAGAAATGGGTGTATATAAATATCTGTAGTGAGAGTACCTTTAAGAAATGGGTGTTTACTACTGCAGTGATGTCAGAGTGGGTGGAGCTGGGCTGTCTGTCAGCTTTTTACTTTCGTTTTTGAGCAGGCTGCAGGATGTGTTTTAGTTTCGTTTTCAGTGTTGGAGCTGAAGCCAGACCAAGCAGGTGTACTGCTGTTCTCTCTGCCATCAAAGGATAGCACAGGGCTAAATTGCTGGCTTTGAAAGCAGACCCAGGCAGGCCAGCAGCACGGTTCAATTCCCGTACCAGCCTCCCCGAACAGGTGCCGGAATATGGCGACTAGGGGCTTTTTCACAGTTAACGTCATTTGAAGCCTACTTGTGACAATAAGCTATTTTCATTTCATTTCTTGATCATTTGGTGAATTCAGAATTATAAATGTTTTCAGTAGTGACGTTAACCCGATGTGCTTCTGTTAAAAAGGTGTTTCTTCTGTAAGTCTTCTGGATGTTAAAAGGACAGCGTAAGCATTACTTAGTGTTGTATTCTTTGGGGGTTGTATTTGAATTGATGGTTGTTAAGATGTTCACTGTATGTTTCAAAAAGGTTAACTTGAGTTCATAGAATAAACATTGTTTTGCTTTAGAAAGTACTTTTCCATTTCTGCTGTACCACACCTGTAGAGTGGGCCGTGTGCTCCCCATACCACAATCTATTAAAAGTTGTGGGTCAGGTGAACTCCATGATACACTTTGGGGTTCTCTAAATCCTAGCCCATAACACAAGATGCAATGCAGCAACTCATCAAGGCTCTGACAGCCACACCTCCCAAACCCATAACCTCTCCCATCTAGAAGAACAAGGGCAGCGGGTGCTCAGGAAGCTTAAGGTTGCACACATCCCACTGTGAACATATATCGTCATTCATTCATTGCCTCTGGGTCAAAATCCTGGAACTTTTACTGATAGAATTGTGCAAGTACCTTCACCAAATGGACTGCAAGGGTTCAAGAAGGTTTACTTTCTCAAGGAAAGCGAGGGATGGGGAAAAATGCAGGAGGTGCAAGCTATACCATACCCTGAGAATGAAGAGTTTGTTTTTCTGAGTTTGGAGGCATGCTGTTGAAACAGACAAGAGAGTAGTTTGTTCTCTGTCCTATATTTGACCCCAGTTCCTGGAATGGGAAAAGCTCTGCCCCTCAGCACTAACATCTGTTGCATAAATTTATTTTTTAAAAAGGGCAAAATATATATAAACATACATTTAGTATTATCATAATATGAGCTAACTTGAATGAGCTAAAACTTACGTTTTTGGATTGAAGTAAATGTCACCCCATAGACGCTTTGCAAACTCCATATAGTTAATGTCCCCTGTAAAGAAAAATAATATTTTAAAATGTTTTTAAAACGCCATGATGCATTTTATCCAAAGCAGTAACAGCAGCAATTCTCTATTGCCCATGCTTAATTAAGCACTTTTGAAATCTTCAGTTCATGCCTCACCGTCTCTTGTTTCGGCCCGCATCATCTTTGTATATCATCAACATTTTCTTTCCACAATTATTCTCTGTAACATACAGCCCTCAAATGCATCTTAAGCTTAACTTTCTCATTGGATGCCTCCTGGCATTGATGGGGAAGAAATTAATCTATTGCAGCAGAGTAGGGTTAAGTAACTATTTTAGTAGGAGAGTAGCGTAAAGTCTAGGAAATCAGGGATAGAATCCCTATAGTACAGACGGAGGCCTTTTGGCCCATCAAGTCTTCACTAACCCTCCGAAAGAGCACTCTAGCTAGGCACTCTACCCTCGGAGCCCTGTGCATTGATCATGGACAATCCACCTGACCTGCATATCTTTGGACTATGGGAGGAAACCGGAGCAAAGAGCAAACCCATGGGGACATGGGGAGAACACAAGTTCTGAGGACAATTGAAAGGTGTTATGGGTAACTACAGTTTTTCTTCAATGAAGTGTCCATGATGCAAATTTTATTTTTAGGACAGTAGGCGAGGAACTCTGTGGCAGTCACATGTAATTTTCTTTCTCACAGAAATAGTGATCAACTGTTTTTGTATTTGTTGGCAATAGCACTACAGAGATTCTGCCATGATTAGCCTCTGCTTCCAGGTCTCATGACACTCCTGGTTGTTTTGTTTGTTGTTCTGGGATTTGAAAGACTACAGATGATAGCTCTGTGATTTGATTGATCAAAGGGAACCCATAACATTATATCTCTATTTTAGATGCAAAATTTTAAATGCCGAACATCTAATTTTTGCCTTCAAACATTTCAGTCAAGAGGATATGGGGGCAGCCAATTTGTTTGGCTAGAGGCACCCAAACCAACCACATGAAAGGGTAACAATCATCTTGCAAACCTCTTGAATAGAACGCTCAGATCAGTGGAGCATATATTTAATAGCTGTGCACTATATAATGTCCAGGCAAAGGAGTGATTAAAATGCTCTGATTTAAGGAAGCCAGAAATCCGTCTCCTAGTGTTCAGACTCCCAAAGATAGTCAATTGAAGATCAGCTGGCACCTCTAAAAAGAGGGCTGGATTTAACAGCTATAAAAATTGAGGATGATAATATTTATACTACCTCAGGATTTTGATTTGTCAGGGGAGGTAGTGGAAGTAACTAAAGTAGATTAACAGATAAATGAAGATAGTGCAGCACACAAATGGACCATTTGGCCCAACCGAGTCATACTGGCATTTATGCTGCCCACAAGCCTCTTCCAATCCCCTCTTCAATGAATCCTATCAGTATAACCCTCCATTCTTTACTCATGAGTTTAAATAGCTTTCTCTTAAATGCATCTGTACCATTTGCCTCAATTACTCTTTATGAACGTGAGTTCCACATTTTCTGGGTAAAGCAGTTTCTCTTGAATTTCCCTATTGCATTTATTAGTGACCATCTTATATTTCCAGCCCCCAAGTTTTGGCCTCCCCAACAACTGAAACCACCCATTCTACAAGTATCCAAACAAATTATTTTATATAGACCGCTATAAAGTCACCACTCAGCCTTTTCTTTTCTGGAGAAAAGAACCATAGTCTGGTCAATCTTTCCTGATAGGTACACCCTCTTAGTTCTGGTATCATGATTGTAAATCTTTTTTGCCTATTTGCCAGTACTTCTATATCCCTTAACGACACGGAGACCAGACTGTGCAAAGTACCCCATCTCTATAAGCATACATGTGCTTTGGTTGGAGTGGAATGTGCAGAGTAGCCTGTATTTTCTTATATTCTTAACACTGTACAGTAACACCAAACATGTGAAAGGCGAAGATTCTAAGCATTCACATCCTATCTCTACATCCCTTATTACATTTAATTCCTCAAAATCTCCTTCCCTTTTAAATATTTCAATTGGATCTACATCTATGGCCTCTTTGCATTCCATAACATTTGCATTCCATAACATTTCAAGATTAATTTTAATTCAAAAATGATGTTTCCTTGTTCGAAATCTTCCTATTAGAGAGAAGAAGAATTTCCCTTTCAAATATTGTAATTTTAAATGTTTCAGCAAAATAATTCTTAACCTCTTCATCTCTGGGGAATATATTGCCCAACCCATCATCATAGGTGAAGCTCTTCGTCTCAGGTATTAACCCTGGTGAATAGCTCCTGGATACCTTCCAAGATCAGTATATTTTTCTCGTGGTAATATTCCCAAAATGGAACACAATTTTCAAGATAGGCTCTGGTCAATGCTATGTATAACCACAGGAGTTCTTCCACATTTTCATATTCTAGGTCACATCTGAAGATGATCTGCATTGGCTTAGTCTTTTTGATTGCATGAGTGAGCTAGTTTTAAACAGCTTATTTATGCCAAATTTCACCTCAGAACACTTAATGTCTGCCAGTTCTTCTAACTTTCACTGAATGAACAAAACAGACCACCATGCATAGATCAGTATTACAAAGGAAGCAGGTTAAAAGTGCTATATGTTTTTCTGTCAACTTTAAATTATAACTAATGCTCACCATATGTATCAGCATAAATCTTGGCAAAGGATCCCAAGGTGAAGCAAATACTGTACTGAGAACTGGCAAAGCAAACATTACCCAACAGAGGGGAAACAATCAGGTTTTCATCTGTTGAATAGACACTACAGAGAAAAAAATATATATATATATGTTTAAACAATGGCTGTATGATTTCCTATTCGGTTCAAGATTCTATAAAGGTAGACAAATGAGATTAGAGTTGGCAGCTCCAGCTGAAAGCAGATACATACAGCAGCAACAGGCAAACTGACTCCGCCCAAGTCATAATTTATATGATTCGATGATCCTTTTGCACCATGTACCATACCCTTGTTCAAAAAAAACCAGGAAACCTAATTCTGGCCTCTGAATGTGCTTCTCTTAAGTTAGTTATTAGGATGTGCATTGATGAAACAAAGTTGCACTTTCTTTAATTTTCTTCTTCCGATAATGCTTTGCCTTTTGAACCGAGGTCAGAAACATAGCATGCAATGAACTGCAGGTGTCAAGTCATGGCCCACCAAATGAAAAATAAATGTTTTTACTTTTAAAGTAAATTAATCTGCGTTGTGGAAATTCAAATGCACACAAAATCTAGTTAAAGTGAAGGGGTGAAAAGGCAGAGGAGGATATCTCATTGGTCTTGACAAAAATGTCAACAGAGATGCTCACCTTGAATGTGGCAAAATAATTCAGCAGCATTTGGCCAATAACACAAACGGGGAAGACAGTGGCATAGGGGCTGATTTAGCACAGGGCTAAATCGCTGGCTTTGAAAGCAGACCAAGGCAGGACAGCAGCACAGTTAATTCCCATACCCAGCGTCCCTGAACAGGCGCCGGAATGTGGCGACTAGGGGCTTTTCACAGTAACTTCATTTGAAGCCTACTTGTGACAATACGCGATTTTCATTCATTTCATTTCATTGTCACTGGACGGTAACCCAGATTCAAATCCCACCACGGCAGATAGTTTAAGAAATGGAATTAAAAGTTTAACAGCCTGCGGATCTGGGGCCAATGGAGAAGGCACGTGGGGGAAGAGAGAGCATCAGTTTGGTCCCCTATCTGCGACAATCATCGGTTTGCCCCCGGGATTATGGACGGTGGGTTCCGAGCATGGCGGAGGGCTGGGATTGAGAGGATGGGGGAAATCTGTTTTTGGACGGGAGCTTCCCGAGCACGAGGGAGCTGGAGGAGATATTTGGGCTGGCAAGAGGGAATGATTTCAGGTACGGGACTTTCTATGCAGACAGATTCCATCCTTCCCACGCCTGCCACTTAGGGGGTCCAGGACAGGGTAGTGTCCAGTGGATGGGTAGGGGAGGGGAGGGTCTCGGATATATATAAAGAACTCTGGGGGCTGAGGAGACGCAGACCGAGGAGCTGAAGCTTAAGTGGGAAGAGGAGCTCAGAGGTGAGATAGAAGAAGGCTTATGGGCGGAGGCGTTGAGTAGGGTAAACGCGACCGCAACATGTGCTAGGCTCAGCCTGATCCAATTCAAGGTCGTCCACCGGGCCCACATGACAGCGGCCGGATGAGTAAATTCTTTGGACTGGAGGACAGGTGCGCCAGATGTGCGGGAGGACCAGCGAACCATGCTCACATGTTCTGGGCATGTCCAAAACTCAGGGGGTACTGGCAGAGATTCACGGACATTATGTCCCAGGTACTGAAAACAAGGCTGGTGATGAGTCCAGAGGGGGCAATTTTTGGGATTTCAGAGGACCCGGGAGTCCAGGAGGAAAGAGAGGTCGACGTTTTGGCCTTTGCTTCCCTGGTAGCCCGGCGACAAATTCTGCTGGCGTAGTGGGACTCAAAGCCCCCGAAGGCCTGGCTATCAGACATGGCGAGCTTCCTCGGTCTGGAGAAAATTAAGTTCACTCTGAGAGGGTCACTGTCAGGGTTCGCCCGGCGGTGGCAACCATTTATTGACTTCTTCGTGGAAAATTAACCATCAGCAAGGGGGGTCAGGGGGGAAGGTGTCGGGTAACGTAGATTAGGGGGTTAGTTAGGCGTTCCTTGTGGGAGAGCTGGTTTTTTTGCACTATGTTGATTGTTATTTGCACAGTTTTGTATTGTTGTTTGTTATACCAAAATGCCTCAATAAAATTGTTTATCAAAAAAAAAGTTTAACAGCAATTTTCGATTGTCCTAAAAACCCATCAGGTTCACTACTTAATGTCCTTTAGGGAAGGAAATCTGGCCTATATGTAACTCCAGATCCACAGCAAACCACTCTTAAATAAAATTAGGATGGCTCAGTGAATAAATACAAAACAAAATACACACTTATAAAGCAGCTTTAACGTTCTTACTATAATGCTCGGTTCCAAGGCGTTTGATATTGAGCCACAGGGAAATTTTTAAGAGTGTCTTAATGGAAGAGATGTACAATTATTTAGATAGAGAATTCCAGGCAGATAAAGGGGATGAAAATCAGGATACTCAGGGGGCAGATATCTCAAAGAGATGTGGGGCTTAAGGAGATTACTGAGAAATAGAAGGGCAAGGCATACTGGGATTTGAAAACAAGGATGATTTTTTAAATTGAGGTTCTGCTTAACTGGAAGCCAATGTGGGTCAGTGAGCACAGAAGTAATGGGCGAACAGGACTTGGTGAACATTAAGGCATAGGCAGCAGAGATTTGGATGACCTCAACGTTACTGTAATCAGAATGTGGGAGGCTAACCAGGTGTGCGTTATCGTGGTGTGTAGAGGTAACAAAGACATGGATGGAAGTTTCAGCAACAGTTGAGTTGAGGCAGATCAGGGGCAGGCAATATCACAAGAGATGGAAATAGCAAATCTTAGTGACAGCGGAATATGCAAATGGAAGCTTATCTCAAGACCAAATACATCATCAGACAGAGTCAAAAGTGGCGCAATGGTTAACACTACCTCTTCACGGCACCAGGGACCCGGTTTTGATCCTGGCTTGGGGTATTTGTGTGTGGAGTTTGCGTGTTCTCTCTCTGTCTGTGTGGATTTCTCCAAGGTCCTCGAGTTTACTCCCGCAGTCCAAAGACATGGTTAGGTGGATTGGCCATACTAGATAGTTCTTCAATGCATGGGGTTACGGGGATAGGGCGGGGTGTGGGCCTAGGTAGGATGCTGTTTTGGAGGCTTGGTGCAGATAGATGGGCCGAATGGCCTCCTTCTGCACTGTAAGGATTCTATGTTAATGCAAATTTGTTTCTTGGATGTCATTGTGAGTGACATTAGCTGTTTTGGTACTGTGGTTCGGACAGACACCTTATAGGAGGGATTGAAACGTGAGAATTTCACGACGAATGGAAAATCGCAACATGCTTAAAGATTTTTTTGGGGGAAAGGAGATTTTAGATGGGGCAGAGTTTGCATGGAAGGAGGGTCAAAAGTTTCTTGAGGAGTGGAGGGATGATGGCAGATTTAAAGGACACGACTAGCTCAGAGTGGCAAGCTAGGATAGAAAGGTAGGACAGGGGCAGCCTTATAGGCATTTGGTCAGATAGACTAGTGGAAGGGAGAGACGTGGAGCTGATCTAATGGTATCAATCTTTGTGAAAACGAAGTCCATAGACTCCTCACATGGTTTAGAGGTGAAGGTGGAATAGACAGGGAGAGAGAATTAAGAAGATAGATTGCAGTTGTAGAAGCCAGGGGTTACCTTTGCATTTCAAGATGATTCTGGGGCAGTGAGCGGTTTTCACAGTCAAGGACAGGACCCAACAGTACTTTATGTTATTCAGACAGGTTCAGTGGTGAATGACTGAACTAATCCATCATATCCGTTTGTCTGTATCCCTTAGACTTAAGAGAGTAGAGATTAGATGCATATTGAGGGCCAGGGTGAGACAGAGAATGAGGGCTTGAAGGTGGAGTCAAGGGTGTGATTGAGCAGATTGGCAGCTGCAGAAATGTCAGGGTGAATGGAAGGTCAAAGGTTAGGCAGCTGGAACCTTGAAAATGTAGTGAATGCATTGGGGCAGAAGTTTTTCCCCAGGGGCTGACACAGAAGGAAGTAGCATTTAGAGGGGGAAGGAGATGAATGTGGGAGAATAGTGATGAAAGGAAGTAATCAGAGGTAGCCTTATCCATGATTGAGATTATGGGAATGGTGAAGCCATGCAAGGCGGCACGGTCAAGGGGTCTTAATGTCTGTGGAGGTGTCCATGGCTGATTATCTTGTCCTGCCACTGAAGAAATGTGAACTGAAGCAGAACTCTTTAAAAAAAAAATTGAAATAATTCAGGAGTGCCCAAATATGGAAATATTTGTGTAAAGCAAAATAACAGTTCCTTTATTTTGACTTTTTATTTTAAAATACAGGTAGCGTAAACTGGAGCTGCAATCTCAGCATGTAGATTTCTTTTGAGGCAGTTTATAGCACAAGTTCAGATTTTTTTCCCAATTTGCACATGTACTAATAGATCACATCTGATCCAAAGTTTGAGAAAAAAGTAATTAGGTTAAAACTGCAAAGACCTTCAATGGATTACAAAAATACTCCCTGCGGTGATGTAGAAAGAACATCACTATTTTATTATTTAAAATGCATTTTCAAAACAGAGAAATGACAGCATACCTAAGCAATCCATTGACTTCATCCACAATGTGACGTAGCTTGTAATATGCATCAGTTGGAGGCAGTTTTAGTTCCAAAATGAGTCTGTCTATTTTATTAATACAAACGGTAACAGCTAGCTTCTCCTGTACCGCATGTTTAATCAATCTCTCTGTGTTCAGCATCACCTGCAGTTCCCAAAACAAAAACATATTATACACGAAAACATTTTTTAAGTCAGATATATTGTAGCTAAAACCTTGTAACAAAGATTTTGAAAAGTTTCTTCTACATAAACTCGAAGTATTTGTTTAAACAATCAAGTGCGAAAAATAAATCTTCATCTACATGACCCTTACCTTTCCCCGACAATGGATCTCAAAAAGAAGTTTCTATATTGTACAAGCTGAAAATTTCCATTCTTCACACCAGATAATGTAATTTTTTTAATGTCCTTATATAGTGACTTTCACATCTTCTTCTTACTGCCAAATTTTAAGACTTCTCTTATTCTTTTTTTTTAATTTAGAGTACCCAATTAATTTTTTTCCAATTAAGGGGCAATTTAGCGTGGCCAATCCACCTAGCCTGCACATCTTTTGGGTTGTGGGGGCAAAACCCACGCAAACAGGGGGAGAATGTGCAAACTCCACACGGACAGTGACCCAGAGCCGGGATTGAATCTGCGACCTCAGCGCCCTGAGGCCGCAGTGCTAACCCACCGCACCACCGTGCTGCCCACAAGACTTCTCTTATTCAAGCCGCCTAATAAATGGGCCAAATCTGCTAGAATCCATTTTACACAAATGCTGATGTACAAAAGATGATTTGAACTCCATGCGAGATAGATTTGAATAATATTTTTAAATGTCCACTGCCAGAATTTGACTCATGCATTTTGATACCCAGAACCTGGAAATCATCTTAGAGCAGATATACTCTGAAAATAACTTTTTTCTTTTCGGCCTACTACAGATCTGAACTAACTCACCCCCTCTGCTGCATCGATGAAAAGTACCATGCCATCAGAGATCCGGAAACCGGCTGTGACCTCATCAGAGAAGTTTACATGTCCTGAAAAGAAGGAAACAAAAATATCAAAGCCTCCGATGTAAGGTCATCAACTTGAAACTTTAACTCTGAAGGTTTCTCCACAGACGCTTCGTGATGTACTGGGTATTTGGTGCATTTTCTGTTGTTAATAGATGGGTTGATAATCTGTCAGCATGAAGGCAGTCTTGAACTCAAATCATAAAAAACTCTCAAAAGCTATTATCATTGTAACTTGTTTCATTTTAATTAGTTACACCAGTTCCAATTAAACAGCTATTGGAGATAATACAAGGCAATGAAGTGTTTCATTCTGAAGGTGAAGACATATCAATTAAATGATGCTTCACTTTTATTTTTAAAAAATCAGGTGTATAAAAATGAAACAAAATTGAATGAATGTGTAATCCTAGAATCTGATATTATTTGTCCAACAGATAGGCCTGAACAAATAATATCAAACTTGTTTATGGCGTATTGGATAAACAGTATCTAGCTATCCTCCTGCTGTGTTTATAAGACCATAAGACATAGGAGCAGAATTAGGCCACTCGGCCCATCAAGTCTGCTCCGCCACTCAATCATGGCTGATATTTTCTCATCCCCATTCTCCTGCCTTCTCCTCATAACCCCTGTAAATGAATGGACTGAAATCACACGTGGTGGCTATTTAGGATGGCCTCATATGAAACTTCTCCATTTTTAATTTTCAACTAAGAGATTAATCATTTGAACACATCGGAGTAAATTGCCTGATATCTCCATGGTTTCTACCATATTCTGGTGCGTGTCTTTCTGTAAGCCATGGATGAATCAAAATTCATTGCTAGGAATTTACACTCGGATTCAAGGAAATAGCTCAATGAAATCTATTTGTTACCCACATCACCTCATGGCTGAGCAACATAGCCTATGGTGTAAATGTATATGTTGCCACAGTCCCACGAGGAACAATGCTGAGAAGGCAGGGCTTTCGTGAATAACCTCAGCTGGTACGGGAATTGAAGCCATGCTGTTGCCGCTGCTCCGCATCACAAACCAGCAGTCAAGCCAGCTGAGCTAACCAAACCCTGTGGCGTAACAATCTACTAAACATTTGAGTTGAATTCATAGCACGCACCTGGAGTATCCATGATGTTGAAGAGATAGGATTTGCCCTTGGAATCTGGAAGGACCATTGTGACTGGTGTACTCTTTATACCTACTCCTCTCTGGAAAAAATTACAAAGATTATCCATGAGAATTTCAAAAACCTCCAGTAAATTCATGAAAATAAAAAGCCGCATTTGTATGCTTACCTCCTGCTCTGTAAAAAGTATGTCAGTGTAGCGAAGCTGCAAACAAACAAAATACAACTTAAGATTTCCCATGATCATATTGAATGGTGGAACAGGATTGAAGGACCAAATGGTCTATTCTTGCTCTTATTTCTTCTGTTCCTTTGAGTAAAATGTCACCACCGTACCAGAGGATCATAGATTGCTCTCAAAAACGAGAGCAGACTGGTGTTGATTTAATCGGGAGTCACCACACCTCAGCTGAGGGGCAAGGTTGAGAAGGTGGGACCTTCACAGCTAACCTCAAGCCAGAACGGAAATTGAGCCTGCGCTGTTGTCATAGCTCCGCATCATGAACCAACCGTCTTGCCCTGGTGATGCAGTAGCTTGTTTGCACAAAAACCCAAAGTTACATCGGAGCCTCAATTTATCAAACTTCGGGGTAGTTTGGTATAGAATCCACAGAAGAATCCATAAAATCTATAGTGCAGAAGGAGGCCATTCGGCCCTTCGAGTCTGCACCGACCCTCTGCAAGAACACCCTACCCAGGCCCCCGCCCCCCCCCCCCCCCCCCCCCACCCCCCCCCCCAGCCTATCCCTATAATCCACCCTATCCACTCAACTAAGGGAAAATTTAGCATGGCCAATCCACCCAACCTGCACATCTTTGGACTGTGGGAAGAAACCGGAGCATCTGGAGGAAACCCACGCAGACACGGGGAGAACATGCAAACAACACACATAATCACCCTAAGCCAGAATCAAACCTAGGACCCTGGTGCTATGAGGCAACAGTGCCAACCATAGTACCACCCCATATACTTTCGCAATCCCTAACCAATATATGAAGATTTCTATGCATCTGACCCTAGTCCATTCTCCTAACTCTTCAGTAGGCCTACTGCTCTCTTAAACCGTTAATGACATATCTGCACTATGCTTAAATTCTCTCCACAAGATATTATGGGGTTGCGCCTTCCATTGATCTGCTGTCCTCCCACTATTTTCTCAAACAGCATGTCGGTGCCAGTTCTCTGGGTAGGCATTATTTTGATCTATGTCATTGGGATGGACACTTTGTATTTGACATGCCTAATATCATAAGAAATATCTCGTCTTGGAGTTAATCTGTCCTTGGTGTTCAATCTGAGACTGGGACAAATTGAGAACTTTGAAACATCAAGATAGATCAATCTTCAACAAATTAAGACACCAATGAATTAATTCTCAAAATTTTGTTTTAAACTATTTTATAAAATGTTGCATCAATTTCAGTAAAATTAGGCAGAAAAAAGTATGATTTTGAAAATAAGCAGAGGAGCAAGTAGTTAACAATCGATCAATATAACAAACATTGAACTTTAGCTAAATCCTGTACCTTTGGTTTAGTTGCTCTTAATATTGAAGTCAAATACAAGTTCAGACTTTAAAAGAAGTAAAAAACACTGAATAATATCACTATCTGCTGAGTAAGAAAATTGGTACAACTGCAGTCGGGACTGATAAAATTACCAATAAGGTTTTCCAGATAAAGGTACAATATGAAGAAAATAGTTGCCAAGTGCTTACATCTCTGTCATCCTTTTTACGAATTTCTGGGTGAGTCTGTTCAATTAAGCAATCAACAAAGTTTGTCTGAAAGAAAAATTAGTGTAAAATGTTGATTACATTTCACTTACACCCGTAATGTTCACGTAAATTATTTTACGCTACAGCTAGTCAAAATAATGAATTCCACATTTACTCGGAGTACATTAATAAAGCAGAATTTTATGTGCAAGCAACAATCGTAAAAGCACTGCATAAACATAACACTTGCAGTTTTTGATTGTTAATCCTCTAATGCAATTAAAGTTCAAACCATACTCTGCAATTGACAGATTTACCTTCAGACATCTATTACGTACCTTGCCATGATGCAAATGCCCACAGAGAGTAATGTTCCGAATTAGCTCAGAATTGTCCATCAAATCTGCAAGGAATCTGAGATTGTTTTTAAAAAGTGAGATAACGATTCATGTAATTGGCATTTATATTTTCACTTTAGGGATCATCAACATTGAACATGCCTTTCTTTGACAGGCAATTCCATCATATCATTGGTGTATTTAAAAAAGGTGACAGCGACTTGCTTTGAATCAAAACAATATTTGGTTAGCATTCCAAAAGTAGTTTATGCTCAAAGGACTTGCTGACAGTGAATAAAAACCCTTTGCAGTTGCCTGAGCATATTTCACCTCAGAATCCTGAGCTTAAATGAGGTTATAACGTGCCAGTTATAAAATGGAATATGCCTATGAATACAGATTATAATTTTCAATGGGCACATGTGCATAACACTCAATGATCTCCAAATCAAGACACAAGATGGCAATATTGGTTGAAGAGGCCATGATGGTTGGTTGGTGGAAATCTTCAATCCTACAGGAGTATTGTTTGAGCTAGATTTAAGAGATGCCATTTGGGCACAACAGGCAAGCAGTGTGCATGAAGCTACACTACACCTAACCAGAGAGTATTCACTGCTGGCACCCATTTGTTTTAAAATCACTTTCTAGGGTACTACATAACTATTCACTTACTCCATGTCATACACTGTTTCTGGTAACTCCTGTTCCATCAAAGTAAACTTCTTTTTCTTGACAGGTTTAATGATAGGTTCTGAAAGTTGAAAAATCTTGATTACGAAAGCAGCAACAAGCATTAATAAACGGACCTCAATCAACAAAGTCACCAAGTAGCTCTCTAAACATATCCATGAATAATTTTACTCAGAAAAATTTTACACAAATACATGTCATGGGAGTAAGTGTGGTACAATCAAAGAAGATGGTATATTTGCTTCAGTTTAAGTGTTCTTGAACAAGCATTCTGGACTATTACCATTATGTTGCTTCTATAACGAATTTATAACTTATAGGATTTATTCATTGAAAGAGGATCCCTATCCAAATATCCCAGTTTCAGGTCACTACACTACAATGACCACTAAACTTCAGAAGTCCTTCATTGGCTGTAAAGTGCTTTATGGCATCTAGAGGTTGTGAAGGGTGCTATATAAATGCAGGTTTGTTCGGATCTACCAGGACATGACGGTGGAGTTGGCAAAAAGACGAGCGGCGTTTGGGCGAGTGAAGGCGGCTTTGTACAAGGGGGTGCGATTTGGTGTGGTGTACCCGGCGAAGTTGAGAGTAACATGTAACGCCAAAGACTTTTATTTTGAGACAGCGGAGGCGGTTGAGGCATTCGTGAGGGCAGAAGGCTTGGGACAGACGTGAAGAGCGGAACTGGAAGAGAAACTGTGGACTGTGTTTGAGCAGCTGGAAAATGTATAAATGTTACAACTTTCTTCTCTTTGCATTGTTACAGAGTTCAAGTTAATGGCGTTCTGTGTTGCGACGGTTAAATGTTATGTTAGTGAATTGTAGGGGTTGGATTGTTGGGTTTGTTTTGGTGTTTCTTTCTCTGGGACTGGGTGGAAGGGGGAGAGAGGTCTTGGCGGGGGGAGCCAACCACGCTAGCTAACTAAAGTCAGTTAGTGAACGGGGGTGAGGTGAGAGGAGGGCTGCGGACATTGGAGCTTGGATAGCAGGCTTCAATGGGCCTACGAGGCGAGCGAGGGGGGGGCAGGGGGGAAAAAGAGGGGTGGATGTTGGGGGATATTTTTGTGGGGGGGTTTGATGTTAGCAATGGACAGGGGCGGGTCAGGCTTATGGGGCAGGGCCCGGTGGTATGGTGATGGTGGATAAGAAAGGTGGGGGTGAGAGACCCCCAGTAAGGATAGTCACGTGGAACATGAGAGGGCTAGGAGGTCCGGTCAAGAGGTCAAGGGTGCTTGCACATCTTAAAAGTTTGAAAGCCGATGTAGCAATGCTGCAGGAGACTCACTTGAGGGTGAAGGACCAGGTGAGACTTAAAAAGGGCTGGGTTAGCCAAGTGTTTCACTCCGGATTTGATGGAAGGGCTCGAGGGGTAGCGGTGTTGGTCAGCAAAAGGGTACGCTTCCAGATGGAGATGGTGGTGGCAGATCAGGGGGGTAGATATGTGATTGTGGCAGGGGCGTTGGAGGGGAGATTAGTGGCGCTGTTAAGTGTATACGGTCCCAATTGGGATGATGTGGGATTCGCGAGGAAGGTGTTTGGGGCTATTCCCGACTTGGACACGCAGGAGCAGATTGTGGGGGGGGGGGGGGGGGGGGGGGGGGACTGGAACTTGATGCAGGAGCCAAGGTTGGACAGATCACGGCCGCGCTCGCTGGTCCCATCAGGGGGCGCGAAGGCGCTGGCTGGGCTAATGGTGGAAATGGGAGGGGTGGACCCTTGGGAGGTTCCTGCACCCAAGGGAACGGGAGTACTCGTTTTTCTCAGCGGTCAATAAGGTATACTCGCGGATCGACTTTTTTGTGGTGGGGAAGGCTTTGCTGGCTGAAGTCAAGGGGTCGGAATACTCTGCAATTGCATGTTAGACGTTTTAGTTGCTGTGAAATGAAGAGTCTAAAGTTCTTGTTCCTTTTCACCAAACACCATTTATTTCACTTCCACAGCCTCTGCACAAAACTCTTCACCACCTGACAGAGGCCACCTGAAGCCCCTTTACATATCAGTGTCAATTAATGGATACTTAACATAAATGAGACACTAATTGCAATGTCTCTTAACCCATTACTTAACATTGCAGTGTCAGGGACTTCCGGTTGCGGCGATGACCAGCTAAGCCGCACGTTTCGGCACCTCCCGTTTCAACGGACCTTTGGGCTCTTATCGGGAGCCCCAACGGAAATGTTTTGCGGACAAACCCAGTGTGAGGTGACAAAGGAAGGAGTCCCCCTGGGTGTGGATGGAAAGGAGCAACAGTAGTGGCCGGATTGCGGAGGATCCTTTGGAGCAGCGGCAGAGAAGAGAAGGGAGAAGCAAGATGGCGGCCGAGGGAGCCCAGATGGTATGGGGCCCGGAACAGCAGGAGTTCCTCCGACGATGTGTGGAGGAGCTCAAGAAAGAGGTGCTGGCGCCGATGTTACTGGAAATCGAGGGACTAAAGGAAACACAAAAAGGTCCAGGCGATGGAGCTCTGTGGAGTGAAGGCAAAGGCAGCCGAGAACGAAGACGAGATACAGGGCCTGGTGGTAAAAACGGAGACGCACGAGGCACTACACAAGAGGTGCATAGAAAGGCTGGAAGCCCTGGAGAACAGCTCGAGGAGGATGAACCTACGGATTTTAGGTCTCCCCGAAGGAACAGAGGGAGCTGATGCTGGGGCATATGTGAGTACGATGCTCCATACTCTAATGGGAGCTGAGGCCCCAACGGGCCCCCTGGAAGTGGAGGGAGCGTACCGGGTCCTCGTGAGAAGACCAAAGGCAGGGGAAACACCAAGAGCAATAGTGGTGAAGTTCCATCGCTACAGGGACAGGGAGACGGTCCTGAACTGGGCTAAGAAGACACGGAGTAGCAAGTGGGAGAACGCGGTGATACGCGTGTATCAAGATTGGAGTGCGGAGGTGGCGAGAAGGAGGGCAAGTTTCAACCGGGCCAAGGCGGTGCTCCATAGGAAGAAAGTCAAGTTTGGGATGCTGCAGCCGGTGAGATTGTGGGTCACACATCAGGGCAAACACCACTACTTCGAGACGGCGGAGGAGGCATGGACATTCATTCAGGAAGAGAAATTAGACTAGACTTGAGAAATTGATGCCCGGAGAGGGGTAGCGAGGTGGTGGCACAGAAATATAAAGTGGGGAGAGGGAGGGCTAATGTGTAATAATGTTGGACGGGGAATTTTTCTCCCCCCGATGTGGGGGACATGAAGAAATTTGGGCGCCGGTGGAAAAGGGGACAGGGAAGGGGAATGAGGGAACTGCGCCATAAGGGGCGGGGCCAAGAGGAAGGCACGGGTATTTTCCCGCGCTATGGAAACTATGGCGGGAAAAAAGGGCGAAGGTAGGGAGGGAGCCTCACACGCAGGGAGGTCAAAGGATGAACGGGGGAAGCCGAGGTCAGCCAGAGTTAGCTGACTTCCGGAAGCAATATGGGGGGAGTAATCAAGCTAGAGGGGGATCTGGGGGGGTTGGGGGGGCTAACTGGGTTGCTGCTGCTGAGAGTAAGGGGGAGCTGATACGTGACGAGGTGGTCGGGACGGGAGGGCGCCGTCTGGGGGACAGACGGGTGCACGAGACCTGGGTAAGGAGATGGTTTAAAAAAGGGGATGGCTAGTCGACGAGGGGGGGGGGGGAGAAAGAGTAAATGGCCCCCCCAACCCGGCTGATCACGTGGAATGTGAGAGGTTTAAATGGGCCGATTAAGAGGGCAAGGGTGTTTGCGCACTTAAAGAGACTGAAGGCGGACGTAGTTATGCTCCAGGAGACGCACCTGAAGTTGGCGGATCAGGTTAGACTAAGGAAAGGATGGGTGGGACAGGTATTCCACTCAAGGTTGGACGCGAAAAACAGAGGGGTGGCAATACTGGTGGGGAAACGTGTATCGTTCGAGGCTAAGACCATAGTGGTGGATAGTGGGAGCAGGTATGTGATGGTGAGTGGCAGATTGCAGGGTGAGGCGGTTGTGCTGGTGAACGTACGTATATGCCCCGAACTGGGATGACGCGGGATTCATGAAGCCAATGCTGGGACGTATCCCGGACCTGGAGGTGGGAAACTTGTTAATTGGGGGGGGGTGACTTTAACATAGTGCTTGACCCAGGGCTGGACCGGTCCAGATCTAGGACCGGGAGAAGGCCGGCAGCGGCCAAGGTGCTTAAGGGATTCATGGAGTAAATGGGGGGAGTAGATCCGTGGAGATTTGCCAGACCGATGGGTAAAGAGTTTTCCTTTTTCTTCCACGTCCACAAGGTATATTCCCGGATAGACTTTTTTGTTTTGGGAAGGGCACTGATCCCGAGGGTGGCAGGAACGGAGTACTCGGCTATAGCCGTGTCAGATCACGCCCCGCATTGGGTGGATCTGGAACTGGGAGAGGAAAGGGAGCAGCGCCCACTCTGGCGATTAGACATGGGACTACTGGCGGACGAGGGGGTATGCGGAAGGGTGAGGGGATGTATCAAAAGATACCTGGAGGTCAATGACGATGTGGAGGTCCAAGTGGGAGTAGTATGGGAAGCGCTGAAGGCGGTGGTTAGAGGAGAGCTGATTTCCATCAGGGCCCACAAGGGGAAACAAGAGGGTAAAGAAAGAGAGAGATTAGTAGGGGAAATTTTGAGGGTGGATAGGAAGTATGCGGAGGCCCCAGACGAAGGGCTATACAGGGAAAGACGAATATTACAGACGGAGTTTCACCTGCTGACCACGGGAAAGGCAGAGACATAGTGGAGGAAGGCACAGGGGATGCAATATGAATATGGGGAAAAGGCAAGCCGGCTGCTGGCCCAACAACTTCGGAAGAGGGGGGCGGCAAGAGAGATTGGAGGAGTTAGGGACGAAACGGGAAAGATGGAGCAGAGAGCAGGGAAAGTGAACGAGGTGTTCAAGACATTCTATGAGAGGCTGTACAAGTCCCAACCCCCGGAGGGGAAAGAGGGAATGATACACTTTTTGGACCAGCTAGAGTTCCAGAGGGTGGAGGGGCAGGAGGTGGCAGGTCTGGGGGCGCAGATTGAGGTGGATGAGGTGATCAAAGGAATTGGGAACATGCAAGCAGGGAAGGCCCCGGGACCAGATGGGTTCCCAGTGGAATTTTATAGGAAGTATATGGACCTGTTGGCCCCGCTTTTGACGAGAACCTTTAATGAGGCTAAGGAAAGGGGGACATTACCCCCGACAATGTCGGAGGCGACGATATCGCTAATTCTGAAACGAGACAAAGTCCCGCTGCAGTGCGGGTCATACAGGCCCATCTCCCTCCTAAACGTAGACGCCAAACTGCCGGCCAAAGTGATGGCGACAAGGATAGAGGATTGTGTCCCAGGGGTGGTACATGACGACCAGACAGGGTTTGTTAAGGGGAGACAATTGAATGCCAATGTACGAAGGTTGCTGGGGGTGATGATAATGCCCCCACCGGAGGGGGAGACAGAGATAGTGGTGGCGATGGATGCAGAGAAGGCATTCGATAGGGTGGAGTGGGACTATTTGTGGGAGGTGCTGAAGAGATTTGGGTTCGGGGAGGGGTTCATTAGATGGGTTAGACTCTTGTACGTGGCCCCGATGGCAAGCCTCATTACAAACAGGCAAAGATCGGGATACTTTCGACTACATAGGGGTACAAGACAAGGGTGCCCCCTGTCCCCGTTACCGTTCGCGTTGGCAATTGAACCATTGGCCATAGCGCTGAGGGACTCTAAGAAGTGGAGGGGGTGCTTAGAGGAGGAGAGGAACATAGATTATCACTATATGCAGACGATTTGCTGCTATATGTGGCGGACCCGGTAGAGGGGATGCCAGAGGTAATGCAGATACTCAGAGTTTGGAGAGTTCTCGGGATACAAGTTAAATATGGGAAAGAGCAAACTTTTTGTGATGCACCCCGGGGAACAGGGCAGGGGGATAGATGCTCTGCCGCTGAGGAGAGTACCAAGGAATTTTCGATACCTGGGGATACAGGTGGCCAGGAACTGGGGAACCCTACATAACTTAACCTGACGCGATTGGTAGAGCAGATGGAGGAGGACTTTAAGAGGTGGGATATGGTGCCCCTGTCATTGGCGGGCAGAGTACAGGCGGTTAAAATGGTGGTCCTCCCGAGGTTTCTTTTTGTGTTTCAGTGCCTCCCCATCCTGATTACAAAGGCCTTCTTCAAAAAAATAGACAGGAGCATTATGAGCTTTGTGTGGGCGGGAAAGACCCCGAGGGTAAAGAGGGGGTTCCTGCAGCGCAGTAGGGACAGAGGGGGATTGGCACTGCCGAGTCTGAGTGACTACTATTGGGCCGCCAATGTGTCGATGGTCTGCAAGTGGATGAGGGAAGAAGAAGGTACGGCGTGGAAAAGGTTGGAGATGGCGTCCTGTAAGGGAACGAGCCTAAAAGCGCTGGCGACGGCGCCGCTACCATTCTTCCCGAAAAGGTACACCACAAATCCAGTGGTGGTGGCGACCTTGAAGATCTGGGGGCAGTGGAGACGACATAGGGGAGTGACGAGTGCCTTGGTGTGGTCCCCGATAAGGAATAACCGCAGGTTCGTCCCGGGGAGGATAGATGGGGGATTACAATGTTGGCAGCGAGCAGGAATTAGGAAGCTGAAGGACCTGTTTGTGGACGGGACGTTTGCGAGTTTGGGAGAATTGGAAGAAAAATATAAGTTGCCACCAGGGAATGCCTTCCGATACATGCAAGTGAGGGCATTTACGAGGCAACAGGTGAGGGAATTTCCGCGGCTCCCGACACAAGGAGTCCAGGATAGAGTGATTTCGGGGGCATGGGTTGGAGAAGGTAAAGTGTCCGAAATATACAGGGAGATGAGAGAAGAGGGGGAGGCGATGGTAGAGGAGCTAAAGGGAAAATGGGAAGAGGAGCTGGGGGAAGAGATTGAGGAGGGGCTGTGGGCAGATGCCCTAAGTAGGGTAAATTCCTCGTCCTCGTGTGCCAGGCTTGGCCTGATTCAATTTAAGGTTCCACATAGAGCGCATATGACGGGAGCAAGACGGAGCAGGTTTTTTGGGGTGGAGGACACGTGTGGGAGATGCTCGGGAAGCTCGGCAAACCACACTCACATGTTCTGGTCGTGTCCGGCACTGCATGAGTTCTGGGAGGGTGTGACAAGAGTGATCTCAAAGGTGGTGGGGGTCCGGGTCAAACCAAGCTGGGGGCTGGCTATATTTGGGGTTGCAGAAGAACCGGGAGTGCAGGAGGCGAAAGAGGCCGACGTTTTGGCCTTTGCGTCCCTTGTAGCCCGGCGAAGGATTCTACTTGTGTGGAAAGAAGCGAAGCCCCCCGGGCGTGGAGGCCTGGATAAACGACATGGCAGGGTTCATAGGACTGGAACGAATAAAATATGCGTTAAGAGGATCGGCTCAGGGGTTCACCAGGCGGTGGCAACCGTTCCTTGACTATCTCGCAGAACGATAATGGAAAAACAGAAAAGAAAGCAGCAGCAACCCAGGGGGGAGGATTATTCAGTGTTCTTGTTTTTCTTAGTTAGTTGTTGATATTTGCTTTTCGTTTATTTCTTTTTCCACCTGTTGTTAGTTTAATATATTATTTAAATAACGTTTAATGTATATTCCTTTATTAAGTTGCAAAAACGGAAAATCTTTGTTTTGAAAAACTTCAATAAAATATATTTTTAAAAAAAACATTGCAGTGTCAGATCACGCTCCACATTGGGTTGATATGGTGCTGGAGAAGGGGGCAGTGCAGAGACCGGGGTGGAAACTGGATGTGGGGCTTTTGGGGAACCAAGTGTTCGCTGAGAAAATTGAAAAGGTAATTAAGGAATATGTAGGTTTCAATTGTACGGGTGTGTCGTCGAAGGCAGTCGTCTGGGAGGCTCTAAAGGCAGTAGTGAGGGGTGAGAGAATTTTGTTTAAGGCCAGGGTGGACAAAGAGGAGAGGTTGGAGCAGCAGAGGGTAATAGATGAGATGTTGGAGGTAGATAGGAGGTATGCAGAGGATGGGGACCCGGCGAAGTTGGAAAAGAGGAAGGAACTACAGGCGAGCTTCGACCGACTGTCCACCAGGAAGGCAGTGCGCCAACTGAGACGAGCAAGGGGTGCAGTTTATGAACATGGATTTAAGGCGGGGAGGCAGCGGCAAGGGAAATTCTTCAGGTGAGGGATAGAGCAGGGAAGTTGGTGGTGGCTCCAGTGCTGATTAACAAGGTTTTTGAGGAGTTTTATGAGAGGTTGTACAAGTTAGAGCCACCCGTGGGAGACTGAGATGCAGGAATTTCTAGCTGGGTTGGAGTACCCGAGGTTAGGGGAGGGGGACAGGGCTACATTAGAAGGAGCAATAGTGGAGCAGGTGATAAAGGATGCGATTGGGAGGGTGCAGTCAGGGAAGGTGGCAGGGCGGGTTTCCAGTGGAATATTATAACAAATTCAAGGATAGGTTGGCATCCCTGATGGTGGGGATGTTTGAGGAGGCGATAGGGAAGGGGGTGTTGCCGCAAACCTTAGGGCAGGCATCGATTTACTGTTGCTAAAAAAAAAGATAAGGATCCGACGGTGTGGGTCGTATCGGCCCATATCACTTCTGAATGTGGACGCAAAAGTGTTGGCGAAGGTACTGGCGGGTATGCTGGAGGAATGCCTCCCGAAGGTGATAGGGAGGATCAGACAGGGTTCGTGAAAGGGAGGCAGCTGTTTTCGAACATTAGGAGGGTTTTGAACGTCATTATGGCACCGGCGGAAGGGAAGGAAACAGAGGTAGTTGTGGCATTGGACGCCGAGAAGGCGTTTGATCGGGTAGAATGGGGGTACCTGATGGCAGTGTGGGAGCGGATTGGGATTGGACCAAGGTTTGTGAACTGGGTAAAGCTATTATATAAGGAGCCGAAGGCGAGTGTCCGCACAAACAATATCAGTTTGAGATACTTTTCTCTCCACCGTGGGACGAGACAGGGATGTCCCATGTCCCCCCTGCTGTTTGCACTTGCGATTGAGCCGAAGGCCATTGCATTGAGAAGTTCGGGAGCATGGAAATGAATAGTGCGGGGGGGGGGGGGGGGGATAGAGCATAGGGTGTCCTTTTCTGCCGACGTCTTGCTGCTGTATGTGTCGGAACCGAGTGCGTTGATAGGAGGAATATTGGAGCTACTGCAAGTTAGGGCGGCCTTCCTCCGTCACTGGCGGGTCGGGTACAGGCGGTTAAAATGCATGTGTTGCCGCGATTCTTGTTTATTTTTCAAAGCCTACCGATTTTCCTGCCAAAGTCTTTTTTCAGGGAGACTGAGCGAAGTATTACCTCATACATATGGGGGGGATGGTGGGGGAAGGTGGCCAGAGTGAGAAAGGTGCTGCTACAGAGGGGAAGGCAGGGGGTTTGGGTCTCTCGAACCTGTTGTACTACTACTGGGCGGCGAATGTGGAGAAGGTGCGGAGCTGGGTCAGAGGGGTTGATTCTCAGTGGGTCAGAATGGAGGAGAGTTTGTGCAGGGAGTCAGGGCTGAAGGCA
Source organism: Scyliorhinus torazame (assembly GCF_047496885.1). NCBI lineage: Eukaryota > Metazoa > Chordata > Chondrichthyes > Carcharhiniformes > Scyliorhinidae > Scyliorhinus > Scyliorhinus torazame. The sequence continues at coordinate 93,506,842 of NC_092727.1, forward strand.
CTAGCAACAACGTCGCTCCCGATAGCTCCGGGGAAATATTCAGGGAGTCCGGTAATAATAGCTTCATTGAAAATCGGGAGGCAGTTTCGCCAACACTTCGGGTTGGGGGTAGGGTCAAGGGAAATGCAGATTCGGGGGAACCACAGATTTGAGCCAGGGAGGTGGGATGGAAGTTTTCGGAAATGGGAAGAGAGGGGGATTAAGACGCTAAAAGATTTGTTTCTTTGGGGTCGGTTTGCAGGATTGAGGGAGCTGGAAGCCAAGTATGGGCTAGAGCAGGGACAAGTGTTTAGGTACATGCAGGTTCGGAATTTTGCCAAGAAGGAGATACAGAGCTTCCCAGAGGAACAGGCCTCCACATTGTTGGAGGTGGTGTTGACGACAAGGGGACTGGAGAAGTGGGCAGTGTCAGCGGTGTACGGAGCTACGAAGTGTACGACGAGGATAAGGCACAACTGGAAGGGATCAAAGCAAGTGGGAGGAAGAGCTGGGAGAGGTTATAGAGGAGGGGGTCTGGTGTGAGGTGCTCCGGAGAGTGAATGCCTCCACCTCATGCGCGAGGTTGGGGCTGATACAGCTGAAGATGGTATATAGAGCGCACCTCACGAGGGCGAGGATGAGCCGATTTTTTGAAGGTGTAGAGGATGTGTGTGAGCGTTGCGGAGGGGGCGGCGCCCGCTAATCACGTTCATATGTTTTGGTCCTGTCCAAAGCTAGGAGAGTACTGGAAGGAGGTGTTTACGGTAATTTCCAAGGTGGTGCGTGTGAAACTGGACCCGGGTCCCCGGGAGGCCATATTAGGGGTGTCGGACCAGCCAGGGTTGGAAACGGGTGCGGAGGCAGATGTCATAGCCCTCGCCTCGTTGATCGCCCGAAGGCGGATCCTGCTGGGATGGAGAGCAGTCTCTCCACCCAGTGCCCCGGCGTGGCGGGGGAACCTGTTGGAATACTTGACCCTTGAGAAGGTTAAGTTCGAACTGAGGGGAAGCTCGGAGGGGTTCTACAAGTCATGGGCACCATCTATTATGCACTTTCAAGAACTGGATAACATCGAACATTAGTTGGGGGGGGGGGGGGGGGGCTGTGTAGATTAAGGGGGACTATGGGTAATCCCTGATTCCTTTTTGTCATTTGTTTATGTAAACATGCGGGCTGATATTTGGGGGTTGGTGGGCGGATGGGATCGTTGTTATTGTTATGGGGATTGACATATCTTGCTGATTATTGTTTATTGTTGATGGGTGTAAATGTAGGAGAAAATGTGAAAGAGGAGAATAAAAATATATATATATTTTTTAATGCAGGTTTGATCTTTCACCGATTTTGTTCCTCTAAGCCTGTAGTTCTCAGTTCCCAAACTACCCCTTCGATATCCTCTTGTTAACTACATGAGAATTTCCATGTGTGTAATAGGTTAGTAAACAAACGTATTGTTGCCTTACGTACTAGACGGAGGGAATTTTCGTTGCATGTAATATTTAGTGGATCAGTTTATTACTAAATTCTTCATCTGCAAGACTAAGGAATGAACAGTTTAAAAATAAATTGCCTCTAGTTTATTAAAATATTTTACATGCTGACAAATGCTAAATGCTGCAGCACATCTGTGAATATAAATAGTCTGTGCATTTTTCCAATTACTGACATACAGCAAACTCAGACGATGGTTGGTGAATCTGGATCGTGGAACTGTAGCACATATTACATTTCAGTTCAGGTGAGATGCCTAGAAGTCGCCATCCTTTCTAATTGCAAGAACTAATTATAGGAGTCAGGAATTCAGAATTTTAAATTAAAATCTATTCACTTTATAAAAAATTGACATTTAGTGTTCACCAAATGTTTCCTACTGAAATGAATGTTGCAGATTCATTAAAATCTTAACCAAAGAATTGCGAGCATCAACATTAGATTGCAGTTAAACAGTAGTCAGATTTATGGTCAGCACAAATTAAACAACCTAATTTGTTATGCAATTTTAATGTTATGCATTTCAAGACACTTAAAAACCCAGATTATTATTTTTTAATTTTTCCAATTAAGAGGCAATTTAGTGTGGTCAATCCACCTACCCTGCACATCCTTGGGTTGTGGGGGTGAGACACACGCAGAAACAGGGAGAATGTGTAAACTACACATGGACAGTGACCCGGGGCCGAGATCGAACCCGGGTCCTCAACACCGTGAGGCAGCAGTGCTAACCACTGCACCACCAAACTGCCATAAAAACCCAGATCATGTCTAATTTTCATGGAAAAATATTTTACCTTTATGTTTAAACTGACAAAATAAAGTCAAAATGAAAGATTGAAAAGGATTTTCTTTTTTGGAAAGTGAACTGGAAATCTGAGAAGCAAGAAACGGAAGAAGCAGGGAGGGGAGAATCAGTTGTAAAACAATTAGAATTAAGTCTAACTCAGAGGAGTTTAGTGGACCATGACCCAGAGCCCCTGCCTATCACATTCATAGAATCCCTACAGTGCAGAAGGAGGCCGCTCAGCCCATTGAGTCTGCATTAATTCGATTGTTTAATCTTACCAGTAAGTGGCTGAGTATCTTCCTCTTGGACAATTGTCTCTACCTCAGGCCCATACACCTCCTCTGCTGTGGGGTAATACTTCTTATCCTCGTGTAACACCACCTCCATTCCAACATGATCATCATCCTGATCTCCAGCTTCGTCATCGTCATCGTCATCCTAACATGATAAAGCATTTTTTAAACAATTCTCTGAACATGGATACTGCTACTTCGAAATACCTCCTTGCTCCATTGTATGGTTACAAATATGAGGTTTGTAAGATGTTATGGCTTGGACGGTCTTTTATTTCCGGTAAAATGAAGGAATGAAAGGGTTCATGTGTCCTGTTCTGAATTCTGTCTGCCAAGAAGCTTGGTGGCTTGGTTGCTAAAGATTAATGGTAGGGAAAGAGTGGGGCCAGGTTGTGTTACTGGGAAGATGCAAGATATTTACACCTGTAAGCAATGACCTGAGAAGCTATGCTGACGGTAGATACACTGTTAGTGTACAAATTGTAGGGAGGTGTTAGGAACTGTCATATTTTGTAAACGGTTGTACTTAATTGTCTATTTAATTTCATGATAGAAAGGAGTTGGGGATTGAGAGGATAACTAATTATAATTTCTTCCTGATTACGAGACCCATGTGATTCACATTGCCATGAAGAGGCACTTTGAGAAGGTAAAAGTCCACAGGCGGCAATTGTGGGTTGGGTTGCCGGTTTCCTGAAAATATGACTGAATCGCACAGACAGGTTAGTCTGCAAGAATATGAGAGAAAGCGAGCGAACATGGGAGAGAGCGTGTGAGAGATAGAGGCAGCAAGTCTCTATTGTTCACCATGCAGGATGTGATGGGATTTCACACTCCATATTTTTTCCAGCATTTCAACTTGAAAATCTTAGACCTGGTCAGCATATTGTGTTTTCACACTCTTCCTTATTAGAAGTCTGCACATGCCCTGGCATTATCATTAAGGGAGAACTAGGGAATAGGGCCAGCATGGCTCGGAGGAAGAGCAGACAGGGAGATGTTGCTGAAAACAGCAGGACTGGTGGCCTGAAGTGCATATGGTTTAATGCAAGAAGTATAACAGGTAAGGCAGATGAACGTAAAAGCTTGGATTAGTACTTGGAATTATGATGTTGTTGCCATTAGAGACCTGGTTGAGGGAAGGACAGGATTGGCAGCTAAACGTTCCAGAATTTAGATGTTTCAGGCGGGATAGAGGAGGATGTAAAAGGAGCGAAGGAGTTGTGCTACTGGTTAGGGAGAATATCACAGCTACATTGCAGGAGGACACCTCAGAGGGCAGCAAGGCTATATGGGTAGAGATCAGGAATAAGAAGGGTGCAGTCACAATGTTGGGGGTTTACTACAGGCCACCCAACAGCCAGAGCAGCAGATAGGTAGACAGATTTTGGAAAGGAGTAAAAGCAACAGGGTTGTTGTGATGGGAGACTTTAACTTCCCCAATATTGACTGGGACTCACTGAGTGCTAGGGGCTTGGACGGGGCATCCAGGAGGGCTTCTTAAAAAAATATGTAGAGAGTCCAACTACGGAAGGGGCTGTACTGGACCTGGTATTGGGGAATGAGCCCGGCCAGGTGGTAGAAGTTTCAGTAGAGGAGCATTTTGGGAACAGTGACCACAATTCAGTAAGATTTAAAGTGCTGGTGGACAAGGATAAGAGTGGGCCTAGGGTGAATGTGCTAAATTGGGGGAAGGCTAATTATAACAATATTAGGCGGGAACTGAAGAACCTAGATTGGGGGCAGGTGTTTGAGGGTAAATCAACATCTGACATGTGGGAGGATTTCAAATGTCAGTTGAAAGGAATTCAGGACCGGCATGTTCCTGTGAGGGAGAAGAATAAATACGGCAAATTTCAGGAGCCTTGGATAACAAGAGATATTGTCGGTCTTGTCAAAAAGAAAAAGGAGGCATTTGTCAGGGCTAAAAGGCTGGGAACAGACGAAGCCTGCGTGGAATATAAGGAAAGTAGGAAGGAACTTAAGCAAGGAGTCAGGAGGACTAAAAGGGGTCACGAAAAGTCATTGGCAAATAGGGTTAAGGAAAATCCCAAGGCTTTTTACACGTATATAAAAAGCAATAGGGTAGCCAGGGAAAGGGTTGGCCCACTGAAGGGCAGGGGAGGGAATCTATGTGTGGAGCCAGAGGAAATGGGCGAGGTACTAAATGAATACTTTGCACAGTATTCACCACAGAGAAGGAATTGGTAGATGTTGACACTGGAGAAGGGTGTGTAGATAGCCTGGGTCACATTGAGATCCAAAAAGACGTGGTGTTGGGCGTCTTGAAAAATATTAAGGTATATAACTCCCCAGGGCCTGATGGGATCGACCCCAGAATACTGAAGGAGGCTAGAGAGGAAATTGCTGAGGCCTTGACAGAAATCTTTGGATCCTCACCGTCTCCAGGTGATGTCCCAGAGGACTGGAGAACAGCCAATGTTGTTCCTTTGTTTAAGAAGGGTAGCAAGGATAATCCAGGGAACTACAGGCTGGTGAGCCTTACGTCAGTGGTAGGGAAATTACTGGAGAGAATTATTCGAGACAGGATCTACTCCCATTCTGAAGCAAATAGACATATTAGCGAGATGCAGCACGGTTTTGTGAAGGGGAGTTTGTGTCTCACTAACTTGAAAGAGTTTTTCAAGGAGGTACAAAGATGACTGATGCAGGAAGGGCAGTGGATGTTGTCGATATGGACTTCAGTAAGGCCTTTGACAAGGTCCCTCATGGCAGACTGGTACAAAAGGTGAAGTCACACGGGAACAGAGGTGAGCTGGCAAGATGGATACAGAACTGGCTCGGTCATAGAAGGCAGAGAGTAGCAATGGAAGGATGCTTTTCTGATTGGAGGGCTGTGACTAGTGGTGTTCCGCAGGGATCAGTGCTGGGACCTTTGCTGTTCATACCATATATAAATGATTTGGAGGAAAACGTAACTGGTCAGATTAGTAAGTTTGCGGACGACACAATGGTTGGTGGAATTGCGGATAGCGATGAGGACTGTCAGAGGATACAGCAGGATTTGGATCGTTTGGAGGCTTGGGCGGAGAGATGGCACATGGGAGTTTAATCCGGACAAATGTGAGGTAATGCATTTTGGAAGGTCTAATGCAGGTAGGGAATATACAGTGAATGGTAGAACCCTCAAGAGTATTGACAATCAGAGAGACTAGATGTACAGATCCACAGGTCACTGAAAGGGGCAATGCAGGTGGAGAAGGTAGTCAAGAAGGCATACGACATGCTTGCCTTCATTGGCCAGGGCATTGAATATAAAAATTGGCAAGTCATGTTGCAGCTGTCTAGAACCTTAGTTAAGCTACACTTGGAGTATAGTGTTCAATTTTGGTCACCACACCAGAAGGATGTGGAGGCTTTAGAGAGGGTGCAGAAGAGATTTACCAGGATGTTGCCTGGTATGGAGGGCATTAGCTATGACAAGAGGTTGAATAAACTCGGTTTGTTCTCACTGGAACAACGGAGGTTGAGGGGCGACCTGATAGAGGTCTACAAAATTATGAGGGGCATAGACATGGTGGATAGTCAGAGACTTTTTTCCCACGGTAGAGGGGTCAATTACTAGGGAGCATAGGTTTAAGGTGCGAGGGGCAAGGTTTAGAGGAGATGTACGAGGCAAGTTTTACAGAGGGTAGTGGGTGCCTGGAACTCGCTGCCGGAGGAGGTGGTGGAAGCTGGGACGATAGTGACGTTTAAGGGGCATCTTGACAAATACTTGTATAGGATGGGACTAGAGGGATAAGGACTCCAGAAGTGAAGAAGATTTTAGTTTAGACGGGCAGCATGGTCGGCACAGGCTTGGAGGGTCGAAGGGCCTGTTCCTGTGCTGTACTTTTCTTTGTTCTTTGTATTTGACAAGGTCACTAGCATCAAAGGACTTAGACAGAAGTTTGAACAGAACAGATGGCCCATCACTTACCACTCTTCACCATGGGCACACATCACTGAGTTATCATTATATTCCTGGGGGCCATGCAGTCATGTCCCAGCCTCCAACAGACTGTGTATCAGCCTGCACATCATTTTACTACTCACACCAGGGTCCTTGGTGGTATACATGTAAAACTTGGGAGGTGTTTTGACTCCAATTAAACAGCTTAAACAAGCAAGGATACTTAGATTTAACACTCAATGCAATAACAAGTTTGAATGAACTACATTTTCTGACAGCCATTTAAAGCAAGTCAGGGGAAAATTACATTCACAAATATGTCTCTTTTACCCAAATTACTGTTGCAAAGGATCAGAATACGGAGTATTTAGAGGAATCAATATCAATTATACTGCTCACACACAATGAAAAAGTTAGTTTAAATATTACACATCATATATCCTCAGTTCGTAGATAGAGAAGGAATGATAACTGTGGTGAAACATTTAGCAGTAATTTCGTTCAACCGGCAAGACATGGATTAAGTACAACAAACTTGATGGGCTGGATTCTCCACCCTGCTGTGCCACATTTCTGTTTTACCCCGCCGGCAGGATGCTCCGTTACGCCGGCTAATCAATGGGGTTTCCCATTGTGGGGCTGCCCCATGCCGTCGGGAAACCCCCGGGCTGCCGGCAAAACGGAGCATCCTGCCGGCGGAGAATCCAGCTCGATGATTTTAATGTACTAAGATTTTTTTTTAAAACACAGTGGTTCTAAAACAAAAAGAGAGATAGTTTATCTGGAGAATAATTGACATTACTTGGATATCAAGATAAATCCTAAAATAAACGGTAACGCTATCAAAGCCTGAAAATAACAAGGAGACCCTGAACAGTAACCTCACCTCATCCACATCATCGTCTCTACCTAGGCCATCTTCCTCATCAGAATCCAATTCTGGCCCAATGTAGTTGCCAAATTCATCATACAGGTCCGTATCCATGATGGGAACTCTGAAATGGGATATACACATACATAAAGCACTTTTACTATTTTAAGCTGCTGACTGAACACATGGGATGATACAGCACAGAAGAAAGGATGTATTTCGGCCCATCATATCTGTGACAGTATGAAGATTGAAATACGTTGCAGGATTACTGCGTACCATGTATAACATGACAATCTGAAATTTATAAGATGGCAAACCCCACCTAAAACATATGCTAATAAATTCAAAGTTACTGGTAGCAGTCTGGCAAAAGAGAAGAAACATTCAGTTCTCGCAAATATTAACAAGAAAGTGCTCATCTGGCAGATGCAGTTAGAGAGCTCTCCCTTCACTTTTAAAGCACAGTTCAAAGACAGGCAGTCAGTATTTTTATTGACATTTGGGTTCTACCAGCTATACACATTTGAAAGACAGAAATTTGGAGTGCTTCAGATCAATGTAATTTTACCAGGACCCACTCTGAGGAAACCAAACCCGAGGGAAGCAAAATAACAGACTATGCAGCTTGTGAAAAGAGAAGGCATTATCTAAATGTTGTACAATGATATAGCACCAGCAATGTAATAAAATGTCCTACGTTCCAGAAGTGGCATCAAATAATATTAGAAAGTGAGTCATATAAAGAGTTTAGGCCAGATGATCAAAATATGGATAAAGAGGTACGTTATAACATACCAACAAGCCTGGCCACATTTTCAGAATTTCCTTTTTTAGATTTCTAGCATTGACAACTTGTCTTTTTACCCCCAAGTGAAACGAGTTTAAAGCAGTCTGAATCAAACTGGTGTAAAAATTGCAATACAATTACTCTGCATTTCATAGAATCATACAACACAGGAGGCTGCCATTCAGCCCATCATGCCTTTGCAGTCTTCGGTAAAGTTATCCTGTTCGTCCCAATCCCATTTGCTCCTTAAAATATTTATCCAATCCACTTTTATTACTATTAAATTTGCTTCCACCTTCCACACTCCCTTTTCAGGCATTCCACATCATAACAACTTGCTGTTAAAATTTGTGTTTCCTCAGGTCACCTTGCTTTTTTAAACAACCTTCATAACTTGTCTTGCCACCTTCAAAGATCTGTATACATATAACTCCCAGGTGCCTCTGTTCCTCCATCCCCATAAAAATTGTGCCAGTTAGTTCATACTGTCTCTCATCATCCTTCTGAACAAAATGTACCACTTCATACAACTTTGCACTAAATTTCATCTGCCGGTTGTCGACCATTTTACTGATTTATATTCTCCCAAGTCCGGTCCTCGCTTCATTGCTTGTTTTTAAATTTTGAGTCTGAAATTATGCTGCATGTACTCAAGACTGGATCATGAAAAAAGATCAGAAAGAGCAGTAGTATCATTGTATACTATCATCCAATTTGAAAAAGGACCGTAGATCATCCAATTTGAAAAAGGACCGTTCAACAATAGTCTCTGCTTTCGGTCCGTTAACCTTTTTAGTATTTATGATGTCACGGTTTCTTGAAACCCATGGGCTTCAGGTTTGCCGACAAGTCTATTCTATCACGTCTGAAAGTTCATCATGCACATCAACTGGGCCACGTTCATCAACCCGCTCCTTTGCTTCATCAAAGCACGCAATAAAATTCGTCAAAGATAATTTTCTACCAACAAATTTGTGCAGACTTTAATTTATTACCCAATAACATTTGAAATGCCACTTATTTTGCCCCAGATTATTAACTATAAACGTTTCCCCACAATTAACATTTAAGATGACTGCTTTGCATTGCTGGATTTATCCCTCATCTAGGAGTCCTCTGGTACGACCACAATATACAAAGGTGTAGCCACCTGGGTTGGCCACTTCCCGACTCAAAATGGAGATCCGCAAAGACTACAGGGAAATTCAGCCAACACAGGCAAAAACTAGCAAGTGCAGAAATCCTGTGTATTGGAACTTGCAAAAGCCCAGACAGCACTGAAACTCACAGCCATCTGCATACTAACGAGCGATCCCTGGGTACAATGGAAACATTTAAGGTGAATAAGGCCAAGCCAGACTCCTCGGCGCCAGCAGGAGCCAAGACAAAGGAAGGCCAACGGACACTCAGGGACCGTCCAGCGATCAGGGAACAACTCCACTATTGGAGAAATCGATCCAAGTGATCGGAACGTAGTCCAATCACTTGGAACCAGGTACGGGGTCCGCCCCGAACGGCGGGAAGCCCTTGGGGACTATAAAGTAAAGCCCCCAAGTTCAAATCGGTCTTCTTCGCAGGGTTCACTCAGCAGCGAATCAACCCTTGAGAGTGAACTGCCCAAGCTACCGCATCAACCAGGTAAGTCTCCAGTCAACGCACGCTACGAGATAGGCGCTCCTAGCTACCAGTCCATACCAGCTTTTGAATCCTGCAGACTCAGATCGAATGAAAGGCCATTTGTTCCCCTGACCAGGTGGGCCAATTCCGAATCTAAGTATAGGCCTTTTTATGATAGAAATAGTCTAGAAAGTAGAGTTTATGCATGAGTAGTGATTTACTGTGTATAATAAATGTGTTTTGATTTGAATCTTACTAATTGGTGTGTTGAGTTATTGATCAGTACTTGAACTTGAACCTCATGGCGGTATCATAAAGATACCTGGCGACTCTAGAGCAAAGGTTATATTAACAGAGCAAATTAAGTAAAGATACAACGGGTAACATTTAAGAGCCAACCAAAAGCTAGCAACATATTACTGGCGACTCCACCGGGATCCGACTTAGAAGTGGCTTGACCACTCCGGGAGAACCCAAAAATTTGAATTAGAAATCCAATTGGGAACAGAAAAAACCACAAGTGTTCAAGCAGTTCTGATCAATCCTCGTAATTCGGAAGTGTGTTAATGCACACGTAACTAACAGGGCTATAAAGTAAAACTGATAAGATTTTTGTTGCGAAAAGCTGTCGGGAGTTTGTATTCCGGAAAATAGTGAAAGCCGTACCTGTAATTACAGCACCGCCTTAGTACCCCTCGTTCCAAATTTTAAGAGAGTATTTAGAGGAAAATGGCAATGCAATGCCTCATGAACCCTGAAGAATTCGTGGTCGCAGCGACCAGCAATAGAGTAGGTCAGATTCCTGTTTGGGAAGAAGAGATCAGGAAATATCTCAAAGGGAAAGGAGGGCCCCTTTGGAGTGAATTCTGTGATAATGAGGAAACAGGACCCGGGAGTATAGGACATACTTGGCGGGAGAACCTGTCAGAGATCCATAAGAAAAGCTTAGGGAAAGCTCGCAAGCTGATGGCAATCATGTCCTGTCTGGCACAATTGCAAGGCACAGAGGAAGTCTTTCAGACGCTCCGCAAAGAGATAGAGGAGACACATCAAATGAGCAAAGTCGATGTTAGCGAGGTCGAGAAAGAGAATATAGAATTAAGAAGGAAGTTGGCAGCAAAGGACAGAGAGGCGGATGATGCCAAGATGGCACACCAGTCTTATCAAGCGCATCCGAGCAGCTTCCAAACCCAATATGAGAAGGCCTATCAGGACACGCAACGTGCAGTCCTGGTAAGAGAAGAGACAGAGAAACAGGTAGAGGCATTGCAAAGGCAGCGATTTAAAAGCAGCGTTAAGAGCACTCAATGCTGCCTCCACGGAGCACAGACAAAGCTCATTAGATCATGCGAAATGCAGGAAGCAGATTGCGGAGCTGCAGTCTTTGCTTTCGGTGCAAAATGGGTTCCAGAGCACCTTTGGATCCAAATTAGATGAGGAAGACCGCTCTGATTGGCAAGAGTTAAATAAAACCGCGCATAGATATGTTCAGGGAACATGTGCGCAAGGAAAGCCCCAAAGGAGAAAAGCACCCCAACCCCCCAGAGCACAGATAGATCAGGCACCCATGAACCCAGTAACTACCCACCGCACAGTCACATCGGAAGGAGACGCAGAATTTCGTTATACCACCCTCTTAACTGTGACCCAATTACGGGACGCGTGCGAGAAAATCACACCATTCCTCCCCACCTCAGACCCCCACCACTTCTTTGCTACAGTAAAGCAGCAGGCGACCATGTACGGCCTGGATGAGCGAGAGCACGTGAAGCTCACAGTTTTGAGTGTAGACCCTTCAGTCGTAGCAGCCCTTCCCGACTCACAGAATATAGGAGGCACCCTTGCAGAGATGCACACGCCGATCCTAGACGCGATCGGCTATAACAGAGGTGACCCAGTAGAAGGCCTGAATAAGTGCAGGCAGAAAAAGACAGAACACCCCACAGAGTTTGCTGGACGCCTGTGGATCCATTTTACAGCCGTTTTCGGCAATTTAGAACGCGCCAATTTGTCCCAAGACGGTATGGCCAAATGGACCCGCACCCTTATCTCCCATGCCAGAGAGGCAGGACAAAAAGCCTGTACGAATTATGACCCCTCAGAGGAAGCGCACAATGAGAAATGGGTTTTAAAAAGATTGTCCTGCACCTGGGAGCAATCTGTCCAAAACAAACCCGTAATTAAGAAACTCGAAGAACATCAGGCAGAGGCAGATATCCACACAGTTAAGACGCCCCAGAACCCCGCATGGGTGAACGAAGGCAGGAACAGCCCCCCACAGAAACCACAAGAGTGTTACAACTGTGGACAATTAGGTCACTTTGCACGAGAGTGCAATGCCCCACGAAAGCCACAGAGAGCCCAGCAGGCAGGCACTCTGAATAAGAATAGGACAGAGCCCATACATAGTGTGAGCACCCGTTCAGACCAGACAGACATGAACGGAACTGACTGACGGTGTTCGGGCTTCCCCACCTGGGTCTGCGACACCCTTTGGGATAGGTCCGGCCGACCAATAGTTGCAGCAAAAGTATGGGGACAGCCCATCGAATTTCTATGGGACACAGGAGGGTCTCACACCACAATTAATTCCTCCACCATGTTCCAAAAAGACACGTGGCCCACTACAGCCACAATCACCCTCAGCGGCTTCACAGGCCACTCACAGCAGGGACACATCACAGCCCCTGTACCCATTCAAATTGCCAATATTACAACAAGACACCCCATAGTTTTAGTCGATCTACCCCACATAAAATCAATGCCCAAAATGTGTTCTATGAACTCCCACCACCTTTCATTTGATCCAGTAAACCAATGTGTCTGGAAAATGGCAAAATCCGCAAGAGCCCCCCCGATGCTCACAGTAGGTGAGTGTGCAAACAAGATTAGCACAGTTGGCGATTTCTGGTTTGACCCGACCACGATTAACACAGACAAGCAGGTTAGGGCAGTTCTGCAGAAGCACAGGACAGCATTCGTGACCCACAAACATGACTGTGGACGGATGACTGGTTCCGTTCAAATCACAGGACCTGACCCTAGACCGCAAAACCAATACGGATTTCCACAAGAGGCAGAGGGAGAAATCCCAAAAGATATCTATAGCTTATTAGAGCAGGGCGTACTTAGATCAGTAGCCTCTACTAATAATGCCCCGATTTGGCCAGTGAGAAAGCCCGATGGATCATGGCGACTGACCATCGATTACCGGGAACTGAACAAAGTCACCCCCCGCAGCAGCCCCCACGGTAGCCACAAGTCCCGAGACCATGCTCAAACAGGGACTCAACTCACGATATTTTACGGTTTTGGACGTCAGTAACGGATTCTGGTCCATTCCATTGGCAAAGGCGTGCCAATACAAATTTGCCTTCATTTTTGAAGGTCAGCAGTACATGTGGACATGCCTTCCACGAGGATTCCACAACTCCCCCTCCATTTTCCACCGACAGCTGGCAAATGGATTATCAAACTTTTCTCGCCCCGAATGTCTGGTCCAGTATGTGGACGACCTATTACTGCAGACAGACACCAAGGCAGAGCACATTGAGCTTCTGTCCGAACTCCTGGAACTCCTATAGCAAATTGGTTGTGAAGTAAACCCCAAAAAGGCCCAAATTTTGGAAAACAAAGTGATGTAATTGGGGACGATTATCACACATGGTAAACGGGAGATCGAGCATAAAAGAATTGACTTGATTGTCAAATTGCCCCTTCCCTAGGTCGTTGATCTCTAGGGTGGAAGAAGCTGAGTACTCAGCCATAGCGGTTTCGGATCATGCCCCACATTGGGTGGACCTGGAATTAGGAGAGGAAAGGGAGCAGAGAACACTCTGGCGATTAGATGTGGGACTGATGGCGGATGAGGGAGTGTGTGCAAGAGTGCGGGGGTGTATTGGGAGATATCTGGAGGTCAATGACGACGGCGAGGTCCCTGTGGGAGTGGTATGGGAAGCACTAAAAGCGGTGGTCAGAGGAGAGCTGATCTCCATTGGGGCCCACAAAAGGAAAACAGAGGCCAAGGAAAGGGAAAGATTACTGGGGGAGATTTTAAGGGTGGATAGGGAATTTGCAGAGACCCCGGAGGAGGAATTGTACAGGGAGAGGAGATGACTCCAGACGGAATTTGACCTTCTGACCACCAGAAAGGCGGAGGTACTGTGGAGGAAGGCACAGGGGAGGAGGTATGAATATGGGGAAAAGGCGAGTCGCCTGTTGGCTCATCAATTGCGAAAGAGGGCAGCAGCGAGGGAGATAGGAGGAATTAGAGACGAAAGGGGAGACACGGTGCGAAGGGCAGGAAAGATAAATGAGGTGTTCAAGACCTTCTATGAGGAACTGTATAGGTCTCAACCCCCAGAGGGAGAGGAGGGGATGCGGCAGTTCCTGGACCAATTGAGGTTCCCGAAAGTGGAGGAGCGGGGGGTGGTAGGCCTGGGGGCACCGATTGGGGTGGACGAGGTTATTAAGGGACTGGGAAGCATGCAAGCAGGGAAGGCCCCAGGACCAGACGGGTTCCCGGTGGAGTATTACAGAAAATATGTGGACTTGTTGGCCCCGTTGATGGTGAGGACGTTCAATGAGGCCAGGAAAGGGGGGACTCTACCCCCGACGATGTCGGAGGCGACGATATCGTTAATTTTGAAGAGGGATAAAGATCCGTTGCAGTGCGGGTCCTAGAGACCCATTTCATTGTTGAACGTGGACGCCAAATTGTTGGCAAAGGTACTGGCATCGAGGATAGAGGACTGTGTCCCGGGGGTGGTGCACGAAGACCAGACAGGGTTCGTAAAAGGGAGACAACTGAATGTTAACGTGCGACGACTATTAGGGGTGATAATGATGCCCCCAGTGGAGGGGGAGGCAGAGATAGTGGCGGCAATGGACGCAGAGAAGGCATTTGATAGGGTGGAGTGGGAGTATTTATGGGAAGTGTTAAGGAGGTTTGGGTTTGGGAACGGGTTTATTAGCTGGGTTAGACTTCTTTATGGGGCTCCAACGGCAAGCGTAGTTACAGGTCGACATAGATCGGAGTATTTCCGACTATATAGGGGAACAAGACAGGGATGCCCGCTGTCTCCATTGTTGTTCGCGTTGGCAATTGAACCTCTGGCCATGGCGTTGAGAGACTCCAGGAAATGGAGAGGGGTGATTAGAGGGGGAGAAGAACACCGAGTCTCGTTATATGCGGATGACCTATTGTTATACGTGTCGGACCCAGCGGGGGGAATGATAGAGGTTATGCGAATTTTGAGGGGGTTCGGGGATTTCGCGGGGTATAGGCTAAACATGGGGAAGAGTGAATTATTTGTGATACATCCAGGGGACCAGAGTAGAGAGATAGAAGGCTTGCCTCTAAGGAAAGTGGAAAGAAACTTCCGATACCTGGGGATTCAGATCGCTAGGAGCTGGGGAACCTTGCACAGACTTAATCTGACACGGTTGGTAGAACAAATGGAGGAGGACTTCAAGAGGTGGGACATGCAGCCTCTATCGCTGGCGGGCAGGGTGCAAGCAATTAAGATGATGGTCCTCCCGAGGTTCTTATTTGTATTTCAATGTCTCCCTATACTAATCACTAAGACCTTTCTTAATAAAATAGACAGGAGCATCACGAGCTTCGTGTGGGCAGGGAAAGTTCCGAGAGTAAGGAGGGGGTTCCTTCAGCGTAGTAGGGACAGAGGAGGATTGGCACTACCGAACTTGGGCGATTACTATTGGGCCGCCAATGTGGCAATGATACGTAAATGGATGATGGAGGGTGAGGGAGCGGCGTGGGAAAGACTGGAGAGAAAGTCCTGTAAAGGGACGAGTTTAGAGGCGCTGGTGACGGCGCCGCTACCGATCTCACCTAAAAAGTTTACCACGAACCCGGTGGTGGCGGCAACATTGAATATCTGGGGACAGTGGAGGCGACAGAGAGGGGTGCGGGGAGCCCTGGTGGGGTCCCCAATCAGGAACAACCATAGGTTCGCCCCAGGAAGAATGGATGGAGGATTTCAGAGCTGGTTCCAGTTGGGAATTAGGAGGGTGGGAGATTTATTTATAGATGGGACTTTTGCGAGCTTGGGAGCATTGGAGGAAAAGTATAAGTTGCCCCGGGGAAATTTCTTGAGATATATGCAGGTGAGGGCATTTACTAGACAACAGGTGAGGGAATTTCCGTTGCTCCCGACACAGGGGATACAGGACAGGGTGCTTTCAGGGGTGTGGGTCGGAGAGGGCAAGGTGTCAGAGATTTACCGAGAGATGAGGGAAGAGGGGGAGGAGTCGGTGGGCGAACTAAAAGGAAAGTGGGAAGAAGAACTAGGGGAGGAGATAGAAGAGGGTTTGTGGGCTGATGTCCTAAGCAGGGTAAATTCCTCTTCCTCATGCGCCAGGCTTAGCCTGATTCAATTTAAGGTGCTACATAGAGCACACATAACGGGAGCAAGATTGAGCAGGTTCTTTGGAGTGGAGGACAAATGTGGGAGGTGTGGCGGGAGCCCGGCAAACCACGCACATATGTTTTGGACATGCCCGGCACTGGAAGGGTATTGGAAGGGAGTGACGGGAGTGATTTCGCGGGTGGTGAAGGCCCGGGTCAAACCAGGCTGGGGGTTAGCTCTATTGAGTTGCGGAAGAGCCGGGAGTGCAGGAGGCGAAAGAGGCCGACGTTGTGGCCTTTGCGTCCCTAGTAGCCCGGCGCAGGATCCTACTCATGTGGAAGGAGGCGAAACCCCCCGGACTGGAGGCCTGGGTAAATGATATGGCGGGGTTCATTAAACTGGAGCAGATAAAGTTTGCCCTGAGAGGATCGGCTCAAGGGTTCACCAGGCGGTGGCAGCCATTTCTCGACTACCTAGGGGAACGTTAGAGGGAAGACAGATGACCAGCAGCAGCAACCCAGGGGGAGGGGGGGGGGGGGGGGGTTAGTTTAGGTCAAAGATAAAGGGGTTTTGTTACTTGTGTATTGTTTAAAATTTCTGTATTGTTATTGTTGCGTTTGCTTTGTAAGAGGGGAAAAATTGTTGTTTGGGAAAAAATTTTCAATAAAACCTTTATATAAAAAAAAAAAAAAAATTGCCCCTTCCCCAGAATGTTTCAGCCCTCCGGTCATTTTTAGGACTGGTTGGCTACTGCTGAAACCATATTGACGGTTTCGCCACCAAGGCAGCATCCCTCTCAGAACTCCTAAAGAAAGGAGCCCCTTGGGAATGGCTTCCGCAGCATACGGATGCGGTGGATGCTTTGAAAAGAGCCCTCATTGCACTACAGGTTTCAGACCCGCTTTCCCCCTATGCTATAGAGATAGCTAGCACAGAACGTACCCTTCTCGGCCGCGCACCTCCAGGAACGGCACAAACAGTTAAGACCCGTGGCTTACGCCTTCAGCCTTTTAGATCCTGTGGAGAAGGGATTTTCGGCCTGTGAAAGGCACCTGCTCGCAGATTTCTGTGTGGTTCAGTATTTTTCCTACATAACCGGACTAAACCCCATCACAATCGTCACGGAACACACCCCCACCCAACCTTTACTGGACGGACGACTTAAGAACGGTACAGTAAGCCAGATTAGAACAGCCAGATGGACCCTTCTTTTGCAGGGACGGGACATCACTGTTAAAAGGAACAAGACCCACACTTTCCTAGCCGACAACCTTCAGTACCCAGGAACCCC
Source organism: Scyliorhinus torazame (assembly GCF_047496885.1). Taxonomy (NCBI): domain Eukaryota; kingdom Metazoa; phylum Chordata; class Chondrichthyes; order Carcharhiniformes; family Scyliorhinidae; genus Scyliorhinus; species Scyliorhinus torazame. Next base: position 93,524,248 of record NC_092727.1, read on the forward strand.
CCACGAATGTGAAATCATCTCACGGCACCACAACACAGGCTCCTTTATTGTGAAAACACCCCCCAGAAAGATACGTAGTTCACCCCAGAGCCCCCAGCACACAGACACGTGTGAACGCTTAAGGATATATGTGGATGGATCTTCCACTATATTAGACGGGAAGCGCATGACGGGAGGCGGCATTTATGTTGAGGATGTGCAGGGACGCGCCCTTGAAGAAATCTCCTTAAAACTACCAGGACACGTAGGCGCGCAGGCGGCAGAACTAGCGGCCATCGCGTACATTGTGGATCACCCAGATTCCTTCCCCAGCCCAGCAGACATATACTCAGACAGCCTCTATGTCTGCAACAGCCTTACAGAATTCCTACCCCTGTGGAAAGCAAGAGGATTTGTTTACACAGATGGACAACCCCTCCCTTCAGCCCCATTGCTCCGCCACATTTTAGAGAAAGCACAGGACAGGACATTTGGAATGGTTAAAGTCCGCAGTCACCACCGTTCCTCCCCGCCTGGAAATGTAAAAGCCGACGCACTGGCCAAAGCAAGTTCCAGGCATGGATATATTTGGACACCCCCCGAAAGCGCCCCAGTGAATGCAGTTCAGGTCTCGCAGACTAATATCGAGGATTTAGTGCAGGCCCAGAAGCAAGATAGCAATCTCAGGGAGATTTTGAAAGGAAAATTTACGGCACCTTACGATAGATTTAAAAACGCACTAACCACACATGACGGTGTGGTCCTAAAAGACACCCTTTGTGGTTCCTGAACAGGACAGGAATCGGCTTATTTGTTTGTTCCATGACAGTCATGGGCATCAGGGAATTGATCCCATTACAGCCCACCTCAGGCAGCTCTGTTGGTGGCCAAGTTTAAAAGACGTGACGCACTACGTTGAGAATTGCCTTATCTGTGCCCAAAACAATCCGGACAGATACGCAAAGAAAGCTCAACTTAGCCACACCCGCCCCATTAATGGCCCCTGGCTAACCTCCAGATCGATTTTATAGGACCATTGCCCCCTTGCAGGAATGGTTACAAGTACGTATTAGTCGTCATAGACACTTTTACGAAATGGGTAGAGACATTCCCATCCAGAACTAACACGGCAAAGACCACAGCCAAGATTTTAACCCACCACATCTTTACGAGATGGGGACTCCCCCGCAGCACTGATTCCGACCAAGGTTCCCATTTTACGGGACGTGTCATGAAGAACGTCCTCACGATATTTGGCATTACCCAAATATTCCACATCGCATACCACCCCCGGTCAAGTGGTATCGTGGAGCGAATGAATCGGACCCTAAAAGTAACCCTCAGAAAAATGGTCCAACAAAACAACACCACTTGGGATTTAGTCCTCCCTTTTGCGCTGATGTTTTTGAGAAATACTGTTTCGACATCCACAAGATACACCACACACACTCATGACCGGACGCCCCATGAAAGGCATGGAATTTTTATTAGGACTTGACTTGACCAGCCCCGAAGTGACGGCCCTCACACACGAGAACGCAGTAAAACAGTTCGTCAAAAATGTAAAAACGTCTCAGCTAGCAGCCGCAGTAAGATTAGGCACCAGAAAGAAACAGAGCAAGGCCTGTTTCGACAAGACAGTGCATGCGACTGAGTTTGAGGTAGGACAGCAGGTCATGCTCTCCATTTAGAACCCCAGCATATTCCTGCCACCGAAGTATTCGGGTCCGTACTCTATTGCGGACAAAGTAAGCCCCTCCGTCTATAAAATTAAGTACCCCAACGGAAAGACTCTGTGGTTCCATGTTAACCAGCTTAAGACATATGGCCCACAGTCTAACCACGCACACGTCATGCTCGATGCAGCAGACCACACCCCGCCCACACCCAACGTATCCCTATCCTCCCCCAACACATCCACCCCACCCAAAGGACTCACCCTCGACTCCACCCCCGAACTCTAGACTCTGCCGCAGAACACCCACAGACAGCAGCAGCAGAGACAGCGACTGTGACACAGACAATAGCCACAGCACGCCTCCCTACTATCCCCATGCACCAGGACCCACACCCAGCGAATCTGAACACGATTCGAATGATCTCTTCCTGATCACATTCCTCAACAAACCCCACCAAAGACCACCGCCCTACTATGACGACCCCGACTCCGTCCCCACAGAATTAGACACAACTTTTTGGCACCAGGACAATTCATACAGGCTCGTCCGAAACGACGAGATGGACCCGAAGTCACACCATGCAGCTTTATCAACCCTCATCCATTCCAGAGTATGGCATCCGGGAGAAGAGGATGACTTTGAGTCTGACTCCCAAAACGAGAACCCCTTTGCGACCCTGTTCGCAACTGATAACTGAGGTGCCCAGATGATGTTTAAAAAGGAACCGCTTGGGAGAAACGGTGTCCTTTCTGATGGAACCTGCAGCATGTTGTTCAATGTTGTTTGTTAGTGTTATTGTTAAGTGGTGTTTGTACGGCCACATACCATATTTGTCGACAGAAACCTATGAGAACTTGTCAGCGCGCTTATCGGCAGAAACCGCTGAGAGCTTGCCAGCCCCCGTTCATAACTGCTCTTCTGGTTCGACGGTAGAACCTTTACAGCAACCCCCTACGATGACTACATTTTTGACCGTTCTTGCCGGTTGCTCAGGTAGTGGAGAAACGGCATTGGTCTCTGCCCTGCCTGGGGACCCCCCCTCTGGTCAGCTACACTTGGGTAGAGCACATACGGCATTGATCACCGTCCTACCCGGGGATTCCATCCAAATCTTACCCGTCGCGGCCCATCCGCACCTCATTTCGCCACACTTGGTTCAAAAAGTTTTGTTTTGTTTTCGGGCAACCCTTAGGTTGCCACCCTATGCTATTTACATCCTCAAACATTTGGATGGTAAATCGTACAGCCTGCGAGACGACTCGCACTGTTTCAGTGTATCTAGTCCAAATTTTCAGTTTAAAAATTTTTTTTTTTTTTTTTTATATAAATGCGGGAGTCACACATGGTGACAAATTATAAAGGGAAATTGGCACTAAAGGACAGACATGCTAACGCACGAGATATTAACCAAGATAGTAACAGAAACTATGCTTGATCCATAGAATTCCAGCTCCAGGAAGAGAGAAGAAACGGAAAGGAAGGGACGAAAAGGAAAGACAACAATGAAGACGTCATACGTGTTTTTCGTCGTTATTGTACTTTGTATCCGGTTCCGCGCAAATGCGAACCACCTGACCCCTACCACACAGGCCGTGAATGATTCCCACCCCTACCATACACTACACCCTGACATAATTAACCCCGAGATAGTCACCGACACACCATCGTGTGATACGTTCATAACCTGGTATTCACTATCATACGTAATTGAATCACTTCTAGTATTGGCGATACTCTGCAGCATCGTGCAGTCTATCCACATGAGGAAATGGTGAAGGAGAGTCTACCGTGCTCGCACCCCGGTATACAGAATAAGATCCCCTATTTTCGGTTATCACCAGGACCCCGAACCCCGTGATCTACAATAAAGAACATTTGTGTTGCATGTTTTGTAAATAAAGAAATGTGTTTCGTTTACAACGGAAGTATTGTACACCTCTGTGCTTGACTGCCAAGCCAGAGGAAAAATGTGAATGCGGCTATTATTTTTGTATTGTTAGGAAGTTAGTATGATTGAATGTTTGAGTGAGTGTAGTTTATGAGAGATAGTTTGAGGTACCGTTTTTTTGTTGTTGTAATGCATATCCCTGTCTGACATAGCGCCACTTAGAATTGTTAGTTAAAATTTTCATTGCATAGTTATGGTCAGTGTAGAGGCCATGGAAAGAGTGCTCGCTGGGTCAGGAAGTGAAGACAACGCAGTTATGTGATCCTTCACGCTTCGCGTTAGTGATCACAAGGAGGGTGTGTAGCCACCTGGGTTGGCCACTTCCCGACTCAAAATGGAGGTCCGCAAAGACTACAGGGAAATTCAGCCAACACAGGCAAAAACTAGCAAGTGCAGAAATCCTGTGTATTGGAACTTGCAAAAGCCCAGACAGCACTGAAACTCACAGCCATCTGCATACTAATGAGCGATCCCTGGGTACAATGGAAACATTTAAGGTGAATAAGGCCAAGCCAGACTCCTCGGCGCCAGCAGGAGCCAAGACAAAGGAAGGCCAACGGACACTCAGGGACCGTCCAGCGATCAGGGAACAACTCCACTATTGGAGAAATCGATCCAAGTGATCGGAACGTAGTCCAATCACTTGGAACCAGGTACAGGGTCCGCCCCGAACGGCGGGAAGCCCCTGGGGACTATAAAGTAAAGCCCCCAAGTTCAAATTGGTCTTCTTCGCAGGGTCTCTCAGCAGCGAATCAACCCTGGAGAGTGAACTGCCTAAGCTGCCGCATCAACCAAGTAAGTCTCCAGTCAACGCACGCTACGAGATAGGTGCTCCTAGCTACCATTCCATACCAGCTTTTGAATCCTGCAGACTCAGATCAAATGAAAGGCCATTTGTTCCTCTGACCTGGTGGGCCAATTACGAATCTAAGTATAGGCTTTTTAGTGATAGAGAATAGTCTAGAAAGTAGAGTTTATGCATGAGTAGTGATTTACTGTGTATAATAAGTGTTTTGATATGAATCTTACTAATTGGTGTTGAGTTATTGGTCAGTACTTGAACTTCGTGGCGGTATCATAAAGATACCTGGCGACTCTAGAGCAAAGGTTTTACAAACAGAGCAAATTAAGTAAAGATGCAACATTTAAGAGCCAACCAAAAGTTAGCAACAAAGGGAACTGTGGCACAGGTCTATGTAATTTCTCCCTACTTCCCTTAGTAACTCCAGCAATCATCATCTTCTGAACCAACATTGATCATATTGCATGGGTTATTATTAGATGTGGTGGCCATCACGGAAACTTGGATAGAAGAGGGGCAGAAATGGTTGTTGGAGGTTCCTGGTTATCCATGTTTCAATAAGATTAGGGAGGGTGATAAAAGAGGTGGGGGGGGGGGGTGGTTGCATTGTTAATCAGAGATAGTATAACAGCTGCAGAAAGGCAGTTCGAGGAGGATCTGCCTACTGAGGTAGTATGGGTTGAAGTCAGAAATAGGAAAGGAGCAGTCACCTTGTTGGGAGTTTTCTATAGGCCCCCCAATAGCAGCAGAGATGTGGAGGAACAGATTGGGAAACAGATTTTGGAAAGGTGCAAAGTCACAGGGTAGTAGACATGGGTGACTTCAACTTCCCAAATATTGAGTGGAAACTCTTTAGATCAAATAGTTTGGATGGGGTGGTGTTTGTGCAGTGTGTCCAGGATGCTTTTCTAACACAGCATGTAGATTGTCCGACCAGAGGGGAGGCCGTGTTGGATTTGGTACTTGATAATGAACCAGGACAAGTGATAGATTTGTTAGTGGGGGAGCATTTTGGAGATAGTGACCACAATTCTGTGACTTTCACTTTAGTAATGGAGAGGGATAAGTGCATGCAACAGGGCAAGGTTTACAATTGGGGGAAGGGTAAATACGATGCTGTCAGACAAGAACTGAAGTGCATAAGTTGGGAACATAGGCTGTCAGGGAAGGACACAATTCTAATGTGGAACTTGTTCAAGGAACAGATATTACGTGTCCTTGATATGCATGTCCCTGTCAGGCAGGGAAGAGATGGTCGAGTGAGGGAACCATGGTTGACAAGAGAGGTTGAATGTCTTGTTAAGAGGAAGATGGGTACTTATGTAAGGCTGAGGAAACAAGGTTCAGACAGGGCGCTGCAGGGATACAAGATAGCCAGGAGGGAATTGAAGGGATTAGGAGAGCTAAGAGAGGGCATGAAAAATCTTTGGCGGGTAGGATCAAGGAAAACCGCAAGGCCTTTTACACATATGTGTGAGAAATATGCGAATGACTAGAGCGAGGGTAGGTCTGATCAAGGACAGTAGCAGGAGATTGTGTATGGAGTCTGAAGAGATAGGAGAGGTCTTGAACGAGTGCTTTTCTTCAGTATTTACGAATGAGAGGGGCCATATTGTTGGAGAGGAGTGTGAAACAGACTGGTAAGCTCGAGGAGATACTTGTTAGGAAGGAAGACGTGTTGGGCATTTTGAAAAACTTGAGGACAGACAAGTCCCCCTGGCCTGACGGGATATATCCAAGGATTCTATGGGAAGCAAGAGATGAAATTGCAGAGCCGTTGGCAATGATCTTTTCGTTCTCACTGTCAACATGGGTGGTACCAGGGGATTGGAGAGTGGCGAATGTCGTGCCCCTGTTCAAAAAAGGGAATCGGGATAACCCTGGGAATTACAGGCCAGTTAATCTTACTTCGGTGGTAGGCAAAGTAATGGAAAGGGTACTGAGGGCTAGGATTTCTGAGCATCTGGAAAGACACTGCTTGATTAGGGATAGTCAGCACGGATTTGTGAGGGGTAGGTCTTGCCTCACAAGCCTTATTGTATTCTTTGAGGAGGTGACCAAGCACATGGATGAAGGTAAAGCAGTGGATGTAGTGTACATGGATTTTAGTAAGGCATTTGATAAGGTTCCCCATGGTAAGCTTATGCAGAAAGTAAGGAGGCATGGGATAGTGGGAAATTTGGCCAGTTGGATAACGAACTGGCTAACCGATAGAAGTCAGAGTGGTGGTGGATTGCAAATATTCAGCCTGGAGCCCAGTTACCAGTGGCTTACCGCAAGGATCAGTTCTGGGTCCTCTGCTGTGTGTGATTTTCATTAATGACTTGGATGAGGGAGTTGAAGGGTGGGTCAGCAAATTTGCAGACGCTACGAAGATTGGTGGAGTTGTGGATAGTGAGGAGGGCTGTTATCGGCTGCAAAGAGACATAGATAGGATGCAGAGCTGGGCTGAGAAGTGGCAGATGGAGTTTAACCCTGAAAAGTGTGAGATTGTCCATTTTGGAAGGACAAATATGAATGTGGAATACAGGGTTAACGGTAGGGTTCTTGATCTTTGAAAGTTGCCACTCAAGTGGATGGAGCTGTGAAGAAGGCCTATGGTGTGCTAGCGTTCATTAGCAGAGGGATTGAATTTAAGAGGCCGAGGTGATGATGCAACTGTACAAAACCTTGGTAAGGCCATATTTGGAGTACTGTGTGCAGTTCTGGTCGCCTAATTTTAGTAAGGATGTGGAAGCTTTGGAAAAGGTACAAAGGAGATTCACCAGGATGTTGCCTGGAATGGAGAGTAAGTGTTACGAGGAAAGGTTGAGGGTGCTAGGCCACGATCCTGAGGGATATAGACAGGGCGAATACTGAGAAATTGTTCCCTCTCAAGAGAGCATCAAGAACTAGAGGGCACAGATTCAAAATAGTTGGCAAAAAGGAGGAAAAATGTTTTCACCCAGAGGGTGGTTGGAGTCTGGAAGAAACTTCCTCAGATTGGGAGGCAGATTTGATTTCAATTATTCAAAAGGGAATTGGATTGCTGTCTGAAAAGAATGTGCGGGGATAAGGCAGGGGAATGGGACGAGGTAAAATGCTCTTTCAGAGTGCTGATGGGCCCTCTGAACTCTTAAAGATTCTGTAATTAATGTAAGGATACTCAGATACTGCACCTCATCCATACCGGCTCGCTTTCCAATTTTGAGATTGCCGACCTTTCAAATTAAAATGAAATGAAATGAAAATCACTTATTGTCACAAGTAGGCTTCAAATGAAGTTACTGTGAAAAGCCCCTAGTCGCCACATTCCGGCGCCTGTTCGGGGAGACTGGTACGGGAATTGAACCGTGATGCTGGCCTGCCTTGGTCTGCTTTCAAAGCCAGCGATTTAGCCGTGCTAAACAGCCTCTAATACCTCCCCTTTATTTTTTTAGCCTATCTAATATTGCTGCTACCCCTCCCTTACTGCTACATTGGCAGCATGGTGAAAGCAGATGCAAATTACTCATTCAGTACTTTAGGCCTCCACAAGGTGACCTACCTTTTAATCGCTAATCAATCAGACTCATCCTTCCTTTGACTACACTTTCACTAATGACATGTTTCTGTTTTCTTAGCTGCTAATCTATTCTCATACTCACTCTTTGCCCTTCTTATTCCTTCTTTTATAACTTCTGCAATTTCAGTATTTAGTTCTTCAGTAAAAGTACCAGATCAAAAAAAAAATCACATTGGTTAGCACTGCTGCCTCACAGCACCAGAGTCCCGGGTTCAATTACCGCCTTGGGCGACTGTGTGGAGTTTGTACATTCACCCCATGCCTATGTGGGTTTCCTCCAGGTGCTCCAGTTTCCTCTCAGTCCAAAGATGTGCAGGTTAGGTGGATTGGCTTTACTAAACTGCCTCTTAGCGTTCAAATATAGATGTGTAGGTTAGGTTAAGGGGTTATTGGGATAGGCAGGGAAAGTGAGCTTGGGTGCAATACTCTTTCAGAATGTGTGAAAGATCTAGGCCTACACCCCCACCCTGTCCTCATAACCCCACATAACGTTTTGGACATCAAGGGGCAATTTAGCTTGGCCCTTTCCACCTAACCTGAACATCTTTGGACTTTGGGAGGAAACCGGAGCACCCACAGGAAACTTAAGCAGACAGGAGGAGAATGGGCAAATTCCACACAGAGAGTCACCCAAAATCGGAATCCTGGTGCTGTAAGGCAGCATTACTAACCACTGCGCCACCAAAACAAAACTAACAAATTACACTCAATGTTAAACCTGTTAACATGCCAGAAGATGCTGCAAATCACAGTGGGTGAACTGCAGGCAAAGACAAACTCTTCTGTAATAATGCAGGATTCTGATGCAGGATATTTGAAATAAAATATCATGGAATAAAAGCTCAGCAGGTCTTCCTACATTGGTGGAGCAGGTGGCCAAGTGTCCTGAATTTTAAGGTATTGTCCCTTACTGTGACAGTTTGCCCATGTCCCTTAAGAGACACCTTTCGTCCCTTGCTTCTTAGGGCAGTGTTTGGGAGACTGACCCTGAGAGTCTGAGTTATTTGAACAGGACTGCAGCTGAGTGAGTCGAGCAACAGAGAGTAACATTACAAGATGAGTTACACGTTTTAGTTGATTTTAACTCCTCCATTCACCACCACCTCTCAAAAAAGGGGAATAAATAGCAAAACTTGGAAATGGCATGGTTGCACCGTTGCTTCACAGCGCCAGGGTCCCGGGTTCGATTCCAACCTCGGGAAGCTGTCTATGTGGAGTTTGCACTTTCTGTGGGTTTCCTCCAGGTGCTCCAGTTCCTCCTGATATGCCATCAATCAAGACGGAGAATGTAGAGTGAATTAACTATGGCTTTAATTGACTTACATCAGAACTGGCAGGGTGCCCCAGAATGAGGCAGTATGGAAGGTCGGCAGCCTATATACCCAGGCCCTAGGGAGAGGAGCCACGGGCAGAGCCAAAACCGTACATGTAATATAGTGGCAATACTGTGCACACGTAATACTGTGGCAGCACAATACAACACAATGGTTTCACCACATTCACCCCCTGTTTAAAAAAAAGTCCGGCGGGGGTGATGTGAACAAATTGCGTCAGAGATTGCGCCTGACGGGGGCTTTGATTGTCCGCCATGACCGCCTCAGTTCTGGCAGTGGTGTGGGCATCGTAGTCGGCGGAAGCGTTGAGGCCGGCGTTTCCGGGAGCAAGACAGCTTCTGTGTTCCCAGACGGGTGGGCAGCAACGGGGGAAGGGGGTATAGGGTCTGGTCGAGTAGTAGTAGTAGAGGGAAGGAATAGGGTCGGGAGCACGGGTGACAATCGCTGGGGAACCTGCGGGTGCCAAATCCCGAAGGGAAACTGTGTCCTCCCGCCCGTCATGGTGAGCCACGTCGGCGTACTGGGGATTGACATGGAGAAGAAGATCCGACTTATGAGTCCTCACATGCCGTCGGTGGAGGATGGGTCCCGGAACCGTCAGCCACGTCGGGTGCGATAGTACCACCCCCCCCCTTCTGGGGGGGGGGGTCACATTAGTAGCGGTGCAGAGAAGCAACCGGATGGATTGGAGCGCCTCGGAAAGGACCTCCTGCCAGCGGGAGACCTCTAGACCGCAGGGCAAGAAGGACGGCCTTCCAGACCGTCGCGTTTTCCTTCTCCACCTGTCCATTCCCCGGGGTTGTAGCTGGTAGTCCAGCTTGAGGCAATGCCCTTGCTAAGCAGGAACTGACGCAGCTCATCGCTCATGAAGGAGGAACCCGGATCGCTATGGATGTCAGTGGGGAAACCGAACAAGGTGAAGACACTGCTCAGGGCCTTGATGACTGTGGCAGAGGTCATGTCAGGGCATGGGATGGCGAAAGGGAAGCGCGAGTATTCGTCAAGGATGTTGAGGAAGTACACGTTACGGATAGGTGAGGGGCCCTTTGAAATCCATGCTGAGGCGTTCAAAGGGGCGTGAGGCCCTTACCAGGCGTGCGCTATCTGGCTGATTGAAGTGCGGTTTGCACTCCGCACAGACCTGGCAGTCCCTGGTCATGGTTCGGACCTCCTTGATGGAGTAAGGCAGTTTGCGGGCCTTGATACAAGGGAAAAGCTGGGTGACCCCCGGGTGACAGAGGCCATTGTGGAGGGCCTGCAGTCGGTCTACTTGTGCGCTGGCACAAGTAGCACGGGAAAGGGCATCTGGGGGCTCATTAAGCTTCCCAGGACGATACTGGATATCATAGCTGTAGATGGAGTTCGATCCTCCATCTCAGTATCTTATCATTTTTGAGTTTTTTCCCGTTGTGCGTTGTCAAACATGGGTGAACCTCCAACCAGCTAGGTAGTGCCTCCAATGCCACACAGCTTCCACAATGGCTTTTGCTTCCTTCGACAGAGTGTCGAATCTCGGAAGCATTGAGTGTTCTAGAGAAGAAGGCTACTGGCCTGCCCGCCTGGTTGAGGGTAGCAGCCAGGGCGATGTCTGACGCATCGCTCTCGACCTGGAAGGGGAAGGACTCGTCCACCGCGTGCATGGCGGCCTTAGTGATATCGGTCTCGATGAGGCCGAAGGCCGAGCGGGCCTCAGCAGTCGGGGGAAATGTAGTGGTTTTAATAAGTGGGCGGGCTTTGTCCGCATCGTTGGGGACCCACTGGGCATAAAAGCCCCAAGCATCGTTTGAGGACCTTGAGGCTTTGGGGAAGGGGAAGATTTGTGAGGGGGCGCATGTGGTCGGGGCCGGGCCCTAGGACTCCATTTTCCACGACATAGCAGAGGATGGCTAGCCAGGTTTTGCGGAAAACACACTTCTCCTTGTGATTAAGGAGCTGGGCAGTGTGGAGGAATTTCTTGAGGTTAGCATCGTGGTCCTGCTGATCATGGCCACAGATGGTGACATTATCTAAGTACGGGTATGTAGCCCGCAGCGGTCCACCATTTGGTCCATCGCTCACTGGAAGACTGAGACCCCATTGGTGACGCCGAAGGGAACCTGGAGAAAGTGGTAGAGGCGGCCAAAGGCAGTGTACTGGCGTTCCTCCGGATGGATAGAGAGCTGGTGGTACGCGGACTTCAGGTCCACGTTGGAGAAGACCCGGTACTGCGCTATCTGATTGACCATGTCAGATATGCGGGGAAGGGGGTACGCATTCAGCTGCGTGTACCAGTTGATGGTGTGACTGTAGTCGATGACCATTCGGTGCTTCTCCCCAGTGTTGATGACCACCACTTGAGCTCTCCAGGAGCTGTTACTGGCCTCTATTATCCCTTCTCTCAGGAGTCGCTGAACCTCCGACTTGATGAAGGTCATGTCACGAGCACGGTATCGTCTGCTCTTAGTGGCGACGGGCTTACAGTCTGGGGTGAGGTTGGCGAAGAGAGAGGGAGGGGTGACCCTAAGGGTCGAGAGACAGACGGTGAGAGGGGGCAGGGGTCCATCGAACTTCAGGGTGATACTCTGGAGGTTGCACTGGAAGTCGAGACCCAGAAGAATTGCCGCACAGGTGTGGGAGGACAAAGAGCTTAACATTTTTGAAAGATACGCCCCGTACCGTGAGGGACACGACACAGTACCCACGGATTTGCACGGTATGCGACCCAGAGGCCAGGCAGATTTTCTGGGCTGCGGGTAAAACAGGAGGGGAGTAGCGCCGTACCGTGTCCAGGTGTATGAAGCTGTCAGTGCTCCCGGAGTCAAAAAGGCAGGCTGTCTCGTGGGCGTTGATCTGGACCGCCATTGTAGATTTAGCGAGGCCGAGACTGGTCTAGGGTGATGGAGGCGGCCACCGGACGGACGGGATTTGGACAGCAGGCAGGTCGGTCGAGAGTAGCGGAGGCCAGCTGACCGACGGGCGAGCCGGAGTTCCGGTAGGTGGCGGTGGACTTCAAAAATGGCGTCGGAGGACTTCAAAAATGGTGATGGTGGCCCCCATGGGTCGCACGTGGCGGTTTGCGAAGATGGCAGTGCCCGTGGGTCGCACGTGGCGAAAATGGCAGACCCGATGGGTCGCATGTGCCGTCAAAATATGGCCCCCCCCCCCCCCCCCCGTGTCCCCAAGAGTGCCGCATGGTCGGAGGCATAGGCACCCACATCACAAAAGGCCACCTCCAGCGATTCATCAAGCTGCACCGTTTCCCAGAGTTCGAGTGTCTCCCTCCCTAGCAGGTGCTGGCGAACGCAGTGTGAGTCAATGCCGGCAACATAAGCGTCCCGGATCAGGGGTTCGGTGTGCTTAGCAGCCAACACCGAGCACCCGCAGAAATTCTGCCAGCGACTCTCCAGGCCGCTGATGCCATGTGGCAAGGAGGTGCCTGGCGAACAGTCCGTTAACCCGCCTCACATACCGTCCTTTCAAGAGAGTAATGGCTTCATCAAACGAGGCCGCGTCCCAGAAGATGAGAAAAATTTGCGGGCTCACCCGGGAGATGAGGACTCGCAGCTTGTGTTCCTCGGAGACGGCGACAGAATTGATGAAGAATTCTAGACAGCGAAGCCAGTGTACGAAGAAGGCATCGGCTGATTGGGGTCGACCTGCAGGAGGTCCGGTTTGAGACCCAGATCCATGTTAAACAGCTCTTTGATTTAATGTAAGTCAATTAAATTGATATGCCATCAATCAAGACGGAGAACGCAGAGTGAATTAACTATGGCTTTAATTGACTTACAACAGAACTGGCAGTGCGCCCCAGAATGAGGCAGTGTGAAAGGTCAGCAGCCTATATACCCAGGCCCTAGGGGGTGGAGCCACGGGCAGAGGCAAAACCGTACATGTAATATAGTGGCAATACTGTACAACACGTAATACTGTGGCACCACAATACAACACAGTGGTTTCACCACACCTCCCACGGTGCAAAAATGTGCAGTTTAGGTGGATTGGTCATGCTAAATTGCCCCTTAGGGTGGGGTTGCAGGAAAAGGACTGGGGATTGGGCCTACGCAGTGTGGTCGTTCATTGATGCAGACTCAATGGGCCGAATGGCCTCTTTCTGCACTGTGGGGATTCTATGGGTTGAAGTGTGCCTTATTTTGTTTCATAAGAGTTGGTCATCCTGGTGGAGCGGGAGACGGTGGTTAACGATTCGAGTCCAATGTGACTTCTTGGGAACAGCTCCCCACTTCTCGGGATTTGGGGGGAGGGGGGTGATGTTGGGTTGGAAGGTGTGTGGGAGGAGGTTTGAGGTCCGGAGGGAAGCGGTCCATCCCCTCCAGCCGCAGTTACTCACGTTCAGCTCGGGCACTAATCCCCCTTCTCTCCCCTCGTTCAGCCAAAGAAGCGCGACTGCATGGCAACGGCGCCGCTCCGTCGGGAAGGACCCCGCCTGTCCAGAGCAGCCGCCTGCCCCCAGGACAGGAACAACATCGCGCGCAAAATTAATCTCCCAAACAGTTCTCGTTTTATACTGCAAAACGTGAGTCGGTATTTTTTTCCCCCTTCAAGAGTCACAGTGAAAGGCAGGAACACACGCAGGTTGTCTTGGTTTACATTCATGGCCAGTGTCTGAGATTTCCCTGCACGTACCCCCGCCCCCCTGGTCTTGCACTGGAGATTTTAAATCTCCTGCTTGCAGGTCAACTTTTTTTTCACTTAAAGGAAGAGATTATTTTTATGATTTGTAAAAGTGCATTAGAAAACAGCTCAAATTTGGCATTACACAAAAAGCAATATTGTTCAATTGTTTGGCACGTTTGAGGTGCCTCTTTATACTTAATAGCAGGTTGCAGGGATTTGGAGATGTCGGCGTTGGACTGGGGTGAGCACAGTAAGAAGTCTTACAACACCAGGTTAAAGTCCAACAGGTTTCTTTCGAATCACTAGCTTTCGGAGCACTGCTCCTTCCTCAGGTGATTCAAACCTGTTGGACTTTAACTGGGTGCTGTAAGACTTCTTACTAGGTTGCAGGGTGACCAACCATCCCTTGTTTGGGATGCCATCCCATATTTGGGCTGGGCTGCATGGTGCTGTTTGTACTGTAGATCTTTAAATTGTGCCGAAGTACCCATTCCTGTTTTGTTCCCCTCCACCTGCTCGTGCACCTCTAACAGAAGCACCCTCTCATGGCAAGGTATCTCTTAATTTTCTCCGCACGAGTTGGTCACCCAGGGTTCTATCCCAAAATAACAGACACTTTGACTGGGAGAGGGGAGGAAGAACAGTTGGGGGAAGGGAGGGAGGTGGTTGGGACGAGTGAGGGGTAGAGGGGGAACATGTCACAGCTCACTTAAAGAAAGAACCAAATGCCCATTATTGATCTAGCACTCACCACCCCCCATTCCTAACTCCGTGACTGACGGCGGGAGCACAGTATGTCTGCTCAATAGGCAAATGCAGCAGCAACAGGAGATGCCCAGCAGTTTCCCATCATCCTCCCTTAGTAATACGGGACAAATGGCTTACTGGGGAGGTATGAAACAGAACGTGGGACAAATTGAAATTACAGGATAATTCGATTTTAAAAAACAGGATTATTGGTCACCCTGCCTTATATTTACAGTATATATTTCATGTCAAACATCCAGACAGAGACACAGGTTCCAGCCCCATAGCTTACTAAAGTGAGATGGCTTTTGACTGTGGCCTTTCCCCATTGAGTCTTTGCAGCAGCTATCCCAAGCTTTAATTCATCCTTTAGCATGTAGCCTTGGACCTTGAAGTTCCAGTCATTAACAGCTCTTAACATAGGTAGACCAACAAGTTTCAAGTATACCAAAGAGCATCTTCCACCGAATTAATGATCCTCCAGCTGCTGTTTGCCTCAATTTATGTCCCTTGGAACAGCTTGTGGAGCACAGAGACTTGTGTCACGGAGCTGATCAGGATGAACCTTGCCAAATAAATTGCATCTCATTCCAGATCTTATAGTGGGGAGATGCTGCCAAAGTACATCTTTCCAAAACGGATTAGGCACAAAACTGCGCACACATGGATCATTTTCACTCAAGGTCACAGCGATTCATTTGGAAAAGAGAATTTAGGGAGACTGTTGGATATCATAAACATGATAAAGATGCTAAATAACTTTTTAATAACCTAAACTATTGCAATGTATAATCAGATCTTACAAATTATAGGGCACAAAGCTAAATCAATTGAATTATGAGAATGTCCCTAAAACAGTAAGACTTTCAAAAATCAACAATGAAGAGATCATCTCAAGTTCAGATGGAAAAAAATTATCTGAAGTCAATTTCAACTCATTCTTCCAGAACAGGAGTAAATAGTTTTCGCAAAAGCAGCTAGTCAGTTCCTACATGCATTCTCTGAGGTCAAGTATCATCTCTCAACCTGTTCTTACTGTTGAATACCTTTTGTATAATGAAGTGACAGTTTTCAGGAATTTGAAACTGTTCCTTTTGTTATATTGACCTGGACTGTCTGGAAATAATATTCTGTGTTAACTCTCTGTATCATCCACATTTTATGTGGCAGGATGGCTTTCATTGTGTGCATGTGTCCATGTGTGTGTGGATTGTGCACCAGACTCATGACTGTCTGAAGAATAGTCCTTGTTTCCCAATTGCTCCCTTCCTTTGTTATAGTGGCCAAAAGCAGATGGCACGGTGGACTGGCATCATGACTGGTGCCAAGGTACTGGGCATTAACCTTCATGATGCACTAAGTATGGTCACCCACCAGCTTGACGTTGAGGGAATGGAATTCCTTCTAATTTGATACACCTCAGAGTTGACACACAGCACAAACAGAATGGTCTGCATGGAGTCAGAGTCTTCCTGCGCTATTGGGAAGCCAACGATCCTCACAAAACTGTACCAATCACTCTGAAAGAGAGAATGAAAAACGTTCAGCCTTCTTGTAATTGAGAGCCTCAACAATGTTGCAACTGAATGGTCGAATAGGCTTGAGGGACTTATCGGTCTATTTCCATTTCTAGTAATCTCTAGAAGGTCCCTCCTTGTCTTTATAGGCCTCCAATTAAATCAAAGAATGTAAAACCTACAAGACCATAAGAAAGCAGGTGATCGGACCCTAAAATAAACCATAAGAAAGCAGGAAATGAGAAAAGAACAATTTGTCCTATGTGCGTTTACAGAGCACATTAAATCTATTTGATCATGGACTCTACTCTGCTCATTTGACCTCATGAGCAGGGTTCTTCTCTGAGCTGAAAAAATATCTGCCCTTGGACACATTAATTTGCACGGGCACCACGTTTCCATGGCCCGTGCAGCTAAGGAACCATCAAACATCAACTGTTTAGTCATGGGTTTATTACCTAATCCCTACTCAGACAGAACCAAAAAAAATTACTGATGCCTAGCTTCATCAAGAGATCAAATTGGATCATTTCACGCATCATGGAGTTAGACAAATTTGGGGACAATTCTATTCATTGAAATACATTAATAATGGACAGGCTCATAAATGGTGATAAATAAATACAGCTCTATTTCTATATACTTGTAAAAAGATTTTGCCTTTGACACAGTTCTCATCTTTGCAATTAAAGCAAATCATGTGACTGTCCTGGGCATAAGAATGAGCTTTTTATAATATTCTGTAACATGTTCTGTCATGTGCTTTTGCTGACTAACAATGGGAATGTAAGAGGGCGATGAAATCTTATCACATACAAGCTGAATTCAATCTACACACTTTGGGAAGTATAAAGGCTAGTTGTATTTTTGATTATGTTATCATTCATCAAACAACAACTATATGTCAAAGGAAGAAAGTCTACCCTGAGGTACTTAGCAGCAAAATTCAAATAAAACACTCACAAGCTAAGTTGCAAAATAGATGAAGAGAACATCGCTGATTTTTAGGGCGGCACGGTGGCGCAGTGGTTAGCACTGCTGCCTCAGATCAAGGGTCCCAGGTTCAATTCCAGCCTCAGGTGACTGTGTGGAGTTTGCACTTTCTCCCCGTGTCTGCGTGGATTTCCTCCGAGTGCTCCGGTTTCCTCCCAAAGTCCAAAGATGTGCAGGTTAGGTGGATTGGTCATGCTAAATTGCACCTTAGTGTCCAAAAAGGTCAGGTCGGGTTACGGGGATAGGGTGGAAGCCTGAGCTTAAGTAGGGTGCTGTTTCCAAGGGGCGGTGCAGACCCGATGGACCGAATGGCACGTTGCACTGTAAATTCTATGATTTTGTCGTAGTTAATCAAGACCTATGTTATTTGCTCCATGTGCTGTTTCACTGGGAGGAATGTGCATTCCAAGCAACATTATTAGATAAAAGATTTTCAGCTGGGTGGATAGTGGGGAGGTGAAAATTATTCCCAGTATATTTAAAAATGTTTGTTTCTCTTTCGGGCATTTCCCTACATGGTGCCCCATTTCCCAATTCAACGATAGTAGGTCTATCTTCTACCTCCCCCTGAAATGTTCCACCGATCAAAAGATCTGAGGGAGAAAATAATGTAAAGGTATGGTGATACGGTCAAGTGAAGAAGAGTGGGGAGAACTGGTGCAGCACATAAAGGGTGACACAAACAAGTTGGTTGGAATGGCTGTAAATTCTAAGTATTTCCATTGCAGGATCAAATTGTTCCTTCAAATATGGCAGGATTTTTACATCGACTATTTTTCCCTTAAGTCACGCATAGATTATTCTTCAGAATTTCTTAACATTAATCCTAAATTTAGTTTTCATTATTTTAATTTATGTCGTCTTGTCCTCTGTTGTCTTTTCACTTTAAAGCAATATTCCCCATTTAATTTTTCCATTCACTTTACTTTCTGATGAACTCTGAGAGGAGCTGGGACTTCCGGTGGTGATATGTAGGAGGGGGTCACATGTATGGTAGCTCCCGCCAGAGTCCTTTGTTTTTGGCCCGTTTCACCCGATTTTCATAGAATCATAGAAACATATAAACATAGAAAATAGAAGCAGGAGGAGGCCATTCAGCCTTTTGAGCCTGCCCCACCATTCATTATGATCATGGCTGATCATCAAGTTCTAAACCATGATCCCACCTTCTCCCCCTATCCCTTGATCCCTTTAGCCCCAAGAGCTATATCTAATTCCTTCTTGAAATTACACAACATTTTGGCCTCAACTACTTTTTGTGGTAACGAATTCCACAGGTTCACCACTCTGGGTGAAGCAATTTCTCCTCACCTCAGTCCTAAAAGGTTTACTGTTATCTTCAAACTATGACCCCTAGTTCTGGACTCCCCCACCATCGGGAACATTCTTTCTGAATCTACGCTGTCTAATCCTGCTAGAATTTTGTAAGTTTCTATGAGATCCCCTCTCACTCTTCTAAACTCCAATGAACATAATTCTAACTGACTTAGTCTCTCCTCATACGACAGTCCCACCATCCCAGGAAACAGCCTGGTAAACTTTTGCTGTACTCCCTCCATAGCAAGAACATCCTTCCTCGGCTTAGGGAGCATGCAGATTGGCAAGGCACTGGGTTCCCAGCGGAATTTTATAAAATGTTTGCTGACTGGTTCATAGATAGATCATCATAGAATTTACAGTGCAGAAGGAGGCCATTTGGCCCATCGAGTCTGCACCGGCTCTTGGAAAGAGCACCCTACCCAAGGTCAACACCGCCATCCTATCCCCATTACCCTGTAACCCCACCCAACACGAAGGGCAATTTTGGACACTAAGGGCAATTTATCATGGCCAATCCACCTAACCTGCACATCTTTGGACTGTGGGAGGAAACCGGAGCAACCGGAGGAAACCCACGCACACACGGGGAGGATGTGCAGACTCCGCACAGACAGTGACCCAAGCCAGAATCGAACCTGCCTGGTTGGTACTGTTATTGGTGGAGGTATTTGAAGATTCAGTTGCGCGGGGGTCGCTCCCAGAGACGATGATGCAGGCATCCATCTCACTCCATTTAAAGGAAGATAAGGATCCAGTGAAGAGTGAGTCATACCGGCCAATCTCATAATTGAATGTGGACGCAAACATTTTGGCTAAGGTTTTGGTGCTCAGGTTGGAGGAGTGTTTCCCTCAGGTTGTTGGGGAGTTCAAACAGTGATCGTAAAGGGTAGGCTGTTATCCTCTAATGTGCGATGCCTGTTGAATGTGATTTTGCCCCATTGGAAGGGGAACAGGATGTTATTGTGGCGTTGGATGCAGAGAAGGCCTTCGATAGGGTAGAGTGGAGCTACTTGTTTGCAGTGTTGGGGCGGTTCGGCCCAAGTTTGTATCGTGGGTTAAGCTACTATATAAGGAAACTAAGGCCAGCGTCTGTACGAATAATGTGAGCTCAAAATAGTTCCAGCTGCACAGGGGAACGAGGCAGGGGTGCCCTAAGTTCCCTCTCCTGTTTCGTTGATGATTGAGCCTTTGGCCATCGCGTTGAGGGGGACTGTGGAAGGGTAGAGCACAGCAGTGTTTTTCAAACATTTTTGCTCGGAAGCCATTTTTAACAACCGGCCAAACCTCGACCCACGATGGCCAACCTTCGCAACCCACCTAGGCCGCCATTCGCGACCCACCATTTTCTCTGACCTTTAATGCGAGAGGTGAACCTGGGCTTACATTCCATAATCTAGAGTAGACAAGAATGAGAAATGACCTCATTGAAACAGGTATTCTTCTCTCAGGACTCTACAGAGCAAATGTAAGCTTTCCTCAGCAGGGTGGTTGATAGCCTGGGGCTTTAACCTGCAATTTACAATGCAATGATTTTAGACCTAGATGAGGAGGAATTACTTAACTCAAAGTATTGTGAATCTTTTTAATCTCTAAAATTCACTATCAAAGAGAGTTCTGCAAGTTCAGCCATTGAGCATATTCAAGACAGATGCAGGACGACTGAATTGAATTTTTAAAAAAAATCTTCTCCTGGGTCAGCACGCTGACATCAGGATGAAGTGGTGTTTCTCTCTGGGTTTCGGGCACGCGCACTGATGAGCAGGCACGCCTGCATTTTTAAAGCCGGTCGTGGCCTCGTTTTTAAAGCAGCTCGCAGCGGCGTTTTTAAAAGCCAGCTGCTATGGCCGTTGCACCTGAATTCCCACAATCGGGAATGCCGCGATGGATGGCTCCGCGACGGTTCAGCAACAGTTTTGATTTTATTCCAATGCCTCCTGTTTATTTTACCAAAAGCAATTTTTGTGGGGTCGCAGAGATTTATCTCGTCCTTCATATGGGTAGGTAAGGTAGCCAGGATTCGGAAAACGGTCCTGTAGACTGACTGGCAGGCAGGGGGCTTGGCATTGCCAAGCCTGATATTATTATTGGGCGGCAAATGCGGAGAAGGTGTTGAGCTGGTGCGGGGCTCAGGAGGCAGGTTGGGTGCAGGTGGAGTCAGGTTCATGGAAGGGGTCGGGACTGCGGGCATTCGTGACGGCCTCACTTCCGTTCTCTCCAGGAAATATTTGGCTAACCCAGTGGCGGTTGCTACATTGAAAATATGGAGACAATTTCGGCAGAACTTTAAATTAGGAGTGGTGGTGAAGTTGGCACCGATTTGTGCTAACCATATGTTCCAGCTGACAATATTAGACACCAGGTTTAGAGGCTGGGAGAAGGGGATGGAAGAAATGAGGAATTTGCTTTTGGAGGGGCGGTTTGCGGTTTTAGAGGAGCCAGCAGAGAAGTTTGGGCTCTCACAGTCAGAAAATTTTAGGCATGTACAGGACTTTGTGAGGAAGGTCTTCTCGTCTCTTCCGGTAGTGCCGCCAACCTCGCAATTGGAAAGGATTCTGTCGCAGGGACAGAGGAGGGGAATACTTCGGGAATCCACGTGACAATCCTGGCAGAAGATACTGCATCCCTGGAGATGATTAAGGCCAAGTGGAGGAGTTGGGGGCGAATTTGGAGAAGGGGGTGCGGTGTGAAGCACTGAGAAGGGTGAATGCCACTTCTTCGTGCGCGAGACTTGGGCTTATACAGTTAAAGGTGGTACACCCAGCGCATTTAACAAGGTCTAGGGTAAGTCGGCTGTTTGAGGGAGTGGAGGATAAGTGTGAGCCCTGTGTAGGGGGTCGGCAGGTGGGGGAGGGGTGCCTGGCCAACCATGTATGCATGTTCTGGTCATGCCCTGTGCTTGTGAGATTTTGAGTCTCCTTCTCCAGAACCATGTAGGCGATTCTACAAATTGAATTGGAGCCCAGTCCCTTAGCAGCCATATTTGGGGTGTCAAGAGCTGCAGGCAGGTGCAAGGGAAGATGTCTTAGTCTTCACCTCGCTGATCACTCGCAGGTAGGTTCTGTTGGAGTGGCGGTCAGCTTCTGCACCCAATGCCTCAGTATGACTGGGGGATCTTATGGAGTTTTATACCTTGAGAAAATTAAGTACACCATAAGGGGTGCGACTGAGGGGTTCTACTAAAGATGGCAGCCATTTATTTTATGCTTGAAAGAGCTTGTCACCAACAGCTACTGGGGAAGGTGGGAGGGGGGGGTAGTATTATTGATTTGGTTTGTTTTTCTGTTTTACTGTTTTGGATTTATAAAAAAATGTCCAATAAAAATATATTTTAGAAAAAGAAACTCTGAGAGGACCTCTCAGAATCTTGATTTCCAAGTTGCTCAGTAACAAGGGGCGAAATTCTCCCGAAACGGCGCGATGTTCGCCGACTGGCGCCCAAAACGGCGCCAATCACAGATCACTGAAGGTACAGAGCAGGAGCACAGGTTAATTTGTGCTTATGCTTTTTGTTGTTTTAATTGATTATTGTTTATACTGTGACTGTTGGTGATATCAGATAAGACTGATCATGAGCTCCACAGTGTAAGAGAGAGCACTCTTTGTTAATAGTTTGGATGAGTCATAATTTCCTCCACTCACGCTTCAGCCTCTGCCACAAAACCTATCCCCCTCCCCCAGCTACTGACTTACGCTAAACCAGATGGATCACAAATAAAGCATCCTATTCAATCCTGGGATCAGTTTCTGACGTCATCTTCTCTCATAAAGAACCCCCACAAACCAACTCCATCACATCACGTGCCTCCAACTCTCCCTCATCCCATCTGTCACTGAAAAATTTGCACACATCTTTGCAACTCCCAGACTAGTTTAGGCCAAAGCTGTCCTAGGCGGCTTCAAATCTTTCAGTTTCGGTCAACTTCACTCATCTAAAGTCTTACCTATCCTCTGCTGTTGTACACCTCATTCTTCTCATCCTTGTTAATCGAAATTGGCTCCTTATCTCAGTTGCCTCAATCTTAAAATAGCAGTGGATGTCAACATCACTACCAGGGCCAG
Organism: Scyliorhinus torazame; assembly: GCF_047496885.1. Taxonomy (NCBI): domain Eukaryota; kingdom Metazoa; phylum Chordata; class Chondrichthyes; order Carcharhiniformes; family Scyliorhinidae; genus Scyliorhinus; species Scyliorhinus torazame. Next base: position 93,546,787 of record NC_092727.1, read on the forward strand.
CATTGATTACACATCTTTTGCTGCCCTTGAGAATTTTGATGATGAGGTACCTTCCTAATTCGCTGCAGTAGGGCAGCATGGTGGCGCAGTGGTTAGCACTGCTGCCTCACGGCGCCGAGGTCCCAGGTTCGATCCCGGTTCTGGGTCACTGTCCGTGTGGAGTTTGCACATTCTCCCCGTGTTTGCTTTGGTTTCGCCCCCACAGCCCAAAAGATGTGCAGGTTAGGTGGATTGGCCACGCTGCATTGCCCCTGAATTGGAAAAAATGAATTGGGTACTCTAAATTTAAAAAAAATAATAATAATTCGCTGCAGTCCATTTGGTGAATGTAGTCCCACAGTGGTTAGGTACGGAATTCAGGCATTTCGACCCAGCAAGAACAGCAAATTTATCCAAGTCAGACAGGTGTTTGACTTGGAGAGGAAGGTGGTTTTCTCATATGCTGCTGACCTTGGACTGGGTGGTGGAGGTGACAAGTTTGGGAGGTGCTGTTGAATACATCTTGGGTGAATAGGTGCCGGGCAGCTTGTCAATGGTACACAGTTCAACCATGGTGTGCCCCTGGAGGGAGTAAATATTTAAACTGGTAGATGCGGGGCTAAATCAATTAGATGGCTTGTCTTAGGATGGTGCTAAGTGACTTTAGTGTTGTTGGAGCACTACCCATCCAGACAAGTACAGAGTATTCCATCATATTCTTGACTTGGGCTTTGACTTGAAAGACTTTGGAAGTCAAGATGTGAATAACTTGCTATGGGACATAAAGCCTCTAGCTTGCTCTTGTAGCCACCCACAGCATTTACGTAGCTAATTCAGTTAGGTTATTGGCAATTGGTGAACCCCAAGATGTTGATAATGAGGGAGTCAATGATGGTGATGTTATTGAGTGTCAATAGAAAGCAGTCAGATTCTTGTTGGGTACCCGAGTCAGCAATTAGACTGCTGGACTTCATCTAAGTTGATAATTAAATGCAAGGTGTCATTGTCTGACATGAATGTTTATGAGCCCAAACCTCAATGTTGTTTAGCTTTTGCTGAACTCAGGCCTGGACTACTTCATTATCTGAGTAATTTTGAATGGAACTGTGGGTCCGATCTAACCAAATGGGAACAAAGTCCCAAAGCGAGTGCGTTTAGCCACGTGTTTCGTGGTCCTCGCAGCGCTGAGACACACCTGTCTATCTAATGTCTACCCAGTTAGATACAGGACTTCAGTGGGAACACGCGCACGAGGCCGCACTTAGCTCCATTTTCTGCACTGAGGAGATCCGCTCGCCAGAACTCCTCAGTGCAGCAAGAGATTGGGACGCCATTTTTCAATGACGTCCCAATCACTCGAGTTCCCGGCGCAAACTCCAAATCCCCACTCACGAGACAGAGTCCTCGGGCCCAGCCGCGCCCCCCCCCCCCCCCCTCCCCAACACCGTGCAGTGCATCTCCCCAGCCCGATCCTCGCCGCAAAAAAATGCCAGCTTGGCACTGCCTGCCTGAAACACTGGCAGTGCCACCTGGGCACCTTGGCAGTGCCAGACTGGCACCAGGTGGCACAGCTGTGGTGCCAGGCTGGTACTGCCAGGGTGCCACCCTGCCTTGAGGGAAAGCACCTGGGAGCCTCCGATCCCTTGGGAGACCCCTACAAGTGCCATTCCGTCTGGTCCCCATTTGTGGAGACTAGCACTGAATGGCGCTTGCCCAAGGTCTCCAAGGTGAAGGGGATAGATCCCGACCCATTGGTTATCTCAGGGAACTGCATAGAGTGAAACTAACTGTCTCGCTCTAATATGCAGATTTGCCAAAAAGCGATCCCACCCACAATGGACAAGCTTCACATCGCAACGTCTCGCGATGCCTCTCAGGAATATACTTTAATTAAGAGGTATTTAATATCTCCCTGAACAGCCGCCATTGTTCCATTACCACTGTTCCATTACCATTTGTCAAGAAATATGGTACAGACTAGGATTGTATCAATAAAACGAGAATATGAATCGACAGAGCGTGCTAGAGAACAGGGTGATTGATGAGACTAAGTGGGTTGATAGCAGTTACCAATTATCTGACTGACGAAAAAAGGGGCTAGCTCTTGGCAGTTATTAGGAATTTTTAAAGAAGGGCATCTTTTCCTCAGAAAGAGAATGTGATGGTGGATTTAAAAAATATATTTTTAGGAAGGAAAGGGTGCATTTATTGTAGAAAGAAAATATATGCAATTGTGCTGTGGTAATTTATGTCATACTTTTAAAGATTTGTTTTCTTTAAGAGGGGACTGTTAGGAAAGACTTAATGTTCCCCAGTCCTTTAGGTAGAACTTTAATTGTTTACAGACCACACATATTGTTTGAAAAGGGATGTAGATAGCACAGTGGAGTTGGAAGGATAAATGATTGTCGAACACAATCAAATTGGAGTTGAAGAAGTCAAGACTTTCTAGTTCTTATTACAGAGATGCCATTGGGGCTTAATACTGTTCAATTATGACAACCTCTGCCTTCTGATGGTGAGAAGGTTATTGATGAAGCAGCTGAAGCTGGTTGAGCCCAGGGCACCACCCTGAGGAACTCCTGCAATGATGTTCTGGAGCTGAGGTAATTGATACCAACAACCAATGGGGGGGGTATTTCTTCAGAGCCCCATTGATTTCAATTTTACCAGGACTCTGTGATGCTATACTCGGTCGAATGCTACCTTGATGTCAAGGGCAGTGATGCCCTCTCACCACTGGAATTCAGGGGCGGGATTCTCCAGTCTGCCAGGTGCGTTTTCCAGGGTAGCGCGCTCCCTCCGGAAGCAGGATTCTCCGTTCCCGCAGCCGGCCAATGGGGTTTCCCATTGTGGCCACCCCACGCCGTTGGGAAACCCGGGAGCGTGGGTGCGCTGCTGACGGACCAGAGGATCCCGCTGACGGAGAATTCCGCTGCAGATCTTTTGTGCATTTTTGGACCAAGGCTTTAATGAGGTCTGGAGTCGACTGATCCTGGCAGAATCTAAACTTGGCATTCTGGTTAAAGGTGTTTGAGAAAGCTTCAGCCTGGTCTTTTGCCATACCATCATTAAGGATGTAGATGTTCACGGAGGCTCCTCTCCTGTTAATTGTTTAATTGTCCACCATCACTCATGACTGAAATGTGGCAAGGCCACAAAGCTTTGATACAATATGGCTGTCAGATCACTTCACTGTATCTAAACATGCCATTCCTGCTGTTTGTCATGTAGCTTCATTAGATTGACGCTTTCAGATGTGTCTAACACTGTTTCTGGACTAATTTGGTACATTCCCAATTGAATCAAAGTTGGTAGCCTTGCATCATAGTCATGGCAGAGTGAGAGAAATGCAGAGCCATGCGATTGTGACAATACAATTCTGATGTTGCTGTTGGCCCACTGCACCTCATGGATGCTCAGTTTTGAGATCTATTCTTAATCTATCACATTTAGTACATTGCCAGTGCCACACAACATAGTGGGGGGGAGCAGGGTTTGGGGGGGGGGGGGTGCATCCTTATTGTGAAGATGGGATTTCATCTCCCAAGAACTGTGGGGTAGTCACTCTGCCCAACACCTGTTACGGATAGATGCATCTGTGACATGTAGATATTGAGGATGACATTAAGTAGATTTTTTTCTCTATTGGCATCTCACTGCTAGCCACAATAATAATAGCTTATTGTCACATGTAGGCTTCAATGAAATTACTGTGATAAGCCCCTAGGCGCCACATTCCGGCGAGGCGGTACGGGAATTGAACCCGCTCTGCTGGCCTTGTTCTGCATTACTTGCCAGCTGTTTAGCCCACTGTGCTAAACCAGCCCCCAAACCAAACCCAATCTGGCAGCTAAAAATCCTCGTATTTCGATGGCCTTACCATCACTATCTCTGCAAATTCCTCTACAATACAGCACAGGAACAGGCCCTTCGGCCCTCCAAGACACTTCCTTATGCTGCATCCCTCTATACCCATCCTATCCTTGTGTTTGTCAAGATGCCTTTTGAATGCCGTTAATGTATCTGCTTCCACAATGTGTTCCAGGCACTCACCACCCTCTGCGTAACAAAACCTGCCTCGCACATCTCCTCTACATTTTGCCCCACGGACCTTAAACCTATGGCCCTGGTGACTGACCCCTCCACCTTCGGAAAGAGTCCTTTGACTTCAAGCTATTTCATCCACCTCCCCCAGTACCCCAGTGATGCTTGTGCTTTCAGCTATACCACCCTTGTTGGAATTCCATCCCTAAACCTGTCTGCTGCAGGCTATAAACAGAGTTATTATCTCTGGGTTGTTACCCGTGCCACGTGCTAGCGAGACAAGGAATAGGGTGAGAGAGCAGTTGAACACGTGGCTACAGGGATGGTGCAGGAGGGAGGGTTTCAGATTCCTGGATAATTGGGGCTCATTCTGGGGTAGGTCGGACCTCTACAAACAGGATGGTCTACACCTGGACCAGAGGGGTACCGATTTCCTGGGGGGGGATATTTGCTAATGCTCTTCGGGAGGGTTTAAACTAGATCAGCAGGGGATTGGGAACCTGAATTGTAGCTCCAGTATACAGGAGGTTGAGAGTAGTGAGGTCATGAGTAAGGTTTCAAAGTTGCAGGAGTGTACCGGCAGGCAGGAAGGTGGTTTAAAGTGTGTCTACTTCAATGCCAGGAGCATCCGGAATAAGGTGGGTGAACTTGCGGCATGGGTTGGTACCTGGGACTTCTGTGGCCATCTCGGAGACATGGATAGAGCAGAGACAGGAATGGTTGTTGCAGGTGCTGGGGTTTAGATATTTCAGTAAGCTCAGGGAAGGTGGTAAAAGAGGGGGAGGGGTGGCATTGTTAGTCAAGGACAGTATTACGGTGGCAGAAAGAACGTTTGATGAGGACTCGTCTACTGAGGTAGTATGGGCTGAGGTTGGAAACAGGAAAGGTGAGGTCACCCTGTTAGAGGTTTTCTATAGGCCTCTGAAATGTTCCAGAGATGTAGAGGAAAGGATTGCAAAGATGATTCAGTATAGGAGCGAAAATAACAGGGAAGTTGTTATGGGGGACTTTAACTTTCCAAATATTGACTGGAAACACTATAGTTCGAGTACTTTAGATGGGTCCGTTTTTGTCCAATGTGTGCAGGAGGGTTTCCTGACGCAGTATGTAGATAGGCCAAAGTGAGGCAAGGCCATATTGGATTTGGTACTGGGTAATGAACCAGGACAGGTGTTAGATTTGGAGGTAGGTCAACACTTTGGTGATAGTGACCACAATTCGATTACGTTTACTTTAGTGATGGAAAGGGATAGGTATATACCACAGGGCAAGAGTTATATCTGGGGGAAAGGCAATTATGATGCGATGAGGCAAGACTTAGGATGCATCGGATGGAGGGGAAAACTGCAGGGGATGGGCACAATGGAAGAGCTTGTTCAAGGAACAGCTACTGCGTGTCCTTGATAAGTATGCACCTGTCAGGCAGGGAGGAAGTGGTCGAGCAAGGGAACCGTGGTTTACTAAAGCAGATGAAACACTTGTCAAGAGGAAGAATGAGGCTTATGTAAAGATGAGATGTGAAGGTTCAGTTAGGGCGCTCAAGAGTTACAAGTTAGCTAGGAAGGACCTAAAGAGAGAGCTAAGAAGAGCCAAGAGGGGACATGAAACGGCTTTGGCAGGTAGGATCAAGGATAACCCTAAAGCTTTCTATAGATATGTCAGGAATAAAAGAATGACTAGGGTAAGAGTAGGGCCAGTCAAGGACAGTAGTGGGAAGTTGTGCTTGGAGTCCGAGGAGATAGAAGAGGTGCTCAATGAATATTTTTCGTCAGTACTCACACAGGAAAAAGACAATGTTGTCGAGAAGAATACTGAGATTCAGGCTACTAGACTAGAAGGGCTTGAGGTTCATAAGGAGGAGGTGTTAGCAATTCTGGAAAGTGTGAAAATAGATAAGTCCCCTGGGCCGGATGAGATTTATCCTAGGATTCTCTGGGAAGCTAGGGAGGAGATTGCTGAGCCTTTGGCATTGATCTTTAAGTAATCGTTGTCCATATAATTAGTGCCAGAAGACTGGAGGATAGCAAATGTTGTCCCCTTGTTCAAAAAGGGGAGTAGAGACAACCCTGGTAACTATAGACCAGTGAGCCTTACATCTGTTGTGGGCAAAGTCTTGGAAAGGTTTATAAAAGATAGGATGTATAATCATCTGGAAAGGAATAATTTGATTAGAGATAGTCAACACGGTTTTGTGAAGGGTAGGTCGTGCCTCACAAACCTTATTGAGTTCTTTGAGAAGGTGACCAAACAGGTGGATGAGGGTAAAGCAGTTGATGTGGTGTATATGGATTTCAGTAAAGCATTTGATAAGGTTCCCCACGGTAGGCTCCTGCAGAACATACGGAGGCATGGGATTCAGGGTGATTTAGCAGTTTGGATCAGAAATTGGCTAGCTGGAAGAAGACAAAGGGTGGTGGTTGATGGGAAATGTTCAGACTACTAGAGGTGTACCACAAGGATCTGTTTTGGGGCCACTGCTGTTTGTCATTTTTATAAATGACCTGGAGGAGGGCGTAGAAGGATGGGTGAGTAAATTTGCAGATGACACTAAAGTCAGTGGAGTTGTGGACAGTGCGGAAGGATGTTACAGGTTACAGAGGGACATAGATAAGCTGCAGAGCTGGGCTGAGAGGTGGCAAATGGAGTTTAATGCAGAAAAGTGTGAGGTGGTTCATTTTGGAAGGAATAACAGGAAGACAGAGTACTGGGCTAATGGTAAGATTCTTGGTAGTGTGGATGAGCAGAGAGATCTCGGCGGTGTCCATGTACATAGATTCCTGAAAGTTGCCACCCAGGTTGAGAGGGTTGTTAAGAAGGCGTACGGTGTGTTAGCTTTTATTGGGAGAGGGATTGAGTTTTGGAGCCATGAGGTCATGTTGCAGCTGTACAAAACTTTGGTGCGGCCGCATTTGGACATTTGAGTGCAATTCTGGTCGCCGCATTATAGGAAGGATGTGGAAGCATTGGAAAGGGTGCAGAGGAGATTTACCAGAATGTTGCCTGGTATGGAGGGAAGATCTTATGAGGGAAGGCTGAGGGACTTGAGGCTGTTTTCATTAGAGAGAAGAAGGTTAAGAGGTGACTTAATTGAGGCATACAAGATGATCGGAGGATTAGATAGGGTGGACAGTGAGAGCCCTTTTCCTTGGATGGTGATGTCTAGCACGAGGGGACATAGCTTTAAATTGAGGGGAGATAGATATAGGATAGATGTCAGAGGTAGGTTCTTTACTCAGAGAGTAGTAAGGGCGTGGAACGGTAACAGTAGTGGACTCACCAACATTAAGAGCATTCAAATGGTCATTGGATAGACATATGGATGATAAGGGAATAGTGTAGATGGGCTTTAGAGTGGTTTCACAGGTCGGCGCAACATCGAGGGCCGAAGGGCCTGTACTGCGCTGTAATGTTCTATGCTGGTTTGGTATCTCCCTCCATTATTTAAAGACCTTTCATAAAATCCGCCTATTTTCTCATGTTCTTGACCACCTCTCCTAATATTTGACATATTTTTTATTTGGCATCAACTAAGAAATCCTTTTTAAATGTGATTTGCCACTGTAGCTATTACAACATGGAAAACTTTGTTTCTTCCCCGACAACCTTCCAATAAAGAAAGTTGTAGACAAGTTGAAATTTGCAGAACAATCTCAGCAAGGAATATACAAATTCCTCTAGTGAGAGGGGTGAAATCACCCAGGTTCCTAATCCATTAAAAAGCCTGTAGTTATTGGACAACATTTGAAAGCCTGAATTATTGTTAATTTGAGTGTACTGTCCTGAGGGGAAATGGCACAAACATCTGCTTGTAGAAGGGTGCACCAGGAGGACTGACAACATTCAGAAGAGGAGGGATTGAGGAGTGAACAGTGGAAAAACAAAACACCAGAAAATCGGCAAAGACCAGGAGAAAGATGCTTATCCAGCCACAAAATTGAGCAAGAGGTTAAGTCAAAAGGATTTTTTAAAAAACGTACAGTTCATTTTGAAGATGAATAATGAATTCCCCTTTTAAGGTGCACCACTCTTTCCAAACCCAAAACAATGGCCAGAATTTTCCGCTCCTGCCGGAAGCAGGAATCTTGGTGGGCAGGGACACTTCATTTGGTGGTAAAAAAATCTGTTTCCTGATGGGATGATAAACTGTTGGAATTTTGTTCTCTCAAAGTTAAAGGTGGATTGAGCTTCCTGATGAATGACATAGTAAGGAACTCCATTTGCGTGCAATAGCATCTCATTTAAAGGCCACCTCACTGGAATTAAGTTCACCCCCCAGAATTAATTTCCCCACGAGTGATAATGTACAGTTTTATGATTGTATATGTAAGTGGCGGGCATCTGGCAAGCTTCACTTCTTCCATGACTTGGAGGTCCATAGATGTTGCTTTCTCCTTGGGGACCTCGCATAACTCCACTTGAGAGCCGTTTGCAAATTCTGGACAAGGGAGGCAAGCGAAGACTGGATGGCGAAGTGGGGGGAATGTCTTTGAGGGTGGGACCAGTAGTGTCGGCAGTATGCTCCTGGAGGGAAAACCCAGGATACAGGTGATAGGAGGGAACAGTAACAGTCAGAGTTGGGAGTGGGATGTTGTAGAGTGACAGGTACAGGGTGAGAGTCTGTTAGTCAAGATTTGGTAGGTGAAGGTCTTCTCAGGTGGGTCACGAAGGGGTACAGGATCGGTAACTCCGATAATGGGAGGGTAGCATGTTCAAGGTTGGCATGGAGATAGTAATGAGTCTCAACTCTATTGGGAGAAAAGCCACGTAGAGATGGATGGCGATAGGGTCCAGGGTAAAGAGGGAGTTTTGAGGGTGACTGGTGAAGAGGAATGGTGATATTGGGTCTGTCAACATGTGGGGGGAATAGCTGGTGGATGACAGGGAGAGGGTAGAAGGTAATGGAGCAAGTTTGAAAGGTTGCGCACCAGTTTTCCAAACTGAGTTAGTCAGTGAGATCTTTCAAGATGGGAGGAGATTATTTTCGGGTGAGTGGTGTTCAAGGTCAGCACAAGTGGCCAAATAAAAGAACACTCTAATAACTATGAGGCAACTAGATGTCAAAGATGTTCACTTAGGTTTTTCTCTCCATGATGAAGCCTGCATTACAGCAGGTTTGTTCTTGATTCATGGGTCTCATAACATTGAGATCCCAGTAAGGCGTGGAACTGCTGTTCATTCTGTGCCATTTGTCATTAGCAACAGTCAAGGGCAGGGATGAAGGGAAGGACGGAGGTGGAATTCCTCCCAGGGGCAAGGCCGATGAAGGGCAGACAACTTGCAACTCCAAACCTCCATCCTCCTGGGTGAATGGTCATGGCTGACAAGGGATCAGGCAGTTCTATGCTACCAAGGCAATGGTCTCTCTATACAGTTTTGAGGGTGGTGGAGATGAGCAGAAAAGTGTCTGCGTGAGGATTCTTACACATGGTTCTCAACACCTTGGCAAAAAGCAATGTTTTCATCTGCATTCATGTATAAATGGGAGAAACACCCATCTCTGGTCCTGCTGGATGTCTTTTAAATAGAAGAGGTTGGGCGGGAAGGCTATTTCTAGAAGGAGGCCAGGTGAAGGACTTAGCACTTGTCTGCTGTCTTTGAGATTGAGGAAAACCTAGAAAGTAGGTGCTCTTTTAATGTATCACTTCAATTCATTCATGCAGCCACTGAAGTGTTGATGATACAGGCTGCAGGCAACCCTGCCTTGGTAATGGCTGTCATCCAGATGAAAAGGAGGGCCCCAATGCCAGTTGGCACAGGGCAAGGAGGAGTAAGAGGCAGCACGACCTCTGTAAGGCTAAGTGGCTGGCAAGCATGGATCATCGCCAAGACCATTGTTGACTCGTCGCTGGTGCTCTTACCTAGACAAGAGTGAAGAGCATTGCCGGAGGCACCCTCATTTGACCCGGGATATGACTACTCCTGCCTGTGACTTTCTGCAGTACCAGCTGTAGCCGCAGCTGGAGGCGTAGTGCAGGGGATCTGGCTTTCAATGGGTGAATATCTGTCCGGCTGCGCTTCTGTGGACGTGAGACTCCAGGATGGTATGTTGCCTCCCTGGTGCCAGGGTACAGGATGTCTCAGAACGGGTAGCAGGCATCATGAAGGGGGAGGGCAAACAGGCAGAGGTCGTGGTACATATTGGTTCTAACGACATAGGAAGGAAGTGAGTTGAGGTCCTGCAGCTGGAGTTCAGGGAGCTGGGCAGAAAGGTAAAAGACAGGATCTCTAGGGTTGTAATCTTGGGATTACTCCCTGTGCCACGTGCCAGTGAGGCTAGAAATAGGAAGATAGAGCAGCTAAACACGTGGCTAAACAGCTGGTGTAGGAGGGAGGGTTTCAGTTATCTGGACCACTGGGAGCTCTTCCGGGGCAGGTGTGACCTGTCTAAGAAGGACAGGTTGCATCTAAACTGGAGAGGCATAAATATCCTGGCCGCGCGGTTTGCTAGTGTCACATGGGAGGGTTTAAACTAGTATGGTAGGGGGGTGGGTACCGGAGCAATCAGTCAGAAGGTGAAAAATTGAGGAAGAACTAGGAAATAGGGCCAGTATGGCTCTGAGGAAGAGCAGACAGGGAGATGTAGCTGAAAACAGTGGGATTGGTGGCCTGAAGCACATATGTTTTAATGCAAGAAGTATCACAGGTAAGGCAGATGAACTTAAGAGCTTGGATTAGTACTTGGAACTATGATATTATTGCCATTGCAGAGACCTGGTTGAGGGAAGGACAGGATTGGCAGCTATATGTTCCAGGATTTAAATTTTTCAGGCGGGATAGAGGGGGATGTAAAAGGGGTGGAGGAGTTGCGCTACTGGGTAGGGAGAATATCACAGCTGTACTGTGGGAGGACACCTCAGAGGGCAGCGAGGCTATATGGGTAGATATCAGGAATAAGAAGGGAGCAGTCACAATGTTGGGGGTTTATTACAGGCCACCCAACAGCCAGTGGGAGATAGAGGAGCAGATAAGTAGACAGATTTTGGAAAGGAGTAAAAGCAACAGGGCTGTTGTGATGGGAGACTTTAACTTACCCAACATTGACTGGACTCACTTAGTGCTAGGTGTTTGGATGGGGCAGAGTTTGTAAGGAGCATCCAGGAGGTCTTCTTAAAACAATATGTAGATAGTCCAACTAGGGAAGGGGCTATTCTGGACCTGGTATTGGGGAATGAGCCCAGCCAGTTGGTAGAAGTTTCAGTAGGGGAGCATTTTGGGAACAGTGACCACAATTCAGTAAGTTTTAAAGTGCTGGTGGACAAGGATAAAAGTGGTCCTAGGATGAATCTGCTAAATTGGGGGAAGGCTAATTATAACAATATTAGGCGGGAACTGAAGAACCTAGATTGAGGGCGGATGTTTGAGGGTAACTCAACACCTGACATATGGGAGGCTTTCAAATGTCAGTTGAAAGGAATTCAGGACCGACATGTGCCTGTGAGGAAGAATAATAAATACGGCAAATTTCGGGAACCTTGGATAACAAGAGATATTGTCGGTCTTGTCAAAAAGAAAAAGGGGGTATTTGTCAGGGCTAGAAGGCTGGGAACAGACGAAGCTTGTGTGGAATATAAGGAAAGTAGGAAGGAACTTAAGCAAGGAGTCAGGAGGGCTAAAAGGGGTCACAATAAGTAATTGGCAAATAGGGTTAAGGAAAATCCCAAGGCTTTTTACACATACATAAAAAGCAAGAGGGTAGCCAGGGAAAGGGTTGGCCCACTGAAGGACAGGGGAGAGAATCTATGTGTGGAGCCAGAGGAAATGGGCGAGGTAGTAAATGAATACTTTGCATCAGTATTCACCAAAGAGAAAGAATTGGTGGCTGTTGAGTCTGGAGAAGGGTGTGTAGATAGCCTGGGTCACATTGAGATCCAAAAAGACGAAGTGTTGGGTGTCTTGAAAAATATTACGATAGATAAGTCCCCAGGGCCTGATGGGATCTACCCCAGAATGCTGAAGGAGGCAAGAGAAGAAATTGCTGAGGCCTTGACAGAAATCTTTGGATCCTCACTGTCTTCAGGTGATGTCCCGGAGGGCTGGAGAATAGCCAATGTTGTTCCTTTGTTTAGGAAGGGTAGCAAGGATAATCCAGGGAACTACAGGTCGGTGAGCCTTACGTCAGTGGTAGGGAAATTACTGGAGAGAATTCTTCGAGACAGGATCTACTCCCATTTGGAAGAAAGTGGACGTCTTCGTGAGAGGCAGCACGGTTTTGTGAAGGGGAGGTCGTGTCTCACTAAAGAGTTTTTCGAGGAGGTCACAAAGATGATTGATGCAGGTAGGGCAGTGGATGTTGTCTATATGGACTTCAGTAACGCCTTTGATAAGGTCCCTCATGGCAGACTGAAACAAAAGGTGAAGTCACACGGGATAAGAGGTGAGCTGGCAAGATGGATACAGAACTGGCTAGGTCATAGAAGGCAGGGAGTAGCAATAGAAGGGTGCTTTTCTGACTAGAGGGCTGTGACTAGTGGTGTTCCGCAGGGATCAGGGCTGGGACCTTTGCTGTTCGTAGTATATATAAATGATTTGGAGGAAAATGTAACTGGTCGGATTAGTAAGTTTGCGGACGACACAAAGGTTGGTGGAATTGCGGATAGCGATGAGGACTGTCAGAAGATACAGCAGGATTTAGATCGTTTGGGGGCTTGGGCTGAGAGATGGCAGATGTGGTTTAATCCGTACAAATGTGAGGTAATGCATTTTGGAAGGTCTAATGCAGGTAGGTAATATACAATGAATGGTAGAACACTCAAGAGTATTGACAGTCCGAGAGACTGTCATTGAAAGGGGCAACACAGGTGGAGAAGGTAGTCAAGAATATGGCATGCTTGCCTTCATTGGCCGGGGCATTGAGTATAAAAATTGGCAAGTCATGTTGTAGCTGTATAGAACCTTAGTTAGGCCACACTTGGAGTATAGTGTTCAATTCTGGTCGCCACACTACCAGAAGGATGTGGAGGCTTTAGAGAGGGCGCAGAAGAGATTTACCAGAATGTTGCCTGGTATGGAGGGCATTAGCTATGACAAGAGGTTGAATAAACTCGGTTTGTTCTCACTGGAACGACGGAGGTTGAGGTGCGACCTTATAGAGGTCTACAAAATTATGAGGGGCATACACATGGTGGATAGTCAGAGACTTTTTTCCAGGGTAGATGGGTCAATTACTAGGGGGCATAGGTTTAAGGTGCGAGGGGCAAGGTTTAGAGGAGATGTATGATGCAAGTTTTTACACAGAGGGTAGTGGGTGCCTGGAACTCGCTGCCGGAGGAGGTGGTGGAAGCAGGGACGATAGTGACATTTAAGGAGCATCTTGACAAATACATTAATAGGATGGGAATAGAGGGATACGGAGCCCAGAAGTGTAGAAAATTTTAGTTTAGACAGGCAGCATGGTCGGCGCAGGCCTGGAGGGCCGAAGGGCCTGTTCCTGTGCTGTACGTTTCTTTGTTCTTTGTTCTGAAAATCAGTAGATCAGTGTAAGTAGAAGATTGCGTGGCTTCATGAGCCCGACCACCCAGCAGGAATCACAGACTTTCCAACTGCCACCATAGGGCAGGGTTTTCAACACTTCCCCCATGTGTATCGTGGAAGCGGCCAATCATTGGCCACTGGTGAGATCCCGCCGCTGTCAACAGAGGAGCAGAATTCAACCAAAAAATTCTAACCGCCATTTGGGCAAGTTTGGCGGGATGTTTCTCGCCGGGCTTTTTGGGTGAGATCCACACCGCTATTCCACCATACTTAGTCACTTTTTGGGCCTTCTGGAGTTTCTCTCCAGTCACGCCCACACTTAAAATGTTTTCATCACTGGGGAGCTGAACACGCTGGACAAACCGGCTCCTCAGAGATCAGGCCACCATTTTGAATGGGTGTCCCAATCTCTAAGTGAGCTGGAGGGTCCCCTACACCCTACCTCCTCCCCAACAATGGGCAATGTCACTCACCGCACACATGGGCATTACCTTACACACTCATAAGTGAGTACACATCGCTCTGGGGTGGCTGAGGGCCCCCTTTTTCAGGCCTCCCTTTCCTCACTTTCAGACCCCCTCTTTCAGGACCTCCACCCATAAACCACCCTGACCTTTATGATGAGGTCCCTTCATACCCGCCCTTCACCTCCCCACCCTTCATAACCCCCTCATCCCCCCGTTCATGAGCATGATCCCCTCAGGCCCCGCCCCTTGGCAGTGCCACCCGGACACCCTGGTAGTGCCAAGGTGGCAGTGACAGGCTGGCAGTACCAAGGTTCCCAGATGCCAGGGAGAGCAAGGGGGCAACCGTGCCCTGTCCCCAACCACCCAAGTGGCCTGGGAAACTCTCCAGGTGGTTCTGTGCCTGGTCCACGTTTGTGTGGACCAGTACTAAACAGCACCTGGTCGAGGCCTCTCTGGGAGGCCGTGAGTTCCCGAGTGGTGGGAGAATCCAGTACAGACATATCTAAATGAGGCGTACGGCTAATTTAAATATGCTGATCTGGATCACGCCCAGCAAGGGTGAGATCCATATCGCGACGTCTCATGAGGTTCAGTTGAATCTCGCGAGACATTTTAAGTGTCGCGAATCTCACCAGAGGCCTCTCAGAAGATTCAACTGCCTTGTCTCGTAACCAAGTCAGGCGCGAGTAGGTCGGTAAATCATGCCTGGGGTTTCCCATTTTAACCCCAGCCCCCTACCGCCGAAGGGACCGGAACATCCTGCTGGCGAGAACGGCCAGAAAATTCCACCCATGAATGAAAAATTCTGCACAATGTTTTTCTTTAACTAATGAAAGATTAGAATTGGTCCTTGAAAGGAAAATGCATTTAAAACTCTGAGCTGAAAAAACTAGGTCAATTATGCCTTCACTGCATGGCACCACTGTGGCAGATTTAAGCGGTACAGTAAACAATAAGCAATCTGTTCATAAGGCCTGGGCAATGAACCTGTTTTCAATCAAAATTAAATCTTGAAAGCTGAGTGCTTTTTTGAATCAGATTGAAAGGGAAAATGTAAAGCGCATCTGTGGTCCCCTTGCTAGCATTTAGTGCTGAAGAATCCGTAGTATTCTGCCTCTGCTGTGGAAAGCAGTGAGTACAGGATATATAGTATGGAAGATTAAGGGAAGCAAGGACAGCAAGAAGGAAGGAAATAAAGATGTAAGGCAAGAGAAGCAACAGAAAAGCTTTACGCAAAACATACAATAATTGTGAGGCCCATTTTTAAAGTAATTTTATTGATGTCTGTTAAACACATTTATTAACATAATTCCTAAACATCAAGTCACTTGCGATTTCAATCGAACATATTCCTTTTTAGCATTAGCAATAAAAATCTTGCTAACATATGAATTCATTTTTCAGTCTGTTTACGCATAGATAATATCTAATACATCTCGTTTTACTAGATTATTCTTTAATGTACATTGTTTTTTCCCCGTAATGATTTTAACAATGTCTGCCACAGCAACCGAAGCAAATAGTCCACGACAAAAATACACTTAAATATAGTGATAAAATTAATTTATTGCTCAAACTGTAGAATGATGACATTCCAGCCTTATTCAATACTTTATTATCCCCTCCTGGGCCGGGATTCTCCGATCCGGGTCTGTCCCGACACTGCTGCCAGCGAGAAGGGGGAATCTGGCGCTCAGCCAAAACTTCATTCAGTGCAGCGGGACCGGAGAAATCCCGCCGGTGTGAATGTACGGAGAATTCCAGCCCATGGTTAAAGTGCCTCTGCAACAAATCCCAGGGCTTCATATTTAAAATTTAAAACATTGCGTATTAGACCCTTAAGAATAAAGTACACGTCATTTGCAATTTGAAAGCATATCAGTAATGTTTCGCATTGAACTTTTTCACCAATTTGTTTCAGCGCAATTTGTTTCATCCTCTTCTGAAGGGGATTTCACTGGGATATGGTTTCATAATCACCAGTGACCATCCACTTCTTGCCCAAATTGTCACAGTCACATTCAATCTTTGATAGTGAGAATGAGCAAACCTAATCTTGTCCTCTTCTGGCACCTACCCTGTGCACGAGAGGTCACTTGATCATTTATCTCATTGCTATTTGTAAACTTAGCCATGTGAAAAGGTACATGAGGGTAAGAATAGCACAAAAATAGACTAAAAGGTTTTCCTTCATTTAGAGACTGGTGGAAAACGCAGTGCATTATTTCAAATTAATTTCAGTTTAGAAACTTTTTTAAAAAATCAATTACAGTTTAGTTTAAAATTTTCAAAGTCCTTAACTCAAGTTATATTCACAATAAATTGCAACCGTGTTTAACTAACTGATCAACAGTTTTAAAGCCAAGTTGATCGCAACCCAACAATACTAACCAGAAAAACAATTTTATACAAACTAGTTAGTACAGCTGAAGCCTATGAGATTCGCCCATCATGGGGAAACAGACCAAACGACAAACATGCAAAAACAACTTACAAGGGAAATCTATATCTAACTTGTGAACTTCAGTGTGCCTGGGACTAAATGTTAAAAATCAGCTAATATTAGGTATAATATGTCTATTTCTTTACCCAGTTTTTAAGGCAAGATAAAAGGTAAGATCATAATTAATACAAGTCACGATTCACTTTCACTGTGTCTAGTTAAGAGTCGTAAAGTTATTTATGTCTTCAACTTTGCAATAATACGCACACGAGGCACACATCTATATATTTTTTTATATTCCTGATGGAATTAATAACCATCGAAAGCAGATGATATCAGGATATTTCTAACTGTGTGGGAGCTGAACCCTGTTTCACTGTTTAAAACTATTAAACCAAGTAGCTGGCTTTTCGTTCCCACCATCTCAGCTTATTATACTAATAGAAAATATTAAAATCTTTTATGCTATCATTCTAGGAATTTCATGCTAAATTGACACTCATAGCTGCATAATGGTAGTGAACAAAATCCTAGAATAAAGCCACATTGCATCTTGATTTGTTTACTCTGCCTCTATTGGGACTCACCAAATAGACGTTGACATTGGTACAGCTTCTGTGAAACAAAATGTACGTCATGACATAAGAAAGAGCATTTAAATTAATCTATTTTCTTATGAGTGCAAGATGAACACTAACCCCCTCAAACTGGTAGAATCGATGAGTAAAGCAAACTGAAGTACTCTGGTTCCCTCAAAAAATACATATATCACAATTATGGATATATCTGTTATGTTGGATATCTACCTGTCTAAGCACGTACAAAGTTCATTCCAAGTTTCAAGGAACCAGTTATGGTGGAGCAAGTATCATCTGGTCAATGTGAGGGAAATCCACTGGCCTCCACTGACCCTCCAATGTAACTATACATTAGCTCTCTATCATAATTAAACAATAAGTGTGGGATTCTCCAGTTCCCCAGGCGCATGTTTCACAGCAGTGTGCCATTCACTGGCAGCGGGATCCTATCTTCTTGCCCCTTGTCAATGGGATTTCCCATTGAAGCTACCCCACGCCGCCGGTAAACCCGCGGACGGGGGTACGCTGTCAGCGGGAAAAGAGAATCCCAGCGGCCAGAGAATTCTGACCAAAATCTCTAGCAAATCTGTACCTGGACTTCATTTAAGCAACTTTTAAAGCAAGGGTTTCAACCATTTAAAGGTCTTGGGCTCCCTTCCACACAAACAACAGATTATCAGGGATCCCCTGAAAGTAATTTAGCAAAGTAGTACAATTCTATACCCTACAATACGAACATGGCAGCAAGTGTATTAATATATAGTGATCCAATTGGGCAGTTTAGGTATATAGAACCAAAAATTCAAAATCATTGAATTAAATATTTTAAATTAAAAATGGGGGAAAGCAAGTTGCCTCTTGTGCATTCCCCTTCTCCACCCCATTCCCATCATTGGTAGCTATGCCTTCAGTCCGTTATATCCCATTCTGTATAAACACTTTAGTATAGCACTGTTTTGCATTTTAATATATATTGGGCCTGTATCTCCTTTTGATGGGCCCAAGATTGGTAGGAAACATAGTAATGTTGAGAGCTGTGTCGTCCTTTAGCACTAATTTCCTTTCGGTGGCACTAGATAAAGCCCAAGAAGTTTGGGAAGGTAAGAGGAATGAGGAGATAAATTCTGCAACAGGAACAACTTCAGTATTCGCTCTCCATCACTGAGTGGTGTAAAACTTGTACTGGTGCAATTTGCTCCCTTGAGCCACAGAAAATTCAGGTTCCATATATTTTTACAAAATAATAATTTCCTGCATTTTTAAATTTAAAAAAAATCTAATATCTAAAAGAAAATTGTGTCACAGTCATGGTCAATAAATAAACCTGACAGATTAGTCAACAAATCAATATAATTTAATTAAGAAATAAATATATCAAGTAGATGAAGCCAATTTATTTCTGCTGCTCCCTTAGGTGTAGGGGAATGAAATGCTCTAGTTTTACATTAAAAGTAACTATCAAGGCAGATTCTACGCGCATTGAGGCCAGCCTACCTCCGACCTTCAGGTGACCATGCAGGCCTTTGCAATAACTAAGAAAACATTCAAAAATTAAGATTTCAACGGCTTTTTTTTTAGTGTGACGAAACTAAATGAATCATTCCCCTGTTTCTAAACTTTTTAGTTCTGTGAGCCAATGGATTTTTAAAAAGATGATATAAGACATGTTCATATTTTAGAAGATGTTAAAGTATAAAGGATTGAAGCATGGGCCTCAAGAGTTAGAATCTCTAGAGGTCTAAATTAGTTTAGTGTGGGCTCAAATTGAAAATTGTTGTGCTGGATAAATTTGGATGTATCTGTGTATTAGAAATGAAAAGAATGTGACTTCCGGTTGCGGCTATGCAGAGCAAAGTCGCACGTTCGGCAGCTCCCGCTTGGAACGGACTTTTGGGCTCTTTTCAGGGCCCCCAACGGAATTTTTTCGACATTTCCCGGTGTGGGAAGAAGACGGTAACATTCCCCTGACAGTGTATGGCTTGGACCAGGAGCGGGGCGACTAAAAAAGTGGTGGTGAACCCAAAGAAAGTGCGAGGGAAGAAGAGCAAGATGGCGGCGGGCAGGGACCAGGCAGCATGGATGCAGTGGGCGCAGGAGCAGCAGTAGGTTATCCAGCGCTGCTTCAGGGAGCTCAGAGCGGACCTGCTGGAGCCGATGAAAGCTTCTATCGATAATCTGCTGGAGACACAGACGGCCCAGGGGGTGGCGATCCGTGAGGTCCGACAAAAGATCTCCGATAACGAGGACGAGATATTGGGCCTAGCGGTAAAGGTGAAGGCGCACGAGGTGCTCCACAAGAAATGGCAGGAACGGTTCAAGGAGATGGAGAATCGGTCGAAGTGGAAGAATCTGCGGATCCTGGGCCTCCCGGAGGGGCTGGAGGGGTCGGACGTGGGGGCCGATGTGGTCACCATGTTAAACTCGCTGATGGGAGCGGGGTCCTTCCAGGGGTCCCTGGAACTGGAAGGGGCCCATAGAGTGCTGGCGAGGAGGCCCAAGGCTAATGAGCCGCCGCGGCGGGCGGTGCTGGTGCGGTTTCATCAGTTCGCTGATCGGGAGTGCGTGCTCAGATGGGCCAAGAAAGAGAGGAGCAGCAGGTGGCAGAACGCGGAGGTTCGAATATATCAGGACTGGAGCGCGGAGGTGGGGAAGAAGAGGGCCGGGTACAACCGGGCGAAGGCGGTGCTGCCCAGGAGGGGGTGAAGTTTGGCATGCTGCAGCCGGCGCGACTGTGGGTCACCTATAAGGACCGGCACCGTTATTTTGAGTCCCCGGAGGAGGCGTGGACCTTTGTTCAGGCCAAGAAGCTGGACACAAACTGAGGTTCGGGATGGGTGGTCAGGGATTGCTGTTGGTGTGTTACATTTTGAGGGGGGGCTCTTTGCTCTGGTTTCCTTTTGATTCGGTGTGGATGGTTAGGGTGGGTTGGGCACTGTTTTGGTTGGGTCTGTCGGGTGGGCTCTTGGAGGGGGGCAAGTAAATGAAGTAGGGGTGGATGGCCGGTAGGGGGGATGGGGCCCAATGGGGGAGGGTGAGGCCCGAGTCGGGGGGTGAGGTGACTGGGCCTGTAATAGGAGCTGCGTCAGACGTGGCGGGGTCGGGCAGGTGGGAAGCGCGGGCTTTTTCCCCCGCTGAAGGCTGGAGGGGGCGGGTCCTGGTTGTTTCCCGCGCTTGGGATGGAAGGGGGAGGCGGAGAGCCTGCTGATGGGTAATGGAGGAGGAGGGGATGTTCCACAATGGGAGGAGTTGAAGGAGAGGCGGGAGTGGCCGGGGTCAGCAGGAGTCAGCTGACTTGCGGGAGTGTAATGTGGGGTGCAAAGCAGCTAGGAGGGGTCCTAGCTTGGGGGGGGGGGGGCGAACCGGGTTGCTGCTGGTATGGTCAAGGGGGAGCTGGAGCGAGTAGAGGGGGTTGGGACGCCATGGGGAATGGGCCAGGCGTGGGGTGCGGGCGCGTGGCTGGCCGAGGTGGGGTTATGGCTGGTCGGCGGGGAAGGGAAGCGGGTAGCCCCCTGATCCGGATGATAACCAGAAATGTGAGGGAACTGAACGGGCCGGTCAAGCGGGCCCGGGTGTTCACCTGAAGGGGATGAAGGCAGATGTGGTCATGCTCCAGGAGACGCACTTGAAGGTGGTAGACCAGGTAAGATTGGGGAAGGAGTGGGTAGGTCAGGTGTTTCATTCGGGGCTGGATGCCAAAAATCGGGAGGTGGCGATCTTGGTGGGAAAGAGGGTGTCGTTCGAGGCGTCGAGCATTGTGACAGACAATGGCGGCAGGTTATGTAATGGTAAGTGGTAAACTGCAAGGGGAGAGGGTGGTGCTGGTCAACGTGTACGCCCCAAACTGGGACGATGCGGGTTTTATGCGGCGCATGTTGGGTCGGATCCCGGACTTGGAAGTGGGGGGCCTGATAATGGGGGGGGGGGGGAACTTTAACACGGTGTTGGATCTGGCACTGGACCGCTCCAGGTCTAGGACGGGTAGGAGGCCGGCGGCGGCTAAAGTGCTGAGGGGGTTTATGGACCAGAAGGGAGGGGTGGACCCTTGGAGATTTGCAAGGCCGGGGGCTAGGGATTTTTCATTCTTCTCGCATGTTCATAAGGCCTATTCCCGGATCTACTTTTTTTATTATGAGCAGGGCGCTGATAGCGAGAGTAGAGGATACCGAGTGCTCGGCGATAGCCATTTCGGATCAAGCGCCGCATTGGGTAGACCTAGAGCTGGGGGAGGAGAGGGACCAGCGCCCGTTGTGGCGCTTGGAGGTGGGACTGTTGGCGGACGAGGAGGTGAGTGAGCGGGTCCGAGGAAGCATAGAGAGATACCTGGAGGCCAACGATAACGGGGAGATCCGAGTGGGAATGTTCTGGGAGGCGCTGAAGGCGGTGGTTAGGGGAGAGCTGATCTCCATTAGGGCCCACAAGGAGAGGAGAGAGCAGAGGGAGAGGCTGGTGGGGGAGATGGTGAGGGTAGACAGGAGGTACGCGGAGGTGCCAGAGGAGGGACTGCTGAGGGAGAGGCGTAGCCTCCAGTCCGAATTCGACCTGTTGACCACCAGGAAGGCGGAGGAGCAGTGGAGAAAGGCCCATGGGGCGGTTTATGAATATGGGGAAAAGGCAAGCCGGATGGTGGAGCATCAGCTTCGGAAGTGGGACGCAGCTAGGGAGATCGGGGGAGTTAAGGATAGGGGAGGGAGTGTGGTGCGGAGTGGGGTTAACATCAATGGGGTCTTCAGGGACTTTTATGAGGAACTGTATCGGTCCGAGCCTCCACTGGAGGGAGGGATCAGCCACTTTCTGGACCAATTGAGGTTCCCGAAGGTGGAGGAGGAACTGGTGGCGGGATTAGGGGCCCCGATTGGGCTGGAGGAGCTGGCCAAAGGGATAGGGAGCATGCAGGCGGGGAAGGCACCGGGACCGGTTGGTTTCCCGGTCGAATTCTACAAGAAATATGTGGACCTGTTGGACCCGTTGCTAGTTAGGACCTTCAATGAGGCAAGGGAGGGGGGGCTTTGCCCCCGACGATGTCCCGGGCACTGATCGCCTTGATCCTGAAGCGGGACAAGAATACCCTGCAGTGTGGGTCTTACAGGCCTATTTCATTGTTAAACGTAGATGCCAAGGTGCTGGCGAAGATCTTAGCCACGAGAATTGAGGACTGGGTGCCGCAGGTGATCCACGAAGACCAGATGGGGTTCGTGAAGGGGAGGCAGTTGAACGCGAATGTGCAGAGGCTCCTGAACGTTATTATGATGCCGGCGAGGGAGGGGGAGGCGGAGATAGTGGTGGCAATGGACGCTGAGAAGGCCTTCAATAGGGTAGAGTGGGGGTACTTGTGGGAGGTGCTGAAGAGGTTCGGGTTTGAGGAGGGGTTTGTCAGGTGGGTTAGGCTGTTGTACGAGGTCGCGATGGCGAGTGTGGCCACGAACAAGAGGAGGTCTGAGTACTTTCGGTTACATCGAGGGACGAGGCAGGGGTGTCCCCTGTCCCCCCTGCTCTTCGCACTGGCGATTGAACCCCTGGCTATGGCACTGAGGGAGTCGAGAAACTGGAGGGGTTGGTGCGGGGTGGGGAGGAGCATAGGGTGTCGCTCTATGCGGACGACTTGCTGCTATATGTGGCGGACCCAGTGGGGGGAATGCCGGAGGTAATGAGGATCCTCAGGGAGTTTGGGGATTTCTCAGGGTACAAGCTCAACATGGGGAAGAGCGAGTTGTTCGTGGTTCACCCAGGGGACCAGGAGAGGGGGATTGGAGAGCTCCCACTAAAAAGGGCGGAGAGGGCCTTCAGGTATTTGGGGGTCCAGGTGGCCAGGAACTGGGGGGCCCTGCATAGACTTAATTTCACGAGGCTAGTAGAGCAAATGGAGGAGGAGTTTATGAGGTGGGACGCGTTGACGCTGTCCCTGGCAGGTAGGGTGCAGTCAGTTAAGATGACGGTGCTCCCAAAGTTTTTGTTCCTGTTCCAGTGCCTCCCGATTCTTATCCTAAAGGCCTTCTTTAGGCGGGTCAACAGGAGCATAACGGAGTTTGTGTGGGTGCGAGGGACTCCGAGGGTGTTCCTGGAGCGGAGAAGGGGTGGGGGGGGGGGGCTGGCACTGCCTAACCTCTGTGGGTACTACTGGGCCGCCAATGTGGCGATGGTGCGCAAGTGGGTGATGGAGGGGGAGGGGGCTGCATGGAAGAGGCTGGAGACGGCGTCTTGTGACGGTACGAGTCTGGAGGCGCTGGCAACGGCGCTGCCGCCGCTCCCTCCAATGAGGTATACCACGAGCTCGGTGGCGGCTACCCTCAAAATCTGGGGGCAGTGGGGGCCTCGGTGTGGAACCCAATACAGGGGAACCACCGGTTTGTCCCAGGGAGAATAGATGAAGGGTTTTCGGGGTGGCACAGGGCAGGGATAAGAAGGTTGGGGGACCTGTTTGTGGATGGGAAGTTCGCGAGCCTTGGTGAGCTGGAGGAGAAGAATGGGCTCCCCCGGGGAACATCTTTAGGTATCTACAGGTAAGGGCGTTTGCCAGGCGGCAAGTGGTGGAATTCCTGCTGCTGCTGCCACGCACGGTACAGGACAGGGTGCTCTCGGGGGGGTTGGAGAGGGGAAGATCTCGGCTACTTACCAGGTGATGCAGGAGGAGGAGGAGGCCTCGGTGGTGGAGTTGAAAGGTAAGTGGGAGGAGGAGTTGGGTGAGGAGATCGAGGAGGGGACGTGGGCAGATGCCCTTGGGTGGGTGAACTCTTCCTCTTTGTGCGCGAGGCTCAGCCTCATACAGTTTAAGGTGCTGCACAGGGCACACATGAATGGGACAAGGATGAGCCGTTTTTGGGGGCGTGAGGACAGGTGTGTTAGGTGCTCAGGGAGCCCAGCAAACCACACCCACATGTTCTGGGCATGCCCAGCGCTGGAGGAGTTTTGGAAGGGCGTAGCAAGGACGGTGTCGAGGGTGGTAGGATCCATAGAATCATAGAATTTACAGTGCAGAAGGAGGCCATTCGGCCCATCGAGTCTGCACCGCCTCTTGGAAAGAGCACCCCACCCAAGGTCAACACCTCCACCCTATCCCTATAA
The DNA here is from genome assembly GCF_047496885.1 of Scyliorhinus torazame. Classification (NCBI taxonomy): domain Eukaryota; kingdom Metazoa; phylum Chordata; class Chondrichthyes; order Carcharhiniformes; family Scyliorhinidae; genus Scyliorhinus; species Scyliorhinus torazame. Next base: position 93,570,831 of record NC_092727.1, read on the forward strand.
CCCAGTAACCCCACCCAACACTAAGGGCAATTTATCATGGCCAATCCACTTAACCTGCACATCTTTGGACTGTGGGAGGAAACCGGAGCACCCGGAGGAAACCCACGCACACACGGGGAGGATGTGCAGACTCCGCACAGACAGTGACCCAAGCCGGAATCGAACCTGAGACCCTGGAGCTGTGAAGCAATTGTGCTATCCACAATGCTACCGTGCTGCCCAGGGTCAAACTGGGCTGGGGGCTCGCAATATTTGGGGTCCGGTAAGAAATCTTACAACACCAGGTTAAAGTCCAACAGGTTTGTTTCGATGTCACTAGCTTTCGGAGCGCTGCTCCTTCCTCACCTGAGGAAGGAGCAGCGCTCCGAAAGCTAGTGACATCGAAACAAACCTGTTGGACTTTAACCTGGTGTTGTAAGACTTCTTACTGTGCTCACCCCAGTCCAACGCCGGCATCTCCACAATATTTGGGGTTGCAGAGGAGCTGGGAGTGCAGGAGGCAAAAGAGGCTGGTATTCTGGCCTTTGCGTCCCTGGTAGCCCGGCGAAGGATTCTTCTTCAGTAGAAGGATGCGAGGCCCCCAAGCGTGGAATCATGGATCAACGATATGGCGGGGTTTATTAAATTGGAGAGGGTGAAATTTGCCTTAAGGAGATCGGTGCAAGGGTGTTTCAGGCGGTGGCAACAGTTCTTGGACTTCTGGCAGAACGGTAGACAATGGTCAGCAGCAGCAGCAACCCGGCGGGGGGGGGGGGGGGGTTCTATTTTATTTTTGTTTGTCTACACTAGGGGATCTGAGGGGGTGTATATATTTGCTATGTGTTAATTCGGGGTGTCAATTTATTATTGATGTGTAGGGGGAGGGGGGCACGGGGGTTGTTTTGTTTTGTATTTAATTCTTTTGGGTTCCTTTTTCATTTTGTTGTTGATATTTTGTGAAAACTTAAATAAAAATTATTTTTTAAAAAAGAAATGAAAAGAATGCATACGAGTTCATCCGGACTGACCCAAACATAGATTTTTCACTCCAACTTGGTTTGATCCACAGCAGTAAGATTAGCACCGTAATTATATATGTTTCTTTTAAACTAACAGTCAAAGCTGCAGAGTGATTTCCTTTATTAGTTCCTGAAGTGTTATCAATTTACCCCCCACACCCCCCCTCGCCTCTTCAGGATGGGCAAAAAGAAAATTGTGCAGAGGGTAAAATGGGCTACTCGCAGTCTATCGTCCGGTTTACACCGTACTGCCCAGTAAGTACAACCTAACAGTAGTATAATATATTTCAAGATTTTAGGACCAACTGATGGAAAAGGGTAGGGCTACCCTGGCAAGTATTTCCATCCAATTTAGTTTCACATCCTCGCATTTTGACACTGCGGTTGGAGAAAAAAACATTTTAATTAAATTAAAAATATAATCAATCCTGTAAGCCTTAAAAGATAAATATTACATTTTACAAGTACAGTTAAAAAGCAAAACCGTTTGAATTTCTGAACTTTCTCTAATAGTTGTATTTTGGAAATCAGCAGGAGATCATTTAGTAAAATTCTAGATGTCATAATTCTTCAAGTAGAAGTCAATGGTATACTTTGCATACTGACATCAGAGTAGCAGCACAGTGCAGCTCATATTCTTTAAATAATTTAGGAACAATCGTCTTCTTTGCAATGTAATTTTCTGGTGTCAGGTTCTCTGACATTAGGCATTTTTCAGAAAGGCCTCGCAGTATCTTTCAGTTAATTTCTTTTATATCAGCAGATCAGTGCTATGAAGATACTGGGCGGGATTCTCCGTCGGTTCCCGGCAGCGGGATCCTCTGGTCCCGCTGCCATGAATGGGAGATTAGGCTGAGCGCCAAATTCTCTGTCCTAGCTTGCAAAGGTGGCGGGGCGGATTCGCAACGGAGAATCCCGGCCGATCCGGTTTCCTTTTTGTAAAGCTCATCAGTAATTTGTTTGCAGTACAATTGACAAATAATTTGAATGTTTTCTGACAGTATCTATTTAGCTGTGATGTAATACACTTGAATGACATGCCCAGTCCAATAATTGTTTGGATTAACACCTCATGAAACTAAACTAGATCTGAAGTAGTCATTTTGTTTTTATGACTGGAAGACTGTTTCCATTGAATTCCACAAGGCTCTTTGTTTTTCACACATTTAGACTTAAATTTAGGGTGTGTGGAGCGGCATGTGGAGCAGTGGTTAGCACTGGGACTGCGGCGCTGAGGACCCGGGTTCGAATCCCGGCCCTGGGTCACTGTCCATGTGGAGTTTGCACATTCTCCCCATGTCTGCGTGGGTTTCACCCCCACAACCCAAAGATGTGCAGGTTAGGTGGATTGGCCACGCTAAATTGCCCCTTAATTGGAAAAAAAACAATTGGGTAATCTAAATTTATTTTTTAAAAATTCGGGTGTGTGAGTAAGAAGTTGACAGATCATACAAAAATTGGCTGCGTGGAGAGAGGGCTGCAGACTGCAGGAAGGTATCAATGGAATGGGCAGATGGTCAGTGAAATGGCAAATGCAGTTCAAGTGGGAGTTAATACATTTTGGGGAGGCAAACAGGCAATGGTGTATGCATTAGGTTGGTTACTGAGACATGGAGAGAAACAGAGAGATCTTGAGTGTAAAGTTACAGATGAAGTAAGCAAGGCAGTAGATAAGTTGGCTTGGAAAATATACAGGATACTTTCCTTTACGAGCAGAGGCTTGGAATATAAGTGCAAGGAGGTTAGTCTAGAACTGTATAAAAAGCTAATTAGGCCATAGCTACCGTTCTGGTCATTGCATTACAGGACGGATATCATTGCACTAGAACGAGTACAGAGAGATTTGTAAGGATATTTCCAAGGCTGGAGAATTTTAGCTATGATGAGGAGAGATTAAATTGAAATGTACAAAATTAGGAGGGGCCTAGAAAGTATGAATAGGAAAGATTTATTTTCCTTAGCAGAGAGGTCAATACCCAAAAGAAACAGATTTAAAGTAATTGGCAGAAGGATTAAAGGAGTGTTTGGGGAGTTATATTTGTACCCAAATGGTGGTGGGGGGTCTGGAACTCATTGCCTGAAAAGATGATAGAGGCAGAAAACCGTCATCACACCTAAAAAGGTATTGGATAAGCACTTGGAATTCGCATAGCCTACAGAGTTACAGACCATGAGCTGGAACACGGGATAAGGCTGGAACGCTCTTATCAGCCAGCACAGGGGCCCTCCTCTGTGCCAAAAATACCTAATTCGATGAAAGATCCTATTAAAACAGGAAATCAATGAAACCATCAAGTTTTTTAATTGTACACTAATAATCCCTAAGAGTTACCACAATCACTCCTTGACATGTATCTCCCTGACATTTCCAAATGCCAAAATATCTTTTTATGTCTTTCAGATAGTTTTTGTAGTTTAGTTTCCTCCTTCGGTAGGTCAATGAATTATAGAAGTGGAAAAAGAAGAATAGTGTTTCATATTTTACCCTTGCATCCCCTTTACCGTTCCCATCTGTGGAAAGGTTATACTATTTACCAATCGCTGTATCTTTTGAAGTATATTGATATGTGGCAGGTGGCTGCATAAGGATTAAAGATTGGTTACTATAGTACTACTGGAATATATATATATATATATATATATATATATACATGCCCTGGATTGTGTTTTTTTTAAGTAGTTCAAATTTACTGATACAGCATCTTCAGGATTGAAAGTACCATGACACATCCTTGGTAGAAATATTCCTACCACCATTGCTGATACAACCTCTCACCACACCTAATTAAGAGATTACTGGGAGTTGATTTTCTATTTATAAACAGAAAAGGAAATCCACAATTAAAATATTGGCTGAGAAAAATAAATATTCGGCCCTGAGCTTGTATTATAATTCAGTAAGCTTTAAAACCGTGCTTCTTTACTATCAGATTTACTCTGTTGCTTCCCCAAAAAACTTTTAAATTGCTACTAGAAAATGGAAATTCTTCTTGAAGCTCTTTTGGAGATCTGAGAGTGACATTATTTCCCTGTGCAATCTTGAAGGAAAAGCATTATATCTTCTGCAGACTCCCACGGAACCACTGGAGCTTGAAATGCAGAGGCTTCTGTCATTTTGACCTCGGAGATCAAGTGATGCAAAGGATAATTCTTCCTTGGGAAGATGACATCTGTTGCCGTCAAGAATACGGAAGGGCAGAAATCATTGGTGCCATCTCCAACGTAGAAGATCTTCTCAAACTCAACTTCTTCCTCAGCACGTTCTACCAGGTGATCATGTAGGATCTGTCTTTTGCACATATTGATGGGACACTGCTGACACACGTGGGAGTGGTAAGGGTTTATCACTAAGGCATTATTGCTGTCAATACTTGCAGGATTTGTGTATATTTTCTGGAATACAGTGGATAGATCATTTGCTTCAAGAATGGTATTGATAAAAAAAGTGTTGGCATCCGAGATAATAATGCATTCAAATAAATCTGAAGACTCTCTCAGAAACTGAAACAGAGTTAACATCTCTTTAGTGAGTGGGGTTTCTGCTAGAACCTTTCTCATGTTTTCTTCCTTGACACCCTTTTCATACAGGTACTGGAGTACCTTGTTCATATATTCATGCCATTGTCCATCTTCCGGGGGTTTCAGCAAATCTTCTGGAAGAATTTGGTCAGGACTACATTTGAGGACGACATAATCAGAATTGTGTTGAATGATGGTTTCATCAAAATCAAATACAATGAGAAACTTGTTCATTATCACAGGGTTACCAGAAGTAAAATGCTTCTGCAAAACAAAAAATATTACATATATTAAGAGTAGATCAAAAAGTTATTATCACAAGTTCTCTCAGTGGTGTTAGGTCATGTTATGTACTTAATGACCTTCATTACGAATTTGAAGTCTGCAAAGAAACATAGCAAGATCTTGCGTTCCTACAGTGCTATTTACTACTTCGGATCTTCCAAAGTAATTTGCAGTCAATAATTTTATGTTTAGTACACTTTGGTATTGTTTATTGGAAACAAACTCGATTGCTGTTGTTGGTTGATGGATAAATATTGTCTCTTGAAATGCTCTTCAAATCCTGCCAAGGGATCTTTTACATCCACCTGAACAAGTGTCTCATCTGAAAAACTGGCGATTCCAATGCTTTCAAATGTTAACCACTTAAACCGCAATTAAAGATCACCAGTCATCTTGTAACAGTCTGCAGCAAGGAGTTGGGCAATATTACAACTTTGTAGATGAAGCAGAGACAAAAGTGAACAAAGTATACATTTTTGTGACTCGTATTTCTTCATTGCCTTCCTCACCCAATCCATGTTTAAAAAAGAGCCTCTACTTAACTCAAAAGTATTTTTCGAGTAGATTTTTATACAGCATTATCCATAAATATTACCTGTAAATCTGCTCTGAAATGTAATCTAGTTCAAAACGGTGAGTATTACAATTTTTAAAAAAACAATGGCGTGTAAAAAAAAAAAGTTTTTTAAAAATGTAAATGTAAACAGCATCTTTAATAATATGAAACATCCCGAGGTGCTTCACAGCAGCATTACAAAACAAATAAGACACCAAGTCACGGAAGGAGATCTTAGGTTAGGTGACACCAAAAGCTTTGTGAATACCCCGGTGGAGGAGCTTACGGGCAAGTGGGAGGCCGAGCTAGGTGGAGAGTTAGAGGCGGGTCTATGGGCAGACGCTCTAAGCAGAGTCAATTCCTCCTCTTCATGTGCCAGACTTAGCCTAATACAATTTAAGGTGGTCCATCGGGCACACATGACGGCGGCGAGGATGAGCAAATTTTTCGGGGTAGAAGATAGATGTGTGAGGTGCGCGGGAACCCCAGCAAACCATGTCCACATGTTCTGGGCATGCCCGAAGCTCAGAGGGTTTTGGCAGAGGTTTGCGAAGGCAATGTCCACGGTGCTAGGAACTCGGGTGGTGCTGAGTCCAGAGGTAGCGATCTTTGGAGTGTCAGAAGAGCCAGGGGTTCAGGGAGTGAAAGAGGCCGACGTCCTGGCCTTTGCCTCTCTAGTTGCCTGGAGACGGATCCTTTTAATGTGGAGGGACTCGAAGCCCCCGAGTGTGGAGACCTGGGTCAGTGACAGGGCTGGGTTTCTCAGTCTTGAGAAAATAAAGTTTGCCTTGAGAGGGTCAATGCTGGGGTTCTCTCGGAGGTGGCAGCCGTTCGTCGACTTTCTCGGGGAAAATGAAAATGTCAGCAGAAGCAGCATTCTGAAAGGGGGGGGGGGGGGGCGGATAGGTGTTAGATGGTTGAGGTGTGTGAAGATTGGGTCGGGTGGGGAAAGGTTTATTTTACCATGTCAATGTTATTGTTTTTGTTATTGTTATAAAAATTTTGCAAATACCTTAATAAAACTATATTTTTTTAAAAAGCTTTCTGAATGAGGTGGCTTTCAAGCAGTGCCTTCAAGAAGAAAGTGAGTTAGAGAGGTTGAGAGGTGCAAGGAATTCCAGAGCTTAAGATCTAGGCAGTTGAAGGAGTCTCCACCAATGGTGCGGCAATTCAAATCAGGAATGCCCATGGGGCCAGAACGAGGTGTGTGCAGAAGGAGGGGGTGGAGTATTGGAGGGATTTGAAAGCAAAGATTAAAATTTTAACATTAAGGTGTTGCTTGACCTGGAGCCAATAAAGGTCAGCGTGCTTAGGGCATGATAGGTGAACGGAACTTAGCTGAGCTCAAGTTTATGGATGGTAGTGGATGGTAGTATAGGGGAGACCAGGGGCATATTGGAATTGTAAAGGCTAGAGGTAACAATGTCATGAGTGAGGGTTTTAGCAGCAGATGAACAGAGGAGTGAAATTAAGCAACGTTACAGAGGAGGAAGTGGTGGAACGAATATGTGGTCAAATAAAACATCAGGTGGCAGAAAGTCCGGTTTAGTCTCAGAGTTCTCAGGGAGAGGGAAGAGGTCAGTAGCTAGGGAATGAAGTTTGCAGCAGATAATGAAGACAATGGCTGTGTAATTCCGACAATCCAGAAAGCTATAATATGGATTTTGTGTCATCCTTGTTCTCATTTTAACCATTTGCTAACACCAGCAGGAGTAAATCCTATTTGCTGTTCCTTGAATAGTACCAGAGCAAGCGACCCAAAGGAACGCTCCCCATTCATTTCTGATATGTATTTATATTGAGTCTTAGTAGCTGCAGTAAGCACTGTGTATTAATATATGCATAGAATCCCAACAGCGCAGAAGGAGGCCATTTGGCCTATTGAGTCTGCACCAACCCTCTGAAAGAGATCCCTACCTAGGCCCACTCCCCCACCCTTTGCCCATGGGCCCACCTAACATGCACATCTTTGGACTGTGGGAGGAATCCGGAGCACCCGGAGGGAACCCAAGCAGACACGGGAAGAACGTGCAAACTCCACACAGACAATCACCCAAGGCCGGAATCGAACCTGGGTCCCTGGCACTGTGAGGCAACCACTGTGCCACCATGCCACCCTGTCGTCACCGGATGTGGTGTCGCAGGTCGCGAGCGTTGGAAACTGCCAGAGTGAAGAAGCAACCTGTAGTGAACACACTTTTAAATAAAACTTTTTTTTGACTCTCCATGCTTCCTAGTATCAGGGGCGGGATTCTCCACTCCCGCGCCGAAGTGCCCACGCCGTTGTGAACGCCGTTGAGGTTCACGACAGCGCAAAACAGCCCCTATCCCGACCGATTCAGGCCCCGACAATGGGCTAGGATCGGGGCCGCGTCATCTACATGCGCCAGGCCTTGTCGCCGCGTAAAGGCAACGCCGCATACATGACTAGCATCACCTGCGCATTCGTGGTTGCCGTCCTCTCCAAGTCCGCCCCGCAAGAAGATAGCGGACGGATCTTGCGGGGCCGCGGAAGGAAGGAGGTCCTCCTTCAGAGAGGACTGCACGACAATTGGTGGGCACCGATCGCGGGCCATCCTGCATTTGAGGTAGCCCCCCGGTGCAGGATCCCCCCCCCCCCAACAGGCCGCACCCCCAGCGTTCCCGCGCTGTTCCCGACGGCAGCGACCAGGGCTGGTATAGCACACTGGGCTAAATCGCTGGCTTTTAAAGCAGACCAAGGCAGGCCAGCAGCACGGTTCGATTCCCGTACCAGCCTCCCCGAACAGGCACCGGAATGTGGCGACTAGGGGCTTTTCACAGTAACTTCATTTGAAGCCTACTTGTGACAATAAGCAATTTTCATTTTCAGGCGCCGGGGGGAACCCGCCCTTTTGGCCTGGCCGCTTGGCCCATACGGGCCTGAGAATAGCTGGGGTGCCGGAGAATCGCCATTTTGGGTGTCTCCGGTGATTCTGCGGCCCGCGGAACTTGACGGGGCCGTTCCCGCCACTTGGGAGAATTGCGGGAGGGCGTCAGAACCAGCGGCCCAGGAAATTTTGGCGGCCCAGGCGATTCTCCCAACCGGCGCAGGAGTGGAGAATCTCGCCCCAGTTTTTCACAATACACAACAAGTTCCAAGAGAACTGGGTATTCAACAAGGATTAAACTTTGGGCTGGATTCTCTCGCCCCCAGTCACTTGCTTCTCAGCGGCACGCCATTTGCTAACCCCCATGCCGTTGGGAAACCCACGGGGGAGGGTGCCCTGCCAGCGGGAACGGTGAATCCCAATGGCTAGAGAATTTGGAACCTTGTTTTTAAGAATCATAACCTTATTAAAGAGAATCTATTTCCCAGACTCTTTGCCTCTCCCAGTTATCCAGAGCTAAGAGAGACTTAACTTTTAAAAAAAATTTAGAGTGCCCAATTCATTTTTTTCCAATTAAGGGGCAATTTAGCGTGGCCAATCCACCTAGCCTGCGCATCTTTTGGGTTGTGGGGGCGAAACCCACGCAAACACGGGGAGAATGTGCAAACTCCACACGGACAGTGACCCAGAGCCGGGATCGAACCTGGGACCTTAGCAGTGAGGCTGCAGGGCTAACCCACTGCGCCACAGTGTTGCCCCTGAGAGAGACTTTACTGACTGACCAACTGAGAGCTAATAAACAGGGGTGGGGGGATAGAGTTTATGCTAGGTTGTCTACAATTTTTCCGAAATTATCTATGCTATCGTAAATGAATTTGGAATGTCAAGTGCAAGTTATGCCCAGCAGCAAATCAAGTGTCCGTGTTCTTCGGCACTAGTTTAAAAGATATTGCACTAGAAGTTGGCCCCATGCCCAAAGCTGGCACTCGCAGATTAAGTCAATCACCCTGGTGAATTTCTGCAAATTGTTCTCATTTTCTGCTCTTCAAATTAAGCTAAATTTTAGCTGAACTACACAAATGCATTAAAAGGAATCTTAGTTTTTAAATATTAAAAATATATAATTTACTTGGTTCACACCAATGAAATTAAATTATTCTGTATAGATTTTTAAAAATTAATTTTTAGTTACATACTTAAAATCGATTACTCACTGGTGGATTAAACATTCATTAAAAATTATTATTTTTATGACAAACACAATTTCAGGTGTATTAATAAAACTGCACCAGGTTATCATTCTTAAATACTTTTAATGCAGGATAAAAATAACAATAATCAGCTAAAACTCTGCCCAATTGTACGAGTTTGTGCAAATTGTTTCAAGTGAAGTTTTAAACCAAAACTTCAAGTTGGGAAACTGATTACGTCCAGATTTCTGACTACTCCCAAAGTGACTGCCATCCCTACTGATGAGGGCCTAGTCCGAAGGTTGGCAACCTGTGACACCAGTGCTGATGCAACTCCTCAATAGGCACGATCTAATAGCCACATTGCACCCGAAAAGCAGCTCGCCGCAGTGCAGCATGGCCGATGAAAGCCGGGAGACCCTGCTCCCGGGATCTATCCGGCTCGCCGCGCCTCGTGAGATTCACCTTTTGGCAAATCTGCATATTACAGTGAGACAGCTAGTCTGACTCTAATGTGCAGATTCCCGAGGTACCTGAGGCTTTGTGATTCATCGCCTTCATCTCAGAGACCTCGGGCGAGCTCTGTTCAGCACTGGTCCCCGATGGGATGGCACTCGAGGGGTCTCCCAGGGGATCGGAGGAGCCCAGCTGCATGCCCTTTGGGCAAGGTGGTGCATCAAGCTGTGTGTGGAACCCCGATATGCAAACACCAAGTCTCACTACATACTGAGGTTCTACCTGTACCCGGTGTTACGAAGGATGGGCCTGGCCTCATTGCCGCGGAACGCTCCAAGTAGTTGGACCGTGCCGTACCACCTGTCTCCCGTGGAAAAGTTTTTGAAGAAAAACACCTTTGACCACAAGGCAATGAAGCAGTGGTCAGCACGTAATGTCCTCGAGGCCCTCAGGGAAAAGGAGACTGTGGAGGACGTTGGACGGTTCCCTGAGCAGACTGTCAGAGTCATCTGGCAGGACGCCTCATCACCAGAACTTTCAAACAAGCACCAAGACCTAGCTTGGCTGGTGGTGAGAAGGGCCCTCCCCGTCAGAGTCTTCATGTACACCCGAAGGCTCAGCGCCGTTGCACGCTGCCCTCGGAGTGGCTGTGGGGGAAATGAGACGGTCACCCACCTCCTTGTGGAATGTGCCTTTGCAAAGAAGGTCTGGAGAGAGATCCAGTGGTATTTGTCAAGGTTCATCCCAAGCAGCTCTGTGACACAGGACTCTGTGCTCTACGGACTGTTTCCAGGGACACACACCGAGACAAACATCAACTGCTGCTGGAAGGTCATCAACTCGGTGAAAGACGCTCTTTGGTCTGCCCGAAACTTGCTGATCTTCCAGTGCAAAGAGCTATCCTCGACTGAGTGTTGCAGACTGGCACATTCCAAGGTCCAGGACTACGTGCTGAGGGACGCACTCAAGCTTGGGGCAGCTGCCGCCAAGGCGCAATGGGGAAAGACCACTGTGTAAGTTCTTACCAGCAAATGTACACCGAGGGGCGGGTAACAGTGTAAACGCCCCTCGGTCTGGGTCATTAACACTCCAATGTATAAAAGAAACATGACAATGTAAATGTTTGAGAAGGAATTGTAACGTAAGGAGCGATATGTGTGTACGATTATCAAAATTGAATGGAAGAAAGTCAAGGGAATGTGTAACTCTGATGGAAATGTACAGTCAAGACAATTCAAAATGTTCTGTAATGTTTATGATAGATTTTATGAATAAAGTATATTTTTTGAAGAAAAAAAACCAAATGGGGACCAGATGGGATGACTCTCGAGGGGTCTCCCAGGGGATCGGAGGAGCCCAGCTGCATGCCCTTTGGGCAGGGTGGTGCCCTGATGCTGCTGGTGCCAGGTTGGCAGAACCACCTGGGTGCCAGGTTGGCATTGCCAAGGTGTCCAGATGGCACTGCCAGTTGGGAAGAGAAAATGCCAGGGTTTCAGGTTGGCACTGCCAAGCTGGCATTTTTTGTACTGCCAGGCCATGTCTGGGCCTGCTCTGTCAACAACACATCAGGAGATAATCGGGTCCCATTCTAATGGATCGATTGTTGCGGATTGCTCAGGTAAAGCTAGACTTTCTGGCACCCAGTTACCATATATGGAGTAAGATTACGTGTGAACAGTACACCCAGAGATTGGTCCCTGGGGGTGGGTTCCTGGTTCCCTGCCCTGCAGATTTGCAAGTGGCAACTCCATTGGGTATTGAAACCCTTGCCCAGAGACTTCGTTGGCTGAGGGCCAGAGAACTTTCTGGAAAGGCTTGAGGAGGGGAATAAAGTTCGACCACCCAGGATCCTCCCCAGCGAAGACTAGCTGCAGACGTAACAGAGATGGTTCGATGACAGGCCAGAGATGGAAGGAAGCAGCATGCAAGACCCACCCTTGTGGAATAAGGGCGTAAGACAATTGAGACTCAGAGAATTGGCCCCGCAGCTCGATTGAGCTCATCAGCACGGGTAGTATTAAAAATCTGGGGATTACTATTATTTTTGATAATTTAAGGGGGGTGACTGTTTTACTGTTTTCGAACAATAAATTTAGTTGAATCTTAAATTTGTACTTGTCCTTTGTTCATCTTGCAAAGAAAGACACCTGGGTAAAATGTTTGATTAATAAACTGAGCGAAGTGCCTGAGGATTTACAAACAACATTGGCGTCCCTCTGGGTGGTCTTCGATAGGAAGTGACCTAGTTGCTCTGAAATCAAACCCACCGATCTTCTATTCTCCAGCACTCAGCCTGAGACTGAATTAACAGGGCTGTTGCCCCATATGCGGGCCACGATTCAAGTACAGGTATCCGACCAGTAAATTGGACCATAAACCAGGTGTCTGTAACACGAGCTGAACAAACTGCGTAGTTTGAAGTAAGATAGGAGTTGTTTTTGCATACAGCAATAAGGGAGCTACAAGAAATGAGTTTGGGGTTACACTCATTGGGTGGCACGGTAGCACAGTGGTTAGCACTGTTGCTTCACAGCTCCAGGGTCCCAGGTTCGATTCCCGGCTTGGGTCACTGTGCAGAGTCTGTGCGGAGTCTGCATGTTCTCTCCGTGTCTGCGTGGGATTCGTCCCACAAGTCCAACGATGTGCAGGTTAGGTGGAGTGGCCATGCTAAATTGCTCTCAGTGTCCAAAAATGTTAGGTGGGGTTACGGGGATAAAACATAGAATTTACAGTGCAGAAGGAGGCCATTCGGGCCATCGGGTCTGCACCAGCTCTTGAAAAGAGCATCCCACCCAAGCCCCACACCTCCACCCTATCTCTGCAACCCAGTAACCCTACCTAGCCTTTTTTGGACACCAAGGGCAATTTAGCATGGCCAATCCACCTAACCTGCTCATCTTTGGACTGTGGGAGGAAACCGGAGCACCGGGAGGAAATCCACGCAAACACGGGAAGAACGTGCAGTCTCCGCACAGACAGTGACCCAAGCCGGGAATCGAACCTGGGACCCTGGCGCTGCGAAGCAACCGTGCTAACCACTGGGTTGAGGTGCACTTTCCAAGGGCCAGTGCAGACCCGATGGGCCGAATGACCTCCTTCTGCACTGTAAATTCTATGAATCTATGATGCGACATAGCGTATAGAGAAACTGGAAAATCAAGTAGGAATGAAAGAGGAAAGAAAGCAGGCCAGCCTTTTGTATATGAGCCAGTTCCAGGATGAGTGCAAGAAGGCTTATCAAAAGAATGCGGCACTCCACAAGGTAGAGTTCAAAAGTAAATGTAGTGACCTGCAGGCTGCAGGAAAAGTCCTGCACCAGGCAGGGGAAGAGAATAGAGCCATCACAACCAACCATTCAAAGTGCCTGCGCGAGATCGAAAAGTTGAAATCTCAATTGACCATAAAAAGAGGAATAATGTGCACGTTTACAACAGAATCTGAGGATAGATCCAGGAGCAGAGTGGGAAGAGATAGAGGAGGAAATCTGTGTGTATGCTGACCCTGATAATGGGTGGGGATGGGGACCCCCACCCCCATTCCAGACAATAGAACCATTGGCACCCCCAGAAAACTCCTCAGGCCCTATGAATCCGCTCACCACCAACTGGCGAGACGGACAGAATGCCAACGTTCCGTATGTAACCTCGTACACTGGCGTAGCTCGCCGACATCGCTAATACCATTGGAGTGTTTGAACCAACTGGTGATCCAAATGCCTTCTTTGAAAACACCAGCCAACAGAGGGTCTTAAATGGGTTAGATGATGCGGATGTCAAACTCCTCTTAATGTGACAAACCCGACAATACGCTCCGATCCCCAAAATGTAGCTGGGGGCAGGCTGGAGGAAATGAAGGTATTAATCACCATGGGATATGACAGAGGAAACCCAGTGAACGTCCTAACTAAGTGTAAGCAGAAGAAAGGGGACCGCCCGACGGCATATGCCAGTCGCTTATGGTCACAGTCCGTGGGTGCTTTCTGGCGGTTAAATCTAGCCCAGTTAGATGAGCACCATTGATCCACGTGGATCCGGACTCTTATCTCGCATGCCGCCAAAGGGAGTCAGAAGGCATGCAACAATATTGACCCAGCTGACAACACACACAATGAGGCATGGGCAATCAGGAGGATGACCCGCACCTGGGTGAGGGAGGTACACAAGACAGACAATCCCAAATCCACAAAGGCAGGGAAAATTAACCCCATCGCACAAACTCACACTCTGGCTCGGTATGGCAGAATGAGGGGGGAGCCAGGAATAGGAGATATAATCACAGGATACCCGCCCCATACGCTCCTCCCAACCCCAGAAGCAGAGACCAGCTCAGAGCGGAGCCCGGGTATTCACCTACCATGGGGTGGTGCTACAATTGTGGCCAGACAGGCCACTTTGTCAGAAGGTACAGGGCACCCCTCCAGCAGCCGCAAACACACCCACGATTCCCAGACCAAAGGTTTTGAGCCATACCACAGGAGGGACCCGCCCACCATGCCATTGTAACTCCTGTAGAGGAATCTTAGAACTCACACAGCCTGTATTCCCAACTGGACGCAGAATCGAGCATGTGACAGTGCCAAGCCTCAACGACTTGGGTGTGTAACACCAAATGGATAGTGTAGGGAGACCCCTGGTACAAGACAAGGTAGGAGGCCGCCCTGTTGAGTTCCTGTGGAACAGAGGAGGATCGCGCACTACCCTCAATACACCCCGTGACCTCGGTAACACATGGCGCACTCGAGAAACAATACTGTAGAGTGGCTTCACAGGCCACTTGCAGAAAGAGGCGGAAACAAACCCATTGGAATTCAGGATATGGGACGTGGTGTGCTACCACCCAACCATCTTAGTCCACCTCCACCCCAAAATAGCACACATCCTAGGTTTGGAACTTACGCGAAAGTGCAATCATGCTTTCGACCCGACAAATTGCTGCATATGTTTAATGGTCCAGACAAATGAATCTCCAACAGAGGTAGCCACGGCGAATCACATTTCCACCACCAGGGAGTTATGGATAAATCCCACCGATATGACAGACGACCCGGGGGGCACAGGAATTATTAGCGAAGCACACATAGGCATTCGCAAACCACAAACACGACTGTGGCTGGATGATAGGGGAAGTCATTATAGAAGGCCCCAATCCAAAACCCCAAAGACAGTAGGGTTTCCCTAAACAAGCCAAGGGGGAAGTGGCCAAAGTAATTTGCAATTTATTACATCAGGAAGTCCTATTCCCTGTTGCCTTCACCAATGATTCCTCGATTTGGCCGGTAAGAAAACCGGATGAGTCACGGAGGCTGATGATTGATTATCGGGAAGTGAACCGAACCACCCCGATCACAGCCCCCACATTAGCGAATAGTCCCGAAGCCATGATGGGGCAGGCCCCACACATTTCACGATGCTTTATATCAGCAACGGCATCTGGTCAATTTCCCTAGACGGGCAATGCCAGTATAAGTTTGCCTTCACCTTTCAGGGGCAACAATCTACGTGTGTGTGCCTGCCACAAGGCTTCCATAACTCACCCTCCGTGTTCCACCAAAGACTCGCAGTCTGGAAGAGTTTCCAAAACCCAAATGTGTGGTTCAGTATGTGGACGATCTCCACCTCCAGACTGAAACCAGGGTGGAACACCTTAAGCTTCTAAAAGGACTGCTGAACTTCCTCACGACGCTAGGTCTAAAGGTCAACCTCAGGAAAGCCCAGATTATGTGATCACAAGTCTCATACTTGGGGCAGTAGTGACCGAGGGGAAGCACAAAATAGAAAGGAAGCGAATCGAGTCAGTCTCATGCTTTCCCCTACCGAAGGACGTGAGCTCGATGCGCTTCTTTTTAGGCTTGCTGGGTACTGCCGAAACCACATCGACGGTTTTGCCACTAAAGTCACTCCCCTTGCCGACCTTTTAAAACAGAATCCCCTGTGGGAATGGACCGAGCACCACACACAGGTTATCTCGGAACTAAAACAGGCCCCAGCACTGCAAGTACTCAACCCTTTTGCATTACAAGTAGCAGCCAAGGACTGCACACTTGCAGCCATACTTCTGCAGGAAAGCCATGGGGAGACCCAGGCCGGTGGCCTATGCCTCCTGGTTCCTAACCCCAGTCGAACAGGGTTTCTCGGTGTGCGAGAAACACTTTTTAACAGTTTTCTAGGCAGCGCAACGTTTTAGTTCTATTTTTGGCCTAAACCCATTGATCATTCTCATGGAGCACACCGCCATACAGTTATTGATAAACAGCCGGATCAAGACAGGACAGTTAGTCAAAACGATATGGCGTACTGGACCTCGTGCTCCAGGACCGCAACATCACGGTAAAGCGTACCAGAGCTCCCACCTTCCTAACGGACGACATGAGCTACAGAGTAGTGCCAGGTCATTGCAATAAATGACCCCAAGGGGGCATTTGTGCCAAAACAAAAGGGGGGAGGACGCAGGTGATGCGACCATCAATTCACATGAGACAGAGAGTTGAAGTGAACAGTGGTTTTAATCAGCTAGAACTGTGCCTGCCTGCGACTGCTCTGTACTGAGTGCCTCCTACAGGCTGCAAATCTATATACCTCCTCCGAGGCAGCACGGTAGCATTGTGGATGGCACAATTGCTTCACAGCTCCAGGGTCCCAGGTTCGATTCCGGCACATCCTCCCCGTGTGTGCGTGGGTTTCCTCCGGGTGCTCCGGTTTCCTCCCACAGTCCAAAGATGTGCAGGTTAGGTGGATTGGCCATGATAAATTGCCCTTAGTGTTGGGTGGGGTTACTGGGTTATGGGGATAGGGTGGAGGTGTTGACCTTGGGTACGGTGCTCTTTCCAAGAGCCGGTGCAGACTCGATGGGCCGAATGGCCTCCTTCTGCACTGTAAATTCTATGATTCTTTCAGAGGGGGCGGAGCAATAGGCAGAGCCCACAAGGGCATCAACATAATACAATAAAATGTAATGTAATACAATGGTGAATGGTAGCAGTAATACATTCACCACAGCAGGGAAACAGATATTCAGGCCCTAAAAGAATTTGTAGATGGATCCTCGATGGTGGAGGACGGGAACAGAAAGTAGGGTGCAGACTTATGTGGAAGACCAGCAAGGTAAGCTCCTGAGGAGATAGCCTTAAAACCTCCTACCACAAATGAGTGCCCAGGCTGCAGAGCTAGCAGCCGTAGCTTACATGGTCAGCACCCTGACCAGTTCCCCACACCGCCAAACGTAAGCTCGGACTGCATGTATTTCTGCAATAGTTTAATGGACTTCCTACCACTGCGGAAAGGTAGAGGATTCGTCTCAGCAGAAGGGAAACCTTTACCATCTGCACCCCGACTAAAATTTATTTCTCAGACTGCTCAAGGCCGTGAGTATGTAATCATCAAAGTTAAGGCCCACCATAGAACTTCCCCAATAAAGGCTTACAAATTGGCAGGGTGCCTGGGAGGGAAAACCATGGCAACTCCCATCACCGAACGAATCGATGCCGTGACCGTCAGCCAGGCTAAGGTTGAAGATCTTAAACAAACTCAGAGCAGTGACCAGGACCTGAAACAAATTTAGGAAGGAGCATACACTGGCAGGACACACTCACGACACAGGACAGGCTAGTCCTTAAAGATAGTCTGTACATGTTCCCAAACGGGGACCGCAACCAAATCAGTCACCAAAGTCATAATGTCCAGGGCCAAAAAGAGGTAGGAGCTATGGGCGAACGCACCAGGGGATTGCGCTGGTGGCCAAACACAGACAAAGACTTGTGGCATTTCGGCAATAACTGTGTAGTCTGAGCCCAAAACAATTCTGACAAATAGGCTCACAAGAGAGAACTGAGACACACCCGACCCGTGGAAGGCTCCTGGACTAATTTACAAATTGACTATATCGGTGCCTACCGCGCCCGGCACGGGAGGTTATAAATACATCCTGGTCGTCATTGACACTTTCAGTAAGTGGGTCGACGCCTTTCCCACTTGGACCAATACAATCAAAGTCACAGCAGATATCCTCGTGGAGCCAATCTTCACCAGGTGGGGTCTCCTCGCAACATAGATTCAGACCAAGGCACTCACTTCACAGCCCAGGTGATGTGTTGCTCTCTTTTGTGGCTCTAAATATGTTCGTTAATCAGGTCACCTTTCTTAATCCTAATTATGAGTATGCTTTCAGAGTCGCCAGGTATCTCTCAATACCGCCACAAGGTTCAACCGATTACCGATCAAAGGGCCAATACACCACTTAGTTAGTTAAAAGTCAATGCTACTTTATTTACACACGATATGATTTACTCTTGCACAATAACACTACAGGCTAAACTATATCTATCACTAACACCTATACTTAACTTTGGGTGCCCACTTAGGTCAGAGGAACAATGGCCGTTGTTCGGATCTGAGGCTGTTGGGTTCGAAGAGGTAACAGGAGTACAGCTAAGGTCGTCCGTCTGGTAGCGAGCGTTGAACTTGAACTTACTTGCTTCTGGTGGTGCAGGTGGAAGGGTCTCTCTGCTTGAGAGCCAAATCCAAGAGACTGAACCTTTGGCGGGGGTTCCTTCTTATATTTGGAGGGGCTTCGCAAGCTTTTAGGCGGGCCTTAAACTTGGTCCCAATTAATTGGGCAGCTTCTCAATCACTGCCATCGACCTGAGCCAATAAAGGGGCGGGTGCCTTGATGGCTGGGCGTGTCCTAAGTGGCCGTTGGCCTTGCTTTGTTTGTGTCTTCTTGCTGGGGTAGTGACGCCGGAATGTCTGAGACAGTATCGGCTACCTGAACACTCGTTCTTTGTTTCCCGTAGATGGGCCATCAATATGTAAATGGACCCGGAGTTTCGGTTCCGTCTGCAGACTGCCTTCCAAATATACATTCATGCCTGCTTGTTGCTTTGCATTATCCATTTTTCCCTGTATGCTCTGCGAGTGTCCATTTTCTATACTGAAAGTGGCCATCCCAGATGGCTACAGATGCAGCGGGTAATGAGGTAATTTGGAATCCGACAAAAATTCCATATTACGTATCCCCTCAATCCAGTGGGATAATGGAAAGGATGAACTACACCCTGAAAGAAATGATCCGTAGGACCGTCCAGCAAAACAATCTTCCACAGAACAACATCCTGCACTTTGTCTTCAGTATGGAACCGAGCTACCAGTTCCACCGGGCTCACCCCGCCATGTGCTCATGACAGGGTGATCCATGAGAGGGACGGAACCCCTGCTAGGGCTGGATGTATTCAAACCCGAGCTCATGGCTCTTATCCATGAAACCGCTTGAAAACACTGCTGGAACAACTGGCAGCAACTGATAAAAAGGGGAAAAGAAGGAAACAAAGTAAGGCGTACTTTGATGTCAAGGTGAACCCCATCAAGTATGAGTTGGGGCAGAAGGTAATGCTCCAAGTCTTCCAGCCCGGCACAGGACCAGATACCCAGGACCCTACCCAGTGGTAGATAAGGCAAGACCATCTGTTTGTCGAGTGCTGATGGATTTCTGGAAAGCCGGATGGTACCATGTGAACCAAAGTAAGGCTTTCAGTTCCCAAAACAGCTATCACCAATACCATCTCACTCTAGAAGGAATTGAGGCAAACGTACCTGAAGATCAGGGATCAAACTAGACTCAGGAAAGGGTGGGTAGGGCAGGTCTTTCATTCAGGATTGGATTTGAAGATGAGGGGGGTGACGGTCTTGATAAGTAAGTGGGTAGTGTTTGCAGTGGGGAACATAGTGGCAGACTCCGGGGGGAGGTTCATTATGGTGAGTGGGAAATTGGAAGGGATGCTGATGGTGTTGGTGAATGTTTATGTCCCGAACTGGGATAATGTAGAGTTTATGAGGCGGGTGCTGGGAAAGATCTTGGACCTGGACTTACACCAGTTGATAATTGGGTGTGTGGGATTTTAACACAGTTCTTGAGCCGAAATTGGATCGGTCGTGCCCGAGGTCGAGGAGAATGTCGGTGGTGGCGAGGGAATTGAAAGGGTTTATGGAGCGTATAGGAGGAGTGGACCCGTGGAGATTTGGTCGGCCGAGGACGAAGGAATTTTCATTCTTCTCCCATGTACATAGGGTGTACTCCCGGATCGACTATTTTGTGATGGACAGGACGTTGTTGGAGGGGGTGGTCGGTTCAGAGTACTAGGCGATTGTGGTTCCGGACCACGCGCCACATTGGGTGAACTTGCAGGTGAATCATGAGGCGGGGCTGTTGAGGGAGAGACAGAAACTTCAGATGGATTTTGGACTGATATCCATGGGTAAAGCAGTAGGGCAGGTGAAGAGGGCAATCGGGGTGGTCTATGAATACTGGGAAAAGGCGAGTAGGATGTTGGGACATCAATTGAGGAAGCAGGAGGCGGCGAGGGAGATTGAAAAGGTGAAGGATAGGAGGGGGAATAAGGTCTTGGACCTAGTGGGGGTGAATGGGGTGTTGGGGGACTTTTATAAGAGACTATATGAGTTGGAATCCCAGGCCGGGGTGGAGGGAATGAGGCATTATTTGGATGGGTTGGAGTTCACTCAGGTGGAGGAGGACCTGGTGAAGGAACTGGGAGCCTCAATTGGGCTGGTGAAGGTGTTGGAGGGTATGGGGGCGATGCAGGCAGGGAGGGCCCCAGGCCCGGACGGGTTCCCGGTGGCATTCTATAAAAGGTTTTCGGGGGACTTGGGGCCCCTGCTGGGAATAGCGTTCAATGAGGCGATGGAGCACGGGATGCTCCCCATTACGTTATTGCAGGCCTCGATCTCCTTAATTTTAAAGAGGGATAAGGATTTGGAGCAGTGTGGGTCTCATTGACCAATTTCATTATTAAATGTGGACGCTACGTTGCTGGCCAAGATCCTGGCCTCAAGGATTGAGGACTGTGTGTCGGGAGTAATAGGGGAGGACCAGACGGGATTTGTAAAGGGGAGGCACCTGTCGGATAACATCAGGTGGTTCTTTAATGTTATAATGATGCACCCGGAAGTGTGGAGGTGGTGGTCGCCATGGATGCAGAGAAGGGCTTCGACTGGATAAGGCTGGTGCCTATCATCGTCACACACACCTCAATGTTCTCCCGAGGTTGGCGGGCCTTCACTTCGCCGTATCTTCTAGACATTTTCACCATATTGTCTTCTTCATCATATCTCTTCATCTAGCTTCCGCTTGTGCAAACCTGCCTTGTGGCAAAAGCTGCGACTCATCAATACAGGGAAGCAACCCCCTTAAACACGGATGTGTAGACAACCATGCCTTGTGGTATTAGCCACAAAACTCATCGTGCCAGGAGGCGCAAATTTATAATGTGTGCCTGGCCATCTCAGATTCTGGAATGGTATTCAAAAGGGGGGGTCAGTATAAGCGTGAGCCAATATCTGGTGGGAACGATAAAGGGAAAAGGGGATCAGATTTTGAGACATAACAACACGTGCTATCCTGATCTCTTTGCAGGATGTACTACACACTTACTGTGTGCTACGGGGGATTCCTCGTCATGGAATGGACGCAAGGGTCCAAATCTACGCAAGGACTTTCAACCAGTGACCAAAGAATCGGACTGACATACCCCGGGTACATATGGTTTAGCCCAGTGTTCTTCAAACTTTTTTTCGGGGACCCATTTTTACCAACCGGCCAACCTTCGGGACCCCACCCAGCCGACCTTCGCGACCCACCATTTTCTCTTACCTTGTTTGCTGCTGACAAAAATGGAGGAAATGATTTTGGGTCCCTTTGGCCCTCGTACACGCTCCTCCAATGGAACCTGTTGGATGAAGGTGAAGCCTTTCGGTGTCGGAAAATATGGAGTCTCCATCTGTCCAAAGTTTTGAATTTTTTTCCTGTAGAATTTTATCAAATAACCCCCCCCCCCCGAACTTGTAAAAAATAAAATGAGTAAAATAAATGAAAAAAAATGAATAAACCCCCCCCCCCGAACTTATAAAAAAAAATGAATAAAATAAATGAAAAAAATAAAAATTAAATGAATAAAATAAATGAATAAAAACCACTACATAACTTGTAAAACAAAATGTTGCAACCGTTTAAAAAAAATAGCGGCTGCACTGCGCATGCGTGCCCGATTATCGGCGCACATGTGCAATGCAGGCAAAAAATTTTTTGAAACATGTTTGCGGCCGCTTGCAGCAGCCGTTATGTAAAGCCGGCTGCTGCGCGGGGATTTGCGCGATCGGGAGCGCCGCGGACAACGGCTCCGCGACCCTCCCGACACCCGCCCCGCGACCCACCCACGGGTCGCGCCCCCGGCTTTGAAGAACACTGGTTTAGCCCACCAGTTGCTTGCGAGTGTGAGGATGGTATTTTATGGGCGTCAACTTAACCATCCTAACACTGCAGCTCATCCGTTGGTAAAAGAAACTGATGCAGTGTCTGGATGCAGAAACCGCGGTCTATTGAAACATTGAAACATAGAAAATAGGTGCAGGAGTAGGCCATTCGGCTCTTCGGACCTGCACCACCATTTAATATGATAATTGCTGATTATGCAAATTCAGTATCCCACTTCCGCTTTCTCTCCGTACCCCTGGATCCTTTTAGCTGTAAGGGCCACGTCAAGCTCCCTCTTGAATATATCCAATGAACTGACTCCAGCAGCTTTCTGTGGTAGAGAATTCCACAAGGTCACAACTCTCTGAGAGAAGAGGTTCTTCCTCATCTCAGTCCTGAATGGTTTACCCCTTATTCTAAGACTGTGACCCCTAGTTCTGGATGTCCCCAACATCAGGAACATTTTTCCCGCATCTCGCCTGTCCAGTCCCATCAGTATTTTATGTGTTTCTATGAGATCCCCTCTCATTCTTCTAAATTCCAGTGAATACAAGCCCAGTCGATCCAGTCGTTCTTCATATGTCAGTCTTGCCATCCCAGGAATTAGTCTGGTGAACCTTCGCTGGACACCCTCAATAGCAAGAATGTCCTTCGTCAAACTAGGAGACCAAAACGGCACACAATACACAAGGTGTGGCCTCACCAAGGCCCTGTCTAACTGCAGCAAGACATCCCTACTCCTATACTCCAATTCTCTCGCTATGAAGGCCAGCATGCCATTAGTTTTCCTCACCGCCTGCTGCACCTGCATGCCAACCTTCAGCGACTGTTCCACCATGTCACCCAGGCCTCGTTGCACTTCCCCTTTCCCTAAAGTGCCACCATTCAGATAATAATCTGCCTTCCTGATTTTGCCACCAAAGTGGATAACCTCACATTTACCCACATTATATTGCATTTGCCCTGTATTTGCCCACTCAGTCAGCCTGTCCAAGTCACCAGCAGCCTCTTTGCATCCTCCTCACAGCACACACTGCCATCCAGTTTAGTGTCGTCTGCACATTTGGAGATATAGCATGCAATTCCTTCGTCCAAATCATTAATGTATATTGTGAAGAGCTGCGGTCCCAGCACTGAACCGTGCAGTTCCCCACTAGTCACTGTCTGCCACTCTGAAAAGGACCCGTTTATTCCCACTCTCTGCTTCCTGTCTGCCAACCAGTTCTCTATCCACATCAATTCATTACCCCCAATACCATGAGTTTTTAATTTTGCTCACTAATCTCTTGTATGGGACCTTGAAAGTCCAGATACACAACATCCAATGGTTCACCCTTGTCCATTCTACTGGTCACATCCTCAAAAAATTCCAGAAGATTGGTCAAGCATGATTTCCCTTTAGTGAATCCATGCTGACTTGGACCAATCCTGTCCCCACTTTCCAAATGCTCATTCATTTCATCCTTAATAACTGACTCGAGCATTTTCCCCACCAACAATATCAAGCTAACCGGTCTATTATTCCCCGTTTTCTCTCTCCCTCCTTTTTAAAAAAGTGGGGTTACATTAGCTACTCTCAAATCCATTAGAACTCTTTCAGAGTCTATAAAATGCTGGGAAATGATAATCAATGCATCCACTATTTCTAGGGCCACTTCGTTAATTACTCTGAGATGCAGAGCATCAGGCCCTGGGGAATTATTGAGTTTTAATCCTACCAATTTCCCCAATACAATTTCCTGACGAATAAGGATTTCCTTCAGTTCCTCCTTCAGAGCTAGACCCTTTGTCCTCTAATATTTCTGGAAGGTTATTTCTATCCTCCTTAGTGAAGACAGATCCAAAGTATTTGTTCAACTGGTCTGCCATCTCATTGTTGCTCATTATGAATTCACCTGATTCTAACTGTAAGGGACCTACATTTATCTTCACATTTGTCTTGTCAATCCGGTGCTGCGAAGGGTGTATTGAGGACTCTCCATCTGAAAGTTTCCTTTTGTTTGTTTGTTGTTTAGTATATTTATTACTTTTGTATTTATTTGTATTTTTGACCATTGTATTTTGTACATGAGCAGTTTAATTTTGTACTTTATTTATGATTTCTATAAAATGTATGTATGTTGGGTTAGAGAATAGGACTGTTTGCCCAAGATTCTGATACTTTGTTTGACTTGTGTGATCCGGTTCACTGATGCTCACTGGATCAAGAGGAAGGACAGAGGCCTGAATCTTAGGCCCGATATAAGACTGAACACTTTAAATTAAGAATTGGACAATTTAAATTAAACCACAGTCATCTCCAGGCCGGCTTGATGGGAAACTTGGCCAAGTCTGAATTGTCATGTGAGAGTACCCTTTAAGAAATGGGTGTTTAAGAAATGTACCTTTAAGAAATGGAGCTGCTCATGTTACTGGAGTGATGTCAGAGTGTGGGTGGAGCTGAGCTCCACTTCTGCTTTTTGAGTTTCAGTTTGAGAAGAGCTTGGGTGTGTCTGTGTTTTTCAGGGAGCTGCATCTGAAGTCTGCCATCCAAAGACTATCTTAATCATTTGGTGAATTCAGAATTATAAATGATTTCAGTATTGAATGTAAACCCTGATGTGCTTCTCTTTGGAGGTTTGTTAAGTTTTTGGATGTTAAAAGAACAGCATACAGATTACTTAGTGTTGTATTTTTTGGGGGGTATATTTGATTTACTGGTTGCTAAGATATTCACTGTTTGTTTTAAAAAGGTTAGCTTGAGTTCATAGAATAAACATTGTTTTGTTTAAAAAACCACTGGTCCATTTTCTGCTTTACCATACCTGCAGAGTGAGCCGTGTGCTCCCCATACCACAATCTATTAAAAGTTGTGGGTCAGGTGAACTCTATGATACACTTTGGGATTCTCGAAACCCTGACCAATAACAGAATACACTGAATGCAGAGAGACTGCCAGGACATGCCTGGGCCTGCTTTGTCAACAACACATCAGGAAATAATCAGTCCCATTCAAATGGATTGATTGCTGTGGATTGCCCAGGTAAAGCTAGACTTTCTGGCACCCAGTTACCATATAAGGTCATGAGTGAATAATACACCAAGAGATGGATCCCTGGGGGTGGGTTCCTGGTGTCCTGCAGAGTTGTAATCGGCAACTCCATTGGGTGTTGAGACCCCGCCCTGAGAACTCATTGGCTGAGAGCCAGACAACTTTCTGGAAAGGCACGAGGAGGGGTCCAAAGATCAACCACCCAGGACCCTCCCCAGTGAAGACTCGGCGCAGAGGTAACAGAGATGATTCGATGACTGACCAAAGTCGGAAGGAAGCAGCGTGCGAGACCCACTTTTGCGGACGAAGGCCCTGACAAAACTGAGACTCAGAGAATTGGACCCACAGCTCGATTGAGTTCATAAGCACGGGTAGTATTAGGAATCTTAGGATTATTATTATTTGGGATAATTTAAGGATGGGTGACTGTTTTATTGTGTTTAATAACACATTTGGTTGAATCTTAAACTTGCAGGGCAGCACGGTGGTGCAGTGGTTAGCACTATGGCCTCACAGCGCGAGGACCCGGATTCGATCCTGGCACCGGGTCACTGTCCGTGTGGAGTTTGTACATTCTCCCCATGTCTGCATGTGTCTCACCCCCTCAACCCAAAGATGTGCAGGGTAGGTGGATTGGCCACGCTAAATTGCCCCTTAATTAAAATAAAAAAAGAGAATCATAAACTTGTATTTCCCTTTGTTCCTCTCACAAGTAAAAGCACCTGGGTATAACATTTGAGTAATAAACTGGTCGAAAAGTCTGATGTTTTACACACAAGACCTCCTCTGCAGCGGAAAACCCTGCCAATGTTTCGGGTCCGTTTGACTCATCCTCAGAGCTGAATGTGTGTGCATGGAAGCTATCAATCACAGCCTAGTTGAAGCAATCTCACAGCGCTGTGAATGAAAGGCTTGCAGTTCAAAGATTGAAGGGGGTTTAAACCCATCTGACCGGTTTTAGAACAAAGAACAAAGAAAGGTACAGCACAGGAACAGGCCCTTCGGCCCTCCAAGCCTGTGCCGACCATGCTGCCCATCTAAACTAAAATCTTCTACACTTCCTGGGTCCGTATCCCTCTATTCATGTATTTGTCAAGATGCCCCTTAAATGTCACTATCATCCCTGCTGCCACCACCTCCTCCGGCAGCAAGTTCCAGGCACCCACTACCCTCTGTGTAAAAAAACTTACCTCGTACATCTCCTCTAATCCTTGCCCCTCGCACCTTAAACCTATGCCCCCTAGTAACTGACCCCTCTACCCTGGGAAAAAGCCTCTGCCTATCCACTCTGTCTATGCACCTCATAATTTTGTAGACGTCTATCAGGTAGCCCCTCAACCTCCGTCGTTCCAGTGAGAACAAACCGAGTTTATTCAACCGCTCCTCATAGCTAATGCCCTCCATACCAAGCAACATCCTGGTAAATCTCTTCAGCACCCTCGCTAAAGCCTCCACATCCTTCTGGTAGTGTGGCGACCAGAATTGAACACGATACTCCAAGTGTGGCCTAACTAAGGTTCTATACAGCTGCAACATGACTTGCCATTTCTCATACTCAATGCCCCGGCCAATGACGGCAAGCATGCCATATGCCTTCTTGACTACCTTCTCCACCTGTGTTGGCCCTTTCAGTGACCTGTGGACCTGTACACCTAGATCTCTCTGACTTTCAATACTCTTGAAGGTTCTACCATTCATTGTAGATTCCCTACGTGCATTAGACCTTCCAAAATGCATTACCTCACATTTGTCCGGATTAAACTCCATCTGCCATCTCTCCGCCCAAGTCTCCAAACGATCTAAATCCTGCTGTATCCTTTGACAGTCCTCATCGCTATCCGCAATTCCACCAACCTTTGTGTCGTCCGCAAACTTACTAATCAGACCAGTTACATTTTCCTCCAAATCATTTATATATACTACAAAGAGCAAAGGTCCCAGCACTGATCCCTGTGGAACACCACTGGTCACAGCCCTCCAATTAGAAAAGCACCCTTCCATTGCTACTGTCTGCCTTCTATGACCTAGCCAGTTCTGTATCCATCTTGCCAGCTCACCCCTGATCCCGTGTGACTTCACCTTTTGTACCAGCCTACCACGAGGGACCTTGTCAAAGGCCTTACTGAAGTCCATATAGACAACATCCACTGCCCTACCTGCATCAATCATCTTTGTGACCTCTAGTGAGACACGACCTCCCATTCACAAAACCATGCTGCCTCTCGCTCATATGTCCATTTACTTCCAAATGGGAGTAGATCCTGTCTCGAAGAATTCTCTCCAATAATTTCCCTACCACTGACATAAGGCTCACCAGTCTGTAGTTCCCTGGATTATCGTTGCTACCCTTCTTAAACAAAGGAACAACATTGGCTATTCTCCAGTCCTCCGGGACATCACCTGAAGACAGTGAGGATCCAAAGATTTATGTCAAGGCCTCAGCAGTTTCCTCTCTCGCCTCCTTCAGTATTCTGGGGTAGATCCCATCAGGCCCTGGGGACTTATCTACCGTAATATTTTTCAAGACGCCCAACACCTCTCCTTTTTGGATCTCAATGTGACCCAGGCTATCTGCACACCCTTCTCCCGACTCAACATCCACCAATTCCTTCTCTTTGGTGAATTTTTTCTCATTCCAGGAATTTACATGTGCTGCTGCTTCCAGCAGGTACATTGTACAGGTGAGTTTTAAAGCAGTGAATCTTTCCCCTGCCTCTGTGTGGACTGCTCATTAGCTTCCAGGCAGGGGTCTCTAGCAGCAGTCTCTCTTATGGGACGAGGGTGGGGGGGGGGGGGCTTCCATGAAGGGGTCTTTCTAATGGAAGGCATACAACCGGGGTCTCTAGTGGGGGTATTCCTAATTTTGCGGTCTCTGTTGGGGGCTCTCTATAATGGGGGGTCTCAAGTGGGGCTCTCTGTAATTGGGGGTCTCTGGAGGGCAGGGCGGTGGGGATGTCTGTTGGGAGGTGGGGTGGGCAAGATTTGTATTGTTGGGGGGGGGGGGGGGGGGGAGTTTGGACCTCCGATGGACTTTAGGGACTTCTTCCTTAAAGAGTTAGCCCCTCGGTCCACCGTGTCAGGGCCATATTTGTAAATACCTACACCAATTCTCACCCATGCTCAGAGGACCCAAGAATTACGTGGGCTTGAAGAATACGGTGCTCGGCCCATTAATAGGATGCACATGAGTCTACATGACCCATTTGCATCCTCCCACTGGCGCGGGACGCGGACCTCGATTCCGCTACCAGCAGGGGATTAGAGCATCGGAGAGGCACTGATCCCGCTTTTTACCCAACGCTAGATTATCCACTGCATCGGGAACTTCGCTCCCGGCGGCATATGGCGGAGAATCCAGCCACATTTTTGCAAACTCTCCTGGCTGCCACTAATCACTGGTCTTCTGCTCTGTTCCAACGCCTCTTTACAGTATAGAAACCAACACATTCCTCCATCTCTTCAGTTCTGAAGAAGAGTGATACGGTCTTGAAACTGCAAAAAATGCAGACTTTTTCCAATTCTCTATTCTTGTTAGCGATTCCAGCATCCACAGTATTTTGCTTTCATTCTTTGTGCTATTTAAGTTCACCATTTGTGGGTGTAGTAACATTTAAAGTACAGGATGTACCGATACTTTTACATTGGTTCTTGCCGAGTACAACACTGGGACCCTCTGAGTGTGTTAATAGCTTCCCCAGGTCCGTTCAAGCATCAGTGAAGAGAAGTTCAAGGGTAAATCAATTTCAGTCAGTCAGAGAGTCACTTTGAGGCAGTCAGCTTTGGGACACAGGCAGAAGTCGCAGTTAAGTTAAAGAAAGTGCTGCTGTTATCTCTGAAGAGCCGGGTTGGAGGCTCAGTAAAGCCCTGGCAGCCATCTTGAAACTCTGTGCAGTTTGGGCTCAGAAGGAGCCTTCGAAGCCATTAAGAGCTCGGTGCAGCCAAGAGTCGGGGCTCAAGAAATCCTACGTGTGGTGTTCAGAAGCAGGGAGAGAGGCTCCAGGCAACAGATTTGTTGGAGTGAGCAGTCTCCAGGCAGTCAAGACCCTGGAGAACTCCTAAGAAGCAAACCCTGGAAAAGGAACAGTTATCTCAGTTGGCTAGACGGCTGGTTTGTGATGCAGAACAAGTCCAACAGCACGGGTTCAATTCCCGTACTGGCTGAGGTTATTCATGAAGCCCCCCTTCTCAACCTTGTCCCTCACCTGAGGTGTGGTAACCCTCAGGTTAAATCATCACCAGTCAGCTCTCAAAGGGGAGAGCAGCATCTGGGGCTGTGGCAACATTTACATTTGTGGTTCTAGATTATACATTTGATTCAAGGAAGAAGTTTTATGGTTGCTTACTGTTTTTAATATAGCAGAAATGATTAATCACTGTGTGCTATTAGAAGCTCCTCTTAATCACCAGAATTAGTGCTGATAAAATTGTCTTAATTCTACACATCTTGTTTTTTTAAAAGATGGTACTGACAAACTTGGCTAAAGAAAATCAAAAACAATGATTCACAGTTAGGTCTATTTTAAATTAAATTTTATTTTCAAATGCCACATAAATTTGATACAAATATTTTATTTATAAATATATATATATATATGTATACTATGCATTCTACCAGAGACATTCGGCAGTTCATCTCAAGAATTTGGTTTAGAAATGCAGAATTCTTATCTTGCGGCTCCCAATAGTTATTATTTCAGGCTTTTTTTGAAGAAAATTGTGGGATTCTCCAATGACGGGATCAGAAAACGTGATTGGGCGGAGAATCATGGCGGACGCCGTTTCACGTCAAATCGCTATCCTCCGGTGCCTCGACAGTGGCGTCAATGTGTTCCACTCCATACGTACAGTAAACACCGTTGGCATATCATTAGCGGGCCCGACCCGGTATTCTTCGGGGCCTCAGCAGTGCTCTGCCTCCACTGGGGCGAATTTCCGACGGCGAGGTTCACTTGTGCTTTTAAAAATCTGTGACTGCTGAGGGAGAGAGAGAGGGTACAGAAAGTGTCCAACATCGTCGTAGTTTGCTGACAGTTGTGCCGCTGGCCGGTGGGCTTCTGCCAGGGCTGGGGGGAGTAGCGGGGAGTGGCCAGGAAGTGGGCTGTGGGGTCGGGATGGAGGGGCATGGAACACAATTGCCGCAGCCGGCAAGGCAGCCATGTCGATATGCTCGACACTGACTGCCCACTGTAAACCTAGGGCTAAAGGTCGTATGGGTACTCCAACCTACTGAGCTACAGATAGTAATTAAATGATATTGAATCTGTCTTACAATAGTCAATAATCTAATTCGTCACTAACTACACTATGATCAAACCTCGTGCTAACTCTATCTTCTCTAATTTTCTTATGCTTTCTCCTCATGCTACTCCCAGAATTCCCTCAGAGTCTGACTTAAATACAGAGAAGTAATAACGCCCTCTAGTGTTTGATTTACACAGAGATGTAATTATTAACCCTTCACTAACCTGACTATATATATATCATTACAAATATGAAATGGATCTCCTTGACCTTTCATTGTATTGTGGTGTCTCCTTATCACAAACGCAAAGATCTTTGCTTCTGAAATTCTCAGGGTGCGAGAAACCACCGCATATGATGTTTACTAGCCTAACACATCACCTTACTTGGGAAAGGACATTGGACTTGAAACTGGTCATACAGGTAAGGCAGTCATGTTTGTTACCTGCTTTTAAAGACAATAGAGGCTGTTCTGGTCAGAAACATCATGGCAGATACCATTATAAGCACCATCTGAAAGCCATTGAACCAGCTGCAAGACAATTAAACAGCCAATATATTATATAGCTATCCCCTGAATGTGGTAGAAGGACTGCACCCCTGCCCCACAATTCAACATAACCTGAGAGCTAATCTGACAATGTAGCTAAGAGACCTTGCAGCTTACTGAGAATCATGTTTTTGTAAGATCTCCACTCCAACTAAAGCAGCAATTCATCCAAGAAACTACAGGCCTGCTACAAAAGATTGAAATAATTCCAGAACGTAAGCATATTGTTTTTTGTTCTTCTGTGTCTAATTTGTGTGTGTGTATCTGTGATACTATGTGTAAGGCATCGCATCGCGTTAAACCTCTGGGGCAAGTGTGTGATAATAAACCTATATTTTAAAATCACAAAAGCATGCTGCTGGAAGTTATTTAAATTGGGACAAATCACCCTGAGAGTAAGAAAACACTAGCTCTTCAATCAAAGAAAACAATAAAACCAATAAACATTGGGCGCGATTCTCCACTCCCACGCCGGTTGGGAGAATCGCCTGGGCCGCCAAAATTTCCCGGGACGCCGGTCCGACGCCCTCCGGCGATTCTCCCAAGCGGCGGGAACGGCCCGGTCGAGTTTCGCGGGCCACAGGCCGGAGAATTGCCGGAGACACCGATTCCTTCCTTCCGCGGCCCCGCAAGATCCGTCCCCCATCTTCTTGCGGGGCGGACTTAGAGAGGACGGCAACCACGCATGCGCGGATGACGCCCGTTATGCGGTGCCGGCCGCGTCATATATGCGGCGGCGCTTTTACGCGGGCGACAAGGCCTGGCGCGTGTAGATGACACGGCCCCGATACTGGCCCATTGTCAGGGCCTGAATCGGTCGGGACCGGTGCCGTTCCGCGCCGTCGTGAACCTCGACGGCTTTCACGACGGCGCGGCCACTTCGGCGTGGGAGTGGAGAATCACGCCCATTGTCCTTGACAGTGGGAAGAAACTGAAGGATATACTATACTTATTAAAAACATTTAATTGTAACTTCTTCACTGCTCATTCTTTCTTTTTGACCTTTATTGATAATCTATATTTATTTATCCCGCTAACTCCCTTGTCCTACATATGGTTCACATTTTATTGGCTGACAAAAGTGCTTTGTTCAGTAGTGGAAGGCCAAGTTTTATCCAAGTTTTCCCCCATCACTCTGGGGAAGTAGCCAAGCTTCACTGAACATCAACCGCTATTGATATGGTGAGGAATGATGAGAGAGATTCTCAAACATCGCTATTTAATAGGATATCAAACACAATATTACAATTTAATCATAAATATCTAGCAATGGTAATTACCTGAGGAAGAATGTTCTTTTTCTCAAGGGAGTGCAGAGAATGTTTACCAGATTAATTCCTGTGATGACAGGACTGACGTATGAGGAGAGATCGAGTCGGTTAGGATTGTATTCACTGGAGCTCAGCAGAATGAGGGGAGGGAAGTCATAGAAACCTATAATATTCTAACAGGACTAGCTAGACAGCATAGATGCAAGAAGGACATTCCCGATGGTGAGGGTGTCCAGAATGAGGGGTCACAGTCTGAGGATACAGGGTAGACCGCTTTGGACAGAGATGAGGAGAAATTTCTTCACTCAGAGAGTGGTCAGCCTGTGGAAGTCGCAACTACATGATAGTTGAGGCCAAAACATTGCAGGTACTCAAGAAGCAGTTAGATATAGCACTGCTGGCTCATGATGTCGAGGACCTGGGTTCGTTCCAGGCCCCGGGTTACTGTCCGTGTGGAGTTTGCACTTTCTCCCCGTTTTTTGAAAAATGTTTTTATTAAGGCATGTATATATACATCAAACACAACCATAGCCAAAACACATTCTCCCCTTGTCTGCGTGGGCCTTACCACCACAACCCAAAGATGTGCAGGGTAGGTGGACTAGCCATGCTAAATGGTCCCTTAATTGGAAAAAATATAATTGGGTACTCTAAATTTATTTAAAATATATATATAGCACTTGGGGCAAAGGGGATCAAAGGGTATGGGGGCAAGATCAGGTTATTTGGTTGGATGATCAACATGATCATAATGAATGGTGGAGCAGGCTCGAAGGGTTGAATGGCCTCCTCCTGCACGGTGCCACAGTAGTTAGCACTGCTGCCTCACAGCACCAAGGACCCGAGTTTGATTCCGACCTTGGGTGACTGTCTGTGCAGAGTCTGCACGTTCTCCCTGTGTCTGCTTGGGTTTCCGCTGGGTCCTCCAGTTTCCTCCCACAGTCCAAAGATGTGCAGGTTAGGTGGATTGGCCATGATAAATTGCCACCCCTAAGTTAAGGTGGGGTTACAGCGATAGGGTGGCGATCGGGTCCGTTTAAAGTGGTCTTTCAAAATGGTTGGTACAGACTCGATGGGCTGAATGGCCTCCTTCTGCACTGTAGGAATTCTATGATTTTCTATGTTTTTTTGTCATCTGTGCTCATGCATCGTTAAGTTCTCAGTTGTGGCCATGTCTTTAGAGATGTCAACATGTACCTCACCACTCCCTGGCATAGCTCATTGCAGTATTGAGAATGCTTCTTCTAATTAGAAACTTCGACTTTACATATTTCTCCAGATAGATGTTGATGATTAACCCCACCGCAGCTCAATCACACAGAAGAAATCCTTAGTAACAATATCTAACTGTTGCTTAAATGATTCCAAGTTGTTAGTCTCTGCTTTAGTGACCAAGAATTTTAAATTTCATCTCTCTACTGTATTGTATTTGAAAATGGAATTTTTAACCAATATTTTTCACCTATTTCTTCTGTAAGAGCCAATCATCATTGGCTTTCCACACAATATGATAAATATGCATTTATCGAACATTCCTTTTACTAACTATGAGCAATGCCATAGGAAGTCAACTAATTCTAAAGTGTGGAAAGATGGGACCCTCTTACTTTATAGGATAAAACAACTTGCTATTTTGTGGTTGTATTTTTGCCCAGCTTGTGGATTTGTATTTTACCAGGAAGGCAAAACATATCTTTACATAACATCTTAATATGCCTCAAAGGACTCAGTGTCTCATGCGAATTGGAATTTTTTGAAGTGCAGTCAATTATTGTCATGCAATTAAATTTGCTAGCTAACTTGCGCTAGTGAGCATAGGAAGATTGAGAAATTTAACACGTGGCAGGAAAATTGGTATAGGACAGAGGGCATCAGATTTCTGCGGCAGTGGGACCGGTTCTGGGGCAGGTGGGACCTGTACAAGATAGGCGGGTTACACATTAACAGGACCAGGACCAATGTCCCCATAGAGGGATTTGCTGGTGTGTTAGGGAGGGTTTAAACTAGCTTGTCGGGGAATGGGAACCTGAGGAGTTGCTCAAATTAAAAGGAAATAAAGCTGGT
This sequence comes from Scyliorhinus torazame, assembly GCF_047496885.1. Taxonomy (NCBI): domain Eukaryota; kingdom Metazoa; phylum Chordata; class Chondrichthyes; order Carcharhiniformes; family Scyliorhinidae; genus Scyliorhinus; species Scyliorhinus torazame. The sequence goes on from NC_092727.1 coordinate 93,605,099, forward strand.
AACAGGAAGTAGAAAAGTAGCAAAGACCTAAACACTGATGACACGCCTTTACCTACGAAATCCGGAGATTCAAACTCAAAAGCACAACTTTGTTCGAATTTGAGGGCCTTGTTTTGTGGAGTGCTTTAGTGATTGATCCAGTAAAGTTCTGTACCTGTTGATTAATTAGGTATTGTAACATCTAATTGTAACTGGGTGCCAACTGTAACAACCTCTTGATCCATTCATAAGGGCAGGGGACACTTCTGGTCCCTTTGGATTCCTTCTCTTCCATTTCTTCCACTTCCTGTCACCCAGCCATGCCGCATTTCATTAACTTCTTTTGGGTACATTACCATCCCTGATCGCGCCCCAACCGAACAGTATTCGCAAGATGGTGTTCTCTCGACCTTCCTGTTCTGCTGCTGCTTAAATCCCCACTGTTCATAGCCAGAGCTACCCGTTGTATCAGTCTCTGAAGGACCCATCAACCTCCTTAGGAGGAACAACAGAGCCATTGTCAGCATCCCATTTGACTCCAAATTGAGCTTATAAACACATATATCTGATCCACCATGGTGGCCACCCACTTCTCTCTGTAATATCGAACACCTCTTCCGCTGCCTCAATCCATCTGCCGCTGAAACCCTCATCCATTCCTTTGTAGCGTAAAAATGTGACTATTACTACACTCCATGACTGGCGTCTGACTTTTCACCCTCAGTTCCTCCAAGACTCTGCTTTTGGTGTCCTTATCTGCACCAGGTCCCATTCACCCATCACTACTATTCTGGTTCGTACACAAATTTGTCCTGCAAGAAGATAGAGAATGACAAGAAGGTTAACAGCTGAGGAGATGCAGGAAACGTGAAGTGGGGCTATCAGTCTGTTGAAGTGGAGGGTGGAGGTTTGCAGGATGTGTTAGAGGAGCTGTGTAGCCATAATGCAGAATGGCAAGTTAAAGCTGCCCTTTAATAGAATGCAGTGTGAGCACTTTGTTGTCCAAGTGTCGCTTTAAGAGAATATACTGGTGCCTGGGGTGGGCAATGAAGAGAGCATGTCCAGTGTGTTATCTTGACAGCCATGGTGGGATTGTTGAAGGTCTTCCAGAACTGGTCTGCAGCCCTGGTTGAATAAGAGTTGCCATTCAGCATCACTGTCATCTCCCTGGAGGCAGCATACGTTACATTCCCGGTAGACTTGGTGGCACCTACACCATGGAATTGATGTCTCTTGCCTTTAGCCTGCTAAAAGATGTCTTAGAGTTTGATGGGCCCTGCACTTTAGGAGAGATAGTATATGGTTTCCGTTGCAAATTATGACAAGACATGCAGCAATATTATTTGAATGAAGTAAAAGAGGCAAACACTGTTCCTCTTTTACCAGTTTGTGCCCCAGGCTGCAGAAGAGTTTGAGCTGAACTGCCTTGTTAAAAGGCTCAACATGAGCTTCCAAGCAATCCAGATGCTGACACCTATTTTGCCACGATTGTCTATTAAAGAGCAGACACAGGAAAGCCCCGTGTTACCCATTCTGTAGGTCACCGATAGGTGCAATCTTTTTTAAAATAGGCACGTTCAGTGCACTGTGTTTTAAGGAGTACTGATTCTACACTTTCAGTCCCTGGTTTTACTTCAGTTGTCTAGTTTATCCTTAATTGTTGATCCTGTGCTCCAGCATTTGTCATCCCTTAATTAATCTTTTCATGCCGATAGGCTGCATAATTTAAATGTCTTTAAGGAATTCAGACACAGATTTTCTTTTGACAGTAAAGGTCACAAATGAAAGAGTCTGCAGTCAAGCAATTGGTGCCTAAGTCATACTAACTTGCAGCTTATTATTCAAATCCTGAGCCCACTTCACAAAATGTGTATGGTATCAGATGGAGAGCTGTGTGCTAATTTGGGCGATCTCATAAAACTTTTTAGTTATTGTTGTGTATTCATAGTGTTTTTAGTGTTTCCTCACGAGAGACCTTGTAGCTGAACAGGGGCCCTTTAAGAGAATAATTGTGTGACGTCATCTTGGCTGTTTGTGCGGGCAAACGGGCAGTCTAACATCACAGTTAACGTTGTAACATTATCATAAATGTACTGAACATAGCCAATCTAATCTAATGGTGGTCAAGTCACCCAAGCATTTCAAGCATTTTAGGACAGTCCTTGCTGTTGACGGGTTAATGTTGACGGGTTAATGTTATGTCCAAATCAACCACTAGAGTGAGCTAGATGTAGAACTATATAAGGCATCGATGCTATGCCTTGTGGGTGAGCGGTTGAGGAGAAAGCTAAAAGACAGACTGTAGGAAAGATAGTGTGAGTGAGAGCAGATCATAGTTAATATATTAGTGTAGATATTAGTAATAGATGAGTGTAGATTGCATGTTTATTATCAACTGTGTATTATATAGGAGTAAGTGTTGAATCCAATTAAGTAGTGTAAAAAAAATCTATAGCTTTGTTTAATACAAGAGCTATTTGTGGTCTTTGTGAACACTACGCCAACTACCTTAGAATTAGTACCACAAAGAACACCACAAACATCTTCTCAATAAAACTCTAGGTTTTTTGGTTGTACCTTCAAGGGCTCAGAACTCAATCTTGAATCCACATAAGAGCTGGTGATGAAGTAGGCGAACAGCGTTCATAGGCATCCAAAAAAAAAGTCAAACAGTGTCTGTACACAGTCGAACAAATAATAAATTATTGAAATTGTCGCTATAAGACAGCTGGCGACGGAGGAGCCAAACGACAGTCGCAGCCACCGGAGGAACTGAAAAATCCGAAGGAAACAACCTTGGCGAGAAGCCCACCACATGTTCCGCCCAAAGGGCACTCTGTAGCCGTGAGTAGCAAGTACCCTGCAACAACAAATTTAGAGCTGGGGGTGTTGCAAAACCGAAAGGGAACAGGCTGAGCTTGGTTTGTGCCTTATTTTGGGGAGAAAGGTTTGTGACACCATAGAGAAAAATGGCGTGGATCTTTGGTGCCGTGGGACCCTTTGATGAGAATACAGAATGATGGAGCTTATATACAGAACGATTTGACTATTTTGTTCAAGCTAACAAGGTAGCAGCAGATATAAAAAGCCCAACTTTCCTGATCATCTTGGGGAGGTGGGGGGGGGGGGGCATTTAACCTCTGGTAGAGCTGGAAAAGCCAGGCACAAAAACTATGAAGAAATAGTGGAAGTTTGCAGGGCCACTATTCACCAAAACGTAAAGTCACCGCACAATGCTTTAGGTTTCGTAAGCGCAACTGAGAAGTTGAATTGATTGCAGTTTGCAGTTACCGAGAAAAAAACTCTGAACACGACGAATTCAGGGATGTGTTAAATGACAGCATCAGCGACAGATTAGTCTGTGGTTTTAGAAATTAAACTATTCAAAAGCGGTTGTTCACCGAAAGCACCCTGACCTTAAATAAAACTCTGGAAGTCATTGCATGTATGGAATTAGCAGCCAAAGAAGCTCAGCAGTTGAGTTCACGCACAAGAATTCACAAGACATCGGCTAAATATTGAACGCAAACGCAGACGCGCACTTGCCATAGGCGTGCAAAAACTGGCCACTCAGCAGCAGGGTGTTGGTGCAAAAACATCATGTGCAGGAATTGTGGCAGAAAGGGCCACATTGCACGCGCTTGTTGGAAAAGAAACAAGCTTCAGGGGAAAACTGCTGAAGGGAAGAGCCAAATAAAACAAAGGGCAAGCTAAATCAAGGTAAAAGTGTCCACGGGGTACAAAAGGGACGTGAGGGGGAACTCGTTTCACAGTCTGAAGACAAACTGTCATTAACTGTACTAGCTATTGCTGGTTCAACAAACTGATATTGGGTCACTCCGTTATTGGACGGTCAGCTGGTAAAGATGGAGGTAGACACTGTGGCAGCTATCTCGCTGATGCCAGAGACTGTTTAGCAAGGAAAGTCCCAACACACTGTTCTGTAACCCTCAAAGATAGTACTAAAACATACACTGGAGAAGTGATTCCATCGAGGGGCTGTATTGATGTAACAGTGCAATTAAATGGACAAGCGGCAGATTTAAGGGAATTATCCGGCACTAATGGGAAGAGGTTGGCTGGAAAAATCAGATTAAATTCAGCCGTGGTAAATCTCACAGCAGATTTCGAATCAGACCTACCCAAAATCTTGAAGAAACATGCCATTGTCTTCAACAGTGATCTGGGAAGCATGAGGATTGTCGAGAAAAAGCAGCAGGATCAGGTCATATGGCGTAAGAACAAGGCAAAACATCGTGGCCGGACTTATCCGGCCGCTGGGATTCTCTGCTCCCGTTGGAATCCCGCCAGTGGATTTCCCGGTGGCACGGGGTGGCTCCAATGGGGAATCCCATTGACAAGCGACAGGAGTAGAGAATCCCGCCACCAGCGAACGACACACCGCCGAGAAATAGACAGCTGGGGGAACCAAAGAATCCAGCCCCGTGTTTTTCACCAGGGTCAAGATGTTCTGGCAAGGAATTATACCACAAGTGAAAAGTGGATTCCTGACACCATCTTAGCACAGACAGGACTGATCTACACAAACCCGAAATAAGGTCATTATGGAGGAGACGTGCGGATCAACATTTGGCGCTAAGAACCAATCCGCAGAGGCAGAACCGGCAGAGTTCAAATCCAGCGGAGCCAAGAGTCGACCTGGATTTGCCGGAGAACCCAAAATTTGGAATCAAACACTGAGTCAACCTCAGATCACTATGTTAATCTGGTTACGAAAACCACCGATGATGCTCACACCAAGCCGAAGACACCAGAGGTTGCAGCAAGTACTAAAAAGCAAACACCTGAGGTTTGCCGACAGCCATACAGAGAACATGTATGGAACGTCTGATGTATTGACTGTTCTTGCCAATTGATTGTTAATGTTACACTGTTTATTGTGTCAGCTTTCCTCTCCCTTTGATTTAAAGGGAGAGGAAATGTTTTGTATTTATTGGGCACGATTCAACTAAATGGGAACAAAATCCCGTGGCGAGTGTTTAGCCGCGTGTTTCCCGGCAGTCGGTCGCAGCGGTGGGAAACACATGGCTGTACAGTGCCACTCGCATTAAGTAAGTTGTCTCAGCGGGGAACACACAGCCGAGGCCGCACATAGCCCTGCTTTCTACACTGAGGAGCTTCGCTCGCCGGAATCTCCGAGGCCCCCGACGTGACCGCTATCCTCCCCAAGCCCCAATGCACAATGGGAGGGGGGAGGGTTCACCTCCCCAAACATCTGTGCAGGGCACCCCTGGCCCAATCCCCAGTGCACAAAAAATGCCAGATTGGCACTTTGGCAGTGCCAACCTGGCACCCTGGCAGTGCCCCTGCCAGCTGGCAAAGTGCCCAGGTCGCATTGCCAGTCGGTGATGGGGCTGAGGGTTACACAGCGCGGGTGTGGGGGCTGCGGCGAGGAGAGGGGGGAATCCCCTTATAGTGGGCGGGGGCATGGGGGGGGGGGCGGTTTGGGGTCACGTCAGAAGCTCGAGAAATCGGGACGCCATTTTTAAATAAGTCCCAATCTCTCGCTGCACTGAGGAATTTTGGTGAGCTCCTCAGTGCAGAAAATAGAGCTGAGTGCGGCCTCGGGCGCGCGTTCCCCACTGATGCCCCATACCTAACCGCATGATAGATAGCAGGGTGTTTCTCGGTGCTCTGAGCGCCAGGAAACATGGCGCTATGGGACTCAGTTCCTATTTTGTTAGATCGGGCCCTATATTTTTGTTCCTTCATTGTCCTCTTTTTAACAGCACTGAGAGCAGTTCACCACCACCTTCTCAAGGGCAATAAGGAATGGACAATAAATGCTGACCTAGCCAACCCACATTCTGTGAAAGAATAATGAATTTGACCAAATCCTGAAAAAAAAGACGTTTTTTGTTCACTATGTTGAAATCACTCCTCTCTCGGTGTGGCACATTACCAATAATCACAACCTCTGCTCTTCCTTCCTCTTCAGAAAACAGCATTCCAGCTTTAAAAGTCCAGTTTGACACTAGTCCTACTCATAAAGTGCTAGTGCTGTTCCTCAGTAAGCAGTGGCCCTGCTTGCCTGAAAATGCTGTTTCTATAGAAAATGGCATTGCCAAGCAGCACATATTGACTGCAAGGAGCTATCAAAGGGCCACAAAACAGTTTCTGATACTCAACAAACCACATAGGAACTTCCTGGCCCCGGGTCACTGAAACTGAATGGGGAAAAGGAGCAATGGGGAAGGGAGATAGATCACTTGGTTGCATGGTGTACCGAAAACAACCTCTCACTAAATGTTAGCAAAACCAAGGAACTGATCATTGACTTCAGGAAGCGTAGCACGACCAACCCCCCCCTCACCCCCCCAACCCCCTGTCTACACCAATGACCCCCCTCCGACAACTCAAAAGAAACCTTGAGTCCCCGACCCCTCAACCCATTCTATCCCCTCACCCTCATATAAGAGCAACTTGCAGATCGAATAAAGAATTTTATTTACAGAGTGGTGAGAATGTGGAACCCTTTGCTGCAGAGTGGTTAAAGAAAATAGCACTTAACAAGCAGTGTAAGAGGGGAAAAGAGAACAAGAGTTATGGGGACTAAGCAGGAAGAGGCAATTACAGCACAAGGTGCTCATGTGTATGTACACTGGCATTGTCCAGGCAGGCCAACTGGTCTGTTTCTGTGCTGTTCGGTTATATAACTCTCCTCCCTCAATACAGCATTTACATGTATATTTTAAGTTCATCATGTTGTTTTAATGGTTGGTACACAAATACTTTGCTTGTCCTTAGCGGTAATGTAAAATCTGAGGTCCTAATTAAATAAATAGCATTTTCACACAGACCAATGTAATCTCAGTCATTAATAACCATTTTTACATCTGCCATGCAAGTACATAATGTTTTGAAGGTCACCAAAGAGAAAAAAAATCACTTTAAAATACTACAGTACACCACCCAAAAAAGGGTACATATAGTCCAATAGCGTACATCATCGATACTATTTTAAAATGAGGGATTTTGAGATAATTGAAGTACTTTGCTTTCTTTCTCTATTTTATATAAAACAGACCAAGGTTGCAAATGTTGCCATTATTAGAAAACTCAGCACAAGTTTAAAAGTTCACACGTGCATTTGTGAATGAGATAAACCTTAGCAGTAATATCGTCAAAGTCAAATAACTTGCTGGTATGTTAAGTACCTCTTATCAAACTCATCCTCATCAATGGAACATAGAACATAGAACATAGAAAATACAGCACAGAACAGGCCCTTCGGCCCACGATGTTGTGCCGAACCTTTGTCCTAGATTAATCATAGATTATCATTGAATTTACAGTGCAGAAGGAGGCCATTCGGCCCTAGAGTCTGCACCGGTTCTTGGAAAGAGCACCCTACCCAAACTCAACACCTCCACCCAACACCAAGGGCAATTTGGACATTAAGGGCAATTTATCATGGCCAATCCACCTAACCTGCACATCTTTGGACTGTGGGAGGAAACCGGAGCACCCGGAGGAAACCCACGCAGACACGGGGAGGACGTGCAGACTCCGCACAGACAGTGACCCAAGCCGGAATCGAACCTGGGACCCTGGAGCTGTGAAGCAATTGTGCTATCCACAATGCTACCGTGCTGCCCTTAAGAACAAATAAATCTACACTATATCATTTTACCGTAATCCATGTACCTATCCAATAGCTGCTTGAAGGTCCCTAATGTTTCTGACTCAACTACTTCCACAGGCAGTGCATTCCATGCCCCCACTACTCTCTGGGTAAAGAACCTACCTCTGATATCCCTCCTATATCTTCCACCTTTCACCTTAAATTTATGTCCCCTTGTAATGGTTTGTTCCACCCGGGGAAAAAGTCTCTGACTGTCTACTCTATCTATTCCCCTGATCATCTTATAAACCTCTATCAAGTCGCCCCTCATCCTTCTCCATTCTAATGAGAAAAGGCCTAGCACCCTCAACCTTTCCTCGTAAGACCTACTCTCCATTCCAGGCAACATCCTGGTAAATCTTCTTTGCACCTTTTCCAAAGCTTCCACATCCTTCCTAAAATGAGGCGACCAGAACTGTACACAGTACTCCAAATGTGGCCTTACCAAAGTTTTGTACAACTGCATCATCACCTCACGGCTCATAAATTCAATCCCTCTGTTAATGAACGCGAGCACACCATAGGCCTTCTTCACAGCTCTATCCACTTGAGTGGCAACTTTCAAAGATGTATGAACATAGACCCCAAGATCTCTCTGCTCCTCCACATTGCCAAGAACTCTACCGTTAACCCTGTATTCCGCATTCATATTTGTCCTTCCAAAATGGACAACCTCACACTTTTCAGGGTTAAACTCCATCTGCCACTTCTCAGCCCAGCTCTGCATCCTATCTATATCTCTTTTCAGCCGACAACAGCCCTCCTTACAATCCACAACTCCACCAATCTTCGTATCGTCTGCAAATTTACTGACCCACCCTTCAACTCTCTCATCCAAGTCATTAATGAAAATCACAAACAGCAGAGGACCCAGAACTGATCCCTGCGGTACACCACTGGTAACTGGTAACGACTACCTGGCATGAGTTAGGGGGTTAGGGTGTTAGGTGGGTGGTCCAGAGGTTAGGTTGGTGGGTGGGTGGCTGAGGGTGTAGGGTGGTGGGTAGGGTAGGTAGGTGGTTCGGGGGTAGGGTGGTAGGTGGCTGGCTGAGGGGGTAGGTTGGCTGGTAAGTGGGTGAGGGGATAGAATGGGTTGAGGGGTTGGGGACTCAAGGGGGATTTTGAGTAGTCAGAGGGGGTGTTGCTTGGAGGTCAGGGGGAGTGTAGTCAGGGTGACGGGGTCCAGTGGGGAGTGTGGGACAGTGAGGGAGGTGGGGTGGGGTGGGGTGGTGGGAAGTGATGGTCAGTAGTTTACTTACCCAGGAGTTTGAACTGGTTTTAATCCTTCTAACATTTCCTGGATAACTATTCTCATGAATCAGGACCATTCAAATCTCTGACTCGAACTCAGAGTTTTGGAGGATTCCAGACACAGAGGAATTACCCATCGGAAGTCCAAACGTCCCGGAGCAATTTCCGCATAGTCAGTGAGTCAGGATTTCTAAGGCATCCTCACCACATCTTGGGGTGTACCTCAGGGGTACGAACATTCGGTGATTTGAAGTTCTGGGCCTCAGTCTGTGAACGGACGGAGTTTGACCCCAGCTGGTAAAATGTTTCCACTGCATTTAGTAATGACTGAGCTTAACACCAAACAATGAAAATTACATTTGTGAATGATTTAAAATGACCAAGAATTAATTATACATGTGAGGATTGGTATGGCAACAGGACTTTAAAATATATTTATTTGCTCGTCATGTGGGCATCACTGGCTAGACCAGCATTTATTGCCCATCCCTAATTGCCTTTCAGAAGGTGGCGGTGAGCCACCTTCTTGAACCGCTGCAGTCCGTATGTTGCAGGACTACCCACAGTGCTGTTAGGAAGGCAGTTCCATGATTTTGACCCAGCGGCAGTGAAGGAACAGTGATAATAATAAAATCTTTACTGTCACAAGTCGGCTTAATTAACACTGCAATGAAGTTACTGTGACAAGCCCCTAGTCACCACACTCTGGCGCCTTTCGGGTACACAGAGGGAAAATTCAGAATGTCCAAATTACTTAACAGCATGTCTTTTGAAACTTGTGGGAGGAAACCGGAGCACCCGAAGGAAACCCACGCAGACACAGGGAAAACGTGCAGACTCCGCACAGACAATGGCCCAAGCCGGGAATTGAACCTAGGACCCTGGAGCTGTGAAACAACAGCGCTACCCACTGTGTAACCATGCTGCCCCCAATGTACAAACAGAACGCTGTGTGGCTTGGACGGGAACTTGCAGATGGTGGTGTTCCCATGCATCTGTTGCCCTTGTTCTTCCAGGTGGCAGGGGCCTTAGTTTGGAAAGTTTTGTTGAAGGAGCTGCAGTGCGTGTTGTAGACGGAGGAATGAATATTTTTAAAAATAGATTTAGAGTATCCAATTCTTTTTCTTTGAGGGAAAGAATGTTGATGGTGGTGGATGAGGTGCTGATCAAGCGGGCTGCTTCGTCCTGGATGGCATTGAGCTTTTTGAGTGTTATTGGAGCTGCACTCACCCAGGCAAGTGGAGAGTATTCTATCACACTGCTGACTTGTAGATGTTGGATGGACTATGGTGAATCAGGATTCAAGTAAGAATTCTCAGACTCTGACCTTCCATTGTAGGATCCAATATAAGTTTTCATCAGTCACTGATGGATCATTAGTAAGCAACTCTGAAAATGTGTTTGTGTTGCTGTTCAATACATTTCACTAACTTTGGTTAAAGAGTTGACTTGAGTTGAAGTTGTATTATATCTTGCATTGACAATTCTGGAAACACTAAATTGAGCCAGTAGGAACTTTAATGATATAGGGCGGGATTCTCCGATAACGCGGCAGAGTGCCCGCGCCGTCGTGAACGGCTTCGTATTTCACGACAGCGCGAAACGGCCGCGGACACAAGCGATTCAGGGCCCGAAAATGGGCTAGCAGCGGGGCCGCGCGAAACTCGGGGGGCATGGCGCAAAAGCAGCGTCATCATCGCGCGACGCTCGACTGACGCCGTGCACCATCATTTAAAGTTCACCATCCGCGCACAGGACCCAAGACAACGCGATGGCTGAGCCCCAACGAGCCGCTCCCAGGTTCCGTGACACAGACCTGGACACCCTGCTGGATGAGGTGGAAGAACGCAGGGCCATCCTCTGCCCAAGACTTGGGCATCGCCAACCGTCAAGCAGTGTGAGGCATGGCTGGCGTGAGGTTGGCACCACGGTCAGTGCTGTGGGGCACACCCCCCGCTCTGGGGACCATTGTAGGAAGAAGCTCCACAACCTCACGAGGGCAGCCAGGGTAAGTGCCTTGAGAGTGTCACCGGGTCACCCCCCCTCCCCCTCCCCCCCCTCCCCCTCCCCCTCCCCCCCCTCCCCCTCCCCCCTCCCCCCCTCCCCCTCCCCCCTCCCCCCCTCCCCCTCCCCCCCGCCCCGCCCCGCAGGATAAGACTGCTCACAACCATCGTGAGCGTACGAGAACCGGAGGGGGATCACCTGTGCTGCACCCCCTAACCGTACATGAGCAGAGGGCCCTGGACCTCGCTGGGGGATCCGCCACCGGGGAGCTGGCGTCATGCCAGGTCGGAGGCGCAGTAGCAAGTGAGACTGCCATGCATGGCTACCCCACCCCCCCCAGCCAGTCATCCCCCCCTCACACTGCCCCCTCCACCTCCTAACACCTCACCCGCACTCTCTGCCCCCTCCACCACCTAACCCCTCCCCCTCTAACCCATCCCCCTCACACTCTGCCCCCTCCACCCCTCCCCCTCCCCCTCACAGTGCCCCCTCCACCCCCTAACCCCTCCCCCCTCACAGTGCCCCTTCCACCCCATACCCCTCCCCCTCACACTCTAATCCCTCCCCCTCACTCTAACCCCTCCCCCTCACACTCTTCCCCCTCCACCCCCCAACCCCTCCCCCTCACACTCAGCCCCTTCCATCCCCTAACCCCTCAAACTCTGCCCCGTCCACCCCCTAACCCCTCCCCCTCTAACTCCTCCCCCTGACGCTCTGCCCCCTCCACCCCTAAACCCCTCCCCCTCCACTCTAACCCTCCCCCCTCACACTCTGCCCCCTCCGCCCTCGGACCCCTTCCCCCTCACAGTGCCCCCTCCACGACCGCACACCCGGCTCAGCGTGTCTAACGAACAACGCATCATTGTGTTCCCCAGGGCTATGGTCGTCTCGGACAAGACCCAGCCATCCTGCTGCAAGCTCAGCCGCACACAGGGACGCACGGCAGAGGGTGGAAGGAACACGTACAGGAGGGCCATCTTCTCCGTTCGGGACACTGGAGGGGGACGCACAGAGGACGGACAGAGACAACACCGAGGGACACAGGGAGGACAGTCAGGACAGTGATGGCCGTGACTCGCACCAAGATAGGGCCAACAGCCAGGACAGTGACAGGGAGAGGACGGGGACTGTGGACAGTGACGGCCAGATAGTCGACGGACACACCGGACACGGAACATGACATGGGCCGCGGGCGCCTTGCTTTGGTCCAAGAGCCGACCCAAGACACACCAGACCTGTGGGCAGATGAGGACCTCGAGTTTGTGGCACTGCTGTCACCCACAACATCCAACATCCCAGATACCCTCACCTCAGTTGGGCACATAAGTGATGAGGCTCCCGGGTCACGGACTGGTGCACACCACACAGCCGAGCCGGTCCAGCAGGTGGAGGTTGGAGCAGCCGAAGGGCTGAACGGTCGGAGTGCAGCCCAGGCCCAGCACCCAGCTGCCGTCCAGATGGTTCCCGGGTTCCTGGAATTACTGGACCCACCCAGAGACCCAATGCATATGGAGACCCAGGGACTGAACAACGGGATGACGGCTGTCTTCCAGCACCTGCAGACGCAGTTGGAGGAGTCCATCTGCGTCGAGGAGCAGGGATTGGTGCCGCTCATCTCAGCCACCCAGGCCGACACCGCACGGGTGGCGTCCGCGGTGGAGGCAATGGGGGAAACGGTTTCGACCAGTGGTCAGGTTCTGCAAGGCGTTGGGCTTCATGTGCACGCGTCATCCGTGGCCCAGGAGAGGGCTGCCCTCTCACAGGCAGCCATCTCCCAGAGCCAGCTGGACATTGCCACCGCGTTCCAGGTTCTGGCCCAGTCTCAGCAGGTCATGGCCCAGTCCCAGTAGTCCATCACGGAGAGTATCGGCCGCCGGGCGCATGTGCTGGATGGCGTAGCGCACTCAGAGGTAGAGGTTGTACAGTCCCTGATAGGGATGTTGCACTCCCTGGGCTCCGTCGCTGCGAATGCTCAGACCCTGGTCGATACCGCTGCAGGCCTCCAGGACTGGCAGCGCCAGTTGTCGGTGGTGCGACGGCGCATGTCTCCGATCGCACCTCCGTCCCACAGTGAGGCCCGGGGGCCACCGGGCTCCCCGAGGGAGGATGAGGTTCTGGGGCCCATTCCAGTAACTCCAGCAAGGGGGGTCCCTGAACACTTGGCTTCCCCCCGTTCCGTCCCTGGTGCATCTGGTGGGGAGCGGGCAGGACAGGGTGGCCCCATGCCATCCAGCACGCCCGCCGAGCAGCCTGGCCCATCGAAGCCGCCCCGCCCCAGGAAACGCGTGCCGACGGGGAGCCACGTCGCAGGGCGGGATTCTCAGCAGTCCGCCTCCACTTTTGCTGCGCCATCTGGGAATACACCTAGGCATAGTGGTACGGCCCGTAAGGCAAAGAAGTTAGACACGTAGTTAGTTGGCACGGGTGCAGGGCACAGCTTAGTTGTAGGGGCTAGGGCATCTGTCTGTGAATGTCACGATTAAAGTCAATGTTACACTGAATTTTGAAGACTCTATGCTATGTCCGGTGCCAGGGGGCTCGTGAGGGTGACCGAGTGGTGCTGGGGTTTACGTTCGGTGCAACAGTGATGCCGGGTGTGCGTTACCTCCCCAACCCAACCGAACACCGTCGTCCTCGGCACACCGACGCCAGCTACCCTACATGGGCATGTGATGGAATGTCCGTGACGAATACAGTGACTACCAAGGTGGAGGGTACAGCTATTGCCATGAGTCAGATTTTGTCTAACGAATCTGAGCTCACAGCTCATCGCAGAGCGGGCTGTCATCATTCAACGTGGCACTGATCACACCCGCTTACACATCATCAATGTAGTGCAATCCCGTAGTGCCGCAGTCGCAAGGTGATGTGGAATTGGCGCGGTGTGCGGTGGTGGGGGGGGATGCTGGGTGGTGCCCGTGTGCACGACTGACGGTGCAAGTGCCAGTGTTCAGCGAATCCCTCTCCTGCAGTGTGTGAACCTTGCGGCCACCAATGCCTGCCCTCGACGGTGCCGTCGTGCAGACTCCCGGCCATAACCAGCACCCGGGTCGTGTCTGTGCCCGGCGCACCCCCCCCCCCCCCCCCCCCCCTGATGCTCGTCATCTTCCTTCTCCTCGTTTGCGGATTCTCCGCTGCCATCAGGTTCTCCCTGTGCCTCCTCCACCAGGACATCTCCCCTCTGCATGGCAATGTTGTGCAGCGCACAGCAGACCACAACTATGCGACCGACCCTGTCGGGCCGGTACTGCAGAGCCCCTCTGGAGCGGTCCAGGCACCTGAATCGCATCTCCAGCAGGACGAAGCACCGCTCCACCACACCCCTGGTTGCTGAATGGGCCTCGTTGTATAGGGTCTCCGCTTTGGTCTGGGGCCTCCAGCTGGCGGGGCGGAAATCAGTCCGGTGCGGGCCTAGCCCCTCAAGGTTAGCGCTCGGCCCCTCAAGATGCAGAGGATTCCGCACCTTTGGGGCGGCGCGATGCCGGACTGATTTGCGCCGTTTTTGGCGCCGGTCGGCGGACATCGCGCCGATTACGGAGAATTTCGCTCCAGAAGTGGGCCACTTACTGAGCACCAGAAAGCCCTTTCTGAGAGAACTCATAGACAGCAGCTTTAGCAAGTGTGAAATAATCTGCTGAGTTCGCCTTGAAAATGCAATCTGACAACATTTTGATGCTCTTCTTGTGACATCGAAGTATCTGTCACAGGGGATGTGTGAAGGCTTTGATCAACAGCTACACATCAAATTAATTTTCCACTTTCTACCCTCTCAATGACACCCAGGGCTGAATTTTAATGTGCTGTAGTGAGTGGGGGTTGGCACTGAGGGAATTTTCAGCCTGCCCGCAATGAATGAAGACTGTGTGTGAGCAACTCCCTCTGGAGAAGCGAGCTGTCAGTTTCAATATGTTAACTGGTCACTTACAGCGAATGGCTTTTACAATTTAATTCTAACAATTAAACTGAGGTTTGCTGGATTCACCAGTGGAAGCAAGGTGGGAAATCAGTGGCAACTGTGTGGGCTGAAGAGATGACAGGGCATTGTGCAAATAGGTATGGAAGCCTCTTGCCTGCCTATATGAAACGTTCTGTGCACCCTTCTCATGTTGGGAGAAAATTGACAGCTTTGGTGGCTTGTACGTCAGATCTGCACTTTAGAACTCTGTCTATCAGATCAGTATGGGTACCACTTATGGGGCGGGATTCTCCGCCGGCGGGATTCTCCGTTTTGCCGGCGCCCGGGAGTTTCCCGACGACGTGGGGCTGCCCCAGAATGGGAAACCCCATTGACCGGCCGGCGTAACGGAGAATCCTGCCGGTGGGTCGGGGCAGAAAAGTGGCTCGGCGGGTTGGAGAATCCAGCTCATGTTGTGTGACTTTGTCTCAAATGAAGACTAGAAATAGCTGATGCGACCATCAATTCACTGAGATACGTTGAGAAGTAAACCGTGGTTTTAATCAGCTTACAACTGAGCCTGCCTGTGACCGGTACAACAATGAATGCGGCCCCGCAGGTCAGCTGCCTTTATACTTCCTGTAAGGGGTGGAGCCATGGGCGAGCTCGTACATACCCCGACATATCCCCCTGTGGGTGAAGCCGTACAATGGCCCATAGGTGGAGCCCACAGGGTTAACCACATAACGTAACATGATACAGCAGTACACTGGTGAATTAACAGTAGTTCCATTCACCACAATAGCAGCAACAAGAGTAGAAGAAATAGCAATAACCTGCTCCTCACAATCCTGCAGCTCTACAGGTGACAGGGGGTCAGCAGGGAGGGTCTACCCAATACACAAGCAGGGATTTTTCATATTGGAGCCTAAGTGCTCCCGCCAGCGGAGAATCATTGATGGTCTCTGCTGGAGCTAGAAGCAGCGCCAGGTAAGCAAGTCTCTCTTCTCTACTGTGCTATTTTAAGCATTGGGGGAGAGCTTGCAGGTTTATGTTGATATTGGGCAGGCATTTGAGTGAGCGGCCTTATATACCGAGATTCTGTGGTGGGCACCCCTCCCCCTGCTGACATGTAGGGGCATCCTTCCCCCCCACCCAGTCAAGGGATAATAGGTCATTCCTCCCCCCAACCCCACAGCATGCACCCATGAAAAAGAGCAAGTGAAAGCACTTAGTTCCTTTTGCTGTGGTGAGGAGCTGTTAGTCATAGCAAAGGTGTTTATAAACATTGTGTTTAGCACCAAAGCAGGGTAATTGAGATCAGTCAACCATGAAGGTAAGATAAATAAACAGACCCCGATGCAGCTGTGGAGACCATGGACTAATAAAACTGTCAATCACTGACTAGTGAAATGTACTGCTGTGAAATTGAATGGAAGTTTGCATTTCTAAGGCTGTCAAGGGATTTGAAGCCTTTTGAAGTGTGGTTGGCTTTTGACGAATCCTCTGATACTTGTAACAGTTGCTGCTTTAAACACTTTTGTCTAAGGCAGCAGATATTAAGGAAGGGCAAGTGAAAATGCAGTGATTTTCACTGTACTGCCTAGTCTACTCTTCAGATTTCAGGCAGGAGTATGCGATTGGGGCAGGGAGGTCTCTGATTGGGGGGGGCTCTCTGATTGGGGGGGGATCTGATGGGGAGTTCGGTGGAGGGGGTCGCGTCACCCACATGTGTGCGTGCTGTGGAAGGATGACCTGTTATGGATGCCCCTACTTGTCAGCAAGGTGGTGGGGGGCACCATTTGCGGTGTGGGGGAGAGGGACTTTTGGTGGACTTTGGGGGGCACCTCAGTTGTGCACTGATCTCTCTGACCTACCTCTGAGTCTACTGCATCTGGGCCATGCTTGGGCAACCTTGCACTAAAGCCCTCCTGGAGAATATCTCACTGTGGGAGTCGGTACATAATGGGAGTGGGGGATGGGGGTGGTGAATCAGGCTTCCAGCCCACTTATCAAATGGAAATGCATACAAATGACCGATGTGCATTCAATCCTCTGCCGGCGGAGGGTGGGTAGCGCGCTCAGTCCGGCGGCAAAGGATTGGAGCATCGCAATGGGTTGGTGGAAAACCTGTTTTGCCGTCGCCCCTCCACATCTGTCTAGTCAGGAATCCCATTCGGAGAATCCTGGCCACAGTGTCTAGAGGCATAGAAATAGGCTTCCTCAGAACACCAGTGTATTGTTTCCCATTGACCAGTTAGGTAAATAACAACTGCAGTGTTTATGTAACTACAATGTAGAGGCCAGTTCCAGGATCAAATTGATATAGAAACACATGCTTGCCAGGGTGATTCCCCCCACCCTGGCCCCTGCTTCGATATCTGGGTCACTTGGCTCTCCCTTAAAGGGCACAAACACCACAACTCCCCCTGTCTAAGTTATTTTATGCATCAATAATAATTAAGTCACATAGTCTGTATGATTAGAACATTGAACACATGAGGCGGGATTCTCTGATTCTGAAGCTACGTGTTGACACCGTCGGAAACGCCCGGCCTCAGAATCAGCAATTTTGGCCTCTACAGGGGGCCAGCACGGCAATGGAGCGACCCTCACCGCTCCAGCTGCTGATCCCGGCGTCAACTGGGCGCTGCGGGGTCCGCGAATGCGCAGTGGCACCGGCGCCAATGCGTGCATACGCAGTGGCTCCCTTCACCGCGCCAACCCCGACGCAACATGGCGGAGGGCTACAGGGACCGGCGCTACAGGGACCTTCCATGCGGAGGTCGTGCCGGCTAAATGTAGGTTAGAACGGCGCCGGCGGGACTCAAACTTTTTGTTGCAGAGAATCGCGTCCTGACGTCGGGGCAGCATGGCGGATTCGCGCTGGTCGCGCCGATTCTCCGGCCCGGCCCCGGGCTGAGAGAATCCCGCCCACGCAATCAATCCATCATAAATTGAGTCTTTCAGGTGGCTTCTGATTTCTAGTGGAGCGGCGTAACTCCACTGTCGGGGGCCCTCCACTGTGGTGCTTTCTGCAGAACTCACTACACCCGGCATCTCCTCAGGTACGGGAAACTCAGCTTCATCCATTTCCATGGGGACGACAGACTCGCCGGTCACAGGCTGGCTTTGTACTTCACTACTTCGATAGTCAACAGCATTTCCTGCTGGCAACATGTTTCAGGTGGTAGTGCTGGCTGCTGGGACATCTCTCATCCTCGTAAATGGTCTACATGCTTCCGGATGATTCTTCCTCATATTCACTTCATGAGACAAAAAATCTGTTTATGATACAAGAACTCCTGGGACTCAACTCGAGCTGCTTCCGCGATTTCTGACATATGCTGCCTACTCCACTGAAAACCACCTTGTTGATTTTTCTTCTGACTAGCGTCTAACATCCCCAGCAAATTTGGAAACGCCAGGTTTAGTCAGGTCCTAAGATGCTGGGCCATCAACAACTCTGCTGGCGGCACTCTGGTTGTAGAGTGCAGAGTAGTTCTATAGCCTAGAAGGAACCATGAGATTCTGGTTGCCCCAGATTGCTTCTTAAGACCTGTCTTGAAAGTTTGCACTGATCGTTCAGCCAGTCCTTTGGATGCTGGGTGGTAAGGCGCAGTCCTGATGTGTTCGATACTATTTAAGGAGGTAAAACTTGGAAATTCAGCACTCGTGAACGATGTTCCATTATCCGACACTATGACTTCAGGTCGAAAAACACTGACATAATTTCTCAATTGTGGTGTGCAATGTTGTAGACATTTTTCCAAATACTTCCATCCACTTTGAATGGATATCAACAGGGAGCAAAAACATTGGGCTGGATTAGTGGTCGCCGATGCTAAAATCGCACTCGCCGAATGACCGGAGAACTCAAGTTTATGACCGAATTGCGGGTGGTGCTGCTTTCGCGATGCTCCGCCCCTCCACAGCGGCGGCGTGCTCACAGAGTCTCTCATGGGTCTCTCATGGTCTCACCCATCGGGAACTCGGCATGGTGGCTGTGGACTCAGTCCAGCGCTGCCACAGTCAGGGAGGGGCGATCTGCGAGCACGGCGGGCATTATTCGGGGCTGGGGGCAGCGGGGGGGGGGGGGTCCGGGGCGCGCGAGCCAGCCGAAGGGGGGAGCTATTTCGTGGGCCGGGGCCGCGAGCAGCCTCCGCCATGAAGCACAACGCGGTCGCTGCAGGCTGCAGCCGTGCGCATGCACGGCCACGGACTCGGCAATTCTCCGGGGCGTATCGGCAGCTACAGCCGGGTGCTCTACGCTGCCATCCTGCTAGCCCCCAGCAAAACGAGGAATCGGTGGCTGTTTTGCGCCAGTTTTCCTGGAGTAAAACGTCACCGTTCCCACGCCGGTGTGGGGACATAGACCGAGAATCGGAGACTCCAGCCCATTGTGCCCAAGAAAGGTCCCACATAATCAACATGATCTCGTACCCATGGCTGTCTCAGCCATACCCAAGGGCACGGACGGGTGTCAGCAGGCAACCTTTGCTGCATTTGGCACTGTTCACTGCGCTTCACTGGACTCCCAATGTCGGTATCGATGCCAGACCGCCATACATAACTCCTGGTGAGCATCCTCATCTTAGATATACCCGGAGGGGCACTGTGCATTTAGGCTAGGAGCAACTCCCTTCCTGGTACAGGGACGTCTACTCTTGCTCCCCAAAGTGCCATCTACGCAACTTAATTCATCCTTTCGTATATAGTTTGGTTTCATCTCTTCAGAAGCTGGTTCACAGGCCCAACCTCTTAGTATCCTGTGTCTCACTTTAGACAATAGCAGATCCCTGATGGTCCAATACTTGATTTGCTGCATCAAAATTGGCTACGTGTGCAAGAAATTCTTTTTATAAAAAATATATTTATTCAAATTTTTCAACAAATTTTCAACAAACCCCCCCCCCCCCCCAACAAAAAGAAACAAGAACACAACAATCAGAAATGAGACATTGGATTTCCCCCATATACAATAACCCCCCATGTAACAGTTAAAAACACAAATAGGGAACCCCCCCCCCACCTTCACCCAAATGCCACCCCAAAAGAAACCTCCCCTCCATCCCCCCCACCCTTGGGCTGCTGCTGCTGCTGACCTCCTCCTAACGCTCCGCGAGATAGTCTAGGAACGGTTGCCACCGCCTGAGGAACCCCTGCACAGACCCTCGCAAGGCAAACCTTATCCTCTCCAGCTTGATGAACCCTGCCATGTCATTGATCCAAGCTTCCACACTAGGGGGCTTCGCATCTTTCCATAGTAGCCGGGCTACCAGGGACGCAAAGGCCAAAATACTGGCCTCTTTCGCCTACTGCACTCCCGGCTCGTCCGATACCCCCAAATAATGCCAATCCCCAGCTCGGCTTGACCCGGGCGTTCACCACCTTCGACATAGTCCTCGCAAAACCCCTCCAAATCCCATCCAGCGTTGAGCACGACCAGAGTATATGGACGTGATTTGCCGGGCTCCCCGAGCACCTCCCACATCTGTCCTCCACCCCAAAGAACCTACTCAACCTCGCCCCTGTCATATGCTCTCTGTGAGTAACTTTGAAATGTATTAGGCTGAGCCTGGCGCAAGAGGAGGAAGAATTAACCCTACTCAGAGCCTCAGCCCACAAACCCTTATTTATCTCCTCCCCAAGCTCCTCCTCCCACTTGCCCTTTAACTCCTCCACCGAGGCCTCCTCCTCTTCCTTCAGCTCCTGGTAAATCGCCAAAACCTTGCCTTCTCCAACCCATACACCCAAAATCACCCTGTCCTGAACCCCAAGTGCCGGAAGCAGCGGGAATTCCCTCACCTGCCGCCTCACAAACGCCCTCACTTGCATGTACCTGAAAGTGTTTTCCGGGGGTAGCCCAAACTTCTCCTGCAGCGCCCCTTGGCTTGCAAATGTCCCATCGATGAACAGGTCCCCCATTCTTCTAATCCCTGCCCAATGCCAGCTCCGAAACCTCCCATCCATCCTTCCCGGGACAAACTGATGATTCTCCCGAATCGGGGACCAAACCGAGGCTCCCACCTCACCCCTGTGTCACCTCCACTGCCCCCAGATCTTCAGCGTCGCGCCACCACCGGACTCGTGGTGTACCTTGTCGGCGAGAGTGGCAGCGGTGCCGTCACCAGTGCCCTCAGGCTCGTGCCCACACAGGACGCCATCTCTAGCCTCTTCCACGCCGCCCCCTCTCCCTCCATTACCCACTTACGGATCATCGCCACATTGGCTGCCCAATAATAGCCACACAAATTCGGCAGCGCCAGCACCCCCCTGTCCCTGCTATGCTCCAGAAACACTCTCTTCACCCTCAGGGTCTTATTCGCCCACACAAATCCCATGATGCTCCTGCTTACCCGTTTGAAAAATGCCTTGGGGATCATAATAGGAAGGCACTGGAACACAAAGAGAAACCTCGGGAGGACCGTCATTTTGACTGACTGCACCCTACCCGCTAGTGAGAGTGGCAGCATATCCCATCTTTTAAAATCCTCCTCCATCTGCTCCACCAACCGCATCAAATTGAGCTTGTGCAGGATCCGTAGGTACCGAAAGCTCCTTTCCGCTCTCTTCAGCGGTAGCTTGTCTATCCCCCTTCCCTGGTCCCCTGAATGCACCACAAAGGGCTCACTCTTCCCTACGTTGAGTTTATACCCCGAAAAGTCCCCAAACTCCCTAAGGATCCACATGACCTCCGCCATCCCCTCCACTGGATCCACCACATACAACAACAGGTCGTCGGCATACAATGACACCTGGTGTTCCTCTCCTCCCCGGACCAGTCCCCTCCATTTCCTGGACTCCCTCAGTGCCATGGCCAGCGGTTCAATTGCCAGTGCAAACAACAAGGGGGATAAGGGGCACCCCTGCCTCGTCCCCTGGTACAGCCGAAAGTACTCCGACCTCCGCCGGTTCGTAGCCACACTCGCCACAGGGGCTCTATATAGCAGCCTGACCCAACTGATAAACCCCTCACCGAACCCAAATCTTCGCAACACTTCCCAAAGATACTCCCACTCCACCCGATCAAAGGCCTTCTCCGCGTCCATAGCAGCCAGTACCTCCGCTTCCCCCTCCACCGAGAGCATCATAATCACATTGAGGAGCCTCCGCACATTTGTATTTAGCTGCCTACCCTTCACAAATCCCGTCTGGTCCTCATGATCACCCCCGGGACACAGTCCTCAATTCTCGTAGCCAGCACCTTCGCCTGCAACTTAGCGTCAACATTGAGGAGCGAGATCGGTCTATATGACCCACATTGCAATGGATCCTTGTCCCGCTTCAAGATCCAAGAAATCAGCGCCCTGGACATTGTCGGGGGCAAGGTCCGCCCTCCCTCACCTTATTAAAAGTCCTCACTAGCAACGGGCCCAGCAGGTCCACGTATTTCCTGTAGAATTCATCCGGGAACCCACCCGGCCCCGGGGCCTTGCCCGCCTGCATGCTCCCCAATCCTTCAACCAGCTCCTCTAGCCCAATCGGCACCCTCAAACCAGCCACCGCCTCCTCCTCCACCCTCGGGAACCTCAGCTGATCTAGGAATCGTCGCATCCCCGCTCCCCGCGCTGGTGGCTCAGACCTGTACAGATCCCCATAGAAGTCCCCAAATACCTCGTTTATTCTCACCGCACTCCGCACTGTATTCCCCCCTCAATCCTTAACTCCACCAATCTCCCTCGCTGCCTCCCTCTTACGAAGCTGATGTGCCAGCGTCCGACTCGCCTTCTCCCCATACTCATACATCGCCCCCTGCGCTCTCCTCCACTGTGCCTCTGCTTTCCCCGTGGTCAACAGGTTCAATTCCGTCTGGAGGTTCCGTCGCTCCCGAAGTAGCCCCTCCTCGGGGGCCTCTGCATACCTCCTGTCCACCCTTAAACTCTCCCCCACCAACCTCTCCCTCTCCCTCCCCTCTCTCTTCTCCCTGTGGGCCCTAATGGAGATTAGCTCTCCCCTGACCACCACCTTCAACGCCTCCCAGACTACCCCCACCTGCACCTCGCCGTTGTCATTGGCCTCCAAATATCTTTCAATACACCCACGCACCCGCCCGCACACCCCCTCATCCACCAACAGTCCCACATCAAGGTGCCACAGCGGGCGCTGGTCCCTCTGGGCGCTGATGTGGCAGAAAGCGTCATAGATAGCAGTTATATAAATGTGGTCACACCCAAGGTGCAGGCAGAGAAATGGGTGACCACCAGAAAGGGCAGGCAGTCAGTGCAGGAATCCCCTGTGGTTGTCCCCCTCTCGAACAGGTATACCCCTTTGGATACTGTCGGGGGGGATAGCCTATCAGGGGAAAACAGCAGCAGCCAGAGCAGTGGCACCACGGCTGGCTCTGATGTTCAGAAGGGAGGGTCAAAGCGCAGAAGAGCAATAGTAATAGGGGACTCTATAGTCAGGGGCACAGATAGGCGCTTCTGTGGACGTGAAAGAGACTCCAGGATGGTATGTTGCCTCCCTGGTGCCAGGGTCCAGGATGTCTCCGAATGTGTACAGGGCATCCTGAAGGGGGAGGGCAAACAGGCAGAGGTCGTTGTACATATTGGTACTAATGACATAGGCAGGAAGGGGCATGAGGTCCTGCAGCAGGAGTTCGGGGAGCTAGGCAGAAAGTTAAAAGACAGGACCTCTAGGGTTGTAATCTCGGGATTATTCCCTGTGCCACGTGCCAGTGAGGCTAGAAATAGGAAGATAGAGCAGCTAAACACGTGGCTAAACAGCTGGTGTAGGAGGGAGGGTTTCCGTTATCTGGACCACTGGGAGCTCTTCCGGGGCAGGTGTGACCCTTATAAGGACGGGTGGCATCTAAACCGGAGACGCATAAATATCCTGGCCGCGAGGTTTGCTAGTGTCACACGCGAAGGTTTAAACTAGTATGGCAGGGGGGTGGGCACGGGAGCAATAGGTCAGAAGGTGAGAGCATTGAGGGAGAACTAGGGAATAGGGACAGTGGGGCTCTGAGGCAGAGCAGACAGGGAGAAGTTGCTGAACACAGCGGGTCTGGTGGCCTGAAGTGCATATGTTTTAATGCAAGAAGTATTACGGGTAAGGCAGATGAACTTAGAGCTTGGATTAGTACTTGGAACTATGATGTTGTTGCCATTACAGAGACCTGGTTGAGGGAAGGGCAGGATTGGCAGCTAAACGTTCCAGGATTTAGATGTTTCAGGCAGGATAGAGGGGGATGTAAAAGGGGAGGCGGAGTTGCACTACTGGTTCGGGAGAATATCACAGCTGTACTGCGGGAGGACACCTCAGAGGGCAGTGAGGCTATATGGGTAGAGATCAGGAATAAGAAGGGTGCAGTCACAATGTTGGGGGTTTACTACAGGCCTCCCAACAGCCAGCGGGAGATAGAGGAGCAGATAGGTAGACAGATTTTGGAAAAGAGTAAAAACAACAGGGTTGTGGTGATGGGAGACTTCAACTTCCCCAATATTGACTGGGACTCACTTAGTGCCAGGGGCTTAGACGGGGCGGAGTTTGTAAGGAGCATCCAGGAGGGCTTCTTAAAACAATATGTAGACAGTCCAACTAGGGAAGGGGCGGTACTGGACCTGGTATTGGGGAATGAGCCCGGCCAGGTGGTAGATGTTTCAGTAGGGGAGCATTTCCGTAACAGTGACCACAATTCAGTAAGTTTTAAAGTACTGGTGGACAAGGATAAGAGTGGTCCGAGGATGAATGTGCTAAATTGGGGGAAGGCTAATTATAACAATATTAGGCGGGAACTGAAGAACATAGATTGGGGGCGGATGTTTGAGGGCAAATCAACATCTGACATGTGGGAGGCTTTCAAGTGTCAGTTGAAAGGAATTCAGGACCGGCATGTTCCTGTGAGGAAGAAGGATAAATACGGCAATTTTCGGGAACCTTGGATAACGAGAGATATTGTAGGCCTCGTCAAAAAGAAAAAGGAGGCATTTGTCAGGGCTAAAAGGCTGGGAACAGACGAAGCCTGCGTGGAATATAAGGAAAGTAGGAAGGAACTTAAGCAAGGAGTCAGGAGGGCTAGAAGGGGTCACGAAAAGTCATTGGCAAATAGGGTTAAGGAAAATCCCAAGGCTTTTTACACGTACATAAAAAGCAAGAGGGTAGCCAGGGAAAGGGTTGGCCCACTGAAGGACAGGGAAGGGAATCTATGTGTGGAGCCAGAGGAAATGGGCGAGGTACTAAATGAATACTTTGCATCAGTATTCACCAAAGAGAAGAAATTGGTAGATGTTGAGTCTGGAGAAGGGTGTGTAGATAGCCTGGGTCACATTGAGATCCAAATGGACGAGGTGTTGGGTGTCTTAAAAAATATTAAGGTAGATAAGTCCCCAGGGCCTGATGGGATCTACCCCAGAATACTGAAGGAGGCTTGAGAGGAAATTGCTGAGGCCTTGACAGAAATCTTTGGATCCTCACTGTCTTCAGGGGATGTCCCGGAGGACTGGAGAATAGCCAATGTTGTTCCTCTGTTTAAGAAGGGTAGCAAGGATAATCCAGGGAACTACAGGCCGGTGAGCCTTACTTTAGTGGTAGGGAAATTAAACAAAGAACAAAGAAATGTACAGCACAGGAACAGGCCCTTCGGCCCTCCAAGCCCGTGTCGACCATGCTGCCCGACTAAACTACAATCTTCTACACTTCCTGGGTCCGTATCCCTCTATTCCCATCCTTTTCATGTATTTGTCAAGATGCCCCTTAAATGTCCCTATTGTCCCTGCTTCCACTACCTCCTCCGGTAGCGGGTTCCAGGCACCCACTACCCTCTGCGTAAAAAACTTGCCTCGTACATCTACTCTAAACCTTGCCCCTCTCACCTTAAACCTATGCCCCATAGTAATTGACCCCTCTACCCTGGGGAAAAGCCTCTGACTATCCACTCTGTCTATGCCCCTCATAATTTTGTATACCTCTATCAGGTCTCCCCTCAACCTCCTTCGTTCCAGTGAGAACAAACCGAGTTTATTCAACCGCTCCTCATAGCTAATGCCCTCCATACCAGGCAACATCCTGGTAAATCTCTTCTGCACCCTCTCTAAAGCCTCCACATCCTTCTGGTAGTGTGGCGACCAGAATTGAACACTATACTCCAAGTGTGGCCTAACTAAGGTTCTATACAGCTGCAACATGACTTGCCAATTCTTATACTCAATGCCCCGGCCAATGAAGGCAAGCATGCCGTATGCCTTCTTGACTACCTTCTCCACCTGTGTTGCCCCTTTCAATGACCTGCGGACCTGTACTCCTAGATCTCTTTGACTTTCAATACTCCTGAGGGTTCTACCATTCACTGTATATTCCCTACCTGCATTAGATCTTCCAAAATGCATTACCTCACATTTGTCCGGACTGGACTGGATTACTGGAGAGAATTCTTCGAGACAGGATCTACGCCCATTTGGAAGCAAATGGACGTATTAGTGAGAGGCAGCATGGTTTTGTGAAGGAGAGGTCGTGTCTCACTAACTTGATAGAGTTTTTCGAGGAGGTCACTAAGATGATTGATGCAGGTAGGGCAGTGGATGTTGTCTATATGGACTTCAGTAAGTCCTTTGACAAGGTCCCTCATGGTAGACTAGTACAAAAGGTGACGTCACATGGGATCAGGGGTGAGCTGGCAAGGTGGATACAGAACTGGCTAGGTCATAGAAGGCAGAGAGTAGCAATGGAAGGATGCTTTTCTAATTGGAGGGCTGTGACCAGTGGTGTTCCACAGGGATCAGGCTGGGACCTTTGCTGTTTGTAGTATATATAAATGATTTGGAGGAGAATGTAACTGGTCTGATTAGTAAGTTTGCTGACGACATAAAGGTTGGTGGAATTGTGGATAGCGATGAGGACTGTCAGAGGATACAGCAGGATTTAGATTGTTTGGAGACTTGGGCGGAGAGATGGCAGATGGAGTTTAATCCGGACAAATGTGAGGTAATGCATTTTGGAAGGTCTAATGCAGGTAGGGAATCTACAGTGAATGGTAGAACCCTCAAGAGTATTGAAAGTCAAAGAGATCTAGTACAGGTCCACAGGTCACTGAAAGGGGCAACACAGGCGGAGAAGGTAGTCAAGAAGGCATACGGCATGCTTGCCTTCATTGGCCGGGGCATTGAGTATAGGAATTGGCAAGTCATGTTGCAGCTGTATAGAACCTTAGTTAGGCCACACTTGGAGTATCGTGTTCAATTCTGGTCGCCACACTACCAGAAGGATGTGGAGGCTTTAGAGAGGGTGCAGAAGAGATTTACCAGAATGTTGCCTGGTATAGAGGGCATTAGCTATGAGGAGCGGTTGAATAAACTCGGGTTTGTTCTCACTGGAACGAAGGAGGTTGAGGGGCGACCTGATAGAGGTCTACAAAATTATGAGGGGCATAGACAGAGTGGATAGTCAGAGGCTTTTCCCCGGGGTAGAGGGGTCAATTACTAGGGGCATAGGTTTAAGGTGAGAGGGGCAAGGTTTAGAGTAGATGTACGAGGCAAGTTTTTTACGCAGAGGGTAGTGGGTGCCTGGAACTCGCTGCTGGAGGAGGTGGTGGAAGCAGGGATGATAATGACATTTAAGGGGCATCTTGACAAATACATGAATAGGATGGGAATAGAGGGATACGGACCCAGGAAGTGTAGAAGATTGTAGTTTAGTCGGGCAGCATGGTCGGCACGGGCTTGGAGGGCCGAAGGGCCTGTTCCTGTGCTGTACATTTCTTTGTTCTTTGTTCTTTTGTTCTCTCCTCCCCCAACTCCAGCTCCACCCAATGCGGGGTGTGGTCCGAGATGGCTATGGCCGAATATTCCGTTCCCTTCACTTTCGGGATTAGCGACCTACTCAAAACAAAAAAATCTATCCGGGAGTAGGCTCTATGGATGTGGGAAAATAAGGAAAATTCCCTGGCCAGCAGCCCGGCAAACCTCCATGGATCCACTCCCCCCATCTGGTCCATAAACCCCCGAGCACCTTGGCCGCAGCCGGCCTCTTACCCGTCCTGGACCTAGAACTGTCCAGTGCTGGGTCCAGCACCGTATGAAGCTTCCTACCTCCAGATCCGGAATCCGACCCAGCATGCATTTCATAAATCCGGCATCATCCCAATTCGGGGCATATACGTTCACCAGTACCACCCGCACCCCCTGCAACACCATCACATATCGACCTCCATTATCCATTACAATATTCAGTGCCTCGAACGACACCCGCTTCCCCACCAGTATTGCAACCCCTCTGTTCTTCGCATCCAGCCCTGAATGAAAGACCTGCCCTACCCATCCCTTTCTTAGCCTAACCTGATCTGCCACCTTCAGATGTGTCTCCTGGAGCATAGCCACGTCTGCCTTCAGTCCCTTTAAGTGCGCGAACACCCGGGCCCTCTTGACCGGCCCGTTCAGGCCCCTCACATTCCAAGTTATCAGACGGATCAGGGGGCTACTCGCCCCCGCCCCTGCCGACTAGCCACCTCCTTTTCTAGGCCAGACACGTGCCTGCGCCTCCCGCTCCCTCCAGTCCCCCAGGCGGCGGACCCCCGCCCCGACTACCTCTCCTACACTCAGCTCCCCTTTGGCCAATGCAGCAGCAACCCAGTTCCCCGCCCCCCCCCCCCCCGCTAGATCCTCATCTCGCCATTTTGCTCCCCCCATGACACTCCCGTAAGTCAGCTGACCCCGGCCTCTCCCGCCATTCCATCGAGCCCCCAGTGTGAGAATCCCCCCACCCCTTGGCAGTCAGTGTGCGCTCCACTCCAGCACCGCCCTTCCCCCCCCCCCCCGGCCCCGCCCTCATCTTTCCCTAACACTGGAAAACGCCCGCGCTTTCCTGAGCCGGCCCCGCCCCCTCTGGCACAGCTCTTTTTTGCGGCCTTACCCCAACTCCCCATCCCCGGGCCTCCACCCCCCCCTCTTCCTCCGTGGGGCCCTGCCCCTCCAACACCGATGCCCACACTCTCCCACAGCCCCCACATTAAATCCATTCACCCATCCCCACCCAGCACTCAAACAAAAAGAACATTCCCCAAACGCAGTAAACACAGTAAACATCCCCCCACGACAAACCCTCAATTTGAGTCCAACTTTTCAGTCTGGATAAAGTTCCATGCCTCAACAGGCGTTTCAATATAGCGGTGCCGATCTTGGAACGTGGCCCACAATCGCGCTGGCTGCAGCATCCCGAACTTCACCCCCTTCCGATGGAGCACCGCCGTAGTCCAGTTGAAACCAGCCCTCTTCTTAGCCACCTCCGCACTCCAGTCCTGGTAAATTCGGATCTCCGTGTTCTCCCACCTGCTGCTCCGCTCTTTTTTGGTCCATCTCAGGACACACTCTCTGTCCATAAAGTGGTGGAACCTCACCACTACAGCCCTTGGCGGCTTGTTGGCTTTGGGTCTCCTTGCCAGGACCCGATGAGCCCCATCCAGCTCCAGGGGCCTCGGGAAAGCTCCCGCGCCCATCAGCGAATTGAGCATCGTTCTCATTTGTGCCCCGGCATCGGGCCCCTCCACTCCTTCAGGGAGACCCAGTATCCAAAGATTCTTCCTCCTCGACCTATTCTCCAGGTCCTCGAATTTTTCCGCCCACCTCTTGTGCAGCGCCTCGTGCGCCTCCACCGCCAGGCCCAAGATCTCGTCCTCGTTCTCCGAGGCTTTTTGCCGCACCTCCCGGATCTCCGCCCCTTGGGCCTTCTGGGTCTCCACAAGCTTCTCAATCGCCGCCTTCATTGGCGCCAGCATTTCTGTCCTCAGCTCCTCAAAGCAGCGTTTAAGAAACTCCTGCTGCTTCTGCGACCACTGCGCCCACGCTGCTTGGTCGCCACCCGCCGCCATCTTGCTTTTCCTCCCTCGCACCTTTCGCTGCACCAGGATCATTTTTTTAACCGCTCCACTTCTGGTCCAATCCATATAATGTCGGGGGGACCTTGCTGTCACCTTCCCACACTGGAAGCCGTCGAACAATTGCCATTGGGATCCCTCTGAAGAGCCCAAAGGTTCCCAGCGGGAGTTGCCGAACATGCGATCTAATTAGGCATAGCCGCAACCGGAAGTCGTGTAACAAAGTCCTGTGGTACTGGGGGAGGTGCTACACTCTCTGGTAAAGACAGGCGGCTAAGCACATCCATACATTCCACCAACAGAAAGCAATTCTGACAACCAAGTATCACTTTTACAGAATCCCCAGTGCTCGAAGTCAATTACTGTGTAACCCTTCATTACAAGTGAAAAAGCCACTTGCCAGCCAGCATCATGGGAAAGTAGTGGAAACAAATATTAATTATGTGGCTCAAAAATAAATACAGAAACTTGACATTTTAACATTGTTTAACCCACACACATGCATATTTTACTGCAACTGCAAATCTTTATTCTTCTTCCTCCCAGCACTTCCACATGGTGCAATTCCTTTGGCTTCAACAGAGGTGGAGGCATGCAGCTCAGATCCCTGCCTCCTGAGATGCTCTTGGCTGATGTTCGCTTGGCTTCAGAGCCCATGACACCCCTGGCAAAGACTGCTCTACCTGCGCAGGGACAGATTCTGCCATCAGGCCATGAGGTAACATGTGGTGTACTGACTGGGGGATGGGGGTTCACGATTGGCAATTTCAGCCAAATCTTCACTTCCATGTCCCCCTTCAAGATCATCATGCTCATGAGTCTTCCCTGCTAGCTAGGAGCTGGAGTACACATTGCTGCAGATCAGTGGGACAATGAAAGGCCAAGGTTAGGATTTCATTTACCCTAATTAAGGTGTAATTCATAGCTTGCAAGCCATTGCTGAAGCTTGTATACACACTTTTGACTGCTGCATTTGATGCTCCATGCCCCATCTTTCCATGGCAAAGACGTCATTGCAAATGGCTGCAACATTCGTGAAGTGGACTCCTCCAATTTCTCTGCAAGCACACATCGTGTGGCTGCCAGCACATTGTACATTCCCTGCTGCTGCTCCAGAAATACCATCTTCAGTGATAGCCCGAGATTCAATACCTGCTTCCAGCCGAGTGGAGTTGGAACATCCTGTGCTTCCAATGTGGATGTTCCATTGCTGTCTCTGTGTTTACCATCTGCTTTTACTCATTTGTGACGTGTCAGTCCTCAAGTGAAAACCCACCCATCTTCCTCAACAGTCCAACTGAAGAGTGAGTGTCTGAGCTGATGGATGGTCTGCGTGAGTCCTGTGATGGGACACCCTCAGAATGAGGGACTTCCCCTGAGGAGTAATCAACGCCCTCTTTTGGGATGGTCAAAGGAAGGTTCTTTTGGGGGTGGGCGGTAAAAGGCAGAATTTAGAATCATCAAGGTAAGAACATTTAAGTGATCATATTTCATTCACAACTCACATCACATCGACATGAGTGAATGTTCAATGCCCTGTGGCTGCCTGATATTTAATTTTGTGAGCAGGTCATGCAGAGTCCCCAGCTCCCCATCACTGACAGCCAAGCACATTGAGAGATGGCTGGAGGGCCACTTCCGGTTGTCTGCCTCATGTCCTGTGATCTCTTTCCACCACAAAGGGATAGAGACAGATGAGTGGGAATAATAGCATGTGCTAAATGGATGGAGAGCATTTGTTGAGGGCAACGATGAAAGAGGCATGAAATTGAAAAATGAGAATATCAGTGATGGATGGACAAATTGGGATGTGAGGAAGTGCATATAGATGGAGGTCAAGCTGCTGTGAGGTGTGGTGTGCTGGACTTGGCCCGAGAAGGCAGGCTAAGGGGTGAATGGTGAAACTTACAATTGCTTTATTTTTTTCATGGAATATGGATGTTGCTGGCTAGGCCAGCATTTATTTCCCATCCCTAATCACCCTTGAGAAGGTGGTGGTGATATAAAACCATAAATGCCTAAATAAAATGTTTGTTAAAAAAAGGTGGTGGTGAGCTGCCTTCTCGAACCGCTGTAGCCCATGTGGTGTAGGTACACCCACAGTGCTGTTAGTGAGGGAGCTTCAGGATATTGACCCAGCGATATTGAAGGAACAGGGATATATGTTCAAGTCACGATGGTGTGAGACCTGGAGGGGAACTTACCATACACCTGCTAACCTTGTCCTTCTAGCTAGCAGAAGTCACGGATTTGGATGGTGCTATCAAAGGAGGCTTGCTGAGTTGTTACAGTGCATCTTATCGATGATAGACACTGCTACCACTGTGTGTCAGGGTGTAGGTGCATTTGTCCATGCACTCACCTTCCCTGACTTCATTAACCACTAGCAACAATGAATCCATGAGCATGGCACTTGGTTCCTGCTGCTGACCTCGCGGAAAACTTCCAGTTTAGCTTTCTTTGTTTTGCCCGCAATCATAGGAACATAGGAATTAGGAGCAGAAGTAAGCAATTCAGCCCTTCGAGCCTGCTCCACCATTCAGTCAGATCATGGCTGTTCGCTTCCTGATCTCAAAGCCACCTCCCTACCTGTTCCTCATATCCTTTTAACCCATTTTCTGTCAGAAATATATTTATCTCCCTCTTAACCATTTAATGATTTGGACTCCACCACAATATGGGGCAGCGAGATCCACAAATTCACCACCCTCTGTGAGAAGTAGTGCCTCCTCATCTCAGTTTTAAATCTACCGCCTCGCAACAAAGTCTTCTTCCTTTTGTACATTACAAGGGTTCTTACAGCCATCAGTATCACATTCAGGACAATGCCAATATAACAAGGTACAATTTTTGAACATGTGGATTCTATTCTGCTAATGCTCTCTGTTGTGTTCCCAACTCCAAAATCCACCAAATTGTAAGGTTGGAGTGTCCCTTTAAATATTGGAGTTGAAATCGGCTCATGTGGGTTGTCATCACATCTGCTTTCCCTGATGTGGTGAGGAAACTTGGAAATTATATGGTAATACAGTGGCTGGGTTAAAGAGCCTCAACATGCTTTTATATTATCACTCTTGTACCAACGATTATCCAAAATATCTTTGGTTTTACCCAACACAGGATGCAACTGCATTTCTGAGTTCTTTAAAGTAAAAGATACAACACAACCTACAGGAGTAGGTTATTTGGAGTCTATAACAATGTGGAAGAACTCCAACTTAATTGGATAACGTGGACATGTTTAACCTTTTAGAATGGATTTTTAAAAATGTTAGATGAAAGCAAGCATTTCAACGTGAAAAATCCCTTAACTGTGACGTGGGCCTCAATGCAAATCACAGTTACTGGCTGAACTCGGGTCTGATGGTTGTGTATCACTTCCTTTGAGATGGGTATCTGTAGCGCAATAGTATTCTAAGAGAATTGCCTATTGTTAGATCAACAAAATCTCTCCTTCCAGGTCAAAGTCAGTTCTTGTCAGCTGCTGTATTTCATAACCTACCATTTACCAGAAATGTATAAAAAGAGCCACTTGTAAACTCACTCCCAGTGAGTTCTTCCAGTGAGCCAGAGAGAAGACAGAGCCAGGAGTGAGACACAGCTAAGAGTGAGTTTGGGAATTTGAATTGAGGTGGGAATTGAATTGAATTGAATTGAATCAGTAAGGCAGATCCTTTTAAATTTCAGGAGTTTAAATTAATTTAAATTAAGCTAGTATTGTGCAGTGTAGGTTAACAAGGGCTGCCCACCCACTCACATAACTGGTTGGCAGTTAAGTGTCAGTCACTTTAATCTACTTTGATCTAAATGCAGGTGGGGGAGGGGAGTCAATTCAGGACAGTTTAAAAAGAGCCACTTGTAAACTCACTCCCAGTGAGTTCTCCCAGTGAGACAGAGAAGACAGCCAGGAGTGAGACAGCAAAGAGTGAGTTTGGGAATTTGAATCGAGGGGAGAGTTCAAAGCTGGGTGGGGAGGAAGTGCTTTTTGTGACTGGTAAGTAGTGTTTCTGTTTTTCTGTTTCCTTTCATTGGTATATTTTATTTATTTTTTTCTTCGTTGTTTATTTATTTATTTAAATTTTTTTTGGGGGAAATTGAAATTGTTGAAGTTAACCGAAGGTTTAAGACATGGCAGGAGATCTCAGACCCGTGAAATGCTCCTCGTGTGCGATGTGGGAGCTCAGGGACATGTCCACTGTCCCTGGCTCCTTCACGTGCAAGAAGTGTGTTCAGTTGCAGTACCTGTTAGACCGCTTGACGGCTCTGGAGCTGCGGATGGACTCACTTTGGAGCATCCGCGATGCTGAGGACGCCGTGGATAGCACGTTTAGCGAGTTGGTCACACCGCAGGTGAAAGGTACTGAGGGAGATAGTAAATGGGTGACCAAAAGACAGAGCAAGAGTAGAAATGCAGTGCAGATGTCCTCTGCTGTCATCTCCCTGCAAAACAGATATACCGCTTTGGATACTGTTGAGGGAGATGGCTCACCAGGGGAAGGCAGCAGCAGCCAAGTTCATGGCACCGTGGCTGGCTCTGCAGCGCAGCTGGGCAGGAAGAAGAATGGCAGAGCTATAGTGATAGGGGACTCAATTGTAAGGGGAATAGACAGGCGGTTCTGCGGACGCAATTGAGACCCCAGGATGGTATGTTGCCTCCCTGGTGCAAGGGTCAAGGATGTCTCGGAGCGGCTGCAGGACATTCTGGGGCGGGGGGGAGGGTGAACAGCCAGCTGTCGTGGTGCACATAGGCACCAACGATATAGGTAAAAAACGGGATGAGGTCCTACAAGCTGAATTTAGGGAGCTAGGAGTTAAACTAAAAAGTAGGACCTCAAAGGTAGTAATCTCAGGATTGCTACCAGTGCCACGAGCTAGTCAGAGTAGGAATGTCAGGATAGAGAGGATGAATACGTGGCTTGAGAGATGGTGCAAGAGGGAGGGATTCAAATTCCTGGGACATTGGAACCGGTTCTGGGGGAGGTGGGACCAGTACAAACCGGATGGTCTGCACCTGGGCAGGACTGGAACCAATGTCCTTGGGGGGGTGTTTGCCAGAGCTGTTGGGGAGAGTTTAAACTAATGTGGCAGGGGGATGGGAACTGATGCAGGAAGTTGGAAGATAGTAAAACAGGGACAGAAATAAAAGGCAGTAAGGGGGAAAGTGTAAAGCAGAGAAGCCATAGTCAAAAATCAAAAAGGGCGACAGTACAAGGTACAGTGACTGAGGGGAGCTCAGTGAATAGGACCAGGAATACTAAAATAAATAAAACGGGAAGTGAAAACATTAATGGTAAGCGACGCGGCAGGTTGTTACAGGAAGATATGGGTTCGACGACAAGGAAAATTAGGAGAAAGGTTAAGAGGAAATATAACTTGGGAGAGGTTACTGATCGAGGTGTTAAGATTCAGAACAGAGGTAAAAAAGCCAACATAAGTGTACTTTACCTGAATGCTCGTAGTATTCGGAATAAGGTAAATGAGTTGATGGCGCAAATCATCGTGAATGACTATGATTTAGTGGCCATTACTGAAACATGGTTAAAGGATGGTCACGACTGGGAGTTAAATATCCGAGGGTATCAAACCTTTCGGAAGGACAGAGTGGATGGTAAGGGAGGTGGTGTAGCTCTGTTATTTAAGGATGACATCCGGGCAACAGTAAGGGATGACATTGGTACTATGGAGGATAAGGTTAAATCCATTTGGGTGGAAATCAGGAATAGTAAGGTGAAAAAGTCACTGATAGGAGTAATCTATAGGCCACCAAATAGTAACATTATGGTGGGGCAGGCAATAAACAAAGAAATAACAGATGCATGTAGAAATGGTACAGCAGTTATCATGGGGGATTTTAATCTACATGTCGATTGGTTTAACCAGGTCGGTCAAGGCAGCCTTGAGGAGGAATTTATAGAATGTATCCGCGATAGTTTCCTAGAACAGTATGTAATGGAACCTACGAGGGAACAAGCGGTCCTAGATCTGGTCCTGTGTAATGAGACAGGATTGATTCAGGATCTCATAGTTAAGGATCCTCTCGGAAGGAGCGATCACAATATGGTGGAATTTAAAATACAGATGGAGGGTGAGAAGGTAAAATCAAGCACTAGAGTTTTGTGCTTAAACAAAGGAGATTACAATGGGATGAGAGAAGAACTAGCTAAGGTAGACTGGGAGCAAAGACTTTATAGTGAAACAGTTGAGAAACAGTGGAGAACCTTCCAAGTGATTTTTCACAGTGCTCAGCAAAGGTTTATACCAACAAAAAGGAAGGGCGGTAAAAAGAGGGAAAATTGACCGTGGATATCTAAGGAAATAAGGGAGAGTATCAAATTGAAGGAAAAAACATACAAAGTAGCAAAGATCAGTGGGAGACTAGAGGACTGGGAAATCTTTTGGGGGCAACAGAAAGCTACTAAAAAAGCTATAAAGAAGAGTAAGATAGATTATGAGAGTAAACTTGCTCAGAATATAAAAACAGATAGTAAAAGTTTCTACAAATATATAAAACAATAAAGAGTGGCTAAGGTAAATATTGGTCCTTTAGAGGATGAGAAGGGAGATTTAGTAATGGGAGATGAGGAAAT
Source organism: Scyliorhinus torazame (assembly GCF_047496885.1). Classification (NCBI taxonomy): domain Eukaryota; kingdom Metazoa; phylum Chordata; class Chondrichthyes; order Carcharhiniformes; family Scyliorhinidae; genus Scyliorhinus; species Scyliorhinus torazame. The sequence goes on from NC_092727.1 coordinate 93,641,269, forward strand.
GGCTGAGGAACTGAACAGGTTTTTTGGGTCGGTCTTCACAGTGGAAGACACAAATAACATGCCAGCGACTGATGGAAATGAGGCTATGACAGGTGAGGACCTTGAGAGGATTGTTATCACCAAGGAGGTAGTGATGGTCAAGCTAATGGAGCTAAAGGTAGACAAGTCTCCTGGACCTGATGGAATGCATCCCAGAGTGCTAAAAGAGATGGCTAGGGAAATTGCAAATGCACTAGTGATAATTTACCAAAATTCACTAGACTCTGGGGTGGTCCCGGCGGATTGGAAATTAGCAAACGTGACACCACTGTTTAAAAAAGGAGGTAGGCAGAAAGCGGGTAATTATAGGCCAGTGAGCTTAACTTTGGTAGTAGGGAAGATGCTGGAATCTATCATCAAGGAAGAAATAGCGAGGCATCTGGATGGAAATTGTTCCATTGGACAGACGCAGCATGGGTTCATAAAGGGCAGGTCGTGCCTAACTAATTTAGTGGAATTTTTTGAGGACATTAACAGTGCGTTAGATAACGGGGAGCCAATGGATGTGGTATATCTGGATTTCCAGAAAGCCTTTGACAAGGTGCCACACAAAAGGTTGTTGCATAAGATAAAGATGCATGGCATTAAGGGGAAAGTAATAGCATGGATAGAGGATTGGTTAATTAATAGAAAGCAAAGAGTGGGGATTAATGGGTGTTTTTCTGGTTGGCAATCAGTAGCTAGTGGTGTCCCTCAGGGATCAGTGTTGGGCCCACCAACTGTTCACAATTTACATAGATTATTTGGAGTTGGGGACCAAGGGCAATGTGTCCAAGTTTGCAGACGACACTAAGATAAGTGGTAAAGCAAAAAGTGCAGAGGATACTGGAAGTCTGCAGAGGGATTTGGATAGGCTAAGTGAATGGGCTAGGGTCTGGCAGATGGAATACAATGTTGACAAATGTGAGGTTATCCATTTTGGTAGGAATAACAGCAAAAGGGATTATTATTTAAATGATAAAATATTAAAACATGCTGCTGTGCAGAGAGACCTGGGTGTGCTAGTGCATGAGTCGTAAAAAGTTGGTTTTCAGGTGCAACAGGTGATTAAGAAGGCAAATGGAATTTTGTCCTTCATTGCTAGAGGGATGGAGTTTAAGACTAGGGAGGTTCTGCTGCAATTGTATAAGGTGTTAGTGAGGCCACACCTGGAGTATTGTGTTCAGTTTTGGTCTCCTTACTTGAGAAAGGACATACTGGCACTGGAGGGTGTGCAGAGGAGATTCACTAGGTTAATCCCAGAGCTGAAGGGGTTGGATTACGAGGAGAGGTTGAGTAGACTGGGACTGTACTCGTTGGAATTTAGAAGGATGAGGGGGGATCTTATAGAAACATATAAAATTATGAAGGGAATAGATAGGATAGATGCGGGCAGGTTGTTTCCACTGGCGGGTGAAAGCAGAACTAGGGGGCATAGCCTCAAAATAAGGGGAAGTAGATTTAGGACTGAGTTTAGGAGGAACTTCTTCACCCAAAGGGTTGTGAATCTATGGAATTCCTTGCCCAGTGAAGCAGTAGAGGCTCATTCATTAAATGTTTTTAAGATAAAGATAGATAGTTTTTTGAAGAATAAAGGGATTAAGGGTTATGGTGTTCGGGCCGGAAAGTGGAGCTGAGTCCACAAAAGATCAGCCATGATCTCATTGAATGGTGGAGCAGGCTCGAGGGGCCAGATGGCCTACTCCTGCTCCTAGTTCTTATGTTCTAGCTGCCTCTCAATTTATCAGTTCATCTAGGACTTTAAACCCTGGCCAACTCGGATTTTACCATAAACTATAATGAAGACACAGAATGTGAGGACTACAGTCAACGTCAGTAAAGGACAAAGGTAGAGAGCATTTTACACGCAGCATCTTCTTCCACACCCAAAACAGAGACTCTTTTTCTCAAAAGTTGCAGATCTTGATGGACAACTTTTGAATAATTGTGGTTTTTTTCCTCTTAAAGTATTTATACCACAAACTGCATCCCTATTATGGGTCATCTCAGGAAATGTTTTAGTCAAATATCTATGTTTGGGTAAGGGAAGAGTAACCACAAATGTCAGATATAAACTGGACCCATGGCCACCATAATTTACCGTTCATTATGTTCTCTGGGAACATCTAAGAGGACAATAATTATGTTCAAAAAATTCTGTTGGAATTTTTCCCAAAGAATTTTGCCAAATGGCTTTATCTTGGAATGAATCCAGAACAAATGATGAAGGCGATCTTAGTCTCTAATTCCTGCAACAGCACAGATCATTTTCAAATGCAGTTCATAAAAGCCATCGAGGGTAGAATTGTATGCCTGAATATGGTATACGTATATAATACAAAAAATAATTTTACAGCTCTTCCTATTCCCGATTTTGAGATTTGTGACTGTAAATTCCTTGCATATACTATACTGCTAAATGATTATTTGGGGAGAGCTTGATTTCTTACGATTGTCTAGATTTACTGTGTACAAGGTGGACAGTTTTGTGATTTTAATCTGATCAATTTGAGACAAGTTATGAATCTATTGGAGGACCAAAGGCAGTGCTGGCTGATCCATATTCCCATCACCTGCTTTTTCAGGATCACTTTGATATTACCTGTCATGGGAGACTAAATAGAGGGGCTAAGTAGAATGATTTTGCTAAAGAAATGTCACAATTAGGATCCTACTGGAATCCCACCATAGCCTAGTTTACTGTGCCCCAAGCATTTGGACTGAAATTTTTGGCTTCTAGATAAGTATGGTGCTTCTTGGTCCCAGTGACAAAGCATCCTCTCCTTCTCATGAATAACAATATAATCCTAGCTTGAAGAGTTGAAATGATGCCAATGTACTATTAAAGGAAGACTTCATTCAAAGAGTGAAATAGAATTATTTTTTTGAAGAATTTAGAGTACCCAATTAATTTTTCCAATTAAGGGGAAATTTAGCATGTCCAATCCATCTACCCTGCCCATCTTTGGGTTGTGGAGGCGAAATCCACGCAAACACGGGGAGAATGTGCAAACTCCACACGGACAGTGACCCAGAGCCGGGATCGAACCTGGGACCTCAGCGCCGTGAGGCTGCAGTGCTAACCACTGCACCACCATGCTGCCCCATGAAATAGAATTATGAGCCCTTACAACACTAAAAATAAACTGGAATAGGGCTAACACATTACGGACAGATTCCAGAGATATATTCAAGGGAGAGTACTGAGTGTACTAGATAGCATTAAGATTCCTATTGCTAATCCAAAAGTGAATAGCAGTTGTTAGGTCCAGTATGAAGTCAGGTACTGGCTTCATATTCTCTAGTTTTAAAATTAAACAGTTCTAGAAAACAAATGCGAGAAGCTTTTGGATAATTTTCAATTTGGTTTGACTTTCTCTACTGAGGTGATTTTGAAAGTTGGGAGTCTGATCATGATCCTAATAGCCACAGATTCCCTGGAAATAATAACTCTGTGATTGTAAATGGAAAACGTTTGCTGTGGTACAACACAGCTGGGAAACAACATGGGCCAGTTCCAAGTTAAGTATGTGACTTTGAAATAATCCAGAATCCCTTCTTGGGAGCACAAAACCACACCACCACGAACAAAGCGGACAGTACATTAAATAAATGCTTTAAAGGAAAACACCGTTGTGAAGGCAAATTAGTTAAAAAATATACTGCACATGATCTGATGGTAATTAGAATGTCTGCTGACAGTAATCTGAATGAAGTATTCAAAAACATTGCAACATAATAAATATATCAATTGTGAATCCATGAGCGACCAGGATGGTATCTTTGGAAGCTTCATGGAGTGCAACTTTTAGGAAACAGAATAAAAAAGAAATGCTTATCAATTTTAAAAAGCAATCACTGAGAAGTGAAAATTTGTTGTGTGCTTGTTGACTGAGCACCTGAGAAGAAATGGAAAATCCCTTTTTTTTGCATCTGAATACCAATATACTTCAACCTGCTTTAGCTCAATAGGACAGCGTCAACACCACCCATCAGTCATCATTCAAATATATTATAGTCTCCATACGACTTTCAAATTCTGTTCTGATGTTTGGTCTAGGTTTTATCGAGGTTAAAGAAACTAATAAATTTGTTTTGTACAGTTGCAAATTCAGTAATTTAAAGCGCATTAAAAAGGAAAAGGACACGCAGTCTAGATTAATTATACGATTCAACAAAACTGTTTTGGATTATTTCATTTCAGTTTATGGTGCGAAATGATCATTTTAAAATCTGGTTTTGTTCCGCCCTGGGATCTTGCCAACAAGATAACTTGTTTTGACAGTGCCTGCTTCACTGAGTCACCAAGCTTTCCAATTTCTTTAAGTGCAACATTAACTGCTCAGTGTTATTTAAAACAATATATTGATTTGGCCACTCCAAAGAAGCAACTAGATAACTTTAACATCTTGAGCATCAGCTGCCTCTTAAACCCTCAAAACTCAAGTGAAGCACTGAAAGTTCTGCTTCTGGAGTGTATTGCAAAATCATCGACATGGAATTTTACAGCACCACAGGGATCCATTGTGTCCATCATACTTATGCCAGCTCTTTTGAGGGCTATTCACTTCGACCCAAACATCTATTGCTTCCCCACAGCCCTCCATATGCAGCAGTATATTTTCCTTTCCAAGTATACCTATACAATTCCTTTTTGAAAGTTATATTGTATCTACTTATTCCACCCTTTCAGGTTGTGCATTCAAGATCATAGCAACTCACCACATAAGCACTTTTTTTGTTTCCACCAGGTTCTTTTGCCATTCATCTTTAATCTGTGTTCTAAGGTATCGGCACAGTCGCCAGCGAAACATATTTCCCTATTCTACACCCTTCTTGATTTTTAACACCCCTATTAAATCCCTCCTTAACTTTTCTCGGTTTTGCCACTTGCATTTATAAAGCGGCATTTACAACCTAAGGACATTCCAAACACTTTACGGCTAATGAGGTACCTTTGAAGCAAAGTCGCTGTTAGAGTGCAGGAAATGCAGCAGCCAATTTCTGCAGGACAATCTTCCACAAACAGCAATGTCATAATGAAAAGAAAGTCTTCTGGTGGTGTTAATTGTGGGATAAAGATTGACCAGAACCTCCATGCTCTTTGCAAAATAGTGCCATTGGAATCTTTTATGTTCACCTGAGTGGGCAGTCCAGGCCATGGTTTTAATGCGTCATTCAAAGGACAGCACCTCCAACAAGTTCAACCCTCCCATAGTAATGTATTGGGCGTGTGAGCCTAGATTTTTATGCTCCTGTCTCTAGAGTGGACTTTGAATTCACAACCGTCTGGCTCAGAAGCGTGAGTGCTATCTTCGCTGCACCCTTTCTAAAGTGTGGTGGCCGGAATTGGACACAGTGAGGGCTGAGGCCCTTATCCTGGTTCTAAACAGCTTTCTCAACTTGTCCTGCCACATTCACAGCACCCCATTAAAATTGTGGTGTTCAGTTATATGCCCTCTCCTCACTCTTCCTTCCACTTTTCTGCATTAATTTTCATTTGTCAAGCGGCTGCCCATTTCACCTGCCTGTCAATGTCTCCAGAAGGCTCTTACTATCCTCCTCATGGTTTACTGCATTTCCAAGTTTTGTGTCATCTGAAAAAACGTAATTGTAAAATGAAACATTAAAAAACAGAAACAGTAAAATTGAAATCCAAACGCAAGACCAAGTCGATCCGAAAAGGGCAAAGATAGTGTTGATAAAACATCTTAGTTGCAAGTAATAACTGCTAACCTTTGCAAATGTTATGACTGTGATATCAGGATTAATTGCAGTGGCATTGAGTCAAAATTGGAGTCTCAAAAAAAAACACAACTGATTTGACCAAGAAACTTGAGATTTCCTGGAATTGTCAACTGGATACGGGTTAAAAAGGTGATCAAATGTATTACGATCTCCGTAATGTTATGAATGTTATGGGAATGTTACGACCAGATGAGAAGTGGTTGAATGGCACCCCTCTTTTCCCTCTTCTCTTTTGTCCGCAACAGATTCTTCTGTTTAAACAAGGTAACACTTACCAATTCAGTGAGTACTTAACAGTTTACACTGTGGCCATAAAACAACCAATCGGACAGGACACACACACACACACACTTAGTGTCTGAGCTAATCACACAATTTTCCATGGTTTTAGACCTTATTTAACCAGTTTATCCATTGACTCCAGAGATATAACGCCTATCTCATTTTCTTCCAAACAGAAAAACTGACTTCTTCCAGAGAGTTTGCTTCTTCTCCCAATTTGGTGTTTTTCTCTGTTTCTGTCTGCTTTCTCTTCGTGTTTACATCTGGGTCTTTATCCTCCAGAACCTCTACTTGACCACACAGCGCCTCATCTTAATTGTCTTCCTGTTGACACTGCTTCCAGGTCAAGGGTTGCCAGGCCACATGGTCTTGTTTTAGAAATGATTTCAAAGGATGTGGGCCTTGAAGGCCAAAGCTAGCAATTGTTGCCCATCCTGAAATACTCTTGAACCGAGTGGTTTTCTAGGCGATTTCGGAGAGCAGTCAAGAGTCAACCACATTGCTGTGTGTCTGGAGTGCCACATAAGGCAGACTAAGGGTGGGAGTTCCCCAACCCGCCTCCTTGAGACCAGAAATTCCTACCCAAGGTCAATGGACCTATCAATGGTCCATTAACATTTTCTGTCCCGCCCATGATGATTCCTGTGGTGAACGAAACCAGAAAATGTACCCCAGGTTATGATGGCAGTTTTTGTTTCCAAAAGGACATTAGTGACCCAGACAGTTTTTAAAAAAATGAAAATAAATCAACTTGCTTTATATTCCAGATTTATTGATTTAATTAAAATTATATTAGCTGCCATGGTGGGTTTTTGAACTCATATACTTAGAGTATTAGCCTGGACCTTTGGATTACTAGTTAGGATATATTACCACTACACCACCGTTTCCATGTGTTTGCTTAATATCCAAGAAAGTTACAATTGATCCCTTTACAATTGCTGCAAGCTCTTAAAAGTCCTTTTCAACCATTCTTAAAAAAATAACAAGATTCCACAGACCTTTTAAAGAAATTACACTGCTTCCAGATCATCACAAAATGACAAAAACCTATTAATTTCAAGGAAGTATCTGTGCATTTCTCTGAGATGGATGCTGTATTTGTCACAAACCAGCTTTTAGTTTAATATCCAATATATACTGAATAACATTAACAAGTCTTTTGGCTTAAATATACCATTAGTCAAAGTCGGAGAACCTCTTCAGAATAAGAAATCTACATTCACTAACTGTCTAACACTTTATATATTATACAGTAAGTGGAATTTTAAGTTAGCATTTTCCTGAAAATTCATGAATTTTTCCATTCTATGGAGCAAAGATATGCAGTGCAATGCTAATTGGTATTTAGTGAAACGCTGTTTACAGGGATATACTCACTTACAGCACTTGTATATGGTTATTGGAAATAAATTGCTACGGATCAGAAAAATTCCAGAAAGACCTAGGGAAGGTTGCATTGTTCCAGGCAACTCCATTCCTGGTTGGCAAAATTGTTGAGTCAGTGGAATATTGAACCTTGGGTGAGGTCAATTTCTTAGAAATGTTCTTAGCTTTATTGAGAAGGAGCAGCCATTTACAAATTCAGATAAGGAGACTTCAGTGGGAATATTCTGCGGTGAAAAATGGTTTGCGAAACTTTGGTCTTTATAGTATACTTAAAATGCTCAGTGACAACAGATGCATAATAACAGCAGCTTCTTATATGATATGTAATTAAAAAAGTATCGTAAATATCTTCAAATCTGATATCACGATGATGTGACGTGTGCCTGAGTGATATTAATCTGTAATTTCATCAGCTGAGCAAACGTACACTGAACTTTTTAAAAAGGCAAAAAAAGAAACTGACTGAAGATCACTGACATCTGGTATTGCCAGTGACTTATTTCCAGAACTTTCCAGTGTGGATTACAAAAGGTCTGCCAGAAGAATGGTTTTATGGAAATATGTCTTCCTATCTCAACCGGATGGATAATGACTCATTCAGGGGGTTAATGTCTGGGACATTACCTACTCACACCTCCCCCATCCAAATCATAAAACAAAAGCAGTGATGGTTCAGGCATCATATAAGCAAAACTGTTCAGAAACCATTTTGGCGGAGAGAGGTCAGGTGTCCAACATAATCATTTTGAAATTGTTGTAATACAAGCTGCTAAAGACAGAAATGGAGCAGTCTGGAAAAGCTGCCTCTGGAACAGTAATGGGCACCCTTCACCCCTCTCCTAGGTTAAGGCCCTATGTCACAGTATGAAAATCCAGCACAAAGATAGTGAATTGTCCACTGAGAGAAACCTTGGGTGCAAACTCATCAATTTCAGGAAGAGACAAATTATGGATTAAAAATAAATTCTCTCCCCATGAGTTTCAACTTCAACTCGACTCCTGGAACCTAAAGTAACTTGGTAAAAATATCGGCTGCAGCAAAACTGACACAGCCAAGGACTCATAAACAGTAAACTCTCAATTTCTTTATCTTTCCACATTGAACATCAAACCAAAAACTTTCAGAGTGGGAGTCATATTTTGCCGTTCACATGGCCGTTACCGAAATTAGCGTGTTAATATCCAGAACTAAACCCACAGACGAGAGCAATTTTACCCCACAGACTGATGAAAGAATTGAGTGACGGAAATTGATTAAACCCTAGAAATAAATAGAAAAATTCCAGTTCAGGCTTCCCTGCATACAGTGCTACAGTTCTAACAAAATTGTCCACACGTTTGAAGCCAGTGCCTTTCTAGGACAGATGGAATTTACCTCATTAAGTAGTTAAAAAATGTAGGTCAGAAGTTATCAGAGTTTTGCCCCAAAACGGGCGATTTGAGATGTTAAAAATAGCGACCAGAGGTTGCAAGCCTGAGACAAGTGAAAGAGAAAAAAATAGAACTGGTGAAAAATCAGCTAGAACAGAGACGAATAAATAGAGTTAGAAGTCCAAGCATATGAAGGGGAGAGATAAGATATAGAGACAGAGGAATCTTTCCAGCGAAGACAGCGAGAAACGGGGACAAGATTACATGTACTACATAGGCGGGCAGAGGTAGCCAGGTAGTCTGCAGAATTAGTACTCCTGAAAAGTTAGGGAAGTCCAGAGAGGCTGAAAGGGCTGGAGAAAGCCAGAAGGAATCTGTTGGTGTACAGGGAACCAAGAGAAGTTTGGACGTCCTACATAGGGTGATAGAACACCCAGACGCCAAAGTGCAGGGAATCACTAGAGGTTCTGATGTCCTAAAGGGAACGATAGAATGGCCACATGAGCGGTTCCAGAGACAGCTCAAGGGCAATTATGGATGGGCAATGAATGTTGGCCTCGCCAGCGATGCCCAGATCCCATGAAAGAATAAAATAGAAACTCACTGTCTTTGTTTAATTATTTCCGCACTGATTGTAAATAAACAATCTGACATACCTTCTTGGATGTTCAGAACAAAAAAGGGATTTGTTTTTATTGAGTTAAAAACTTACCAAATAAAGATGGCAAAAATGTTTAAATAGGGAAACCTGCAATTCTTGAACTTTCATAGCCCACATTTACACACATGCAAGTATGCTAAATTTACAAGTTATACTCTAGGTAGTTACTTCCTTAGATAAATTGAGATTCAATGCTGAAAGAAAGAAATTGAGAGTTCAATGTTAATGAGGCTTTGGCTGCATCACCTTGACTGCAGAAAGCATTTTTCCAAGTTCCCTTAGATTCCAGGAGTTGATTTGAAGCTCGTATAACTGCAATTAACTGCAGGCAATTTATTTTTAACCTGTAATTCATCTCTTGCAGAAGCTGATGAGTTTTACACCTAAAACTCCTTTCGATGGAAAATTCACTGTCTCTGCTGAATTTTGAAACTGTAAGGGTCTTAAGTGGTGGGAGGAGAGAAGGGTGCTTCTGGATGCTCCATCATCAGCTTTTCCAGACTACTCAACTCTGTCTTCAGCAGCTTGTGTTAGAGATATCAAAATGGTTACTTTACATGATTTCTCTCACCATAATGATTTCAGAAAAGATTTGTTTATCTGATGTCTGACCCGATGGTGCGTTTTGCTCATGGCTGGGTGTGTGGGTGGGGGGGGGGGGGGGGTTTGAATACATAATATCCTAGCCATTAACCTCTGAATGATGCATATCCATCTTGATGAGATAGGAAGACAAATCTCCATATAACCATTGTTCTAACAGAATGGTATTATGATAGAAATGTAAACACTGCTCTCTGGTCACCCGGATATTTCAGTAGATCTGTTTGAAATGGTTCTTGACATCCTCAGGCATGAAATTCCAGAGAAGGACACATGGCTGAATTGTATTCCATATTGGAACTTTCCAGAAACTGGTCACTGGCAATACAAGATGTCAGGTGACTTGTGGCAGCCACTTTAGTCAGTACCTTCCTTGTCTCTAAAAAGCGCTTTATAAACAGTTCAATGTATGTTTAGCCAGCTGGTGAAATTACACTGAGGCACAGGTCATATCATCGGGACAGTCGATATGTTGTTTGAAATTGAATCTGATCAGTCATCAGCATGTTTGGCTACCAATCTTGTACAGCACTGCTGTGCAAACATGCTAGTTTGATACTTAATCACTTAAGTGGAGACAATTGTGCGAGAATTTAGCTTTTCATCAGTTTTTTTATCCTTAAATATGTCTTTGGGTATAAAGAAGTGGGGGTAAAACCTATGTTCTATGTTATAAAAGGGTAGAACAGCTTGAATAATAAATGTTATTGAGTGTCTTCAAAACCAAAGTAAGTCCAATAATTTTTTTAACATTTAAACTTTTTTATTTTTCAACCAGCACAGGCAGAGTGTGCCGAATGGCTTCTTTCTGAGCCATAACTTTTCTATTTTTCTATAACATCATGAAGCAGAGGAAATAGAAGTTTACGATTTGTGAAAAGGTTTTCAGTTTTTAAGTTAACATTTTTTTTTTTTGAGCCTGGCTGCCTGCATATCAAATATGAAGGGAAAATGAACAAAAACATTTTTAATTTCAATCCCATGTTGAAGTGTCAACTTGGCTCACTTATGCCCATTTTACCTCCAGCTTAACTTGTCAGTTTAAGCCCCATTCCAGGCTGGCACTTCAGTGCAGTATTGAAGGAGTGCTAAACAGTTGGAAGTGTTCTTTGTTTCTGGTTTGCTGGTTAGGGGGACATGAAATATCTTGTCACACAATTTTAAATAAAGAGGGTGGTGTTCTTCTGGGTGGTAGCCAACTTTCCTCAATAAATGAACATCACCAAAACAGAAAACAAAAGTCACCACTTCACTGTAGGTATTTGAGTTGTAGTCTTTGTGAAGAGATATGTGGCTGGATTCTCCGCCGGCGAGATGCTCCATTTTGCCGGCACCCCGGGGGGTTTCCCGACGGCGTGGGGCAGCCCCATTGACCAGCCGGCGTAATGGAGCATCCCGCCGGTGGGGAAAAGCAAAAATGTGGCACGACGGGGCGGAGAATCCAGCCCATGATAAACTGCCACAAAGATGAAACCATTTCTTTTAAGTAAGAATAAAAACAGTTAGAGCTTTATTGAATGAATACAACGTGCTTAAACTAAAGTCACGCTTCCTTATCCATCATGCTTCTAACCAAAGCCTGAGGGGCATTAGTCTTTCAAAGAGCACAACAGAACTGAGCAAAGATTATTTTGTGTCATGAAAGTATTATAATCAATAATAAACTAATTGTACATGGTTGAAATACTGCGGCCACAAGATAAGGTCAGAGGTTCCTTATTCTGTAGCAATTAATTCACCTCTTGACTTCTAAAGGGCACAAGTCAGAAGACAGCACAATGGTACAGTGGTTAGCGCTGCTGCCTCATGGCACCAGGGCCCCATTTTCAATTGCGGCCTTGGGTAATTATCTGTGAGGAGTTTGCCCATTCTCCCCATGTCTGCGTGGTTTTCCTCCGGGTGCTCCTGTTTCCTCTCACAGTCTAAAGATGTGCAGGTTAGGTGGGGTTACAGGGATAGGGCAGGGGGAGTGGGTCTTGTTTGGGTGCTCTTTCAAAGGGTTGGTGCTGACGTAATAAGCCAAATGGCTTCCTTCTGCACTGTAGGAATTCTACAGATCAACAAGTGTGATGGAATATTGTTCAGTTGCTTGCATGAGTTGCAGCTCCAATAGAACTCGAGAAGCCCCGCACCACCCTGAATAAATGTGGTGAATGTATTTCACCTAATGCATGAGCTGTCTGTACTGTCTGTATAATGATGTGACCCATGACCTGGAAGTGATGATATGGGCTCTTCCAGGTACTGTACTGGAACCATGGTGGGCTCCGCCTCTGGCTCTGCCCTCACCGGGGCCATATCTAGCCTGGCCACGTGTGGGTGGCACTCATATGTACAGCCGACTCTGGCAGGCGAGTTCGTGGATATTAAAGCCTAATGTTCGCTCGTTCTCACGGTCTCACAGTGGATTGACGGTATAACAATAAAGCATTCCACTTGACCGGCAGTCCATCCACCACCTTAAACATTCACTTCCTCCGAAGTGCCCGCAACCCATATGACCTGGAAGAACAAGGGAAGCAGCAGGCACATGGGAACTCTGCCACCTGCCAATTCCCCCTTCCAAGGCACCCACCGTCCTCACTTGAGGTTACATCGCTGTTCAAAATCATGCCAATCCACACCCGCAAAACATGGACTGAAACTGTTCACCAACACCCACCTTCACAGAGGCAACTCGGAATGGGCAATAAATGCTGGCCTTGTCACTGAAACCCATATCCAATTAAATGGGGGGGGGGGGGGGGGGAGAATAGGAGATTGACAATATTGGTGGAATAGAGATGTTAGTGTGTAAAGCAACCAAAGCAGAAGTGGATAGACAATAATGAATATGAGAAAGAATTAACAAATTAACACACCATGATGTGACTTCAATTCTCACACTTATTTACACCCCCACTGATTTACACCCCCACTGACCAGCCTTCCTAAATCCATAATGATTCCTTCGATTGGCATCACAATGGTTTTGTATCCGCGGTGATGTAACTGGATTGACACAGCTCTCACCTCCACCCCCCCCCTCCCCCGGGCGAAGGGACATTGGGATTTGGGGGGGGGGGGGGGAGGTGCGGATGGTTCGCAGTGTGAACTGGGCGAGACGTGAGCCCACGACCTGCGCACATGATCTGCAGAGACCCCTTTATTTAGCAATGAAACCCATGCCAGGGGTGCATCATCACATTGAACAGCCGATTGAGTGGAAGGTCACTTTGTGCCATGAAAATAGGAAGAACGCAATTGCAATTTCGCAATGAGCGGATTGTGAGTGCTGTGACATCTGCGCCGTTCACTCTGCAGAAACCGCTATTGACCTTGCGGGGGCCACAGGACGCGTCTTTTTAAATATATATATATATTTTTAAATCGGGAAAGCTATAATCAGATAGGAAGACGGGACGAAGTGATCCATCAAACGTTCAGAAAAAAAAAATCGGCGCCTTGTTAATGCACTGATTGGTGCCCAAACTGTTAAAACACTGTACAGGAATCGGAAGATTTAAAGGGGGCGAAAGAAGATACATTTATTTATTATTATTGCCGGTTAAGAAATGCAGATGAAACCGTGGCGATTGCAAAACAGTAAATCTCAATACACACACAAATTGGGTCAGGTTCGCCTTGATGATAGAAACTTTAAACCTCCCCCTTCTTCCCCGTTCTGGGAATTGACCTTCTCGAATCCAATCAGCCGAGGATTTATTCGCAGATCAACACAAATATCTTTATCAGTTAGTCCTCCAGCCGCGCAAAAGCAAACAGGCGAGATCGGATTGGAATTAAAGCCTTTCACATGACCTCAACTGGAGTTTGATTGAAACAAAGAAAAACATATATCTCTATATTTTAAGAAAACAAGTTTTAATTCAGTTTCCCCCGCCCCCTCCTTACTGCATTCCCAAGGTATTACTTACTTACCCGTGTTCAAAGGCAGAGCCTGTGGGATATCGCAGCGATTGGATAGAGAGAGAGAAAAAATGAACACAATGACATTAAAGATTGCCCCGACTTGCTGAAGCCCAAGCAAAGCTAGTGGCATTGAGTGTCTGCTAAAATGTTACACTGATGTTTCCAGGAAGCAGGTATCTAGGAAACTGCCACTTCAACAGGGGGAGTTTCCTTTGTGACGCTATCCAGAGTATAACCAATAGAGATCCCGGCAACTTGACTTCAGGAGAGGGGCTGGTGCAGATGGAGCTCGCGGGATTTCAGCACCGTTTCTGCGGCCAGCTGGGCCCAGGAACACTTACCCGGGAGCTCTCATGTGTTACTCGCGACCCTGTCAATCTTCTCGGGTGACATTGTCACTTAAGATAGAGCAGCTTGCGCCCAAACGATTCTGCGCTCTGTCTCACTCCGAACCGTTGACAAACACCCTTCCTGACCTTCTTACGTTATCCGCATGGGTGCTTTGGAAAACTATACCCCAGCCGCTCTGTTCTTCTCTCGGCCTCAAATACTCACCTAATGCTTATTAATAATAACCTTTATTATTGTCACAAGTAGGCTTACATTAACACTGCAATGAAGTTACTGGGAAAACCCCTAGTCGCCACATTCCGGCGCCTGTCCGGGTTCACCGAGGGCGAATTCAGAATGTCCAAATTGCCTAACAGCACGTCTTTCCGGACTTGTGGGAGAAAACCGGAGCACCCGGAGGAAACCCACGCAGACACGGGGAGAACGTGCAGACTCAGCACAGACTGACCCAAGCTGGGAATTGAACCTGGGACCCTGGAGCTGTGAAGCAACAGTGCTGCCCACTGTGCTACCGTGCTGTCCACAAAAGAAGCTTAAAAAGAAGCAATGGCTTTGGTCAGTCGCCCTGGCAAGGGACGTTGTGCCCTTAAAATAATTCAGAGAGATTAACCTCCCTCCATAAAGATGCTGTCCATTCCTCCTGCTTCTTCTGGATAAATTCAAGTTGTACGCTATATCTGAACAGAGAAGGACGTTGGGCAGTACAGACCGAGTGGTGATGTGGGCATACCTATGGAATGTACAGCGAGAATTGTGTATGATTCATTCTGGGAGTAAGAATGAAGAGAGGCAATGTAAACATACCTGGTAAATTTTCTTAAAAGGGGAACAGAGAAGGCTTGACTTGAAGTCTTTGAAGGTGGCAGGATAAATTGATAAGCCTGGCAAAAACGCATATAGAATTATTGGCTTTATCAACCGAGGCAAGGAAGTTATGCAGAATAGTCCAAATCAGTTGTCTCTGGTGTCTTGGCCAAGATTTCTCCCTCGATCAACTTCAATGGAAACAGATTACCTGATTATTGTCACATTGCTGTTGGTGGGAGTTTGCTAAGTGCAAATTAACTGCTGTATTTCTTACAACAGTGACTACACTTCTCAAAGTACTTCATTGCTTGTATCTGGTTGTCGTGAAAATTGCTACATAAATGCAAGTCTTTCTTTTTAAAAGCTTTACAAAATACTGATTAAGCCCCAGCCAGAATATCGTGTTCGATTCTGGGCATCACATCTTGGGAACGATGCCAAGGCCTGAAAGAATGTGCAGATGCGATTTATTAGAATTGTACGAGGGATGGAGGACTTCAGTTGTGTGAAGAGAGTAGAGAAATTGGGTGTTTGCGTTTCAAAGGATAGGCCTGCAAAGGTACAAACGAGCTTTACTGGAAAGGTGTTTACTCTACAAGCTGTTAGGATAGACTGCCCATTGCCCATGCAAACGGCCGATGATGTCATTAGTACATCACTTGATCAGATTCTCAAAGTGACTTTTTCCAAATAGGAACAAAAGATGAATACACAACACTTTCCTCCCCCTTTACATCAGTGGTTCCTGCAATGAAACACAGTATAACATTAACAGTCAAAATGTACAACACAAACAATTAGTAGACACAACAGGACATCAATTTCTGTGTGGTTTATGTCGGACCTCAGGTGTTTGCTTTTTCGTGTTGACTGCAACCTCTGGTGTTTCTGGTTTAGTTTGGATGTCATCCGTAGTTGTCTCAACCAGAGTTGACGTAGTGTTTGGAGGTTGAATCAGTGTTGAAGTGTCCTCAACTGAGTACTGTGTTCCACAGTTCTTTCTGGTATTGTCCGGTTCTGAGGAATGTCACGGTCTTGACTTGGCACAGTCCGTCTCGACTTTGCACAGTTTTGTGTGGACTCTTGGCAAACTAGTTCTAGTTGTTAAAAGTTGATCAGCATGTCTCCTCTACACTACATTATCCTGAATTTGAACAATGGAAGAGAGCGGTCCTGACTGTGCTAAAATGATGGCAGGTTTCCACTTCTCACTGGTGGATTAGCTCCTTGCCAATACTTCCTGACCTTTCTGAAAAACACAAGGTTTACTTGTGTTCTCACATCGCAAAACCCGACTTCGCTCTTTCCTCTCTACAATTTCTCATGTGTTAGGCAGCTTCTGCAAATCAAACGCTGTGCGTAACTGACATTTTACCATAAGTAATTCTGGAGAATTTTAGGTTGCCGAATGTGCTGCATTCCAGGAGTGTTATTTCCCGTATCAGCCTCCCCGAACAGGCGCTACTAGGGGCTTTTCACAGTAACTTCATTTGAAGCCTACTTGTGACAATAACCGATTTTCATTTAATTTCATTCCTGTACGGGAGAATTAACTTAGTCATGTAGCCATCTGGGAGGGCCACTTTCAGCATATAAAATGGACACTCGCAGAGCATACAGGGAAAAATGGACAATGCAAAGTAAACAAGCAGGTACAGAGCCTGAATGTGTATTCGAAAGACAGATTGCAGACGGAACCAAAACTCTTGGCCGATTTGCACATTGATGGCCCATCTCTGATAGACAAAGACTAGTGCTCAGGTAGCCGATACTGTCCCAGACATTCTGGCGCAACTACCCCAGCAAGAAGAAACAAACAAAGCAAGGCCAACGGCCACTTAGGACACGCCCAGCCATCAAGGCACCCGCCCCTTTATTGGCTCAGATTGATGGCAGTGATCGAAAAGCTGCCCAATTAATTGGGACCAAGATTAAGGCCCACCTAAAAGCGCGCAAAGCCCCCCAAGTATAAGAAGGAACCCTCGCCATGTGTTCCCTCTCTTGGATTCGGCTCTTAACTGGAGAGACCCTTGCACCTGCACCACCAGAAGCAAGTAAGTTCAAGTTCAACGCTCGCTACCAGACGGATGACCTTAGCTGTACTCCTGTTACCTCTTCGAACCCAACAGCTTCAGATCCGAACAACTGCCATTGTTCCTCTGACCTAAGTGGGCACCCGAAGTTAAATATAGGTGTTAGTGATAGACATAGTTTTGCCTGTAGTGTTATTGTGCATGAGTAAATCATACTGTGTGTAAATACAGTAGCATTGACTTTGAACTAACTAGTGTATTGGCTCTTTGATCGGTATTCGGTTGAACCTTGTGGCGGTATCAAAAGATACCTGGCGACTCTGAAAGCATATTCATAATTAGGATTAAGAAAGGTGACCTTATTAATCGCTATATTATAGCCATTAAAAGAGAGCAACAGTCATTTAGACAAAGCTTCATTGTCTGAACAAATCTTTCAGCCAGCCCAGGCAGGATGATAAGGATCGGAGTGGATGTGTTTGATTCTGTTCCCCTTTAGATATTTGTGAATTCTTGCAAAATGAACTGTGGCCAATTTTTGCTAACGAGTTATTCAGGGTAACCGAATCTTGCAAAAATCTCACCCAGTCTTCCTGTTGTTCTCTCCAAGGATGTATTTTCATGCCTGACTTCAGGCCATTCCGAGTGCGCGTCTACCACAATGAAAAACATTAATCCTTAGAATGGTCCGGCATAATCTGAATGAGCTCTTTGCCATAGCCCTTCTAGCCATTCCCATAGGTGTAGTGGTGGCAGGCTTTGAACCTTTGCACAAGCCAAACACATGCCCGCCTTCTCCTCAATTTTGCTACCAAGCGCTGGCCACAAAAATTAGCTTCTGGCTATCTCCTTCATCCTTACTATCCAACAATGACCTTCATTAAATTGGTTTAAGATACGTTTCAATAACAATGGCGGAATAATGACACGCATTCCCCAGACGAGACAACCAACCTGTATGGATAGTTTGACCATTCGGGTAACATATGGCTTCAACTCCGGGTTTGCTCCCATGGTTTTGACATGAAGAACCATGTCCATAATGTCTGACAGTAATGGATTATTTCTGGTATACTTCTTAACTTGTTACAGGAGTGTTATTGACTTCTTCAAAATAGAAAACTATTCATTGACAACTTGTCAGGTAAAGGTAATCTAGAAAGTTCATCAGCGTTCCTATGGAGATTTGATTGATGATATTTTATCATGTATGTATGTGCTGACAACAGCAATGCTCATCTCTGCTCCCAGCTCGCTACTGGAATACCGCTGTGCAGCCTAAGTATCGTTGTCAGTGGTCAATGATCTGTTAGTAAAGTAAATTTTCTTCCATTTTGGTATTGGTAAAAAGTTTGATTCTGAAAATGATGGTTAAAGCTTCCTTCTCTATCTGTGCATAGTTCATTTCTGCTTTGTTCAAGGATCTTGGTGCAAACGCCATTGGCTTCTCTTCACCACTGGGCATTATGTGAGAAACCATTGCTCCAACCCCATAAGGTGATGTGTCACAAGCCAGTTATCAGGGTAACTACAGATCAAAGTGTGTCAGGACTTCAGACTTTAGTAATATCTCTTTAGCATGCATGAAGGCCTTCCCACACTGATCCACCCATTTTCATTTGCTGTTTTGACACAATAAGTTGTGTAAAGGCTTGGGAACAGTTGTTAGATTAGGGACAAACCTTCCATAATAGTTTAATCAGCCCAAAAATGATCGAAGTTGATTTAAATTTTGAGGTGCAGGTGCCTCAGCTATGACTTTTACTGAATCATGAATGGTACAGAACACTGTTCACTCATCATTGAACATCTCCAGTTCTCACCTAATAATGGAGAGAAGGTCAGTAGTGAAGCACCTCAAAGTGGTCAGGACTAGGCCACTACTCTAAAGAACTCCTGCATCAATGACCTGGGGCTGAGATGACTGATCTTCAAACAACCACCTCCCTTTTTGTAATTCAGCAACATGTTCAGTCTCAGTACATAGGAGCAGGAGTAGATCATTTGGCACTTTGCACCTGCTCCGCTATTTGATAAAATCATGGCTGATTTGGTTGTCATGTGACCCCCACTTTC
This sequence comes from Scyliorhinus torazame, assembly GCF_047496885.1. Taxonomy (NCBI): domain Eukaryota; kingdom Metazoa; phylum Chordata; class Chondrichthyes; order Carcharhiniformes; family Scyliorhinidae; genus Scyliorhinus; species Scyliorhinus torazame. Next base: position 93,660,520 of record NC_092727.1, read on the forward strand.
CTGTCTTTCCCCCCATTGCCCCCTTGATTCCCTTGTCCATCAATCTTTTAAAAAGCATTTTTATCCAACAAATTTTCAACATTTTCACAATATAACACCCAAACAGCCCCAAGCAACTCCCAAACAAACAAACAAAGCATACCCCCACCTCCACTCTTAACAGTTAATGGTAATAAATTCCCGAAAATGCATAATAAACAACCCCCAACAATTGTAGGACTCCTTCTTCATCCCCCTCAGTTCGAATTTTACCTTCTCTAGTGTCAGAAACTCCAGTAAATCTCCGTCACACCGAGGCGCAGGGTGGAGAGGCTGATCTCCGACACAACAAAACCAGCCTTCGAGCGATCAACAAGGTGAAGGCTAAGACATCTGCCCTCGCGCCCGCCTGCAGCTCGAGCTGGTCCGATACCCCGAATATGGTTTCTAGGGGGCTGGGCTTCACAGCCACACGTAGGACCCCTAAGATTGTCCTAAATGCCGACCTCCAAAAATCTTCTAGTTTTGAACAGGACTAAAACATGTGAACATGATTTGCGGGGCCCCTCCCCCATCGCTCACATCCATCATTTGGCCCCCTCAAACAGCTGGCTCATCCTTGATTTAGTGAGGTGGGCCCTATACGCTATCTTCAGCTGTATCAGCCTCAACCTCGCACAAGAAGCCGAGGCATTCACCCTCCGTTACATCTCCCACCGCAGTCCCTCTTGAAGCACCACTGCCAGCTCCTCTTCCCATTTCATCTTAATCCCCTCCATGGACACCGCATCTTCCTCCAGGATCCTACCGTAAATCACCGAGACGACTCCCTTCTCCAGTCTCCCCCCACTGACAGCACTTCCGCCAACAACGAAGGAGCCAGTGCTACCAGGAAGGTCGGGAATACTTTCCTTGCGAAGTTCCACACCTGCATATACCTAAACCCCTTTCTCTGTGTCAATCCACATTTCTATCTAACTCAGCCTTGAATAAATTCAATGACCCAGCATCCACTGCTTTCTGGAGAAGAAAATTCCACAGACTAATGACCCTCTGAGAGAGAAAAAAAAATCTCTTTATTCTTAAAATGTGACTTCTTGGGCACGATTCTCCGACCCCCCCACCGGGTCAGAGAATCGCCGGGGGCTGGCGTGGATTAAACCTCCTTTTGAATGGCGGGACAAGGCGGCGCGGGCAGGCTCCTGGGTCCTGGGGGGGGCGTGGGGTGATCTAGCCCCGGGGGGGTGCCCCCATGGCAGCCTGGCCCGCAATCAGGGCCCACCGATCCGCGGGCTGGCCTGTGCCGTGGGGGCACTCTTTTTCTTCCGCCTTCGCCATGGTCTTCACTATGGTGGAGGCGGAAGAGACCCCCTCCCCTGCGCATGCGCGGGGATGCCGTGAGCGGCCGCTGACGCTCCCGCGCATGCTTCGCCCGGTGAAGACCTTTCGGCGCTGGCTGGCGTGGCGCCAAGGGCCTTTCCCGCCAGCCGGCGGAGCGGGTCTAGCCCCTCAACGTGAGGGCATGGCCCCTAAAGGTGCGGAGAATTACGCACCTTTGGGGTGGCCCGACGCCGGAGTGGTTCCCGCCACTCCATTACGCCGGAACCCCCCGCCCCGCCGGGTAGGGGAGAATCCCGGCCCTTGTTCTAGATTCCACCCACAAGAGGAAATACCCTCCCAGTCAGGTCCGCTGAAGATTTTATGTGTTTCAATAAGATCAGCTCTCATTCTTCTAAACTTCACTGGGTATAGGCCCAAACTGTTCAACGTTTCTTCATTAAACAAGCCCTTCATCCAAGGAATGAGTCAAATGGACCTTCTCTAAATTGCTTCTATTTGGCAAACCAAGCAGCCCATCTGTACATCTAATTTAAAAAAAACAAATCAAAGCCTTTTGACTTATTTGTAGTGCAACATATAAAATATGAACACTGCGGTATTTTTAAAAAAAATGGTTTTGCTGCCCAAGAACCACAGAACTGAGCATTTTTCCATTTTTGTCTGCCAGAGTCAACATCAAAAACAGAATGGCTGGATAAATATCTGCTTGGGAAGGATAAACTGAAGGATAAACAGATAAGTACAGACTGAGATCATCAAATACTTCAATGCACCACACCAGTTGCTGCGTTTTTCATTTTCGTAAGTGGGTGTTGTTGCCAAGGACAGCTATCTTGGAAAATAGAGACCTGGTTTTCGTTCAATAGCCTCTAGTTTTGCTTGATCACCTTTCAAACGTGCAGCATATTTATGCCGAGTTCTCTGAGCTGAGTGAATAGATGGAGCTGGAATTTGGAACAAGATAGATTATGCATTGGTAGTGGAGGGCATAGGATAAAATGCTGTTTTCTACCATCATTGTTTCTCATATTTCTGAGCACATTTATCTAATTGATCAACAAATGCTAATGCTCTCTTCCAATAGTATACGTTAAGCCCAACCTCGGAAGAGGTTATTGTATCTTTTCCCAATTCCCACACCATATTTTTAAGTGACCTGACAAAAATTGCCAATTTGTAGGCAATCGATTTTTCTGCATTGAGAAAGACCATACTAATTTCATATTGAATGCCTATAACAAATAGAAAGTGGAAACATTTATCACATCTCTCTCAGCCATATTCAATCAAAAGTTGCAGGGAGGAACCTCATTGCATTGTTCCACTATGACATCCAGAATCCGCAACATCTTATTTTTGAAAAATATAAAGTTATCAACAGGTAAAGTCAGAAAACAACATGATCGCAAGACTGGAAACTCATCAGCAGGTTAGATAGAGATCCGTTTAATGTGTTACGGACAGGAGAGAAAGGCAACTGAACTTGTTTCTTCTCACCAACTGTCTGTAAGCAGAAGCTGTTTTGAATTATTTTTAAAAGTGGACTGTGGCCCTCAGTCCTTGAAGGAATATAGAAATTTCAAAATGGTTAGTTGAGTGATGTGGTCTTTCTCCAAAATTATTTCAAAGGGGACGTTTATCTAGTGTCTGGAATTGGCTTTGATTTCAAAAGATTGATAATGTCCCAACCATTAGTTTTTGAAAAACTTACCATCCACGCTGAAGGTCTTGTGTCAGGGAGACATTGTCTAGATAGCCCCTCTGACTCTACTAGAGGGATAAGCTTATCAAGATGCAAATGACATCCAATGTCCCCTCTGTGGTGGTATGTATTAGGGGTAGTACGGTACCTGTGAAGCCGAGAGGCTATTGGCTGACAGGTCCCGGGTCCTGGTTGGATCTGCCGCCTGATGGCTCCGCCCAGAAGGCGGAGTATAAGAGCTCGCGTTCTCCCTTCAGCCGCATTCTGTAACTGAGCTGTTGGGGAACAAGTCTTGCTTAATAAAGCCTCGATTGACTTCATCACTTCTCGACTTGAGTGAGTAATTGTTGCGCTACAATTTATTAAGCAAGCTTAAAAGACTATGGAGCTCCGGATCGCCCCGGAGTGTCTGCGAATCAGCCCCCATGCAGCAAACTCGGCGGCCGTGTTTAAACACTGGCTAGCAAGCTTCGAAGGTTACCTTCGAACGGCCCCCGGCCGGACTACGGAAGATCAGAAAATGCAGGTCCTGCATTCCAGGGTGAGCCCGGAGATCTACACGCTCATCGAAGATGCGGAGGATTTCCCGACGGCGCTCGCCATGCTGAAAGCGGTCTACATTCGGCCCATAAACCAGGTCTACGCACACCACCAACTCGCGACGAGACGGCAAATCCCCAGAGAATTGCTCGACGATTTCTACAGCGCACTGTTGATTTTGGGAAGGAACTGCAACTGCCCGTCGGTGAGCGCAAACGAGCACACGGAGCTCCTAATCAGGGATGCTTTTGTGGCAGGTATGACTTCTTCTCAAATTCGACAAAGACTGTTAGAGAGAGACTCGTTAGGACTCACAGAGGCACGGGCCCTTGCGGCCTCCCTCGACGTGGCCTCACAAAATGCCCGCGCCTACGGCCCCGACCGCGCGGCAGCCCCTTGGGCTCCATGGACCCCCGTTGTGACGGACTCTCCGGCATCCCCCACCTCCCCGCAAATCTGCGCGGCTAGAGCACCAGACCATCCCGGTGGGCACCGCTGCTATTTTTGCAGGCAGGCGAAACACCCCCGGCAGCGTTGCCCGGCCCGCTCAGCTATTTGTAAAAGTTGCAGCAAAAAGGGGCATTACGCAGCGGTGTGCCAGTCCCGGGGGATTCCCGCAATCTCCGGGGGAGAACGGGGACAGCAGACTCAGCCCCCCCAACGATCCATGTGCGGCCCGCGGGCGCCGCCACTTTGGGTCCCGGACACCACGCGGGGAGAATGGGCGCCGCCAACTTGTGACCTCCCGGCCACGTGCGATCCATGGGGGTGGCCATTTTGTCCACCCCCGACCGCGTGCGATCCATGGACGCCGCCATCTTGGCTGATAGCCAAGGACCCCAGCATAGACGGCTCCACGGGGTCGAAAGAAAGCGCTACGGTGCAGCAACCAAGACTGGCTTCGGTGACCCTGGACCAATCGTGGCCCCGGATGCTCCAAACGGCAACGACAACGGTGCTGGTCAACGGGTACAAGACGTCATGCCTAATCGACTCTGGGAGCACGGAAAGTTTTATCCACCCGGACACGGTAAGACGCTGTTTTCTCGCTATTCGTCTGAGTACCCAAAAGATTTTCCTGGCAGCGGGATCCCATTCCGTAGAGATCAAAGGGTTCTGCATCGCGAACCTAACGGTGCAAGGGAGGGAATTTAAGAATTATAGGCTTCATGTCCTTCCCCAACTCTGCGCTCCCACTCTCTTGGGGTTAGATTTCCAGTGTAACCTCCAGAGCCTAACGTTCCAATTCGGCGGCCCAGTACCCCCACTCACTATCTGCAGCCTCGCGACCCTCAAGGTTGAACCGCCTTCCTTGTTTGCGAACCTCACCCCGGATTGCAAACCCGTCGCCACTAGGAGCAGACGATACAGCGCCCAGGATCGGACGTTTATCCGGTCTGAAGTCCAGCGGCTGCTGAAGGAAGGCATAATCCAGGCCAGCAATAGTCCCTGGAGAGCCCAGGTGGTAGTTGTGAAGACCGGGGAGAAGCAGAGGATGGTCGTCGACTATAGTCAGACCATCAATAGGTACACGCAGCTCGTGCGTACCCTCTCCCCCGCATATCCGACATGGTCAATCGAATTGCACAGTACAAGGTCTTTTCCACCGTGGACCTCAAGTCCGCATACCACCAGCTCCCCATCCGCCCGAGTGACCGCAAGTACACGGCCTTCGAGGTAGACAGGCGGCTCTACCACTTTCTAAGGGTCCCATTCGGCGTCACGAACGGAGTCTCGGTCTTCCAACGGGAGATGGACCGAATGGTTGACCAGCACGGGTTGCGGGCCACGTTCCCATACTTCGACAATGTAACCATCTGCGGCCATGACCAGCAGGACCACGATGCCAACCTCCGCAAATTCCTCCAGACCGCTAACGCCCTGAACCTCACCTATAACGAGGAAAAATGTGTTTTTAGCACCAACCGTCTGGCCATCCTGGGATACGTAGTGCGCAATGGAGTGTTAGGCCCCGACCCCGAACGCATGCGCCCCCTTATGGAATTTCCCCTCCCCCACTGCTCCAAAGCCCTTAAAAGCTGCTTGGGCTTCTTTTCGTATTACGCCCAGTGGGTTCCCCAGTATGCAGACAAGGCCCGCCCGCTAATCCAGTCCACTACCTTCCCCCTGTCGACAGAGGCCCGCCAGGCCTTCAGGCGCATCAAAGCGGATATCGCAAAGGCCACGATGCACGCAATCGACGAGTCCCTCCCCTTCCAGGCCGAGAGTGACGCATCCGATGTAGCTCTGGCGGCCACTCTCAAACAAGCGGGCAGACCCATGGCCTTTTCCTCCCGGACCCTCCACGCCTCAGAAATCCGCCACTCCTCAGTGGAAAAGGAAGCCCAAGCCATAGTGGAAGCTGTGCGACATTGGAGGCATTACCTGGCCGGCAGGAGATTCACTCTCCTCACTGACCAATGGTCGGTAGGTAGCCTTTATGTTCGATAATGCGCAGGGGGGCAAAATTAAGAATGACAAGATCTTGAGGTGGAGGATTAAAAAAAATATATATATATATTTTATTAAAGTTTTCAAACAAAATTTTTCCGTTTTTACAAATCAACATAAAAATAATACAATAACTGAAAAATAACATTATTTAAATAATATAGTGAACTAACAAAGTGACAAAAAATAGTGCTCCCCCCCCTTTCCCCCTCCCCCCCCACCCCGTGGGGTGCTGCTGCTGTCAATCTATTTTCCCTTAACGTTCCGCGAGATAGTCAAGGAACGGTTGCCACCGCCTGGAGAACCCCTGAGCCGATCCCCTCAGCGCAAATTTAATTTGTTCCAGCTTTATGAACCCTGCCATATCGTTTATCCAGGCCTCCACGCCAGGGGTCTTCGCTTCCTTCCACATAAGTAGGATCCTTCGCCGGGCTATCAGGGACGCAAAGGCCAGAATATCGGCCTCTTTCGCCTCCTGCACTCCCGGCTCTTCCGTTACCCCAATATCGCTAACCCCCAGCCTGGCTTGACCCGGACCTTCACCACCTTTGAGATCACCTTTGCCACTCCCCTCCCGTACTCATCCAATGCCGGACACGACCAGAACATGTGTGTGTGGTTCGCCGGGCTTCCCAAGCACCTCCCGCACCTGTCCTCCACCCCAAAGAACCTGCTCATTGTTGCTCCCGTCATATGTGCTCGATGTAGAACCTTAAATTGAATCAGGCTAAGCCTGGCACACGAAGACGAGGAATTTACCCTACTTAGGGCATCAGCCCACAGCCCCTCCTCAATCTCCTCCCCCAGCTCTTCTTCCCATTTTCCCTTCAGCTCCTCTACCAGCGCCTCCCCCTCATCTCTCATCTCCTGATATATTTCGGACACTTTGCCCTCCCCGACCCATACCCCCGAAATCACTCTATCCTGGAGCCCCTGTGTCGGGAGCTGCGGAAATTCCCTCACCTGTTGCCTCGTAAACGCCCTCACTTACATATATCTGAAGATATTCCCCCGAGGCAAATCATATTTTTCCTCCAGCGCTCCCAGGCTTCCGTCTATAAACAGGTCCCTCAGTCTCCTAATTCCTGCTCGGTGCCAACTCTGGAACCCCCCGTCCATCCTTCCTGGGACAAACCTGTGGTGATTCCTGATCAGGGACCACACCGAGGCACCCGTCACCCCCCTGTGCCGCCTCCACTGCCCCCAGATCCTCAAGGTTGCCACCACCACTGGGTTTGTGGTATACCTTTTTGGGGAGAATGGCAGCGGCGCCGTCACCAGCGCCTTTAGGCTCGTTCCTTTACAGGACGCCATCTCCAGCCTCTTCCACGCTGCCCCCTCTCCCTCCCTCACCCACTTACAAACCATCGCCACATTGGCGGCCCAGTAGTAGTCGTTCAGGCTCGGCAGCGCCAGTCCCCCTCTATCCCTACTGCGCTGCAGGAACCCCCTCTTTACCCTCGGGGTCTTCCCTGCCCACACAAAGCTCATAATGCTCCTGTCTATTTTTTTGAAAAAGGCCTTTGTGATCAGAATGGGGAGACACTGAAACACAAAAAGAAACCTCAGGAGGACCATCATTTTTACCGCCTGCACTCTGCCCACCAATGAGAGCGGCAGCATATCCCACCTCTTGAAATCCTCCTCCAACTGCTCCACCAGTCGCGTCAGATTAAGTCTGTGTAGAGTTCCCCAGTTCCTAGCTACCTGGATCCCCAAGTATCGGAAGCTCCTTTCCACTCTCCTTAACGGCAGAGCGCCTATTCCTCTTCCCTGGTCCCCGGGATGTATTACAAAAAGCTCGCTCTTCCCCATATTTAGCCTGTATCCCGAGAAATCTCCAAACTCCCTCAATATCTGCATAACCTCTGGCATCCCCTCTACAGGGTCCGCAACATATAGCAGTAAGTCATCAGCGTAGAGTGACACTCGATGCTCCTCTCCCCCTCTAACCACCCCCCTCCATTTCTTAGAGTCCCTCAATGCTATGGCCAGTGGTACAATTGCCAATGCGAACAGTAATGGGGACAGGGGCCTTCCCTGCCTGCATGTTCCCCAGTCCCTTAGTCACCTCGTCCACCTTGATTGGCGCCCCCAGACCTGCCACCTCCTGCTCCTCCACCCTCAGGAACCTTAGTTGGTCCAGAAAATGTAGCATTCCCTCTTTTCCCTCCGGGGGTTGGGACTTATATAGCCTCTCATAAAAGGTCTTAAACACCTAATTTACCTTCCCTGCTCTCTGCTCCTTAGTTCCCGTTTCATCCCTAACTCCCCCAATCTCTCTCGCCGCTATCCTCTTACAAAGTTGGTGGGCCAGCAGCCGGCTCGCCTTTTCCCCATACTCATATCTCATCCCCTGTGCCTTCCTCCACTGTGCCTCTGCCTTTCCTGTGGTCAGCAGGTCAAACTCCGTCTGAAGTCTTCGCCTTTCTCTATATAGTCCTTCGTCTGGGGCCTCTGCATATTTTTATCCACCCTCAAAACCTCCCCCACTAATCTCTCCCTTTCTTTGCCCTCTTGTTTCTCCTTGTGGGCTCTAATGGAGATCAGCTCTCCCCTAACCACCGTCTCAGCGCTTCCCATACTACCCCCACCTGGACCTCACCATCGTCATTGACCTCCAGGTATCCCTTGATACACCCCCGCACCCTTCCACAGACCCCCTCATCCGCCAATAGTCCCACATCCAGTCGCCAGAGTGGGCGCTGCTCCCTCTCCTCTCCTAGTTCCAGATCCACCCAGTGCGGGGCATGGTCTGAAACGGGTATGGCCGAGTACTCCGTTCCTGCCACCTTCGAGATCAGTGCCCTACTCATAACAAAGAAGTCTATTCGGGAACGTACCTTGTGGACATGGGAGAAAAAGGAGAACTCTTTGGCCAACGGCCTAGCAAATCTCCACGGATCCACTCCCCCCATTTGTTCCATAAATCCCCTAAGCACCTTGGCCGCTGCCGGCCTTCTTCCGGTCCTGGACCTAGACCGGTCTAGCCCTGGATCCAGCACAGTATTAAAGTCCCCCCCATTACCAGGCTTCCCACCTCCAGGTCCGGGATAAGTCCCAGCATCCGCTTCATAAATCCCGCGTCATCCCAGTTCGGGGCATATACATTTACCAGCACGACCGCCTCTCCCTGCAATCTACCACTCACCATCACATATCTGCCCCCGTTATCCACCACTATATTCTTAGCCTCGAACGACACCCGTTTCCCCACCAGTATCGCCGCCCCCCTGTTTTTTGCGTCCACCCCTGAGTGGAATACCTGTCCCACCCATCCTTTTCTTAACCTAACCTGATCCGCCACCTTCAGATGCGTCTCCTGGAGCATGACTACGTCCGCCTTCAGTCTTTTTAAGTGCGCGAACACCCGGGCCCTCTTAATCGGCCCATTTAGGCCTCTCACATTCCACGTGATCAGCCGGATTGGGGGGGCCACTCGCCCCCCCCCCCCCCCCCCCCCCGACTAGCCATCCCTTTTTCTGGGCCAGCCCCCCGTCCAGGTCCCGCGCACCCACCTGTCCCCCAGGCGGCGCCTTCCCGTCCCGACCACCTCTTCTCTTGCCAGCTCCCACTTGCACTCAGCAGCAACAACCAGTTAGACCCCCCCCCCCCCCGCCGCTAGATCCCCATCTAGCATGGTTACTCCCCCCATAATGCTTCCGAAAGTCAGCTAACTCTAGCTGACCCCGGCTTCCCCCATTCTCTCTTTGACCTCCCTGCGTGTGGGGCTCTCTTCCTTCCTGCGCCTATCTTCCCGCCATCATCTCCATAGCGCGGGAAAAACCCCGCGCTTTCCTATCGGCCCCGCCCCCTATGGCGCAGCTCCCTCATTCCCCATCCCTCCTCTCTGTCCCTTTTTCCATCGGCGCCCACATTTCTTCGTGTCCCCCCATCAAGGGGAGAGAAATTCCCCATCCAGCGTTACTATATAATAAACCTCCCATTTCCCAATTTACATTTCTGTACCACAACCTCGTTGTTTCCCCCCCAACATCAAACTCTCAGTTCTAGTCCAGTTTCTCTTCTTGGATGAAGGTCCATGCCTCATCCGCCGTCTCGAAGTAGTGGTGCTTGCCCTGATGCGTGACCCACAATAGCGCCGGCTGCAGCATCCCAAATTTTATTTTCTTCCTGTGAAGCACTGCCTTGGCCCGATTAAAGCTCGCCCTCCTTCTCGCCACCTCCGCACTCCAGTCCTGATACACTCGTATCACCGCATTCTCCCACTTGCTACTCCGTACCTTCTTGGCCCAGCTCAGAACAGCCTCTCTGTCCATGAAGCGATGAAATCTCACCACTATCGCCCTTGGTATTTCACCCGCCTTTGGTCTTCTCACAAGAACCCGGTGCGCTCCTTCCACCTCCAGGGGGCCCGTTGGGGCCTCAGCTCCCATTAGCGTATGGAGCATTGTGCTCACATAAGCCCCAACATCAGCTCACTCTGTTCCTTCGGGGAGACCTAGAATCCGTAGGTTCTTCCTCCTCGAGCTGTTCTCCAGGGCTTCCAGCCTTTCGATACACCTCTTATGTAGCGCCTCATGCGTCTCCGTTTTTACCACCAGGCCCTGTATCTCATCCTCATTTTCGGCTGCCTTTGCCTTCACTCCACGGAGCTCTATCGCCTGGACCTTTTGTGTTTCCTTCAGTCCATCGATTGCCAATAGCATCGGCGCCAGCACCTCCTTCTTTAGTTCCTCCACATACCGTCAGAGGAATTCCTGCTGGTCCGGGCCCCATGTCGTCTGGGCTCCATCCGCCGCAATCTTGCTTCTCCCTTCTCTTCTCTGCCGCTGCTCCAAAGGATCCTTCGCAATCTGGCCACTGCCACTGGTCCTTTCCATACATCCCCGGGGGGACACCTTCCTTCGTCACCCCACACTGGGTTTGATCTGAAAAAATTTCCGTTGGGGCTCCCACGAAGAGCCCAAAAGTCCGTTAGAACGGGAGCTGCCGAAACATGCGGCTTAGCAGCGCATCGCCGCAACCAGAAACTGAGGTGGAGGATTGAGCTCTCCACCTATAACTATGAGATCTTGTATCGTCCCGGAAAGCTGAACGAGCCGTCCGATGCCCTATCCCGCGGCACATGTGCCAACGCACAAGTAGACCGCTTCCAAGCCCTCCATGAGGACCTCTGCCACCCGGGGGGGGGTCACTCGATTCTACCATTTTGTGAAGTCTCGCAACCTCCCCTACTCTGTTGAAGAGGTCCGTACAGCCACCAGGAACTGCCAAATCTGCGCAGCGTGCAAACCGCACTTTTTCAGGCCAGATAGAGCGCACCTGATCAAGGCTTCCCGTCCCTTTGAACGCCTCAGTTTGGATTTCAAAGGCCCCCTCCCCTCCACCGACGGCAACGCATACTTCCTGAACGTGGTGGACGAGTACTCCAGTTTCCCCTTCGCCATCCCCTGCCCCGACATGACCGCGGCCACAGTCATTAAAGCCCTCGGCACCATCTTTACAGTGTTCGGTTTCCCCGCGTACATCCATACCGACAGGGGGTACTCCTTCATGAACGACGAACTGCGTCAGTTCCTGCTCAGCAAGGGCATTGCCTCGAGCAGGACGACCAGCTACAACCCCCGGGGGAACGGTCAGGTAGAGAGGGAGAACGGTATGGTCTGGAAGACCGTCCTACTGGCCCTACGGTCCAGAGATCTCCCAGTTTCCCGGTGGCAGGAAGTCCTCCCGGATGCCCTCCAATCCATCGGTCGCTGCTGTGTACCACCACTAACCAAACGCCTCACGGGCGCTTCCTTGTCTTCCCTAGGAAGTCCTCCTCTGGAACGTCGCTGCCGACCTGGCTGGCAGCCCCAGAACCCATCTTGCTCTGAAAACATGTGCGGGCGCACAAATCGGACCCGTTGGTCGAGAGGGTTCACCTTCTCCACGCAAACCCTCAGTACGCCTACGTGGCGTACCCCGACGGCCGACAGGACACGGTCTCCCTACGGGACCTGGCGCCCGCCGCAAACACACACACACTCCCAACACCGATCACCCCCTCCCTGCCACCGGCGCACCCCACGACTGCTCCCTTTCCGGGTGGATCAGTCCTCCTCCCGTGCCCGCCCAGGCGTAAAGGAACAGGAACGAACAGCGCAACGCTCCCAGAGACGACAGTGCCCGAGCCAGCACCTGCACCACCACCGGGGCTGAGGCAATCGACAAGGACGACCAGGGCACCCGCTCAACTCGTGGAATCCGCGTGACACAAAAAAAACTTGTAAATAATTCTGACAACCTGTACATCGTTAACTGTTGGGCTAAATACATAGCCACTGTATGAAATTAGTTCCAGGACCAGCCTTGTAAACCCCTACCACCATGCGAACCACCACCCCGCCGGGTTCTTTTTTAACAAGGGGTGAATGTGGTGGTATGTATTAGGGGTAGTACGGTACCTGTGAAGCCGAGAGGCTATTGGCTGACAGGTCCCGGGTCCTGGTTGGATCTGCCGCCTGATGGCTCCGCCCAGAAGGCGGAGTATAAGAGCTCGCGTTCTCCCAGCAGCCGCATTCTGTAACTGAGCTGCCTTGATTGACTTCATCACTTCTCGACTTGAGTGAGTAATTTTTGCGCTACACCCTCAATGGTCTCCTTTTGAAATGGACCTGGACAACCCCAGGTGTGATATGAGTCTGTTAACAGCTCTGTGGGCATAACAAGTTTCGATCTGCAAGACCCTGGTTTTGTGACTATAATGTCCTTAGAATTGGGTATGAGATTCCACGATGATACAATGAGGATTCTTTTGTTCTTGGAACCCTTGTTGGTAGCTTCCAGAACAAAGGGCCAATCGTGTGGTCATGTGATTTGTAGCAACCTTTTTTTTAACATGTACTATTGGAAGAGAGCATCAGCATTTGTTGATCAATTCGATAAATGTGCTCAGAAATATGAGAAACAATGAAGTTAGGAAACAGCATTTTATAAATAGCAAACAACAATAAAGTTTTGATATAGACAGTTTTGGATTTCTTTTCTTGTCCTATTGACCTAACACATGGTTATGATCTTAAGAATGTTACATTTTATAAGGAGTCTCAGACACCTCAAATCCTTTAATGTACAATCAATGTTATGCAGCACACCATACCAGCCATTTCATAGAACATGGAACATAGAACATACAGTGCAGAAGGAGGCCATTCGGTCCATTGAGTCTGCACCGACCCACCCAAGCCCTCACTTTCACCCTATCCCCATAACCCAATAACTCCTCCTAACCTTTTTGGTCACTATGGGCAATTTAACATGTCTATTCCACCTAACCTGCACGTCTTTGGACTGTGAGAGGAAACCGGAGCACCCGGAGGAAACGCACGCAGACACTGGGAGAACGTGCAGACTCCACACAGATAGTGACCCAGCGGGGAATCAAACCTGGGACCCTGGCGCTGTGAAGCCACAGTGCTAGCCACTTGTGCTACCGCGCTGCCCATTTCACCATAACAATATCTCACAAATAGCAACAAAATGAAAATCAGCTGATCTCTTTTCCTCCCAGGATTGTAGGTTGAGTGAAGAAACCTTCCACCTGTTAACAGTATTGAAAGATCTTGATGCTTTTATTAAATAGTGTCATTGAATTATTAATGCCCATTTGAACCACTGGAACAAGTAGGTGAGAATTTCTTTGAATATCTCTTAACAGTATGGCAAGCCCGAATGGGTAGCCCAAATAATGTGATCTGACCCTAAATTTGTGTTTTGTTTTAGTGCAAATGATTGAATCTTGCCAATAGCTAAATTATTTCAAGCCAGTCATTATTTGGTCGCACGCAACCAGAAACAAAAACCACAGATCTAGCATGTGAATATAGTTCCATGATTTTACTTCCTATTACATCAATAGCCAGTCATACAAAATCACATGCAGCTGGATGGTCTTTATTCCAGATCATACTTCTGTGCAAGATCTCAAAATGAGTTATGTTGCTAACAGCTATTCTTTTTTTAAAAAAATATGTTCATTAAGAATTTTTAAACAAAATTTTCAACCATACAAACCCCCCCCCCCCCCCCCCCCCCCCCCCCGTAACAAAAAGAAAAGAAAGCTCGCATAGCAAGACATAAACATGGCAAATCAATATGATACAGAACTTTGTACATTGGATTCCTCCCGTACATACCAGTTTTCCGGATCATTTATGTATTTTCTTGCTCAGATGCCCCCGAGAAAACCCCTCCTTCCCCGTCCCTCCTTCTTCCCCCCCCGCCCAAAAAAGATGTCCCCCCCCTCCTCTCTCTCCCCCCCCCCGCACCTGGGTTGCTGCTGCTGTCGTCCGAACTTCATCTAACGCTCCGCGAGATAGTCTAGGAACGGTTGCCACCACCTGGAGAACCCCTGCTCAGACCCTCTCAAGGCAAACTTTATCCTTTCCAACTTGATAAACCCAGCCATGTCATTTATCCAGGCTTCCACACGGGGGGGGCTGCGCATCTTTCCACACTAACAAGATCCTTCGCCGGGCTACCAGGGACGCAAAGGCCAGAATGCCGGCCTCTTCCGCCTCCTGCACTCCCGGCTCGTCCGCTACTCCAAATAATGCTAGCCCCCAACTTTGCGTGACCTGGACTTTCACCACCTTAGATATAGTTCTCGCAACTCCCCTCCAGAACCCATCCAGTGGCGGGAACGACCAAAACATATGGGCATGGTTCGCCGGGCTTCCCGAGCACCTCCCACATCTGTCCTCCACCCCAAAGAACCTATTCAGCCACGCCCCCGTCATATGCGCTCTGTGAACAACCGTAAATTGTATCAGGCTAAGCCTGGCACACGAGGAAGAGGAATTAACCCTACTTAGGGCATCAGCCCACAGACCCTCCTCAATCTCCTCCCCCAGCTCCTCTTCCCATTTACCCTTCAGCTCCTCTACCAAAGCCTCCCCCTCTTCTTTCATCTCCTGGTATATCGCCGACACCTTGCCCTCTCCGACCCATACGCCTGAAATCACCCTGTCTTGAATCCCCTGTGCCGGGAGCAATGCCGCCTCACAAACGCCCTCACTTGCATGTACCTGAAAGCGTTTCCCGGGGGTAGTCCAAACTTCTCCTCCAGCGCCCCTAAGCTCACAAACGTCCCATCGATGAACAGGTCCCCCATTCTTCTAATCCCTGCCCGATGCCAGCTCTGAAACCCCCCGTCCATCCTTCCTGGGACAAACCGATGGTTATCTCTGATCGGGGACCACACCGAGGCTCCCATCGCACCCCTATGCAGTCTTCACTGCCCCCAGATCTTTAGCGTTGCCGCCACCACCGGACACGTGGTGTACCTTGTCGGCGAGAGATGCAGCGGTGATGTCACCAGCGCCCCCAGGCTCGTTCCTTTGCAGGACGCCATCTCCAACGTCTTACATGCCGCCCCCTCTCCCTCCATCACCCACTTACGGATCATCGCCACGTTGGCTGCCCAGTAATAGTCAACCAGATTCGGCAACACCAGCCCTCCTCTATCTCTACTACGCTCCAGGAACCCCCTCCTTCCCCTCGGGGTCTTACTCGCCCACACAAAACCCATAATGCTCCTGCCTCCCCTCTTAAAAAAGGCCTTGGTGATCACAATTGGAAGGCATTGGAATACAAAAAGAAACCTCGGGAGGACTACCATTTTAATCGACTGTACTCTGCCCGCTAGCGAGAGTGGCAACATGTCCCACCGTTTAAAGTCCTCCTCCATCTGCTCCACCAGCCGCGTCAAATTAAGTTTGTGCAGGGCCCCCCCCAGCTCCTAGCTACCTGGATCCCCAAGTATCGAAAGCTCCTTTCCGCCCTCCTCAACGGTAGGTCGTCTATCCCTCTTCCCTGATCCCCCGGATGCACCACAAAGAGCTCACTCTTCCCTACATTGAGCTTGTAGCCCGAGAAGTCCCCAAACTCCCTTAGGATCTGCATGACCTCCACCATCCCCTCCACTGGGTCCGCCACATACAGCAACAGGTTGTCTGCATAGAGTGACACTCGATGCTCCTCTCCCCCTCGAACCACCCCCCTCCATTTCCTGGACTCCCTTAATGCCATGGCCAAAGATTCAATTTCTAATGCAAACAACAGGGGGGACAGGGGGCACCCCTGCCTCGTCCCTCGATACAGCCGGAAGTACTCCGACCTCCGCCGATTCGTAACCACACTCGCCACCGGGGCTCTATATAGGAGCTTAACCCAGCTAATAAACCTTCCCCCGAACCCAAACCTCCGCAACACTTCCCAGAAATACTCCCACTCTACTCGGTCAAAGGCCTTCTCCGCGTCCATAGCTGCCACGATCTCCGCCTCTCCCTCCACCGATGGCATCATAATCACATTTAGGAGCCTCCGCACATTGGTATTTAGCTGCCTGCCCTTTACAAATCCCGTCTGGTCCTCGTGAATCACCCCCGGGACGCAGTCCCCAATCCTCGTAGCCAACACTTTTGCCAGCAACTTAGCATCTACGTTGAGGAGCGAGATCGGCCTATACAACCCGCATTGCAGTGGGTCCTTATCCTGCTTCAGGATCAAAGAGATCGTCGCCTCCGACATTATCGGGGGCAGGGTCCCCCCCCTCCCTTGCCTCATTGAAAGTCCTTACCAGCAACGGGGCTAACAGGTCTACATACTTCCTATAGAACTCCACTGGGAACCCATCCGGTCCCGGGGCCTTCCCTGCCTGCATGCTCCCCAGTCCTTTAACCAGCTCCTCCACCCCAATTGACGCCCCCAAACCAGCCACCTCCTGCTCCTCCACCCTCGGGAACATCAGTTGGTCCAAGAATCGTCGCATCCCTCTTTTACCCCTGGGGGCTGGGACCTATACAGCTCCTCGTAGAAGGCCTTGAATGCCTCATTCATTTTCACCGCACTCCGCACCGTAGTTCCCCTTCCATCCTTGACTCCACCTATTTCCCTCGCTGCCATCCTCTTACGGAGCTGATGTGCTGGCATCCGGCTCGCCTTCTCCCCATACTCATACATCGCCCCCTGTGCCTTCCTCCACTGTGCCTCTGCCTTCCCTGTGGTCAACAGGTCGAACTCCGGCTGGAGACTTCGCCTCTCCCTGAGTAGCCCCTCATCAGGGGCCTCTGCATATCTCCTGTCCACTCTTAAAATCTCCCCCATTAACCTCTCCCTTTCCCTGCCCTCTCTCTTCTCCCTATGAGCCCTGATGGAGATTAACTCTCCCCTGACCACCGCCTTCAGCGCCTCCCATACTACTCCCACCTGCACCTCCCCATTGTTGTTGGCCTCCAGATACCTTTCAATGCACCCCCGCACCCTCCCGCTCACTTCCTCGTCTGCCAGCAGTCCCACATCCAACCGCCACAGCGGGCGTTGGTCCCACTCCTCCCCCAGCTCTAGTTCCACCCAGTGCGGGGCGTGGTCTGAAATGGCTATGGCCGAATACTCCGTTCCCTCCACTTTCGGGATCAATGCCCTGCCCAGAACAAAAAAATCTATCCGGGAGTAGGCCTTGTGTACATGGGAGAAAAAAGAAAATTCTCTGGCCAAAGGCCTGGCAAATCTCCACGGATCTACTCCCCCCATCTGATCCATAAACCCCCTGAGCACCTTGGCCGCAGCCGGCCTCTTTCCGGTCCTAGATCTGGAACGATCCAGTGCTGGGTCCAACACCGTGTTGAAATCCCCACCCATTATCAAGCTTCCTACCTCCAAGTCTGGAATATGCCCCAACATACGTATCATGAATCCAGCATCGTCCCAATTTGGGGCATATAAATTTACCAATACCACCCCCGTCCCCTGCAACCTACCGCTCACCATCACATATCGGCCTCCATTGTCCGCTACTATGTTCTTGGCCTCAAACAACACCCGCTTCCCCACCAGTATTGCCACCCCTCTATTCTTCGCATCCAGCCCCGAATGGAACACCTGTCCTACCCATCCCTTCCTTAACCTGACCTGATCTGCCACCTTCAGATGTGTCTCCTGAAGCATGACCACATCTGCCTTCAGTCCCTTTAAGTGCGCAAACACTCGGGCCCTCTTAACCGGCCCATTTAGGCCTCTCACATTCCACATGATCAGCCGGATTGGGGGGCTACCCACCCCCCCTCCCCCTGCCGACTAGCCATCTTCTATTTTAGGCCAGTTCCATGCCCGCGTCTCCCGCACCCTCCAGTCCCCCAGACGGGGAACCCCCGCCCCGACCACCTCTTCCATTTTCAGTTTCCCACCGGCCAATGCGGCAGCAACCCTATTGTCCCCCACTCTCCCTCCCTCCCGTCCCCCCCTCCCCGCTAGATCCAAATCTAGCTCTTTTGCTCCCCCCATAATACTTCTGTAAGTCAGCTGACTCCTGCTGACCCCGGCTTCCCCCGCCTTCCCGTTGTCCCCTCCCATGTGGAAATCCCTCCTCCTCCTTGCGCTCCCCCCCCCCCCCCCAACGCGGGAAAAAGCCTGCGCTTTCCTGAGCCAGCCCCGCCCCCTGTGGCGCAGCTCCTGCTGCGGCCTTATCCCAATTCCCCCATCCCGAGTCTCACCTCCCTCCAGCACCGACGCCAACATTCCTCACTGTCTCCCCATCAAAAACTCTTCCCCCATCCCCATCCATCGTCCCACCCGTGAAACATTCTTTACCCATATTTACAACCATGTATACAGTCAACATCTCCCCCACATCCACAGTCCCTCAGTTCGAGTCCAATTTTTCCGTTTGGATAAAGGTCCAAGCCTCTTCTGGCGTTTCGAAATAGTGGTGTCGGTCCTGATAAGTGACCCACAGTCGCGCTGGCTGCAGCATTCCGAATCTCACCCTTTTTTTCTGTAGCACCGCTTTGGCCCGGTTGAAGGCAGCTCTCCTCTTTGCCACCTCTGCGCTCCAGTCCTGGTAGACTCGGATCACCGCATTCTTCCATCTACTGCTCCACTCCTTCTTGGCCCATCTCAGGACACTCTCTCCGCGAAACAATAGAACCTCACCACTATCGCTCCTGGCGGCTCGCCAGCCTTGGGTCTCCTAGCCAGGACCCGATGAGCCCCATCTAGCTCCAGGGGGCTCGGAGAGGCCTCCGCACCCATCAGCGAATGGAGCATCGTGCACACATATGCCCCCGCATCAGCCCCCTCCACTCCTTCGGGGAGACCCAGAATCCGGAGATTCTTCCTCCTCGACCTGTTCTCCAGGACCTCGAATCTCTCGGCCCACCTCTTGTGCAGCGCCTCGTGTGCCTCCACCTTCACCGCCAGGCCCAAGATCTCGTCCTCGTTCTCATTAGTTTTGTCCTTCACCTCTCGGAGCTCTACCGCCTGGGCCTTCTGGGTCTCCTTCAGCCCCTCGATCGCCATCAGCATTGGCGCCAGCACCTCCTTTTTAAGCTCCTCCACCCAGCACCTGAGAAACTCCTGCTGGTCCGGCCCCCATGCTGCTCGATCTCCGCCCTCCGCCATATTGTTTTTTCCCCCTCGTTTCTGCCGCTGCTCCAAAGCCTCTATTTCCGCCGTTCCACTTTTAGTCCCCTCCATACACGACGGAAGGGGGACCTTGCTTCACCTTCCCACATGGGATTTGGTCAAAAGATTTCCGTTGGGGCTCCTCCGGAGAGCCCAAAAGTCCATTCTAGCGGGAGCTGCCGAAATGTGCGGCTTAGCTCTGCATCGCCGCAACCGGAAGCCGCTAACAGCTATTCTAACAGTTTCAAATAAAGTTCACATAAAAAATTGTGTTTAACATAGATATCGGTGCGGAATCCTCCGCATCTTGGGGGGCCGAGCCTCATGCTCAAGGGGCTCGGCCCGCGCCGGACTAATTTCCGCCCCGCCAGCTGGCGGAAAAGGCCTTTGGTGCCCCACCAGCTGGCACGAAAATGGCATCTCCGGGCGGCTCATGCGCGGGAGCGTCAGCGGCCGCTCACGGCATCCCCGCGCATGCGCTGTGGAGGGAGTCTCTTCCGCCTCCGCCATGGTGGAAACCGTGGCGAAGGCGGAAGGAAAAGAGTGCCCCCACGGCACAGGCCCGCCCACGGATCGGTGGGCCCCGATCGTGGGCCAGGCCACCGTGGGGGCACCCCCCGGGGCCAGATCGCCCCGCGCCCCCCCCCAGGACCCTGGAGCCCGCCCGGGCCGCCTTGTCCCGCCGGTAAGGTAGGTGGTTTAATCTACGCTGGCGGGACAGGCATTTTAGCTGCGGGACTTCGGCCCATCCGGGTCGGAGAATCGAGCGGGGGGGGGGGGCCCGGCAACCGGCGCGGTGCGATTCCCGCCCCCGCCGAATATCCGGTGCTGGAGAATTCGGCAACCGGCGGGGGCGCGATTCACGCCAGCCCCCGGCGATTCTCCGACCCGGCGGGGGGTCGGAGAATCTCGCCCAGGATTGGAGAACATTTCTTAGATAAAACCTTTACCATGAACTTGCCTTGCCTTACCATGTCTTGAAATAGATAATATGTCAAAAGCTGTTTAGTTTACCAGCTCTCAATGTAAGCAGTCAGATGCTAAGCCCCATTCATGGCTACTGTAAAAGTATTAGGAAACTACTGTAGCACATTTGAATTGTAGGGCTTATATGGTGCATTATGACATGGTTATTATTAGCATTTCCCAGAAATTATTCTTAGTTAAATGTGAGCTCGAAAAATCATTTCCACCCAAGATATGTAACTTTCACCCACATACAAGTGCTCTGATAGTTAGAGGGTCGCGGAGGAGGCCCCGTGTATCTCAATTGCAGGTCCTTATTAGCATGTTAGGAACCACCCCATGTCCAGAAGATGGCTAAATTGACAGTTTATGGAAGAGAAGACTAGTGACAAGAGGCTGCAGCTGGGGAACCTTCAAAACAGTCTCCAGAGCTGGAAAGGGAGCAATAAATTTTGTGCCTTGTTCAGGTAGGCTGGTGGGTCAGGGCTGAGGGGGGCCCAAGGGTTACTCTGAGGACCTGGTTGGAATAAATCTGCTTCTCCTGCTTCATGAGAAGTGGTGAAGAACTACTTGACCTTGAGAAGCCTGAAGCACCACTTCAGAGCAGTGCCAGGAATCCTACAGGTTGGGCTACTCTCCCACTTACTATGAAATTTAATTTGCATTGCACATGAGGTCATCAGGCTGAACTTTTTTAAAATTCATTTACTGGATGTGGGCGTCGCTGGTTAGGCCAGCATTAATTGCCCATCCCTAGTTACCCTTCAGAAGTTGGTAGTGAGTTGCCTTCTTGAACCACTGCAGTCTTTGAGGTGTAGGTATACCCTCTGTGCTGTCAAGGAGGGAATTCCAGGATGTTGCCCCAGCGACAGTGAAGGAACGGCAATATATTTCCAAGTCAGGGTGGTGAGTGACTTGGAGAGGAACCTCCAGGCGGTGGGATTCCCAGGTATCTGCTGCTCTTGTCCTCCTGGATGATAGTGGTCGTGGGTTTGGAAGGTGCTGCCTGAGGAACCTTAGTGAGTTACTGCAATGCATCTTAATGTATAAATTAGGACCCCACCAACTTTTGCAGCAGCCTCCTCAATAGTCTGATGTCTGCACTTCAATAAAAAGTCATTAAAAAAAATATATGGAACTTTGTATTAGAGATATTTGACATTCATAAATGCAAAATTAGCTTTTCAGAAGCAGTAAGGGTAGATCGGTAATTGCGAAGTTAATATATTGTTAAAATCTCAAATGTATCTAATTCAACAAGATGACATTCTTTAAAAAGGGTTTTTACAGCAAGACTAATGGCATAAAACTTCTTGGTAATTCAACTGATTTCCACAAGTTGCAGTCTTGTGGTCCCTCGTGACTGCACCCTTTAGGGAAGCGTACTTCTGGATTTCTGCATTATTCTGCACATGTGGAATCCAGAAGTGACTGTCAGTTTCAGTGGAGTAATGGTGCTGAATGCTGACAGCTTCATCATTATTATCAAAAAAAAACGGCCACTGAACTATGAAATCTCCTACACATTCCTGGTTAGGGGTGCAGGACGGGGGCAGGGGAAGAGAGTTTTAATGGCCTGCACCCAAGTTCCCCGGTCTTAGGTTAGTCTCTTTACAATAAGATCCTACACTTCACATCAGCCAAGAAAAATTACATTGATAAAAAATAAATGAAATGCAAATTTGTGAGTTAGTTACTAAGCCTGTTAAATCAGAATATCCTTTTTTTGAACCATTTAAAAATAATATTTCATACTAATGAACTGAAATTTAAGGTACTGTCTTGCTGGTTTTGTTATTTAATTTCTAACAAGTGTTTCATTATTTTGTGTGTTATGGTGACTTGCTTTGAAATCCTGCCTCACCGGATTGTGGCATACAACCTGAGGGCTTCTCAATACACCGGATGGACCGCACGGCGTCCTTGGGCAAGGCGAAGGATGGAGGGGTTTGCCTCCTCGTCAACTCCTCCTGGTGCTCAGATGTGGTGACCCTGGTGAATTACTGCTCCCTGGATCTTGAATACCTGACTGTGAAGTGCCGTCTATACTACCTTCCCTGGGAGTTCACTTCTGCCACCATCCCAGGCGAAGAGGGCGCTTCATGAATTGTACACCGCTATAAACAACAGCGAACCAGAATACCCGGAGGCCTTGTTCATCGTGGCCGGGGATTTCAACCAGGCCAACCTCAAGAGTGTACTGCCAAAATTGCATCAACACATCTCCTGCTCCATCAAGGGCCCCAACATCTTTGACCACTGCTACAAACATAAAAGATGCCTACCAATCCATCTCCCGACCGCATTTCAGAAAATCGGACCACAAGATGGTACTCCTTCTCCCAGCATATAAGCAGAAACTTAAGCGGAAGAAGGTTGTGTAATGCTGGTCCAAGGCAATGGAAGAGCTCCTACACGACTGCTTGGAGTCAGTGGACAGTCCATATTCAAGAACTCAGTTGTCAACCTAGATGGGTATGCCACCACTGTCACAGACTTCACCAGTAAGCGTGAATAAGATTGCATGCCAAATGAAGTAGTACGTGCATTCCCCAACCGGAAACCATGGTTTAACTGGGTGATCCACTCCCTACTGACATCCAGGTGTGAGGCGTTCAAGACAGGTGACACTGACCGATACAAGAAATTTAGGTACGACCACCGCAAAGCCAACAGGGATGCCAAGAGACAATACCAGACTAAGCTAGAGTCACAGACTAGCAACACAAACTCTCATCGATTGAGGCAAGGCTTCAACAATATAATGGGCTACAAAGCAAAGCCAAGTAGAATCTCTGGCAACAGAGCTCCCTTCCTCGATGAACTCAATGCATTCTATGCTCGTTTCGAGAAGGAAGGCAACAAACCATTGCCAACAGCCCCAGACACACGCAAACTACCATCACGGCCTCAGAAGTCAGAAAGTGAACCTACGGAAAGCAATGGGTTCTGAATGAGTCCCTGGTCGTGCACTCAGATCCTGTGTGGACCAGCTGGCAGATGTGTTCGCAGACATTTTGAACCACTCCCTATTCCGTTCCGAGGCTCCCACCTGCTTCAAGAAAACCACTATCATACCGGTGCCAAAGAAGAACCAGGCAACGTGCCTCAATGACTACCGTCCGGTGGCCGTGACATCTATCGTTATGAAGTGCTTCGAGGGTTAGTCATGAGACACATCAACTCCATACTCTCAGACTGCCTTGATCCACTGCAATTTGCATACCACCACAACCGGTCCACAGCAGATGCTATATCCCTGGTCCTACACTCATTCCTGGAGTATCTCGACAACAAGGAATCCTATGTCAGACTCCTACTCATTAAAAAATATATATTTTTATTGAATGTAGCAGATAACCCAATAGTCCACAGTAACAAAGAACACAGACCGACAACACCCCTTGATAACAAGCCCACAACTCACCCCGCCTCCTTACTTTTCTTCCCCTTATCTCCCCCCACCAATAACAAAAACAAACCCCTAAACACCTCCCACCCCACACTGAGACCTTAATTCACCTCAAAGAATTCTGCAAGGTCGCTCCCCCATACCCCCACCTTTGGCGGATCCTAGTCCCACCAGCTCAACACAATCCATCTCCGGGCTAGCGGGGAGTCAAAGGTCAAGACATCGGCCTCTTTCCCCACCTGGACTCCCGGGTCTTCCGACATGCCAAATATCGCTATCTCCGGACTTGTCGCCACTCCTGCACTCAGATTGTATATAGAACATACAGTGCAGAAGGAGACCATTCGGCCCATCGAGTCTGCACCGACCCACTTAAGCCCTCACATCAATCCTATCCCCTTAACCCAATAACCCTATCTATCCTTTTTGGACACTAAGGGAAATTTATAACTGCCAATCCACCTAACCTGCACGTCTTTGGACTGTGGGAGGAAACCGGAGCATCCGGAGGAAACCCACGCAGACACGGGGAGAACGTGCAGACTCCGCACAGACAGTGACCCAGCAGGGAATCGAACCTGGGACATAACATCCGAAAACTCCTGCCAGAAACCCTTCAGCTTTGGACACGCCCAGAACATGTGGACGTGATTCTCGGGCACCCCTGCACAGCACCCAAATCTGTCTTCCACCCCTGCAAAGAACCGGCTCATCCTCACAACTGTCATGTGGGCCCTATGCACCACCTTGAATTGGGTGACACTTAACCTCGCACACAACGAGGACGCGTTCACCCTCCGCAGGTCTTCCTTCCACGTACCGGCACTCACCTCCCCCACCCAAATCCTCCTCCCATTTGCGCTTGATTGACTCCACTGGAGAGCCCTCCCTCGCCATCAACGCTCCATAAATGTTCGACACTCTCTCCTCCCCAATGACACCCTCGGACAACAGCTTATCTTGAGGCGCTGGAGACGGCAGCCTCGGGGAGGACGGCACCTCTCTCCTCACAAAGTCCCTCACCTGCAGGTATCTGAAGCCATTCCCCTGAGGCAACGCATACATTTCCTCCAACTCTTCCAGACCTGCAACCTGTCCCCTATAAACGAGTCCCTGAAATACTCTATCCCCACCTGCGGACACCTCCGGAATCTCATATCCAACCCTGCCAGCACAAACCTGTGGCCATCGCATATTGGTGCCCACAGTGACACACCCTCCAGCCTGAAATGTTGCCTGCACTGGTTCCAAACAATTTGGGTGGGGAAGGATCGGAAAAATCCCTCTCGAGTGGGAGCCACCAAATGTGCGACCACTCACTCCATGGCCGCTACCGAAGTCCCAGTTTCCTATTCATTGTTTATAGCTCTGCCTTCAACAACATAATCCCAGCCGAGCTCACATCCAAACTCCAAAACCTAGGACTTGGCTCCTCCCTCTACAACTAGATCTTCGACGTCGTGACCCATAGACCACAATCAGTAAGGATAAACAAAGACACCATCTCCACGATAGTTCAAAATACTGGGGCGCCACAAGGCTGCGTACAATACTCCCTGTTCACACACAACTTTGTGGCAAAATTGGGCTCCAACTCCATCTATAAGTTTGCTGATGACACGACCGTAGTGGGGTGGATCTCAAACAATGAGTCAGAACACAGGAGGGAGATAGAGAACATAGCAGTGTGGTACAACAACAACAATCTCTCTCTCAATGTCAGCAAAACTAAGGAGCTGGTTATCAACTTCAGGAAGCAAAGTATTGTACACACCCCTGTCTGCATCAATGGTGCCGTGCTGGACTTGGCTGACAGCTTCAAATTCCTAGGTGTAAACATCACCAACGATCTGTCCTGGTCCACCCACGTCGATGCTATGTCCAAAAAAGCACAACAGTGCCTATACTTTCTCAGAAAACTAAGAAATTGGGCATGTGCACATTAACTCTTACCAATTTTTACAGATGCACCATAGAAAGCATCCTATCTGGTTGCATCACAGTTTGGCATGGCAACTGCTTGGCCCAAGACCGGAAGAAACTACAGAGTTGTGAACACAGCCCACTCCATCACGCGAACCAGCCTCTCATCCATTGACTCCGTCTACACCTCCCACTGCCTTGGGAAAGCAGGCAACAGAATCAAACACCCCTCCCATCTGGCTTATTCACTTTTCCAACCTCTTCCATCGGGCACAAGATACAAAAGTCTGAGAATATGCACCAACAGATTCAAAAACAGCTTCTTCCCCGCTGTTACCAGACTCCTGAGTGGCTCTGTTATGGACTGACTGATCTCTCTATGCATCTTCTCTACTATTGTAGCACTACACTCCGTATGCTTCACCCGGTGTCTATGTATTTATATTGTGTATTTATCGTATGTTCTATGTTTCTCTATGGAATGATCTGCCTGGACTATACGCAGAATAATACTTTTCACTGGACCTCAGTAAATCTAAATCTACAAATCTACAATTGAGCTGCAACAGCTTATTTGGCAAGTATAGAGAACCACGTTTCTTTAATTTACGAGGGCAACGTTAGAAACAAACACTGACTGCAATGGCATTTTCATCTCGGTGTGATTTTAACATTCTCGCTGGAAACTGGGTTCTCACCCACGTCCAACTGATAGGATGAAAAGTTCCCTTTCTCTTCAACATCTATTAATAGTCTTAAATTACAGAATTTTTAGATCATTCACCTGTTGGTCACTGAGTTAAGGACACAACGTTTGGAACAAAGTGGGGGATGGTGATGTCAACTTAATGCAATGAGACAAAAGTTTTGAGGTTAGAGTTAAGGCATATTGTTGGTCAGTGTTAAGGGGGGTTTACTGTACAAACTGGTACATTTTGTTGTATTAAACTGCACTTTGTAGAACAGTCTTTTATGACTGGTGATATACCCCTCATGCTTCCCATCTGATTCTGGTGAACCAGTGCACATAACAGCAAAAAATCTGAAAGATAATAAAAAAAGTTACTTAAACAGAATGCTTGTAAAGATCTTGCATTATACTGGTTTGTCCACGATCACTATTAAATAGTCAGTTTATAAAAGGAGGAGACATGTACACAAACAAATAGTAAACCCGACCTTGGTGTGCAACAGTGAAACATATTCCAATCTCTGGTGAAATTCTCTTTTACCTTGCTGAGTGTAAAACCTTACCCTAAAAATTTAGAACTGTATAAAAGATATGTAGCATAAAAATAGATTTTATAAGCTGACTATTAAAAGTAATCGTGGACAAACCAGTATAAAACAAGGTCTTTATAAGTATTCTGTTTAATTAACTTTTTTATTGCTTTCAGATTTTATGCTTTTATGAGCTATGGGTTCAACAGAATAAAATGGGAAGCATGAAGTGTATATTGTCAGTCATAAAAGACCGCTCTACAAAGTGCAGTTTAATACAACTAAATTTATCAATTACAGTAATTGCCACTCTTGAATACCAGTGAATGTTGAATCGCTGTGCTCATAATGCAAGTTCAGTTCATTGCCATAAATGGTAGGATTCCTCCATGAATCAAGTTTTACTTCCTACTACAAACTGAAAAATAATCCAACACATCAGGATGGGGAATACTCTGAATCATCATAAGACGAATTGGCGACAAGGTTGAGAAATGAAAAATGTTGCGACATGTTGCACTACAATAAAGAAACTGCATGTAACATCATCTTCATATTAACCAAAGACATAAACAAGTGCTGTACTTTTCTTTAAAAACAATGCACAATTTCTTTGTGGCCCGTAACTTCCTGGAGGGGCAATCAGTGGCAGATTGCCACTCCGTACCGACTTACCTGCGCTTAAATTGAAAAGCACCTGTCTCGCCCTTTCTTCCTGACTCAGGCGGGTGCGACTCAAGAAGGAAAATGTGTACCCGGCTCCAGCGGCGTAGTTTAAAAGGGGCAGTGTTTTACTGCACTCGTTTGTGCTGAGGGGCGATTGGGCCGATGTATTGCGGGGGAATCCCGTGAAGGTGAAGGAGTTTATTTCTTTATTTGTTCATGGGATGTGGGCGTCGTTAGCTGGACCAGCATTGATTGCCCATCCCCATTAGTGAACCAGATGGATTTTTACGACAATCGGCAATGGTTTCATGGTCATCATTAGACCTTTAAGTCCAGATTTTTATTGAATTCAGATTTCACTATCTGCAGTGGCAGGATTCGAACCTGGATCCCCAGAGCATTACCTTGGGTTTCTGGTTTATTAGTCCAGTGACAATACCACTACGCCACTGCCTCCCCATGCGTTGCATGGTTGGGTGGGGGGGGGGGGTGTCCAATGCTGGTCTCGGTAGGGGTCTTTACGATACATACTCTGAAATTATAAGTGCTTTTTCCCCTTCCAACTCTTTCTGAGTAACTATGAGTGTAAAACTGGCAGAACCATTTAATTAGTGATTTAAATGGCTTTGTTGATGGTTCCTAGTGCAGCACAACTGTCCAGGGAAATTTAGCCGTTATGGACAATTGCTGTGTAAACTCTTACCTGGGAACCTCTGTGAGGGATTCCCGAGTGCATCTTTGGAGTATCCCGCCCAAATCCAATGCTTGGGAGGCAGGCGGGTACGGGCATAAATTTCCACTTTTTATAATATTAGTCTTGGTGTGAAAACCCTTTAATAAAGTTATGAGGTCTGAGGTAAAACTGGGTTTTAAATGGTGTGCCATAATTACTTGTGAACAACCACTTTGGTCCTGAAAAACTAGATTTATATTTGTGGAATGTCAAATTTTTCCATTCCAAGCTAGGAAATTTCATATTTGAAAAAAAAATGATGCCCCAATATTTATTTTGCTTTCTGTAAAATTATTAAAATAAGGAATGATAAAACCTCTTGTTACTTCCTGGTTTGCTGTCTGTGAGATCTCTCAATGTGACTGGTTGCTTAGCCTGATTGATAGGGAAGGCGGTGGCAAAATGGTACTAGTAACCCAAAGAACCATAGTAATGCTCTGGGGTCCGAGGTTCAAATCCCACCACTGCAGATGGTGAAATTTGAATTCAATAACAATCTGGAATTAAAAGTCTAATGATGACCATGAAACATTGTCAATTGTCATAGAAAGGTCAACTGGTTCACTAATGCCCTTTCGGGAAGGAAATCTGCTGTCCTTACCTGGTCTGGCCTACATGTGACTCCAAGATGCACAGCAAGTGGTTGACTCTTAACTGCCCCCACAAGGGCAATTAGGGTTGGGCAATAAATGTTGGCCCAGTCTGCAAGCCCATGTCCCATGAACAAAAAAATATATATAACATGACTGTTGTTGGATGTCCAGAGGTTCCCTATATTCATCCCAGAATGAAATGATTGCAAGGAAAGATTACATCTACACTAGATCTTTGTGGGGAGCTTTCTTTGAACTCAAGGGGTGAGTTCAGTCACATCGCCACTGACAACAAAATCCAGGCCATTAGCTTGAACTCATCTGTATTATGATGAAAATGATTATCATGTAAACTTAAGGATTATCTATAAAATCCTGCTTCAGACTTTGCCACAGAAGTAACAGCTCACCCTTATCATGGAGTAAATCAAACAGCAACTACCTGCAACATGGAAATTAAGAAGCTGTGACTGAGTTGCCATGTTACCCCAGTAGCTTCAGATGAACAGTACCTTGCCTAGAGACTTAGCAGTCACACTCTTCCATCTATTTAAATGGCAGGTCTCCTGACAGCATAGTATTAGAGTGAATCTTCTAGAACAGTAGGGCAACACAACACAGACAGCAACTTCTAAGGGTGCAAAGTTGCAGTATCCATCCATGGATACCTGATAAACATGAGAGAAACTTGAGGCTTGTCCTTTCAAAAATAATTGAATTTGTAATGAAATGATAAGTCTTAATTCATGATGAATAACCTTTCTGGCATCAAAAATCAATTAAGTATGGAAAGTCATCCCTTCAGATTTTAATAATTAAAAAATTTAAAACATTACCTTTAAAAAAAAAATTCCTTTGTCTCGTCTCTCTCTCTTTCTAACCCTCATTATTTAATTTTCTGTACACGATGGTAAAATGAGCGGGCGGCGGGGTGGTGCAGTGGTTAGCACTGCTGCCTTACGGTGCCGCAGACCCGAGTTCGATCCCGGTCACTGTCTGTGTGGAGTTTGCACATTCTCCCTGTGTCTGCTTGGCCTCACTCTCACAACCCAAAAGTATGTGCACGGTAGCTGAATTGGCCATGCTAAATTGCCCCTTAAACTAGAAACAAAGAATTGGAGACTCTAAATTTTTAAAAAATGATGGTATATTGAATCTAACTTTAACTTCCTGGTTTAGACTTGGCATGTCTCAAAAAGGATTATGCAATCCTGAATACTGGTGGACAGTTAACTAGAGGAGGAGGCTCCACAACTATCCCCATATCCTCATTGAAGTGGGAACCCAGCACGTCAGTGCAAAATACAAGGCTAAAGCATTTGCAACAATCTTCAGCCAGAAGTGCAAAGTGGATGATCCATCTCCGCTTACTCCTGAGGCCCCAGCAGTACTGATGCTAGTCTTCAACCAATTTCATTCGCTCCACAGCATACCAAGAAATGGATGAAGGCATTGGATACTGCAAAGGCTATGGGCCTGACAATATTCCAGCAATAGGGCTGAAGACTTGTGCTCCAAAACGAGCTGCACCCTTAGACAAACTACAGCTACAATACTGGCAACTACCCGGCAGTGTGGAAAATGCCCAGGTATGTCCCGTCTACAAAAAAACATGGCAAATCCAAACTGTCCAATAATCATCCCATCATAATAATCTTTAGGGACTGTTTAGCACACTGGGCTAAATCGCTGACTTTGAAAGCAGACCAAGGCAGGCCAGCAGCACGGTTCAATTCCCATAACAGCCTCCCTGAACAGGCGCCGGAATGTGGCGACTAGGGGCTTTTCACAGTAACTTCATTGAAGCCAACTTGTGACAATAAGCGATTTTCATTTCATTTCATTTTCATATTAGTGTCACAAGTAGGCTTACATTAACACCAGCAATGAAATTACTGTGAAAATTTCCAAGTCGCCACACTCCGGCGCCTGTTCGGGTACACGGAGGGAGAATTCAGAATGTCCAATTCACCTAACAGCACGTCTTTCAGAACTTGTGGGAGGAAACTGGAGCACCCGGAGGAAACCCACGCAGACATGGGGAGAACATGCAGACTCCACACAGACAGTGACCCAAGCCAGGAATCAAACCTGGGTCCTTGGCGCTGTGATCACCACTGTGCTACCGTGCTCATCAGTAAAGTGAAGGAAGGCATCATTGACAGTGCTATCAAAAGGCACTTACTCAGCAATAACCTGATCACTGATTCTCAGTTTGGGGTCTGCCAGTGCCACTCAGCTCCTGACCTCACCACAAAAACTAAAAGTGACTACCCTTGACAATAAGGCTACATTTGACTGACTCTGGCATCAAGGAGCCCTAGTGAAACTGGAATCAATGGGAGTCAAGAGGAAAATGCTCCATTAGTTGGAGTCATACCTAGCAAAAAGGAAGATGGTTGTTGTTGGAAGACAATCATGCTGCTTCATCAATGACCTTTCTTCCATCATTAGGTCAGAATGGAGATGTTTGATACCATTCACAACTCGTCAGATTCTGAAGCAGCCCATGTCCATATGCAGCAAGTCCTGGACGACATTCAGACACGTATTAATAAGTGACAAATAACACCTCATAAGTGCCAGGCAATGACCATCACCAACAAAAGAGAATCTAACCATCCCCCCTTATAATACAATGGCATTGCTTTAATAAGGACGCAGGCAGTCCACACTGAGTGAGATGAAGAGCTTTGATTAATTTACAATACAGCATATATACTTACTATAGATCCTTATCGGGTCTCTTACTGTTCGGTGCCTCATTGGCCAATAATGCTAAAAGGAGTTATCCCGTCCCTCAGTGGGGAACTTGTTGTCCGCGAAAACCATGTCGAAGAGAATTATTCCCACCCCATAAGTCCAATGCGGGATATTACTTCCTCCTTGCCAAGGTCCGAAGTTCCCCTCGACGACCGATTTGGAGGAGGAGGAGGAGAAGGTGGAGAACATCGGACTCTCTTCGGTTCCGGTAAATCGTTGTGTACCAGATGCACTGGATCAGTCGGCGTATACCTCGCAGAGGAATGTCATCTGCAGCAGGAACGC
This sequence comes from Scyliorhinus torazame, assembly GCF_047496885.1. Lineage (NCBI taxonomy): Eukaryota > Metazoa > Chordata > Chondrichthyes > Carcharhiniformes > Scyliorhinidae > Scyliorhinus > Scyliorhinus torazame. The sequence goes on from NC_092727.1 coordinate 93,692,502, forward strand.
CGTGGCTGCGATCGGCAAGAGGCGGCTGAACTGTTGAATCGACATCTGAGATCTCATATGTTTGCGTCTCCAATTCTGAATCTGAAGATACAACGTTGGGCATGTCAGCATCAATGTAAACTGGAGACATCACAGCAGCTGATTCGGCAATGGTGACGGGGAATCCAGGACAGGTTTCTTCCAAGGAACCTAACGAGGGACCAATCTCCATGAGCAAATATGTTCCAAATGCCGTCTCATTAGTTGTCCCCGGACCGAACCTGATAAGACACTGGTGCCGTTTGACAGATGACAATCCATGAGAGCCAGCGAGCACTGTCATTCAATCGTAGAATCCCTACAGTGCAGAAGGAGGCCATTCAGCCCATCGAGTCTGTACTGACCCTCCGAAAGAGCACCTTAACTAAGCCCAATCACCCACCCTATCCCCGTAACCCCACCTAGGGGCAATTTATTATGGTCAATCCACCAAATCTGCACATCTTGGACTGTGGGAGGAAACCAGTGCACCCGGAGGAAACTCAGCAGACACGGGAGAACGTGCAGACTCCACACAGACAGTCAAGCAAGTCTGGAATTGAACCCAGGTCTCTGGTGCTGTGAGACAGCAGTGCTGACCACTGTGCCATTGTGCCATCCATAGTTACGAACGAATACCGCATCGTCAGGTGCAAAGCATCGGAGAGGTCAACGTTGAACTGGGCAAGGTCCTTGCAGTTCCTGGTTACAGCGCAACTTTGCACCAATGTCTGGGAGAATCAAACAGTCGCGTATGAAGCTTACGGCCCAATATCCTCTCAGCAGGGCCACCCCAGTTACTGCATGTGTCGTGGTCCTGTACAGGAATAAAAACGTGCCTGATGTCCATTGAGCCCAAAGTCTGCTTCTTTAGATCCCATTTAACCATCTGCACGGTGCTCTCTGCCAAGCCATTTGATGCCGGATGGTATGGGGCAGCGAACCCCATTGCCTTTCATGAAGGTGATGGACTCTTTACTTGTGAAAGAGACCCAGTTATCTTTTGCAATCACCTCCGGAATTCCATGGGTGCAAAAAGAAGTGCACAATTGCTCGATGGTCGCCCAGGTGATTGCCACCATCTTGTGGACCTCCAGCCACTTGGAGTGGGCACCCCACCCAGACAAGAAACATCGAATCCTGGAATGGACTGGCAAAATTGGCATTTATGTGAGCCCAAGGGTGTTCCGGCCACGGGGATTTTCTGGTGCTCCGGGGTGCCCGTTGTGAAGGTCCTTCAACATGATTGCCTGGCCCTTCGCCAGAAGAACAACCTTCGTGCCTCACAGGAGGATCTGTCTTCTACAGTCAGCTCCGAGAACTTTGAGGAGAAAGCTTTCAACTCCCCTGGTAGCTGTCGATGCTGGCCACCGTATAGCACCAGGTGCTGCACCTTGGCAAGGATGGGGATGGTTTGCATCCAGTGATGAGTACACGATGCCATGATGGGCAAGGAGTCCATAATATTCAGGGCAGCGACCACTTCATCCACAGTAGGAGGGTTCGCAGATTCGATCTGCAGGGGAAGACGGCTCATTGTACAATTTGGGTCCCTGGGTGGTGCTCGAAAGAGTATTCGTAAGCAGCCAATAACAAGGCCCAGCACTGGATCCTTGCAGAAGCAATTGGTAGGATTGTCTTTTCTTCATGGGAGGGCCCCAGCATCAGCTTATGCTCCGTGACGATAAAGAAATGGTGGCCATAATTGTACCGATGAAATCTCTTCACTCCAAATATGGTCACCAGACCTCCCTTTTCTATTTGAGCATACTTTGTTCAGTCGCAGTGAGTGTCCGTGAGGCAAAGGCGACTGGACGCTCATGGCCATCGCACATCAGGTGAGACAGGGCTTACCCAATCCCATACGGTGATGCATCACATGTGAGAAATGATTGTTTCAAAGGATCCAAATGCTTCAACATCTCGAAAGAGGACTACTGCCGTTTCTCTACTTTAAACATCTCCTTTAGGCCTTGTTCCACACCCAAGTCTGGTGCTTCTTGAGGAGGGGGCCAGGACAAATTCAGAATGAACCTGCCATAATAATTAACCAATCCAAGAAAAGAGCAAAATTCCGTGGTGTCCCGTGGGGCGGGGGCCTGTTTGATGGCTCACACCTTTTCAGCGACCGGGTGCAGGCCATCCCAGTCCATCCAATACCCCCAGATGACTTATTTTGCATGAAACACGCACTTTGTGCGCACAGGCGGACCCCTTTCTCTTAAAAGTGCTTCAACACCACTTTGAGGTTCTGTAAATGCCCCGGTCCATGGTCCCCGTGACTAGCATGTCATCCATGTAAACCGCAATGCGTGACAATCCGTGCAGGATGTTCTCCATAACGCCCTTGAAGACTGCGGCAAACGTACTCCGAATAGCAGTCGAGTATACTCGTAGAGACCCTTGTGTGTATTGATCATGGCGTTCTTCCATGAGGACTAATCAAGCTCCAGCTGTAGAAAACCATTGTTCATGTCCAATTTCATAAACGTGCAGTCAGTGGCCAATGTAGCATAAAGATCCTCGATGAGGGGTGAAGGATAACGGTCTAGCCGCAAAGCCGTGTTCACCAGCAATTTAAAGTCCCTACAGAGGCGGACTGTCTTAACCGGCTTCATGATGGGGACCACGGACACCACCAAATCGGCGAAGCACACAGGCCTAATGATGCCAAACTCTCCAAATGACAAGTTTGGTCTCGACTTTCTCCATTTACGTGTAGGGAACTGGGCGGGCACGAAAATATCAGGGCTGGGCCTTTGGGCCCACCTGGATCTTGGCCACGGCCACTTTAATTGTTCCCAAGCAAGGCTGGGAAACCTCAGGGAATTTGCTCAGTATCACACACAGACTCCAAAATCCAATTGTAGGATATGTTGCCAATCCAACTGCAGCTGGTGCATCCAATCGTGACCCAACAGGCTAGGGCCGCTTCTTTTCACGACAGTCAAAGGAAGGTGAACCAATCGGCGCTCATAAACTACCGGGGTAAACATCATCCCCACAATATTCCTCCTCCTGCTCCTATATGTAACGTTTCTATGTTAAAAAGCAGCTTGCTTGATTGGCACTCCATCTACCACCTGAAAAATCTACCACCGACATATCTTGGCAGCAGTGCATACCATCTACGAAATGCACTCCACCATCTCACCAAGACTCCTACAAAAGCACCTTCCAAACCTGCTTCCTCTATCCCCTAGAAGGACAAGGGCAGCAGATGTATGGGAACAACACCACCTGGAAGTTTCCCTCCAAGCCACACACCATCCTGACTTGGAAGTACATCGTTGTTCCTTCACTGTCGCTGGGTCAAAATCCTGAAACTCCCTGCCTAAAAGCGCTCTGGGTGTACCTACACCACATGACGACAATGGTTCAAGAAGATGGCTCACCACCACGTTCTCAAGGGCATTTAGGGATGGACAATAAAAATGTGGGCCTAGCCAATGATGCCCACCGACCATGAAAGAGAAAGAACTACATTAATGGTTAAGAAGATATACTACCATTGGCCCAATTTCTATAGATCCCAGATACCCTGTAGAGGATGCACGCTTGTTTTTACATTCTAATCACCTCAATTACCAGTGCAGAAGTCCACAGAATGTCTATGGGAATGTGTAATTGTAATAAATAGCTCACACCATTTGTTCGAGGGAATTATAAAATCCATGTAATTAACTTATTAAACAGCAGTAAACCTAGTTTAAGAGTAGATGCTATTATTTCAACTTCTTTGAGGTTTTTGAGGCAGCAACATCCCAGGTGGACTGGAAAAGCCCTACAATGTGATATATATACCTAGATTTCCAAAAGGTATTTGACGAAGTTCCACATTAATTAGAAAACTCAAAGTTGTGGGGTTCCAGGGCAAATCTTGGTTCTGGATAATAAATCTCAACATTAAAAGACGACTGATAATTATGGGAAGTATGTTGAAATAGGAGAGAACTACTAAATTTTGTGCCGCAGGACTCAACATTAGCAATACTACTGCTTGCCATTTCCATCAATGAGAAGCTAAGAAAGCCAAAGTAAATCATCAAATTTTCAGATGATACAAATACGTAAAAGGGAGCGGAAGTACGTCAGAAATTGCAGAAAATGTTGGACAAAACATGCACCCTAGTAGAAGAATTACAGATTATATTTAATGCAGACAATTGTAAGAAACTGAATGTGGAAATGTAAAGAGATGGGCATATCTCACAAATGGTGTTGAAACAGTTAAAGGATCAAATTCATAAAGGGCGGCATGGTGGCACAGTGGTTAGCATTGCTGCCTCACAGTGCCAGTGAGCCGGGTTCAATTCCGGCCTTGGGTGACTGTCTGTATGGACTTTGCACTTTCTCCCTATGTCTGCGTGATTTTCTCCAGGTGCTCCGGTTTCCTCCCACAGTCCAAAGGTGTGCAGGTTAGGCGGATGGCAATGCTAAATTTCCCCTTAATGTCCAAAAGGCTAGGTTGGGTTATGGAGATAGGGTCGGGGCGTAAGCCTAGGTAGGGTACTCTTTCCAAGGGTTGGTGCAGAAAATCGATGGGCCGAATGGTCTCCTTCCACACTGTAGAGATCCTATTCTATTATTGTATTCTATAAAGATCTGGGAGTCAGTGAAATTAATTGCACTGTCAAAGGCGCCATCTTTCAGATCAAATATTAAATGGAGGCCCCATCTGCTTACTTTGGTAGATGTAAAAGATTCCATGGCACTATACTGAAGAAGTGCAACACCACAAAATCAGATGATCTGGTCATTATTACATTGTTGTTTTTTGGGCACCATGTTTCCTACATTGCAACAGTTATCAAACTTCAAACGTCCTTCATCGGTTATACATTGCTTTGACACATCCGCGGTCATGAAAAGCAGTATAAATGCAAGTCTTTCTTAGACAAAATCATGATCAGACTCAACAGCATTTAAGTCAGAATGTACTCTGTCCAGTTTGGTTTGCCAAAGAACAGGAGAGACAGTCAAAGAATCCAAAGTTAGAGGTTTGAGTTTTGAAGAAAGAATATTGAAACTTATTCTTAAAACATTTAACCTTCAAAAGGCGGCATCTTTGCGTTTATCTTATTGAGGTGAAAAGAAGGCAAATCTGGAAAATTAAACTGATAGGAAGGGAACACTAGTTTAAATTAGTAAAAGATAAATTTAGGCTGGATTTCAGGATGTAGATCTCGACACTAAGAGTGATCAATACATGTAATGAACTCCAAGGTAGAGAAATTGAGCCAACAAAACTTGGAAGCACGGAATTATATTTGCATAATGTATTTTACACACTCAAATGTCCCAAAAGCATGTTACAGCCAATTAATTAAACATGAAAAGCAGTCACTGTTTTGTAGGCAACTAGCAAACCAATTGAAACCCTGCAAGGTTGCGCACACACAGCAAAAAGATGAGATAAGCAAGAAGAAAAACAATTATAAATACGCTGACTGGATAAAAATAAGTAAATTGATGAGATTTCAACATATCTGTGAAGAGAATATTTTACAAATAAGAAATGCCATCATCCTATGAGTAAAGAACATTTCAGACATGTCCTTAATTATGTAAGTCAAACAAACAAGAAAAAATTAATGACATATTTGTAAACATCAACATTGTTATTCTTTCTACTGGTGATACAACCTGCTTTCTTAAAGTGAACAATGACTAAAATTCTCTTTTCCCTCAGATTTAAACATATTCATGCCCGCTGGGAAACCATAATATAATTTCAGTTTCTGATATTTGCAATTCAGTCCATGTGCTTTGATGGTTTTGCATATGCATTAAATAATGAGATAAGGTTGATTGTTCAATGCGAGTTGGTTGATTCCTGTAAAACATTTTCAACATATAGAACAATTTTATATAATGTTTGTGTTATTTACATAAATCTCCTGAGTTTCTCAAATTATAGTAATTCAATCACTTTAGCGGTTAGTTGAAAATGTACCCATTTTCCCCACAAATGTTGGATTTTCTTTTTCAATTGATTTTGCAATAAGAATGATAAAGCCAGCATTAACCAGTTAAGAACACAACTTTACCAGAAAGTACACGTCTGTTCTAGTATGGGAGGCAGCCTGTTTCAATGTCTGCATTAAACAGATTCTCCAATTTTGTCTTTGGATACCCCAAAATGAAAAACATGAAGTGAATAAATGTGAACAAATTTCAAAATTGATATTCTTTATGACTAGTGGTTACACAATATTCTCCTCTCCCTTTGTAAGCTGATAATACGCGAAATTATCTTGCCCTAGTGACCGTCATAGTACAATTAGGTGCTTGATGGTACAGAAGTATGCGACCTTTGTTCTCTATTTCAATGTTCTCACTCCTAAACAGAGAAACATTTTGTCTTTGCTCAATATGAGCATTATTCCAATCATGTTCAAAGAACAATGCAGCACAGGAACTGGCCCTTCGGCCTTCCAAGCCTGTACCGGTCATACCACCCTTGGCCAAAACTCTCAGCACTTCCTAGTGTCATATCCCTCCATACCCATCCTATCCATGTATTTGACGAGGTGCCTTTTGAACACCGTTAATGTATCTGCTTCCACAACCTCCCTTTGCAGTCACCACTCTCTGAGTAAAAAACTTGCCTCGCACATCTCCTCTAAACTTTGCCCCATGGACCTTAAACCTATGCCCCCTAGTGACTGACCCCTCCACCCTGGGAAAGAATGCCTGTCCATCCACTCTATCCATGCCTCTCATAATCTTGTATCTATCAGTTCGCCCCTCAACCTCCGTCGTTCTGAAGAAAACAGTCTGAGTCTATTCAGCCTCTCTGCATAGCTAACACCCTCCAGACCAGGCAACATCTTGGTAAACCACTGCTGCACACTTTCCAAAACCTCTGGTAATAGTGGCGACTAGAATTGGGTGCAATTTTCCAAGTGTGGCCTTACCAACCTTCTGTGCAACTGTAGCATGACGTGCCAGTTTTTATACTCGATGCTCCATCCAATGAAGGCAAGCATTCCATAAGCTTTCTTTTTTTTAAATAAATTTAGTGCACTCAATTCATTTTTTCAAATTAAGGGGCAATTTAGCGTGGCCAATCCACCTATCCTGCACATCTTTGGGTTGTGGGGGCAAAACCCATGCAAACACGGGGCAAATGTGCAAACTCCACACAGACAGTGACCCAGAGCCGGGATCGAACCTGGGACCTCGGCGCCGTGAGACAGCAGTGCTAACCACTGTGCCACCATGCTGCCCTTCTATGATTCTATAGAGGGTTATGGGCCAAGTGCGGGTAACTGGGACTAGCTTAATGGTAAAAACTGGGCGGCATGGACTGGTTGGGCCGAAGGGCCTGTTTCCATGCTGTAAACTTCTATGATTCTATGATAAGCTTTCTTGACTACCTTGTCCACTTGTGTTGCCACTTTCAAAGATCTGTGGACCTGTACGTCCAGATCTCCCTGACTTTCTATATTCCCAAGAGTTTTGCCATTTACTGTATATTTCCCCCCTATGTTCGGCCTACCAAAATGCATTACCTCACATTTGTCCGGATTAAACACCATTTCCCATTTCTCTACCCAAGTCTCCAACCTATCTATGTCCTGCTGTATCCTGACAATCCTCAACACTATCTGCCAATCCACCAGCCTTGCAGACATCCGTGAACTTACTAATCAGACCAGCTATATTTTCCTCCAAATTGTTTATGTATATTACAAACAGAGGCCCCAGCAACGATCTCTGTGGAACACTAGTCACAACCTTCCATTCAGAAAAACACCCTTCTACTGCTACCCTCTGCCTTCTGCGACCAAGTCAGTTCTGTATCCATCTTACCACCTCGCCTCTGATCCCGTGTGACTTCATCTTTTGTACCAGTCAATAGTTTGTCCTACTATGTCTCAGATGGTACACATTTTATGGGGTATCCTATGTCAGACCTTCAGTGGTACAGTTGTTATTAAGTTTAAAGGGTTACATGGCTTCAATTTGCATGTATTTTATCCAGGAGGGTAAATTTCCTTCTATAATTATCTGCAAGGTCTCTCCAATACGTTCTAAAATCTAAGAACATGAGCCTATGCGGACATTATCTTCTGCTGCCTCAACCGATGCATTCCTACTTTCTCTGGAGAATTCTCTCAGCGGATGGGCGTGTTTTCGAAGTAGTCCTGCTATGTCTTGCATATGTATTTTCATAATCTGATCTCCCTCCAATTATGCTTGCTCTAATTGTTCATTTTGATAGAATCCTTTTCAATCTACTCCTTACCAATCTCTCAGAATACTCCATTTCAATTAATCCCAAAAGATGCATCTGTGTTGAATGTGGTAATTATATCATTCCGACCTTTCTGCACATTTTTGGGTCTGAGGGTTTAAACTGTTTTCTGACATTATGTACAAGTCAGTAACTCCATTTTATCTTTCATGGTACTTGTTCTTTCCCGCAAATCGCTAATTAGATGATGCAACATTCCTTCCTGTAAGGCTCTGATCTTGTGTTTGCACTAGATTGGTAATCCCATATCAGTTAAATTGATCATTACTGGCGCCACTTCACGATGCACATTATGACATAATACTGTGCAGGTGGAAATGACAACTAAACCATTGTCAGTACCTGGCCTATGCTCAGAACACACTATTATCCTGGTAATCATTCTTAATATATTAACAGAAGGTGGTGGCTTAAACTCTGTTTTGATGTTATGACATTAAGGTCGCTTACTTTCCTTTTGGCATATGCTCGAACAACCTATTGCAAAACTCAAAATGTTCCTGTTTTAGTATCAAGAGGCGTGATCTTCCTGGGCCAAGAAATGGGGACTATATCACCATGCTCCATTAATGATGGACTGTCAGGGTGTGGTACACAGACTTCACTGCCATTTACTATTCTATGATAACCACTGGAAATTTGTTCCGTACCTATACACATTTAAATACTGAAATGATGCACTTCCCAACATCTAGGCCAGCATAACTGTATATTGTTTTTATATTGTTTTGTAAGGGCCACGAAGAATCCAGCACGAGTTTTAAGGATACAAAGTAATAACATTTATTTACTATAACATATATACATAACAGGAGCAGTAACTTCCCTTGCTACATACTCCTTCCTCCTGGTTCCTGAACTGGCCAGCTTTATTTATACTAGGAGTTTACTAGTGGTTTCTCCGCCCCCCTCATTGGGGAAGCTCATACTCCCACAGGATTGTGGGATAGTCATTAGTCCCCAGCCAATGGTAAGTAGGCAGGTTATAACATCCCTCCCCCCCAAAGTCCAAGGAATCCACCGAAGACCCTGGCGAAGGAGGGCGTCGGACTTGTTTGGCCGCAGGCCGGACACCATTTGCACGCGGCGCTGGATCAGGCGGCGTGTAACGAGATGGAGACCGGCGCTTCCGTGATGAACGGCGCGGTTGTACATCCACGGCCCGTGGACCTGAGGATTCCCCCTCTGATGCATCCTGTGTCTCCATCTCGGAGTCAGAGTCTGCTGCCTCCGTCATGTCAGCATCTCTATCTCCATTCGGTCCTGTAACGACCTGCGCAGGCTTCGAGTGAGGCACCAGTGGAAGATTGTGAGGACTACCTTCCCTTGTCTCTGGTCTCTGCGGCTGTTGAAATGAGCTCCGGGGGCGGGGAATCTTTTGAGGGGATGATCTTCTGGACCGAACGTGGTCTACATGTTTTCGCTGGAGATGACCCTGGGCTTGCACTTGGTAAGATATAGGGCCCGTTTGGCGAAAGATTACACCAGGAACCCATTGGGCACCACCAGCAAAATTCCGAACGAACACTGGGTCACCGGGCGCAAACTGCCAAATCGGACGTGGCCGAGAAAATCCCTGTCCCTGCCGTTCTTGTGTGCGGCGTACTTTTCCGCCAATGTCCGGGAAAACCATAGTAAGGCGGGTGCGAAGTCTCCGGCCCATTAGGAGTTCTGTGGGAGCTACCCCAGTCACTGCATGGGGGGTGGTCCTGTACGTAAACAAAAAGCAAGCCAGTCTCGTGTCCATTGATCCGGAAGACTGCTTCTTTAGGCCTCTTTTGAATGTCTGCACTGCGCGCTCTGCCAACCCATTTGAAGCCGGGTGGTAAGGGGCAGTGCGGATATGGCGGATGCCGTTCATCTTTGTGAACCTAGCAAACTCCTCACTCGTGAATGGAGTGCCGTTATCCGTGACCAGCACCTCGGGGAGGCCATGCGTACTAAACGATAAACGCATCTTTTCAATTGTTGCGCAGGACGTTGTCCCCTGCATCGTATGCACCTCTAGCCATTTGGACTGGGCGTCAATTAGTAGAAGGAACATGGATCCTTGAAAAGGGCCTGCGAAATCTGCATGCAAGCGTGCCCAAGGCCGCCCTGGCCATTCCCAGTGATGTAGGGGCGCGGCCGTCGGAAGCTTCCGATGCTCCTGGCAAATGGAGCAGTTTTGGGCCACCTTCTCAATGTCGGTGTCGAAGCCTGGCCACCAGACATAACTCTGGGCCAACATTTTCATTTTGGTCATGCCTGGATGCCCATTGTGCAAGTCTGATAGTATCAGCTCCTGGCCTTTTTCCAGGACAATCACACGCGTCCCCCACAAGAGGATGCCGTCTTCCACGCTGAATTCTGACAGCTTGGAGGAAAATGCCCGCAACTCGCCTGGGAGCTGTCTATGCTGCCCACCATACAGGACTATGTGCCGAACCTTTGACAGGACTGGCTCCGTCTGGGTCCACTCACGGATCTGTGATGCCGTGACAGGCAAGGTGTCCATAAAATTTAGGGTTGCAACCACCTCACTGGTCGTGGGGGTCGACATGGGGCCGGTCGATAAAGGCAATCGGCTCAGTGCGTCGGCATTTGCTATCTGCGAACCTGGTTTGTGCTCCAGAGAATACTCGTATGCAGCAAGCAACAAAGCCCAGCGCTGGATCCGTGCAGAAGCAATGGGCGGTATTGGCTTATCCTCTCTGAAAAATCCCAGCAGGGGCTAATGATCAGTCACGATAGTGAAATGGCGGCTGTACACGTACTGGTGGAAGCGTTTCACCGCAAAAACCACTGCCAGGCCCTCCTTCTCGATCTGCGCGTACTTTTTCTCCGCTGCAGTCAATGTGCGGGAGGCGAAAGCTATCGGTCGTTCGGCCCCGTTCTCCATCTTGTGGGACAGGACGGCCCCAATACCATACGGGGATGCATCACATGTGACGAGAAAAGGCTTTCCAGGATCATAGTGGGTTAGTAACCCAGACGACGACAATTGTTGCTTTACTCGCCGGAAAGCGGTTTCTTGCGGCTGACCCCAAACCCAGGTGTGATTTTTCTTTAGCAGAAGGTGCAAAGGGGCCTGCGTAGTTGCCAGATTGGGGAGGAACTTCCCGTAATAGTTTACAAGACCGAGAAAAGAACGAAGATGCGAAGTGTCAGTCGGGGTGGGGGCATGTTGAACTGCACGCACCTTCTCTGCGACGGGGTGCAGACCTTCGCGGTCCACCCGATAACCTAGGTAGACTACTTCCTTTGCCTGAAATACGCACTTTGTGCGACGTAAACGGACTCCAGCCTCCGAAAGGCGTCTAAGGACAGCCTCCAGATTTTCCAAATGTTCCTGCTCCGACGTCCCTGTAATCAAAACGTCATCTAGGTAGACAGCGACACGTGGTAAACCTCTCAAAATGCCCTCCATAACACGTTGAAAAATTGCGCAGGCAGAGGATACTCCAAAGGGCAACCGTGTATATTCATACAGGCCCCGGTGTGTATTAATCGTTACATATGGTCGGGAGGCAGGGTCCAGCTCCAACTGCAGGTAGGCGTGACTCATATCTAATTTTGTGAACGAGAGTCCATCTGCAAGTTTCGCGTAGAGATCCTCTATGCGAGGCATTGGATATCGGTCGAGTCGGGAAACCGTATTCACTGTAAGTTTGTAGTCGCCACACAAACGAACTGTGGCATCTGGCTTCATTACAGGTACAATTGGTGCTGCCCAGTCAGCAAAACGGACGGGCCTGATAATACCCAAACTCTCCAAACGAGTGAGCTCCCCTTCTACCTTCTCGAGCAAGGCGTAAGGCACTGGGCGCGCCCGGAAATAGCGCGGCGTGGCTCCTGGTTCAACTTGGATAGGGGCTACGGCCCCTTTTATTTTCCCCAAACCAGGCTGGAATACATCTGGGTATTGTCCTAGCACCTCAGTCAACCCTTCAGAAACTGTTTGGAGGATGTGCTGCCAGTGCAACCACAAATGGCGCAACCAGTCCCGACCCAACAGGCTGGGCCCATGGCCGCGCACCACGATAAGTGGGAAACGCCCCTCCTGGCGTCCATAGACAACAGGGGTCATTGTAGTTCCTGCAATGTCCAGTGGTTCCCCAGTGTAGGTGGCCAACCTGGCCTGTGAGTCGGTTAATGTAAGGGTCTGTATACCCTGCTTGATGCGGTCGAATGTCCTCTGGGCGATCACGGAGACCGCTGCACCAGTATCCAGCTCCATCTCAAGCGGGTGGCTATTGACCCGTACTGTCACCTTAATGGGGGCCACACGGGGAGCTGTCACACAATGCAGCTGCAGGCAGTCGTCCTCCGTCTCCATGTCCTCAGGAGTGGTCGCCGCAGGTTCATCCACATGGAAGGTACGGCCTCTGGGCTGGTCCCAGTTACGGCCCCTGGGCTGGTCCCAGTTTCGGTCGGAACGACGGCGCCTCTGGCGCCCCCAGGACCGCCGTCCGCGACAGGGTCGGCGCCTACAAGTCTGACACGGACATGGCTCCTCATCCATTGGCTCTGGAGAAGGCTCCCTTCGGGGAGGAATGTCCGACGGCCACTGGAGTCGGTCCGGACGTTGCCTCGCCCAAGGTACCGCAGGAGTGCGGGGGGACGTTTTCAGACGGAAGGGGTTGCGCCCCAAGGCATGCACTTCCATTCCCTGTAGCTCCTGTACTCCTCGCTCTGCGCTCTCTCGGGACAATACTATTTGAATGGCCTGTTGAAAAGTCAATGTTGGCTCCGCTAACAACTTTCTCTGGGTGGCCGCATTGTTAATACCGCAAACCAAACGGTCGCGTAACATTTCTGACAAGGTCTCACCATAGTCACAGTACTCCACAATCCTGCGTAGCCTGGATAGAAAATCGGCAAGGGATTCTCCAGTGGTCCTCTCAGCGGTATTAAACCGGTAACGCTGGACTATCGTGGACGGGGTTGGGTTAAAATGTTGCCCCACTATATTCACAAGTTCATCAAACGTTTTGGTGTCCGGCGCAGCTGGGTACGTAAGGCTCCTAATCACACCAAACGTATGCGGGCCGCAGGCGGTGAGCAATATGACCACCTGGCGCTCGTTTTCGGTGATATTGATTGCCCGGAAATAGTAACGCATCCGTTGTGTGTACTGATTCCAGCTTTCCAGCGCAGCATCAAAAACATCCAAACGTCCGTACAGAGGCATGGTCTAATAGAAAACAACTTCCAACCTGTATCCAACAAAAATCCAGGGAGGTGGCTTCAGCAGTGTAGACGGCTATTCACTTTAACCTTCGTCGCCAGTTTTGTAAGGGCCACGAAGAATCCAGCACGAGTTTTAAGGATACAAAGTAATAACATTTATTTACTATAACATATATACATAACAGTAGCAGTAACTTCCCTTGCTACATACTCCTTCCTCCTGGTTCCTGAACTGGCCAGCTTATTTATACTAGGAGTTAACTAGTGGTTTCTCCGCCCCCCTCATTGGGGAAGCTCATACTCCCACAGGATTGTGGGATAGTCATTAGTCCCCAGCCAATGGTAAGTAGGCAGGTTATAACATATTGTATGTATGTTGGCGTGATGTGTGGATTACAAGGGTCTCCATATGTCCCAATCATGTTTCTGTCTTAAAACCAGACCTAATGGGTGGGATTCTCTGTTCCTGTGACAAAGTGTTGATGCTGGCGCAGGATTTGTGGACTTTCACAACAGCAAAACTGGCGTTGAATCTGGACCGATTCAGCGACTTTGGAGGGGCTAGCACTGGTGCCATGTGGAACACAATTGATTCCAATGAAAGACGGTGTGGGATTCGCCAGGTCCGTGATTAACACTCAGGAGGCTGACAAGCTGTAGCCGCATATACACATTACAATCCCCACACACACTCATCCCAGCCAACAAGATGGCACTGGTTGTGCTGGAGCGTGTCCATACAGCTGATGGGTCGGCTGGGGTCAGAGGAACCTAGGGGAGTGCTCTGGCGGGAGGCCATACGACCTGTGGCCCTAGGTTCACAGTGGGGTCAGCAGCATGCGCAGCTGCATGGCTACCTTTGACGAATGTGATATAAAATAGTTACTTTAGAGTTACTAGTTAATGTAATGTAGAAATAAGCCACTTTGATTTTTGCAGTTAGGGACAAAGGAATTTGAGACCGCATGGAAAAAGCAGGAAGAGGTGTGTCTATGAGAGTGAGACTGCATTGATAGGGGCCAGAGAAAGGGATTGGAAGTGAGCCAATCAGAATAGATCGAACAGGTCAGGAGGGACATAGGCTGACCTATGTCCGTCGAGTATGTGAAACTTGATACCATTTGAATTGATTTTGCAGAGATCTCTTTGTCTTTTAGTCAGTCGTTTTCTGGAGTGTAAGAGGCAGGATGTCCTGTTACATTTCTGTAAGATGATTCAAGCTTGCAAGCTAAATAAATAACTTCTGTTTACGTGCGAATCCGTCTCAACTTTTATTGAGGCCAGACTGACAGAGAAAGAAATTTGGAGATCAACATTTGGTGCCGAAACCCGGGATTTCTCTGGGCGATCCTGATCCAACTGCGAAATCAGAATTAGACTGATTATGAACAGGAGGACGGGAACAAAGGGCCCTCAATGTAGAAATGGAAAACGACCAGCATTGATTGTTCCCCTCTTCTTATCGTCTGATTAGTCTGGTCACTCGCGGTTGGCACAGAAAGACCGCCTCGACGAAATCACAGGTCAGTCTGGGGATTAGCACTTTAATTGATGGGATTTCATATTGTTGTTTCGGCTTGGGTTAGGGTTTTGGGCTGATGGGACTTTAAATAATAAAGGTTCAGTCTATTATTAGGGTTCAGAGGCTGATGTGACTTAAATAATAAAGGTTCAGTCTATTATCGGGGTTCAGAGGCTGATGTGACTTAAATAATAAAGGTTCAGTCTATTATCAGGGTTCAGAGGCTGATGGGACTTTAAATAATAAAGGTTCAGTCTATTATATGGGTTCAGGGGCTGATGGGACTTCAATAGATGGGGGTTCAGTCCAGTATAACTGTTTTTAAATCTGAAGATGGTTCAACTCTATGTGTGAGTGTTTTAAATATATAGTTGATTAAGCTAAAATTGTCTCCTTGGACTGTAAAGTTCCGAGGTCTAGTTGAGATTGTGAGGTTGAAGCAGAAGTCTCTCAAAGGGTTAACAGCAGCAGGCGGAGTTGAAAACAGACAGTGCTTCTCACTCAGGCCTTGAGATAACAGCACCAGTCTGCAGTGTAATCGGATACCTTTCCTTTGAGTCAGTGAACACCAGCAAAGTTACGTTTTGAATTAATTAAAGGAAACCAGTGGGTTTCTCCACCTCTTTGATAAAAGTTATTATTTTCGAAAGCAATTGATTGAAATTGCCAGAATCTTAAATTTTACTTACTTGAAATAAGGTTTATCTCATTTTATCTGGAGATTAATAGAAACTTAAAGAAGATCATGGACACCATTTTAAAAAGTGTCAATCTGGAGATGATAATTGATTTTGCTAATACTTATGATAGTTGATTTTGCTAATACTTATGTGTATGTAACAGAAAAAAAACTTGTTAAAAGAAAAAATTGTTAAGATAAAGAAATAATTAAGTTGTAAATGTTATACAAGTTTGTGTTAAGCAAATTGTAAATTTAGTTCTGAGTTGAGATCAGAGCTAAGCTTGCAAGTTGCAGTAATTCAATTTGAATTTTCAAACATTTTTAAGTTTTAAAAAAGAAGAGAGCAAATAGAGAAAAGAAGGACACAGATCTTGAATGCGTTGAATAGCACATTTCAAAGGCCCATAAATCTTTCTGTTATCTTAGACCTAAAACCTAGGAAGATTGATGAGCCATAGGAATGTCTGGGGCGTTTTAATGAAATCTACCGGGGGCAGTCAGGCGATTTGCTGTATCAAAATGGTCAGAATTCCCCTCAATACTGTGCTATGTTAATGCATTGCCTACCACCTTCTGTGGTTACTGCTGTGAAATGTAATAACATGAATTGGACGGAGAACGACACTTCCCAGATGGCAAGGGCAGTCAGATTTTACTGGAAGGAGGGTGTAGGCCAAGAAGGAGGCTCAGTTACAAAGGTTAAGACTGAGTATGTAATGAAAAAGGATGATCTGCGATCCCAACAAGCGGCAGAAATGGTAGTTTACCAGCAGGAGCTCCAATATAGTGACTTTGGGTGGGTGGATCAGCGAAGAGGAGGATGAGACAACAGTGCTATATTTCTATCACCCCCCAGTGGTGGACGTTAGACATTGAACAGCCACTGCATCACGTTACCCTGGCCTATGACAGAACTGGACAAAACAGGGAGTTGGAGGACAAATACCGGCCATTACTTGAGACCGAATGGCCAGTCAAGGTTACAGCCACAGTCACGGGAAAAGAAGGTACAGCCGATTTTGTTACAATATCACCACATTTATGGCCACAGTCAGCTTCGGTAAGCCCTCATATTACACGTCAGGTCCATGACCAGTACCATGCCAGGGATATGGGGCGAATGGTCAGCATCTTACCGCAGCTCGTCAGAATAGGTATGAGATATACCTTTTGAACAATCCACGTCTGACATTTAAACACTGTACCACTATCAATCCAGCCTGTTTTCTTAGTGGTCCCCCTGTCCATGAAGACGCACCTGGCCACAACTGTTTAGCCTTGATTCAGGAAACTACCACAATAAGGGGCGATTTGAGTGACATTTCGTCAGAACAACCTGACATGATTATATGTGGTCAAATATCCCACCGGGGTTTAGTTAATGACCTACTGCAGGCCCTCCTTCTGCCAGCGCAGATTTCCGTTATTAAATGCGCTGCCCACACGAATGGTACAACCCCAGTTGACGTTGGTAATGAACGAGCAGATTGTGCAGCGCGCACAGCCGCACAAATTCAGCAAGTGATGGTGCCTAAAATGTTAAGTCAGACTAAACGATCTACTATGAATGTGTCTGCTTCTGACAAGCCAATGCCAGACGTCATAAGGTTACAGGAGGACGCTCCTGAGAGTGATAAACAAATGTGGAAACGGTTAGGTTGTACATATGATTCTGTTTCCTCTTTATGGACCACGCCTGCACATCAGACTTGTATGTCTGATGTACTGGCTTTATGGGTCATCGAATGTGTACACTTTGCAACTCATTGTGGGGCTCGGGGGACTAGTGATTTGTTGCTGGACACTTGGTGGCACCCTAAAATGCAGGGGTTGGCCCAAAGTATCAGTAATCGGTGTTTGATTTGTCAGCAATATAACACCGGAAAAGGTATCCCTTGTGGGAAGGGGCAAACCCCGTTGCCCAGTGGTCCCTTTGAGACGCTCCAAATGGATTACATTGAGTTGGAAAGGTGTCAATGTTATAAATATGTTTTGGTCATTGTGGATGTGTTCAGCAGATGGGTTGAGGCGTATCCGACTATCTATAGTAAAGCTGTTACTGTGGTTAAAGTCTTGATGAGGGAAATCATTCCCCGGTACGGTATACCAGCTCAGTTAAGTTCTGATAATGGGCCTCATTTTATTGGACAAATTAACAAGGAGTTTTGCTCCCAGTTGGGCATACGCCAGCAGTTACACTGTGCTTACAGACCGCAGGCAGCCGGGGTGGTTGAGAGACACAATCAGATCCTCAAAACTAAATTGGCTAAATTAAGAGCAGACACGGGACTGACATGGCTTAAGTTGCTCCCCGTTGCCCTCTTCCAGCAGCGGGTTACACCTGCGGGACCAGCCCGGCTCTCTCCCGCCGAGATTCTTTATGGCAGGCCTCTTAGAACTCCCTGGAGCCTGCAGGTTCCCAGACTGGTTCAGTTTCATCAGATGACTGAAGAAATGACCACCTATGTTCTAGCCCTTACGCAAGTGCTCAAGGAACTCCATGGCCCAGTCCGTGCGGCTCACCAGCCATTGCCCAGTACCTAGCTCACTTTCAGTCCAGCCCGGTAGTTATGTAATGGTCAAAAATTGGACTAGGAAGGGGTCGGAGCCGCGATGGGACGGGCCCTTCCAAGTTCTCCTTACCACCCCCACAGCAGTTAAAGTGGAGGGGCGAAGTGCTTGGGTCCACCTACATCACTGTAAATTGAGTCCATCTCCACTACTGTAAAAGGTCGGATACTAACCTGCCTCCCTTCTCCAGTGCTATTTTACAGGTCTGGAGCATGATGGAGTGGCTACGCATCGTCTGTCTGATATTTGGCCTCACTTCGCTTGGCGTGTTATTGGCGATGGACATGGAAAAGGGGAATATTATGTATCTGTGTAGCCCCAACCAATCTACAAGGATACATCACCTATGCACAGGTGATGTTCTTCACTGCCCCCATATACGAGGACATGGTATCGACTCATGGAAGGTCATCAAAGTTAAGGAGAATGCGGGAGTCATGAAGCAGCTGCACCGGCCCCGGCGATGGGAAGGGAACATTATATGGACATTGCCTTGTTTTTGGAATACATGTAAATTTGATTTTGGATGTGTTAAAAGTGGTACAATAAAGGTAACATCAGGCTGTCAGAAGAGTGTAGGAAGAGACCATGAGAAAGAGAAAGGGACTAGAGAGAGGACGGGGCGTGTGAGAAGGGAAGTACAGCTAGAACGTAGGTTACCGGGAGATGCACTTAAGTTAATTAAAGGCCAAACTGAGGAAAACCCGGGTAGTATGAATCTCTTCTACCAGATTTACCACCGTCTGTATGGCCAGGGACGGGTTGTCTGCTACCCAAACCCTGCAGCGGTGTCTAGGTTATTTTCTGTTTCACCGCTTTGGGGCACTCCCCAAACGGTGGTTCATTGTCAGCGTTCCGAGCCATTGCCCGAGCAAGTCACTCTTCCTTACGATCCGGATTCAGCACCACCGGCTATTTGCCTTCCCCTTCCTCGGGATAATTCCCATTCACAGTACGATAGGCTGCGACGGTGGAGGGCGTACATACCTAGCCACTTCACTCCCAATAGGGATTCCCGGTCGTACGAGAATTGCTTCAGCAGTGAAGGATATGGCTGTTTGCTGGTAGAGGTGGACACAAATATAACATGTCTGTTTCCCACCTGTACGGACAGGAGGTGCCATATCACCCAGGCGTCTGGCCAATGCGTTTGTTATAGCACCACTTGCGTTCCATTGAACGCTGGCCTCCAGCTCCTTTGTGGCTGGGCGAATGTCTCTCATATCACTGTCGGGAATAGGGCTTTCCGCATTGCTGGGCGGCCCGAATGGGCATTTCAAAATTGGATAAACTGGGCTACTGGGAGGTCCTTACGCAACCGATATGCTGATTGTGATGCTAGTCTCCACACGGAACAAGGATACTACTTTTTATTTAATGGTACGGCGACCAACGTTTTGTCACCCCATTTCCCCGCCGAATTGCTATAGGGACTCTAGTCCCTACCACAGTCCCCTGCCCTTCGGCGTGGAACCTGCATAATCAGTTAGCACGCCGGGCAGTCTCTGCTGAATTTTGCGAGAACTGGAAAAAACCTCAGGTTCTTGCACCCAACCGGGGCCACTCAGCCGGGTGGGGCATTCTGAGCGTATTGACACTGGGAGGTGTGGGGGGTTCCTTGGCTGTTAGTGATCGGAATTATTTTATTTGCGGCCTTACCATCTTGGGAAATGAAACCTTGGGAGCCCTCGGGGCAATAACTAAGGAGTTGTCTCAGCTGCGGTTGTTTGCAATGCAGAACCGGTATGCTCTTGACTATCTTCTGGCCCGTGAGGGTGGGGTATGCGCCATAGTGCAGGGCAAGTGTATCATGGGAGTTCAAGACTTGACCGCTAACATTACTAAATTTATGGATCGCATACGGGATCACTTGGACGGGATGCAGGATCCTGACTCTTGGGGTAACTGGGGATCTGGAGGATGGAAGGACTGGTTGATAAATATGGCCATGTATCTAGTGGTAGCTATCGGCTGCATCTTTGTGGGCCTGGCCATCCTTAAATGTGTGATGGGTAGAATGCTGGGTGCACTGGATCAGATCACCGCCCCAATCACCGAGAAAAAAAATTTAACTGTTAAAATCCATGAGGGTGAAGCAGATGAAGGGGGGCTAAGACAGGAATTGGAAATGCAGCGACGAATCTTTTTAGATGAGGAACCGTAGCTATAGATTGGATAGTTCGGTTATCATGGAATGATAAAAGGAGGGAATGACGAATGTGATATAAAATAGTTACTTTAGAGTTACTAGTTAATGTAATGTAGAAATAAGCCACTTTGATTTTTGCAGTTAGGGACAAAGGAATTTGAGACCGCATGGAAAAAGCAGGAAGAGGTGTGTCTATGAGAGTGAGACTGCATTGATAGGGGCCAGAGAAAGGGATTGGAAGTGAGCCAATCAGAATAGATCGAACAGGTCAGGAGGGACATAGGCTGACCTATGTCCGTCGAGTATGTGAAACTTGATACCATTTGAATTGATTTTGCAGAGATCTCTTTGTCTTTTAGTCAGTCGTTTTCTGGAGTGTAAGAGGCAGGATGTCCTGTTACATTTCTGTAAGATGATTCAAGCTTGCAAGCTAAATAAATAACTTCTGTTTACGTGCGAATCCGTCTCAACTTTTATTGAGGCCAGACTGACAGAGAAAGAAATTTGGAGATCAACACCTTGCAGGCTGTGGGAATGATGCTCCGTGCCCGTCCACCCCTACCTCACAGTCCACCTCCTGGCCACCCCAGCTACATCCCCCAGCCCCGGCAGACACCTCCCGCCCAGCGGCACAGCTGTCAGCAAACTATGGTGCTGTCGGACACTTTCCACACACCCTCTCTCTCCCTCAGCAGCCATGATGCTGGTTTCACGATTTTTAAAAGCACAAGTGAACCACGCCATCGGGAACTCGGCCCATCGGACAGAGAATTACAGACGCCCCGGACAATACGGGGTCAGGCCCACTAATAATATGCAAACGGTGTTTACTGTAAGTGCGTTCCGGACCACATTGACGCTGCTGTCGAGGTGACAGAGAATTGCAATTTGGCATCAAATTGGCACTTGCCACAATTTTGCCATTAGAACATATTCCCCACCTAATTGGGTTTCGTGACTTTGGCGCTAGCCAACGGAAAATCCAGACCAAAAAGTCTCAGATTCCTTCTCATGATATCGATCACAAAGTATGTATACTTCTCTTCCCCGTTCTACTCTCCAAACTTGCCACTTTCCTTCTAAACCATATCCCATAGATCGATCACCTTTAATCTCTCCTGTGTAGTTCCAATCTTCTACTCTTTCTGTACTACCCGGTATCACATTTGGGAGACTAGCATATGTAGCTTGTACAAATTCCTTGCCACCCTGGCACTGTAGATGAATGTGATCACCATGAATTTCAGATAGAAGGCTATGGATGTCACAAAGCATAAACCCAGGAAATCCATCTAAAAGGAAACAGAAATGCAGCACGGTTTTTAGCTGATTAAGATGATGCCGTTTTCTGTCTTCCTTTTTGCCTTTCACAGTGGTATAACACGTTAGCCTATCGAGTGGGGTAATCTATACACAACTTTTGAATTTTGGTTTGAAAGCTTTAATCCCTCTCTCCACCACTCTAGAAGACTGTGGGTGGTGTAAAATATAATTCATGTTCAATTCTCAAAAATCACTCTTGTACAATGTGGGGCACCATCGATCGGCCTCATCGCGCCCGACTCAGTGATGTGATGAGGCCGTTAAATCTTGCGGCACTTGGAATGCCTCAAGATCTAACCAGATCTCATGTGACGTCATGACCTGGATCTCGCCCTCGCTAAGCGAGATTCGATTAACATATTTAAATGATCCAGTAAACTCACTTAAATATGTCGACGCCCGATTCTCCTGAGGCCCAGGAATGAACGCCCGTGCCTGGGAGACCTCACCATGGCACCATTTATCACTGGTCCACACAAATGTGGACCAGGTACAATGGCCAGGGGATCTGGGGAGGGGGGGGCGGGAGTGTTGAGAGATCGGGCGGCATTTAAAAATGGCTAAGCACGTCAGTGCAGGAAATAAGGTAAGTGCAGCCTCGGTGGGATGTTCCTTGTCGAGATCAAAAAAACGTGTCCCATTAGATAGCGAGGTCATTCTTGGTGCTGCAGGTGATGAGAATAACTCTGCTGTACCTGTCCAAAATGAGAATCTGTTTTATGCACAAAAACTCTCATAGAAACTTACAAAATACTAACAGGATTAGACAAGGTAGATTCAGAAAGAATGTTCCTAATGGTGGGAGAGTCTAAAACTAGGGGTCAATGGATGGCAAGGTAGCACAGTAGTTAGCACAGTTGCTTCACAGCGCCAGGGTCCCAGGTTCAATTCCCGGCTTGGGTCACTGTCCGTGCGGAGTCTGCACGTTCTCCCAGTGTCTGCGTGGGTTTCCTCCGGGTGCTCCGGTTTCCTCCCACAAGTCCTGAAAGACGTGCTGTTAGGTCATTTGGACATTCAGAATTCTCCCTCAGTGAATCCAGAATGTGGCGACTAGGGACTTTCCACAGTAACTTCATTGCAGCGGTAATGTAAGCTTACTTGTGACAATAAAGATTATTATTACTGATTATAAGGGGTAAAGTTTTTAGGACTGAGATGAGGAGAAATTTCTTCAGCCAGAGGGTGCTGAATCTGTGAAATTCACTACCACAGAAAGTAGTTTGAGGCTAAAACGTTGTGTAATTTCAAGAAAGAATTAGATATAGCTCTTGGGGCTAAACGGATCAAGGGATATGGGGGTGGAGGGAGGGGGTGGGGGGTGGGGGGGAGCAGGATTAAGATATAGATGATCAGCCATAATCATAACGAATGGCGGAGCAGGCTCAAAGGGCTGAATAGCTTCTTCCTGCAGCTGTTCTAAATCACACCCATGATCTTTGGTCTCATTTTATTTGGCAGTCCATTCTACAGATTACCTCACTCAATAAAATCCTCTTTCAAAGGTTTTGTTGATTCTAAGTTATTTGCATTAACGTATAAATGTCTTACCTAACAAATGTACTTAAGTATTCTCCAGCTCTTTTTTTTTTAATGCTGTATTCATGTTGTAGATATCCTTTACTATGTATTACAACTCCCAGGTCCTTAATTGGTCCATTCAAATTTTAGCCCTTTTACTTTAATTCTACTCACTTGACAAGTATCCTAATTGTTTAAAAGTCAGTTTCTCCACAGTGTATGTGTCAGTGCCTTGATGATTTAAGGATGTTGTCTCACTCAACTGGCCACATTAACCATTTCAGGTCATGCTGTTTGTCAGGTATTTGCATATGAACAAGATCCATTCTTCAGTGCAGGTTCACCAAGTATTTTCCAACCTTTGAACCAGCCCGTTTTTGAGGTTTCTTGCATATTTGTGACTTTGCGCATAACACGCCTGCACATGTACACAGAGTTTCAATATCATGTCATACATTCCTGACTCTCATGTGATCTTATCACAAGATCTCAAAGTCCTTGCTTATCTTGCCGTGCATGGTTCCCATGCTTGGGTGGTGGCCAGACTACCAAATGCAGTTCTCTTCAAAAGGTGAACAGGCAAGGACACAAACATTGCCAAGGGGAAGCTCTCAATTTATTAGTCCACCTACAATTTCACTAAAGTATACAGTTCAGTAAGACCAGATTGATATATTCTACTGAATTACATCCAAGATAGGTTATTCCAGTTCCCATTTTGTATTGTCTTTTTCCTGCCTCTATCTTAAATGAGGCATCCCAGCAATTACCATTCTATCTTATTGATGAGATCTGGAGAAACTTTACAGAATAAAATATTCTCATATCTTTAAAATGGAAGCCACCCATTCCTACTCAATTCCAGGTATTAACATATTTTACTTGCCTATTATTTGAAATTATGTTTTAATTTCTCAAATATAACAGTGTTGTTGGGCTAATTGGTTTCCTTTAATTTTCTTATATCCATGCAAACTACTTCGACTGTGCACACGGGTCTGTGCTTCACGGTTCTGTTCTTTTAAATCTCCTCTCCTTCACGTCAAGCCAGAATCCATTGTTACCTTTTTGAAATTTAAAAAAAAAAAATCCATTGTGCCTCTTTTCAGGAGCCCAATAAGTCATTCAATCTTGCAACCATACCTGTCAAGGAACTTAAAATTAATATTGCCCAATAAGTAACATTCAAAAATATGAAAGCTGTATCAGATTCTGTAACAAGAATCGATTTCCAATTCACATGATCGAACATTTGAAATTTTAAAATGCCAAGCATTATATGTGTGTCTTTTTATCCCGAATTAAGACTCTCATGTATATCTTGAAATTTTTCACCGTGCACTGGTGAGACTTCTAGTTTATAAACTTAAAAACTCAGTCCATTTTAAAATTACATATATTCCAAATTAAATAAAATTTTCAAAAGCAAGAATGTTTAGAATATTTTCCAATTGGATTTCTGCCAGACATTTCAAGGCTTCAAACTAAAACTTAAAAAGCAACACTCATTCTAAACTAAAAACATTGGTGCAACTCACTTTCCTCGTTTTATCTAAAGCAACAATCACACTCATATGGTTTCCATAAAGACATACATGATAGTATCGTGACAGAACTTGTAGCAAGCTTTTGCTTTCAACATTATAGAGCCAAAGGTTTCAAGAGCTTACAGTCCTCGTGCATGCACAAATACAAACAGGCGCTCTTGCAGCATTTCAGCCATTATCTCTCAGTCTTTATAAAATCCCTATTTTCTAATATGAACAACGTCACTACCTATTCCCGGGTGGTCATCTTTAATTGTTCCTAACTTCCTGACACAAATTTTCATATTTTTTTAAAAAAAAAAATGTTTTATTAAAGTTTTCACAAAATATCAACAACAAAATGTAAAAGGAACCCAATAGAATTAAACACAAAACAAAACAACCCAGTGCCCCCTCCCCCTATACATAAATAATATATTAACACCTGCCGAAACACATAGCAAATATGTACACCCCCTCAGATCCCCCAGTATAGACAAACAAAAATAAAATAGAACCCCCCCCCCCCCCCCCCCCCGGGTTGCTGCTGCTGCTGACCATTGTGTACCGTTCTGCCAGAAGTCCAAGAACTGTTGCCACCGCCTGAAGAACCCTTGCACCGATCCCCTTAAGGCAAATTTCACCCTCTCCAATTTAATAAACCCCACCATATCGCTGATCCATGATTCCACGCTTGGGGGCCTCGCATCCTTCCACTGAAGAAGAATCCTTCGCCGGGCTACCAAAGGCCAGAATACCAGCCTCTTTCGCCTCCTGCACTCCCGGCTCCACTGCAACCCCAAATATTGCGAGCCCCCAGCCCGGTTTGACCCTGAATCCTACCACCCTCGACACCATCCTCGCTACGCCCTTCCAAAATTCCTCCAGCGCTGGGCATGCCCAGAACATATGGGTGTGGTTTGCTGGGCTCCCTGAGCACCTAACACACCTGTCCTCACCCACAGAAAACCAGCTCATCCTTGTTCCGGTCATTTGTGCCCTGTGCAGCACCTTAAACTGTATGAGGCTGAGCCTCGCGAACAAAGAGGAAGAGTCCACCCTCCCTAGGGCATCTACCCACATCCCCTCCTCGATCTCCTCCTCTCCCAACCCCTCCTCCCACTTACCTTTCAGCATCTCCATCGAGGCCTCCTCCTGCATCGCCTGGTATGCTGCCGAGATCTTCCCCTCTCCAACCCACGTCCCCGAGAACACCGTCCTGTACCGTGCGTGGCGGCAGCAGCGGGAATTCCTCCACTTGCCGCCTGGAAAACGCCGTTACCTGTAGATACCTAAAGGCGTTTCCCGGGGGGGGAGCCCGTACTTCTCCTCCAGCTCACACAGGCTCGCGAACTTCCCATCCACAAACAGGTCCCCCAACCTTCTTATCCCTGCCCTGTGCCACCCCAAAAACCCTCCATCTATTCTCCCTGGGACAAACCGATGGTTCCCCCGTATCGGGGTCCACACCGAGGCCCCCACTTCCCCCCTGTGCCGCCTCCATTGCCCCCAAATTTTGAGGTCAGCCGCCACCACCGAGCTCGTGGTATACCTCATTGGAGGGAGTGGCGCCGTTGCCAGCGCCTCCAGACTCGTACCCTCACAAGACGCCGTCTCCAGCCTCTTCCATGCCGCTCCCTCCCCCTCCATCACCCACTTGCGCACCATCGCCGCAGTGGCGGCCCAGAAGTACCCACAGAGGTTGGGCAGCGCCAGCCCCCCCCTCCCATCTCTACTCCGCTCCAGGAACACCCTTCTCACCTTCGGAGTCCCTCACGCCCACACAAACCCCGTTGTGTTCCTGTTGACCCGCCTAAAGGCGGCCTTCGGGATAAGAATGGGGAGGCACTGGAACAGGAACAAAAACCTTGGGAGCACTGTCATCCTGACTGACTGCACCCTATCCGCCAGGGACAGCGGCAATGCGTCCCACCTCTTAAACTCCTCCTCCATTTGCTCCACTAGCCTCGTGAAATTAAGTCTATGCAGTGCCCCCCAGCTCTTGGCCACCTGGACCCCCAAATACTTGAAGCTCCTCTCCGCCCTTTTTAGTGGGAGCTCGCCAATCCCCCTCTCCTGGTCCCCTGGGTGAACCACAAACATCTCGCTCTTTCCCATGTTGAGCTTGTACCCTGAGAAATCTCCGAACTTCCTGAGGATCCTCATTACCTCCGGCATTCCCCCCACCGGGTCTGCCACATATAGCAGCAAGTCGTCCGCATAGAGCGACACCCTATGCTCCTCCCCACCCTGCACCAGCCCCCTCCAGTTCCTCGACTCCCTCATAGCCAGGGGTTCAATCGCCAGCACGAAGAGCAGGGGGGACAAGGGACACCCCTGCCTCGTCCCTCGATGCAACCGAAAGTACTCAGACCTCCTCTTGTTCGTGGCCACACTCGCCATCGGGACCTCGTACAACAGCCTAACCCACCTGACGAACCGCTCCCCAAACCCGAACCTCTTCAGCACCTACCACAAGTACCCACACTCTACCCTATCGAAGGCCTTCTCAGCGTCCATCGGCGCCACTATCTCCGCCTCCCCCTCCCTCGCCGGCATCATAACAACGTTCAGGAGCCTCCACACATTTGCGTTCAACTGCCTCCCCTTCACGAACCCCGTTTGGTCTTCGTGGATGACCTGCGGCACACAATCCTCAATTCTCGTGGCTAAGACCTTCGCCAGCACCTTGGCATCTACATTTAATAATGAAATCGTCCTGTAAGACCCACACTGCAGGGGATCCTTGTCCCGTTTCAGGATCAAGGAGATCAGTGCCCGGGACATCGTCGGGGGCAACGCCCCCCCCTCCCTTGCCTCATTGAAGGTCCTAACCAGCAACGGGCCCAACAGGTCCACATATTTTTTGTAAAATCCGACCGGGAAACTGTCCGGCCCCGGTGCCTTCCCCGCCTGCATGCTCCCTATCCCTTTGGCCAGTCCTCCAGCCCAATTGGGGCCTCTAATCCTGCCACCAGTCCCTCCTCCACCTTTGGGAATTTCAGTTGGTCCAGGAAACGGCCCATCCCTCCCTCCTCCAGTGGGGGCTCGGACCGATAGTTCCTCATACAAGTCCCTGAAGACCCCATTGATGCCAAACCCACTCCGCACCACCCCCCCACCCCCTCATCCTTAATTCCCCCAATCTCCCTAGCTGCATCCTGCTTCCGAAGCTGATGCGCCAGCATCCGACTTGCCTTTTCCCCATATTCAGAAATCGCCCCCTGGGCCTTCCTCCACTGCACCTCCGTCTTCCTGGTGGTCAACAGGTCGAATTCAGCCTGGAGGCTACGCCTCTCCCTCAACAGTCCCTCCTCCGGCACCTCCGCATAACTCCTGTCTACCCTCACCATCTCCCTCACCAGCCTCTCCCTCTGCTCTCTCCTCTCCTTGTGGGCCCTAATGGAGATCAGCTCTCCCCTAACCACCACCTTCAGCACCTCCCAGACCATTCCCACTCGGACCTCCCCGTAATCGTTGGCCTCCAGGTATCTATGCTTCTCCGGACCCGCTCGCTCATCTCCTCGTCCGCCAACAGCCCCACCTCCAAGCGCCACAACGGGCGCTGGCCCCTCTCCTCCCCCAGCTCTAGGTCTACCCAATGCGGGGCGTGATCCGAAAATGGCTATCGCCGAGTACTTGGTATCCTCTACTCTCGCTATCAGCGCCCTGCTCATAACAAAAAAGTCGATCCGGAAATAGGCCTTATGAACGTGCGAGAAGAATGAAAATTCCCTAGCTCCCGGTCTTGCAAATCTCCAAGGGTCCACCCCTCCCTTCTGGTCCATAAAGCCCCTCAGCACTTTAGCCACTGCCGGCCTCCTACCCTTCGTAGACCTGGAAAGATTCAATGCCGGATCCAACACCATGTTAAAGTCCCCCCCCATTATCAGGCCCCCCACTTCCAAGTCCGGGATCCGACCCAACATGCGTCGCATAAAACCCGCATCGCCCGGTTTGGGGCGTGCACGTTGACCAGCACCACCCTTTCCCCTTGCTACTTACCATTACGTACCTGCCACCATTGCCTGTCACAATGCTCGACGCCTCGAACGACACCCTCTTTCCCACCAAGATCGCCACCCCCTGATTTTTGGCATCCAGCCCCGAATGAAACACCTGGCCTACCCACCCCTTCCTCAATCTTACCTGGTCTGCCACCTTCAGGTGTGTCTCCTGGAGCATGACCACATCCGCCTTCAGCCCCTTCAGGTGTGCAAAAACCCGGGCCCGCTTAACCGGCCTGTTCAGCCCCCTTACGTTCCAGGTTATCAGCCGGATCAGGGGGCTGCCCACCCCCCTCCCCGCCGACTAGCCATAACCCCTCCTCGGCCAGCCATGTGCCCGCGCCCCACGGCGGCAGACCCCCATCCCAAATCCCTCTACTCGTCCAGCTCCCCCTTGACCATAGCAGCAGCAACCCGGTTCCCCCCACCCCACAGCTAGGACCCCTCCTAGCTGCATTGCTCCCCCCATTGCACTCCCGCAAGTCAGCTGACTCCTGCTGACCCCGGCCGCTCCTGCCTCTCCTTCGACTCCTCACACTGTGGGACTTCCCCTCCCCCTCCATTACCCACCAGCAGGCTCTCCGCCTCCCCCTTCCATCCCAAGCGTGGGGAAAAACCCGCACTTCCCCACCCCGGCCCTTCAGGCCTTCAGCGTGGGAAAAATCCCACGCTTTCAATCTGCCTGGCCCCGCCTCCTCTGTCGCAGCTCCTTTTACAGGCCCAGTCCCCTCACCCCCGACTCGGGCCTCACCCTTCCCCGCGGGGCCCCATCCCCCCTACCGGCCATTCACCCCATACTCCGTTTACTTGCCCCCCTCCAAGAGCCCACCCGACAGACCCAACCAAAACAGTGCCCAACCCACCCTAACCACCCACACCCAACCAAAACTGAACAAGAACAAAGAACTCCCCCCTCAAAATGTAACACAACAACAGCAATCCCCACGCCCGACCCCCCATCCCGACCCTGTTTGTGCCCAGCTTTTCAGCCTGAACAAAGGCCCACTCCTCCTCCGGCGACTCAAAATAATGGTGCCGGTCCTTGTAGGTGACCCACAGACGCGCCGGCTGCAGCATGCCAAACTTCACCCCCTTCCTGTGCAGCACTGCCTTCGCCCGGTTGTACCCGGCCCTCTTCTTCGCCACCTCTGTGCTCCAGTCCTGATATACTTGAACCTCCGCATTCTTCCACCTGCTGCTCCTCTCTTTCTTGGCCCACCTGAGTACGCACTCCCAATCAGCGAACCGATGAAACCGCACCAACACCGCTTGCGGCGGCTCGTTAGCTTTGGGCCTCCTCGCCAGCACTCTATGGGCCCCTTCCAGCTCCAGGGGCCCCTGGAAGGACCCTGCTCCCATCAGCAAGTTTAACATGATGACCACATAGGCCCCCACGTCCGACACCTCCAGCCCCTCCGGGAGGCCCAGGATCCGCAGATTCTTCCGCCTCGACCGATTCTCCATCTCCTTGTACCGTTCCTGCCATTTCTTGTGGAGCGCCTCCACCTTTACCGCTAGGCCCAAGATCTCGTCCTCGTTATCGGAGATCTTTTGTCGGACCTCGCGGATCGCCACCCACTGGGCCGTCTGGGTCTCCAGCAGCTTATCAATAGAAGCCTTCATTGGCTCCAGCAGGTCTGCTTTGAGCTCCCTGAAGCAGCGCTGGATAACCCCCTGCTGCTCCTGCGCCCACGCTGCCTGGTCCCCGCCCGCCGCCATCTTGCTCTTCTTCCCTCGCACTTTCTTTGGCTTCACCACCACTTTTTTAGTCACCCCACTCCTGGTCCAAGCCATACACTGTCGGGGGAATGTTGCAGTCTTCTTCCCACACCGGGAAATGTCAAAAAAATGCCGTTGGGGGCCCTGAAAAGAGCCCAAAAGTCCGTTCCAAGCGGGAGCTGCCGAACGTGTGACTTAGCTCCGCATAGCCGCAACCGGAAGACAAATTTTCATATTGGCTTGCAAAAGAGCAGAAGTCTGCTCTTCCTCATTTATCACTTCATTTTGCGGATCTGGAGTTACTACTGAGATGGGAGCTGGTATGTATCAAATAGTGATCACAACATGATTTAATTCAGTGTAGGTTTGAAAGTGAAAAGCAGGATTCAGATACTCGAATTTTAGACTTGGGCAAGGCTGACTTTAATGGGATGAGACTTTAATGGGATGAGACAGAGACTGTCCACGGTAAACTGGGATGATCTTTTAATGGGGCAAATGACTGAAAATCAGTGGAGAATATTTAAAGAAACATTTGAGAGATACAATGCGAGGAAATACCTGAGAGGAAAAGGCTCACTTCACAAAAAAAACAGCAATGGGCAACTAATGAGGTTAGAGACAACATAAAACTAAAAGGGCTTACAAAAATGTAAAATATAGCACAGATCCAGACAAATGGGATAGATACAAAGATCAACAAGACCACAAAGCAGCTTATAAGAGCTACTAAAAGTGATTATGAAAGGAAACTTGCAAAGGACATCAAAATCAATAAGAAGAAATGTTATAGTTATATAAAGTGAAGGCGGGTGGTCAAGAGCAATGTAGGCCCACTAAAAGCTGAAAGTGGAGATATTGGCCAGGATTCTCGGTCTGGTAGTCCATGTTCTCCAGTCGGAGATGAATTGGAACTGATTTGCGCTCCCAGTATCCCTCGCTATGCAAATTTATGCCTGGTGAGGAAAATGAGGGATTCCCCGCTATTGGGCCACCATTTTGAGTGGGTGGTCTGATAACGAGGCTCTGTGGCTGGCCACAGAGAGTTAAGTGCTGTCAATTTTCAGCTCAGCACTTCAAAATCACATTAGCATGAAGAGGGGTGATTGGAATGCACTTGGCTCTCTTTGATGTAATTGATGTTTGTAAACATCGTGGTTACAGCAAAGTTGTTCATCCATGAAGGAAGGTGAATGAAGCAAGGCTTACAGCTGTTTTGTGGAAGCTGTCAATCACAGTCCATTACAATGAATGGCTTGCAGCTAAAGGACAAGAGGTGTTTAAACACAGCTCACTGATTTTCTCTTTGCAGGAATGGACACGTGGCAAATGTTACAACAGTTTTTTTAAAAAAAAACTGCCCCTGCTTGGACTGTTCTCCAGTTTCGAGAGAGGGGCATCTTTTCTGGGGGATCTGTGTCATTTATACAAGTTATTAAAAAGTAAGGCCCCACCACTGATCCCTCTGGCACAACATCTAACACCTTGCCAACCAGAAAAAAATACTCAATTATGCCTATTCTGTTCCGTTAGCTAGCCAGTCTTCACTCCAAGCCAATATGGTATCCTCTACACCATGAGCTTTTATTTTCCGCAATAACCTTTGATGTGGTACCGTATCAATTGCCTTCTGAAATCTAAGACAGTACATACACCAGTTCCACTTTATCCACAGCATATGTTACTTCTTCAAATAACTC
The DNA here is from genome assembly GCF_047496885.1 of Scyliorhinus torazame. NCBI lineage: Eukaryota > Metazoa > Chordata > Chondrichthyes > Carcharhiniformes > Scyliorhinidae > Scyliorhinus > Scyliorhinus torazame. Next base: position 93,724,672 of record NC_092727.1, read on the forward strand.
CAATGAGTTGGTTAAACATGATTTTCCTTTCACAAAACCATGCTGACTCTGCCTGACTACCCTGAATTTTTCCAAGTGCCCTGCTATAGCATCTTTAATCATAGCTTCTAACATTTTCCTGATGACAGATGTTAAGACAACGGGCCTGTAGATTCCTGCTTTCTGTCTCTCCCCGATTTTGAATAGAGGAGCTTCATTTGCTATTTTCCAATCTAAAGGAACATTCCCAGAATTTAGGGAATTTTGGAAAATTAAAACCAATGCATCAACTATCACTCTATCCATTTCATTTACGACTCTAGGATGAAGTCCCATCAGTGCCTGGGAACTTGTCAGCTCCAGCAATTTGCTCAGTATCACTTCCCTGGTGATTGTAATTTTCCAGAGTTCCTCCTTCCCTTCCATTTCCTGATTTATAGCTATTTATGGAATATTCCTGGTATCCTCAACAGTGAAGACCAATGTAAAATACATGCCCAATTAATCTGCCATCAGTCTAGTCGCCAGATTCACTTTCTATAAGATAAATGTTCATTTTGTTAACTTTTCTTTTTAAAATATCTATAGAAACTTACTATCTATCTTTATATTTATAGCTGGCTTTTTCTTGTATGCTCATGTTTCCTTTCTTATCAATCTTTTGGTGATTCTTTGCTGTTTTTTTTTATAGTCTGTCCAATCTTCTGATTTGCCATCTAGCTTTGCACAATGATATGTTTTGTAATATAATATTAAAATAATATCAAAGTTTATTGATTAAAAGAGAAAGAGAAAAAATCAAAAGGAATGCACAACAGACTTCAGAACTTCAAGGACTTGGCACTGATAGGAATTCTGCCTCTACTCCCAAAAGCACACTGCACTATCTGGTTCCCTCGCTGACAGGAATTTTGCCTCTTACCCCAGGAACAGTGCTTCAAGAATAATGGCACTAACCTGTCCCCACGGTGACTGGAATTCTGCCTCTGCTCCGAGGAACAGTGCGCCACTATTGGTTCTCGTGCTAATAGGAATACCGCCTCTGAGAACGTATAATACCACCAGCTTCCCTGCCACTTAGTGTAGACAAACAAGATGGTTCCCAAAACCCTCTTTTATACCCAACTCTGGCATCACTCCACATCTTAATCCAAAGTTGTTAATAGTCACTTGATCATTAATATTGTTTGGGTTAATTTAATTGGATCTGGCTATTTGTACACATTACCTTAAGTATAAGACAATGGATTATTTCAGATATATTCTTTATCTTAAACTGGACAGTCTCCTTATTCATTCGGGGCACTTTATCAAATTAATCAAGGTTGAGTTTGTTTTGATAGGGGCCTAGACGGAATTATGCAACTGTTTCCCACAGACGTGCTCACATCATGTTCAATATACAAATATGAATGTTAGTAGAGAAACAGAAATGAATAGGATTTAAACCTTATTAACTACCTGATTAAATACTTATTCCTCACAGGCCTAATAATCATCTGTTGCTAGTCAATTGTTACTTTGTAGTACTAATGATTAGTGTACTGCAACTGAATTCTGGCAGTGGATTTTTAAATCACAAATTGGTGCCTTTTTAGATGTTGGCGGTGATTCAGAGGATTGAAATTAAAGTCCGCTGAAAGACGCGTTTAGCGGCGTTTCTCGGTAGCTGCAGCACTGAGAAACATCCCGCTATTCAATGGCACTTGCCATTTTTTGGGGCCTCAGGGAGGTTCTCTCCGCCGAAGCAGCACTTAGAGAGGTTTCCTGTTGCAGGGCTGCAGGAAAGGCTTCTCGCAGATTGGGGCACCATTTTGTCTGGCAGCCCAATCTCCCCTCCCCGCCTCCTTGACCCCCCCCCCCCCCCCCCACCTCTCCAACCTTGGGGAGGTTCTCAGGAACACCCTCTCCTAGGCGTGGCCATCAGGCTCATTTGAATATCCAGATCATGCTGGGTGGAGCGAGTCTGGTAACTTGCAATTGGCCTGGCGCGGAGCTCGATTTGGAGCTCGCATGCGATTCACCTGTTGCAGGCTCACTGAATCGCATCCAATGTGTTAGTACATCTTTAGCCTCTAAAAATGGTCAAGTTAAGCAGGCAAATGAAATAAAAATAAAATCTAACATTTAGGCCAGCTTACACATCCACTATTGGGGAATCATAGCTGTCCAAAATTGAGAAGCTAATATATTTCATTTAATGTTTAAAACTGTTCGCTTTGTCTGCATTTTCTCAAAGAAAAGCTACTAAAATGAATCCATAATCAAAGTTTTTCTGTAGATCTGAGAAACACAAATTTGGGTCCTTGAAATGGGATGGAAGTAGCTGTGCTACAATATCAGTGACATTAAAATGTATCATCAAAATATCTTTCTTACAAATAGTTTTGCATTAAACTCTGTACCCTTGAATTACAGAGGACACCTAGAATGAAGAATGCACAAATATATGCCACAGGTCATGTGATGTTGTGCCTATTTTTAAAATTGTGGATTGCCTGCAAAATATGACATCTTCTCCACTGAAACCTTTTGGAATAAATGTGCTCAATATTTGTAAAACTGAACTTTATGTATGTAACAGCTACAAGAACAAAAATATAATTATTACAACGTTTAATGACATACAATATTTTAGAATTATTTCTAAATATTCTACACAGACATTTAAAAACTTTTTTTAGTTACATGAAAGACATTTGTATTAACAGGACTTCTCCATAATGCTTCATATGGACAGGTTAGGCTAGAACATGATCAAGTCTTATCGATTAGCTTCAGAAATTCCTTGCAGCACAATGATAATATGTAATGCTCTTATGTCTCACAATAGAAATGAAATTATTTAATTTAGTAGATTAAATTTCCCCAGAATATTTTATCAATGCAATAGAAATCAGCACTTTCTTAATGCAAAAGGAATAGTCCAATATAAAAAAAGCATATCTTATCAACAGATATGAAATGACCAAACTGAATACATCTGAATTCCTTAAAAAATGATAAAACCTTAGTTCACTGTACACAGACAGCTTAGTTGTCTTACACAATAGATTAGATAAAAATTGCTTTGCTAGCTCTACAACTGTAATAAGTACATTGAAGTTTAGTAAAATAATATTTGTAGTTCATCATGATTGCTCAGTCTTTGCTTTGCTACTTAGTGCACAGTTAATAGGAATATCGCTAAACATTCGGCACAGCTTAAAAGCAAAATTGAAATATCCAGGTTTCAGTGATGGTGGCTTCCACCTGCTGCAGTGTTTTTTTCAGAAATATGGTGCAGGAAAGTGCTCTCGTTTTGGCATCTGTGGTTCACTGCTTCAGCATTGAAAAGGGCCGGTGGCGGTGGAAGGTGTGCAACAGCTGGAATTGAAAGCGTATGATGATGGGGGTGAAGATGTAGATGGGAAAGTGGATGTGGCATTGGTCGAGTAGGAAGTGAGCTGAGAGAGCTTATGGCGACTGGTGGAGGTGGGGATGTGGGAGTGGTGGCAAAAGTGGTGGTAGGTGGGAAGTTGACCGGGCTGGTGACCCGGAAACACTTCTCTTTGTGGGCTTTCAACATGTTGGAAAACCGGAATCGTTGACCGCAAACATCACAGGGATATGGTTTCTCCCCAGTATGGGTTCTGCGATGGCGCTTCATGTTTGGTCGGCTTGTGAAACTTTTGCCACAGATTTCACAGATAAATGGCTTTTCACCTGGAAAGATAAATAGACAGTTTACAAAAACAAGCAACATCTAGATAAACAATTCACAATCAATTTTGACTGACTAAATTAGCTTTTAAAATCTGTAAAAGTGTGCTGTTTCCCAAATAATAACAAGGCGACATTCACTTAAATAGTTACAGGGCTTTTCAGAGGATTAAAATAGCAAATTATAACAGTGAAACATTAAGAATCTTCTTAATACAAGCAATAGTTGTCGCAGCAGAACCAAACAACAACAGATAAGCATGTTATGTTTACCTACCTGGTTAGAGACATTCTGTAGGGCCTACAGTGTTGTCTTGAATTTATAATTGTATTTTCTCTATTCTTTGTAGCTTATAAAGACTTCAAAGATTCTATACAATGTGGTTTTGAAGATTGCAACATTTGGTATTTCTCAAATTGAAAAAGCTAATTGTAATGGCTGTTGTGACAGATCGGAACTAGTGTTGACTACAATTTCTCCTCCCAAGGGTAATTCGTCTGCAAGTATAATCTGCAATAAACTCAATACATTTTGTTTTTAAAGGGACTGCATACCTTCATTACAATATCTGGAAAAAATAGGCAAATGCTTGTCATTAGATTAGACAGCAGTTTCATCTACCATGAAAGTGAAATACAGAGGAGTAGCAGTGTAGGTGTTTTAGATGACATTTTTCCTTCTCCACATTTTTTTTTATCGTTCATGGGCTGTGGCGTTGCTGACTGGGTCAGTATTTATTGCCCATCTCGAATTGCCCTTAAAATTGGCTTGCTAGCTCATTTTAAATGACTAGAGAAGGAGGCTCCACAAATATCCCCATATCCTCAATGATGTGGGAGCCCAGCACGTCAGTGCAAAATACAAGGCTGAAGCATTTGCAACAATCTTTAGACAGCAGTACCAAGTGGATCATCCATCTTGATCTACTCCTGAGATCCCAGCAGCACAAATGCTTGTCTTCAACCAATTTGATTCACTCCACATCATATCAAGAAATGGATGAAGGCACTGGATACTGTAAAGGTTATGGCCCTGACAACATTCCAGCAATAGGGCTGAAGATGTATGCTCCAAAACTAGCCAAGTTGTTCCAGTACAGCTACAACACTGGCATCTACCTGGCAATGTAAAAAATTGCTCCAGTACGTCTCATCAACAAAATGCATGATAAATCCAACTGGCCGAATTACTGCCCCATCAGTCTACACTCAGTTATCAGCAAGTGATGGAAGGTGTCATTGACCGTGCAATGAAGCAACACTTACTTAGCAATAACCTGCTCACAGACAATCAGTTTGGGTTCACTTCACTCAGTTCCTGACCACATTGCAGCCTTGGTCCAAATAGAACATAGAACAATACAGCGCAGTACAGGCCCTTCGGCCCACGATGTTGCACCGAAACAAAAGCCATCTAACCTACACTATGCCATTATCATCCATATGTTTATCCAATAAACTTTTAAATGCCCTCAATGTTGGCGAGAAAATATGGACAAAAGAGCCGAATTCCGGAGGTGTGGAGAGAACGACTGCCCTCAACATCAAGACAGCATTCGACTGAACATGGCATCAAAGAGCCATAGCAAAACCAATGGGAAATGACAGAGCGCATGATACTGATTAGAGTCATAGCTAGCATAAAAGAGGATAGTTATGTTGGCTGGAAGTCAATCATCTCATATCCTGGACATGGCTGTGTGATTGCACAATCATCAGCGAACATCCCACTTCTGAACTTATGATGGCGGGTAGCTCATTAATGAAGCAGCTGAAGGCAGTGGGCCTAGGATATCACCAGGAGGAACGTCTTCAGTGACGTCCTGTGACAGAAGATTGACTTCCAAAATACACAACCATATTCCTCTGTGCTAGGTATGGCCCCAACTGCTGATAGTGATGCCAGTTCCTGGGGGAGTTATATATTTTTTTAAATGGCCAACTTAAGGAAAATTTCAAAGAAAATTCCCTGAGAACCTATGAGGCAAATGAAATTCGGCTCCATGAAATCATGATTATCTTTGATGTTTTGAGAGGTGAAATTAACTGATGCATGCACTTTACTATGTTCAATGCCCTCCTTAACCAATTTTAAGAAAATCTTTATCAGAGGGGGAATATTCTGTCTCCCAATTCACTAACCCTTTTAAGATTGTTTTCCTCTGGCACATGGCTTTCGTACAATTTAATAGTTTACCCCAAGAGCAGCAGAACTCCTTAAGCAAAAAAATACAGCTATGGAATTGGGTTCAAATTTCCACTTCCGAAATGATTATTTTGTTCGCAATGCGTCAGCACCTTCTTCTTGTGTCCAAATGTAGAGAATTTTAACTCACAAATGAAACCAAATTTTCTTTTGCAAGCTTTAGTTCTTGATAAAGTTAGAACACATTGACAGTATGAGATTACATTAGCGGGAATATATACAACAGAAACAAAATGGCATTCCACTTCAAGGCACAAAATCAGGTGTCAATTTACCAAAGTGGTAATGTTCGAGAGAAACAAGCTCCTCTATGGAAAAACGCACTTAATGCTCATGTTATCTATTGCTAATTTTAGTGAGCAATCAGTAAAGGTGAATTTTGGTTCGAAATAAAAATACAAGTTTAGTCGCAGAACCATGTTCTTACCAGTGTGAGTTTTCATATGCTCATCAAAATACTGTTTCATGTTGAAGTCCTTGCCACACCACTGGCACATGAACTGTTTATGACCAATATGAATACTCATGTGAGAGCGAAGTTGGTACTTGTACTGAAATCTTTCATCACAGTTCTGAAATGAAAGGATTAATCTACCTTAACATTCAAATATATTTGCTTTGTATAACAGAGATTGCAATATTTGAGTTTAATGGCTCCTTCAAAAATGCTAACTTTCTGATGTAAACAGTGTACAATTTATAAAATTACTTAAAATCATTTTTAAGGAATCTCAGCTTCATGTAAATTACCACTTCAGTTGTGATTTACAAACGTTTTTGCAACTTTTAAAGACAAACACTTACTTGAATTAGTTATCCATGTATGCATCTTTAATAAATAAATAGTTTGCCATTAACACATTAACGTACCCCTTTTTTGATCAACTGATAAAATAATTACTCTTAATTAGCACCAGATCAGCAATCCAGTAATGAACTGGTATTGCAGAAGAGAAGCAGTTCAAGACGCTCAGATAAAACAATTCCTCAGTTTACAGTTTAGCTGCAGTCCTGCATAGGCCTTACTCCGGAACTTGGTTCCAGAGAAATAAATTTGTATTATCCCATTCAGTCTGCCAATGTGCATACAGCCTATTTAATTCTTCTAGGTTGTTTGAGACCCAGTAGATCATAGTGTGAGTACATGTCTGAAAATTAGGCACAACACAGAATATCTAGCCAGATTAATAATCATTTTAGTTTGGGTTGGGTATTTCCCTTTTTAAGTTGGCGATGCTGCAACATTCTGTGGCTTTGCAGGCAGCACACTATAATCAGTGATCCATATGGTTTCCTTTGAATTATTAAACATGAATTCGGGGAGAGGGACTCTGAGGTTATTAAACAGTTTGGCATTAGGAGTGAGGAGGTTTTCGTGGGCTTAAAAGTGGACAAATCGGCAGGTTCGAAAGAGCTGTATCCCAGGCTGCTGTAGGAGGCAAGGAAGGAAATTACAGGGACTCTGGCCCAAATTTCTAATTCCTCTCTGGCCACAGGGGAGGTGCCAGAGGATTGGAGGACATCTAATGTGGTTCCATTTTTCAAGAAGGATGGTAAAGAGAAACCAAGGAATTACAGGCCAGTGAGTCTCACATCAGTGGTAGGGAAACTATTGGAGACAATTCCGTTGGAGAGAATCAATATTCACTTGGAGGGGCAAGGTTTGATCTGGGAGAGGGCAAGGTTTGATCAGGGATAGTCATCATGGCTTTGTTAGAGGGAGATCATGCCTAACAAATTTGATTGAATGTTGAGGTGGTGATCGGGTGTGTAGATTATATGGATTTCAGCAAAGCCTTTGACAAGGTCCCACATGTGAGACTGATAAGGAAGGTAATAGCACATGGGACCAGGGTAACCTGGCAAGTTGGATCCAAAATGGGAGACAGAAGGTGGTGGTAGTAGGGTGTTTGTGTGACTGGAGGTCAGTGTCCAGTGGTGTGCACAGGGATCAGTGCTTGGTCCTTTATTGGTCGTGATTACATATAAAAGATATAGATGAGAATGTGGGAGGGGTGATCAGTAAGTTTGCGGATGCCATGAAGATTGGCTGGTTGGTTAATAATGAGGAAGAAGGTCTTAGGTTGCAGGTAGATATAGATGGGTTGGTCAGATAGGCAAATCAGTGGCAGATGAAATGTAATCCTGAAAAGAGAGAGGTGATGCACCTCTCCTATTTCAGAAGATGCTCAGATAAAACAATTCCTCATTTTACAGTTTAGCTGTAATCCTGTACAGGCCTTACTCCGGAACTTGGTCCCAGAGAAATAAATTGGAAGGAGTAACAAGACAAGGGAGTACTCAATGAATGGCAGGACGCTAGCAAGCTCAGACGAACAGGTGGGTCTTGGGGTGCCTGTCCACAGGTCATTGAAGGCAGCAGAACAGGTTAATAGGGTAATTAAAAAGGTATTTGGGATACTTGTCTTTATCAGTTGTGGCACAGACTATAAGAGTAGGGAGGTTATGTTGGAGCTGTACAAAATATTGGTTAGGCCACAGCTGGAGTGCTCACAGGGACGGATGTGATTGCACTGGAGAGGGTGCAGAGGAGATTCACCAGGATGTTGCCTGGGATGGAGTATTTGAGCTATGAAGAGATAGGCTCGGGTTGCTTTCTTTAAAGCAGAGAAGGAGAGGGGGAACCTGATTGACGTGCATAAGATTATGAGGGGTATGGACAAGGTGGATGTGAAGCAGCTGTTCCCCTTAGTTGAAAGGTCAATAACAAGAGGACATAATTTGAAGGTGAGGGGGCAGAGGTTTAGAGGGGATCTGAGGAAAAACATTTTCACCAGAGAGTGGCAGGAGTCTGGAATGCACTGCCTGAGAGGGTAATGGAGGAGGGAAACCTCACAATCTTTAAAATGTATGTGGAAGAGGACTTGAAATGTCATAAATTTCAAGGATATAGGCCAAGTGCTGGAAAGTGTGAATAATAGAGATTTAGTGTAGCTTGTCAGTGCAGATTAGATAGGCTGAAGGGCCTCTTCTGTACCTCGTGATTATGATTTAGGTCACATTTTGAACAATGGAGCATAAATTAGTAAATTGTCTCAATACATTATGAAATTTTATATATTACTTTTAAAGAAATCATGAAGCTCTGAATATCCCACTTTAACTATTTTCTACAGGGTCCTAAAGGTCTTACATTTGTGGTGTCATGCGTATCAATGTACCTGCAAAATCCATACCATGAATTTCTGATTTTAGTTGCAACTTCCTTGGAAGGTAGAAATAAGGACTTCCAATTTGAAAAGAACAATTATTTAAATACATTTAATGCCCAGCTGTTAGTATCAAACAGCACAAATTATTTTGGTGACAGAAAACTAAATTACAAATTTAATTTACTTATTTATATAAGAAGTGCAAGATGTTAAATTATGAAAGTGCAACAGTGAATTTTTAAGTCACAGACAATAAATTTGTTCCATCAGGTAAACAAGTTTATAATTCTGAAAGTAATGTATTTAGAGAACACAAGAATTTATGTCCAAAACCAATTTTGAATTTAAAAAAAACATTTTTTTTAGGGTACCCAATTAATTTTTCCAATTAAGGGCCAATTTAGCGTGGCCAATCCACCTACCCTGCACATCTTTGGTTGTGGGGGCGAAACCCATGCAAACACAGGGAGAATGTGCAAACTCCACACGGACAATGACCCAGAGCCAGGATCGAACCTGGGACCACGGCGCCGTGAGGCTGCAGTGCTACCCACGGCGCCACTGTGCTGCGCTTTAAATTTATTTTTGGACCATAAGCCAAAAAAATAATGGAAGTAAACATTATTAGGTATCAATTCACATTTGAGTTATAGATAAAAACAGTATTAATATATTAACTTACCTCACATTTAAAAGGCTTCTCTCCTGAATGTTGAAGAGAATGGACCTTCAGTGACATACTGCGCTTGAAAGACTTCCCACATGTTTCACATGTGAATGGCATATCTTTTGTATGTGCTGAAATAACAAATGTTCAAATGCTAGAGCACTACAGAAAGGCAATTCATTGGCACCTTTGTCATCGTTAAAGTAGCACACACTATTTTTCTGTATAAAACAATCAGACCAATTTAGTAAACTCCAGAATGCAAATCGAAGAATCAAAGACACAAGTTCTGAAACCAAACATGGATCAAACATTTGCTGTCATACTTCTTTAACCCAGCACTAAATTTCTAGACTGCAACAAATGACAATGATCACAGCTATGACTGAAATGATCTAATACATGCACTTTGTGATTTTTTGTATATTTCAGCTGCACCTACTACTAGCAGAACCTACTGAATAAAGCATTTTGAAAATATTTGCTGAGTTTTTAAATAGCTATTCCAAGCTCCCACCTATCCACGACCTTCTATTTTGTTCTCAGTGGGGTTATTAGTAATCTTTTTATTTACTCAGCCAAGCAAAAAACTGTTCCAAAGTTTCTCCTGGAGGGCAGTTTTAGTGCTTTGTGTACTCTTGAGTGCCAGTGCCAAGAGGCCTTGTGGCGCATTGGTAGCACCTCTACCACTGGATCAGAAGCTCTGGGTGCGTGTCCAATGCCAGGATTAGCAGTGATGCCCCTACCGCTGGACCAGAAGCTCTGGGTTCATGTCCAACGCCAGGATTAGTGGTAGCGCCTCGACCTCTGGACTAGAAGCTCTGGGTTTGTGTCCAATGCCAGGATTATTGGTAGCGCCCCTGGACCAGAAGCTCCAGGTTTGAGTCTAATGCGATAATTTATTGGCCATGGAAGGAGTGTTCCACATGGTTCAACGAGCTGATAGTCGGCTCAGAAATCCTTCCACCACTTCCCCCACTATCCCCCAAAGGGTAAAAAAAACAATTACATGGGTATGATGATACACTAACAGCAACAGTGTCAGTGCCACCCTATTGGTCTATTACAAAATAGTTATGCGTGCTTGGCCTATTTTAAGGATAGATCTGATGTCCATAGCCTCTATATGTTAGTTCAGGCTTTTTTGGTTGCTGTCAATAGGGTGTAGACATGACGAAACTGTAAAACTGCTTAATTCATTTATGCAAGAGCAGCTGGAAGGATTCCAACTCAGAGTTAAAGACCGCTGAAAACAGTGTACTGAACGTTTGGCTGATGTTAATATGCATCACTGTATTGGAAACTTTCATCTAGCAATGCATCTTGTGACGATTTTGCATCAGTCGTTCTTGCACCTCTAACTTCAAGGAAGTCTTCTTCCCACAATCAGCCACTTACTGGAAGATGGGATGTCATGAGGTAGTTGCTGGGATCTCTGCTAGCTGTGGAGAGTGACCTCGCCTTCCTGTGAGAGTGGCCTTGCCTTCCCATTTACAGTTCTCTGATTCTCATTGAATAAAAACATTAAAACCTTAGCTGAATTAAGTTACTGTGTGCGAATGTGTATGTGTGTGTGGTTCCCCCACCATATTATCTGTAGAAGGGTGGCAGAAACACCTGGGTTTCCTGAATTCGCCCTCTAGATGTCAGGGGGTTGCAACGAAAATGTTTTGGATAAGGTTCACACGGGTGCAATTGAGGCTTATTTCAAAATATTTTGTGGTATTAGTTTCCAAGGCTCAGAATGCTCCCTAAATAGATATTTACGTGCTTTGTTTTGAGAACACCTGAGGGAGTATTGTCTGAGGTGTAGGCAGTGTCAAGGGGCATGACGTACTTTAGATTATAGATTTCTGTGCCTCCTGAACTGCAACTTCCCTATCTTTCAACAGATTTACAGTTACCTACTTGGAGGAAAACAATGTGATATGCTCTAGATTCGCATAGAATTTTGTATCAATATTTCAGCAATGATGTGAATGATTTTGAATGCTATTGCATAACACTTACTGCCATCAGTGGATGCAACAATGGAGGCACTTAATTAATATTGTTGCAGGTGATAGATTATATGGGTCGGTACCAAAGGATATACTATATCAAACGTACAAAAATAAACTGCGTCCAATGGTTGAAAGAGTCAATGACCAGTGATAAATGGCAGAATAACCTGAAGTCACATGAGGCAAGGCCAGAGCTAACATACTGAAGCTATAGATATCTACCCTTAAAATAGACTGAGCATACAGGAAATCTTAAAAATAAACCAACTGAGTCACATTGATGCCAACTAAACACATTGTTCCAAATATCACTTCAGAAGGGCACCGCTAATATAAAACATTAACACAGATAGCCCATTTCAACTAAAAATTGCTCAAAAAAGAAAACAAACTTCAAGATAATCTTGTCCACATTATCTACGATGCAACTGGACCAAGCTAATAGCTACACTAACGACAAATTTAAGAAAATTAGTTGAGCTTGTAATGTTTATGCTTTTTATAGGTGACGTACATTCATACCCAGGGACCCACTCTCTGCAAACAGAAGAAATATGTTCAAGCCTTGATCCTTCTCTGAATTACTCAGGATCTTGGGGAACCTATAGTTCACTGTTGCTTTCTCCATGGCAACACCTCGGCCAGAGTTGACTTACCAATCAATCAACACCTTTTTCTCCTCTAGTATAAAATGCCATGGTCATTTGAAATTTGACATTCTTTTGTTTGTTCTTATGAGTGCAAGGCAAAAAGCTTCTGGAACATGTCACTCTTTTCAGCAACATTCAAACAGACTGTTCTTCTAAAGAACTGGCACAGACTTGACAGAATGATTAAGCACAGAAAGAAACCAATCTGCCCAAGATCACAGCCGACTGAGGCACAGGGTAGAACCCGAGTGCCATTTTATAGCTCTGTGCTGCTAACGCTGGGAAACTTGTGGCTAAATGCCCTATTATGGAACTTTGTTCCCATTTGGTTACATTCCACCCCCTTCCCTAGTCATTTTTTAGGTGAATCACACCCATTGAATGTATTGGCGACAGTTAGAACCTCTCTTGTTGGAGATTATCATTGCCTGGCACTTGCATGGTGCAAAAGTTATTTGCTACTTGTCAGCCCAAGCCTGGATATTGTCCAGTTCTTGTTGCATTTGGACATGGACTGCTTCAGTATCTGAGGAATCGTGAATGGTGCTGAACTGTGTAGTCATCTGCTAACATCCTCACTTTTGACTTTATGACGGAAGGAAGGCCATTGATGGAGCAACTGAAGATGGTTTGGCCAAGGGCACTATTCTTTGTTTTTATCTCCATGTAGATTACCTTCCTATGAGGTGTGCAGGTTGCAAAGTGAGAAGGTTGCAAAGTGAAGAAGAAAGTGATGCAAATTTAGCGAAATATTTAAAATTATAAATTACCTTTGTCTTTTGGAAGTTATGTGCATCAGATCAAATATTATAACTAAACTGATAGACAGGATGGTAGCATAGTTGTTAAACAAATATTTGGGCTTTGAAATTAATGTGAATTTTGTTTATTTGAATGTTCATCCATAATTTCTAGGCCTTAAATCCACAAATGTTGAATTAAAACATTAATTGATCAGGTGAAAAAGGATAGTGTGACAGCCACAGAACATGAGATTAAAAGGCACTCCTGTGCCTCAACATGTACAGCCACACCGCTACAAAACAATTTAGCATCCCAAATAGACTGCGGAAAGCCCTATAGCATAGTGCATCTATGTTTCCAAAGTGCTTTTAAAATCCCTCATGATAGATTGGTTTTAACTTAGGCTCAACACATGGAGATTTACCGAATCCTGGCAATAGATAAGAAACTGGAAGATAAAAAGTAACATGTTGGGCTGGAGGCAGGGGTTCTGAGCAGAGTGCCCCAGAATCAATATAGGGAACACTGTTATTTCTCAGTTGTGTAAATGATCAAAACTCAAAGCTGTCAAATTGCTGACGATGTTAAACTGCTACGGGCAGAGGTTTATCAAGTCAGAGGATCAGCAACGAGAGGGTGGGTTAGGAAGTGGCAGAGGCCACAAGCCAGAGGACCTCCTGCAAGAGGGTGCCTTAAGAAGAAGCAGAGGCCACGAACCGGAGAGTCGGCAGTGAGAGGTTGGGCTAAGAAGTGGTAGAACCACAAGCTGGAGGCTCAGCAGCAATCAGAAAGGGTCAGGAAGCAGCAGAGGCCTCTTCAAAGATGGATCCAATCGGATTATGGGGCCCTATATCAGACCAGCGTGAAACAATTTTAAAAGAAAACTCGCAACACTAAATTAAAAAGCAGGCCCCTTTAAATGACTGACATTAAAGCAAGACAACATAATATTGGGCAAGGTTAAACTTCCTGTACATGACAAAGAAGCAATAAATATTGTGCCAAATAGGTGGTGTTGAAATAGCTAAGAATGATGTGGAAAGAGATTTTGGAGTCTTAACTTACTTAAGCATTTCCCATCAATCCAAAGTAGCAATTACGTCAAAAGAATTTTGAACTACATAGCTAAAATAGGCAGGATCAAAATATATTATGCTCTGGTAAGGTCACACCTAGAATACTGCATCCAGTTCTGGTTACTGACACAGTAAGATGTTGTTCTTCAAACTTTAAACATTATGAAAAAGGTAAACCTGGAAAATTACTTAATTTAGTGTACAGGAAGGGGACAAAGGTTTAAACTAAAAGATAAAGTTGTTCTTCAAACACAAAGTGCAATGGACGTTTGGACAGAGTGCTGATGGGAAAGCCCTAGACACATTCCAGAAAACAACTAGATGATTTATCGAAGTACAATTTAAAAAAAAGTATTTTCAGAATGTGGGAGACATTGACAAGTTTGCATTTATTTCCTATCCTTAGTTACACAAGTGTTACAGTCCTTGTATCGCTCTCATAAAAAGATGTTAGGTAGAGATTTCCAGAATGCTGACCCAGCAACTATGAAGGAGGTGATCTATTTCCAAGTTAGGATGGTGTGGAACTTGGAGACTTTGATTTTCCCACAGAATTGCTGCTCTGAATCTATTTGGTGCGATTGTACAGGAGAGAGATGCTGTTCATGCAACCCCAAGACAAAATAAATTAGAGCTATAGGGAAAGAGTGAGAAAGCTGCACTGGTAGAGTTGTTATTGAACAGAGCTGGTGGACACAACGGGCTCAATGGCCTCCTTCTGGACTGTAATACTACAGTAATCCCATTGCTAAAGGGCATCCCGTAAATTGTACATATTACAGGCACAGTCTATCAGCAATGGAGGGTCTAGTTACTGAATTTTGTTCTGTCCGAAACAACACTGAACTTCTTGAATGTTGGTGGGGTTACACTCATCCAAGAGTGTGGTGAGCATTCCATTTCACTCGTGACTCAAGCGCTACAATGAAACCTTGAAGGGTTACAAGGTGAACTACTCATTGCAGTACACCCACTCTTTGACTTTTTCGTGTAGCTACTGTGATATGTCTAATTATAAAAACACTTCTGGTCAATGGTGACCCCCAAGATGTTGACTGTGGGAGATTCAGCGGTTGTGAGACCCTTGAAGAAAAATGGGAAATAGCTGGGATTGATTCCTCTTGTTCCAGATAGTCATCAAATACTATGGTCAAATTATTTTTTTCATTTGTAATTAGCACAAATTTGTTGTTACATATGACTGCGCATGATAATACCCAGGGTTGCTCATGCACTGGAACTTGTATTCTTCTTTTTAAATGACTTCTTTATGATAAGAACATACAGGTTTTCCCCCTTTTTCTTGACTTAAGCATTTTAAGAAGCGTTCTACGGTTTTTCAATCAAAAGGTAATATAATCAACTCACCAACCATGTGTTTTCGAACATGAGCCATTGTGTAGAATTTCTTCTCACAAATCTCACAGGAGAATTTCTTTTCAGCAAAGCCATGAACAACTTTGATGTGCTCATGGAGCGACCACAGCTTCTTGAAAGATTTTCCACAGGAAACACACTGCAGGGAAAAAGGAACATTTCAGAAATTCTACTTACTACAAAGCGTGTCTGGTTAGCTGAACACTGGAATGTCTTGCATTGAACACGATTTCTTTCTTCCTTTCCTAAAAGGAGTAACTAAAAAGAGTAACTCATTCTTGGATACATTCCACAGGCATTGCCATCCCTCTAGCGCTTCATCCAAATGATCACTGAGGTTACTTAGCTACTTCTCAAATATATTTTCAGCTAGACAGAAATGATGGGTTGTGATAACTTGTACACACTTGACCCAGAGCAAAAAAGGCTTTCAATGTTACCCTATAACTAGTCAATAGTAGAGGCAGAAAAATAGTTCTCTCCACCACTATTCTCATTCTCAGACAGCTCATTAAAAAATCCAGAACAAACTAATTATACTTTGCCACTGACATATGAAATATACAACCATATTTAATTCTGGACATTCAGTGAAATAATATCCTTTCTAAGCAATGTGAGGTCATTGACTTTAGACCCAAGAAAGATAAATCAATATTTCTTTAATGATGAGAAACCAGAACCTGTTGAGCAAATTGGAGTAGCTAGACAACAAATACAATCAGAGAAAACTAGCACACAGGTACAACATTGAATTTGTGAAAGCAAATGGAATTTTGGACTTTATGTCAAGGGAATTGAATACAAAGGGAGGGTACGTTATGCACCAGTTGTACAGGGCTTTGGTCAAACCCTACCGAGAGAACTGTGTTCCGTTTTGAGCACACACTGCACCCCATGAAGGATATTTTTAGCCTTGGAAAGAAAACAATGTAGATTCACCAGAGTGATACAAGGGATGCCACGGCAAAACGATTAAATGATGAGGTCAGGATATATAAACATGGCTTGGGTTTAGAAGACTGAGCAATGATCTCTCCTCTTAAAAAACTGTGAATGATGGGCAAATGAAGATGGGGTAAAGATCAACCATGATCTAATTGAATGGAAGAGCAAAAGTTTAAATGGCGTACTCTGGTTCATATGGTCCGAAGTGAGCCTTAATTTTCACTAAGTGTGTAATATGGACTAATGACCAAGTGATGTAACAGAGAATATATTTCCAGAAATCAATTAAGAAAGGCACTCGATCCACATAAACTTATGCTATGTGCTTTGAGTTCTGTACAAACCTGAATTCATTGTTCACACAAATCATATTTGATACCTTTATTTTTGACCAATTGGTTCTCTGACATATATCAAAACCCAATGCTACATTTCAGTCTCCAAGTCAAACTACTGAGAAATCGATACCCACCTGCGAAGTTTCCATTTGAACAATATGCAGTGAACAACCTTTTCTCACACACACATCATTTTAGGTAGTTTAGGTGCAGGTTGCCAAGATTTAGATTCCCCAAGTATGGCCAAAGGTACTGCTGGAGTTAAACCAGCCCAAACAAACTGCACATCACTTGCAGGTTTCTTGCTGCTAGCCCAGCTTTGGTCACCCTACCCAACAGGAAGTGGTTATTTGGAGCAAAGTGGACCCCAGCCTTCAGCAACAGATTCCATTTGTTAGCCAGGCAGTAATGTGGAATTCTGTGGACTAGTCTGGCTCAGGTATCAAATTACCAAGTTTTCCGTGCAGGATTGACTTGGTTCGGAACTTTCCATTGTCAGGCGCGCCATCTTGGAGCCACTCGACCCTGCCAAGAGGATAGTCACTGGTCAGCCATTGTACAACTGAAACAGGGACAGCAGGTACCAAATGTTCATCATGAATAACATGGGTGAACACCACAATTCACCAAGGTGAGTGCATGCTCATTATCTTCTGACCACAGCATGTACAAACCGTTTACTGAGGAAAACTTAAATCTACATTAGATTTTTCATTATTCCAAAAAGACATGTGTTTTCTAAAGTATAATTTTCTTACACAAGAATAGTACAGCTGTCAACATAACTAAGCACAAAAGTGCAAAACCACATGCTTGGGGACGTATTTCACATTTAAGTCTGCAATTTAATGCTGTAAGTTGGATTCCTGTGCCATCTACAGGAAGTATGCAGTACTGTAAACCAGGCAAAATCACTTAGCGCACAAATGGGAAAATTGAAGTACACAAGCTTTAGAGATCCATTTAACAGTTTAAAAATATACAGTACATTTGTCAAAATGATTTTTTAAAAATATTTGTTAATGGGATGTGTGTGACACTGGCTAGGCCAGTATTTATTGCCCATCCCTGAGGGCAAATGAGAGGCAGTCACATTGTTATGGATCTAGAATCACTTGTAGGTCAGACCAAGTAAGGATGACAGATTTCCTTCTCTAAAGGACATTAATGAACCAGGTGTTTTTTTACGACAATGGTTTCATGGCCATCATTAGGCTTTTAATTCCAGATTTTTACTGATGGTGAATTCAAATTTCACCATCTATCATGGTGGGATTCGAACCCCGGACACCAGAACATTACCCTCTTTGGATTAATAGTCCAGCAGCAATACCACTATGCCACCACCTCTCCATAATATTAATATAGCAATTTTAACATTCAAGAACACCACAAATAAAATAGTTAATAATACTTGCCAAAATTCAAAATTTACCTTCATATTGTGATATTCCATTCTGTAGTGAAAGTTAATCCAGAGTAATAATTTGCAAAATAACAGCATTATAAAAACTTCTCTTGAAAATTATGCAGCTGTATTAAATTTAAATCTGTGTTCATAATTCGGTGAACACGTCATCTTGTCTAATACTCCATTGCAGTTCAAAGATGTGCAGGTTAGGCGGATTGGCCATGCTAAATTGCCCCTTCGTGTCCAAAGGCTAGGTGGGGTAAGGGGATAGGGCAGGGGAGTGGACCTAGGTAGGGTGTTCTTTCAGTGGGTCGGTGCAGGCTCAATGGGCCAGCTAGCCCCCTTCTGTATTGTATGATTCTATGAGAGAGTCAGCAAGAGGGGGCAAGAGTGTCAGCCAGGGTGGTAAGAGAGTCAAGTAGAAAGAGTTAGAATTTTTCTATTTTTAAAACATCTATTATATTTTAAAAGGTTTATAGAATTTAATCATTCAAGGATTGTAGGCTTCACTGGCTAGGCCAACATTCAGCGCAATCCCCAATTGCCTTAGAGAAGATGGTGGTGAGCAGCCACAAACTACTCAATACAGTGAATACAATACCCTGAATTGCTATCTTTATTCCCCTTAAACAAGAGAATCAGCTCTGGTTTCACTTTTAAATGCCACTGGCACTCGGGAATACTTGCTTTACAGAGATGTTCTTTGAGAAGGAGAGTTCTCTTGACACTGCTTTAAAGACAAGATCTAACTCCTGGTCAGACCCGTGCAGAAATTCTGGTCTCCAGAAGCTGTTTCTCAGCTGGTTTCAGCTCCCCCTTGTTCTCAGTCAAGTGTGCATTGCTTTAAAGACTAATCACCTCATTAACTGAACTGCAGAGAGCAAACGGTTTGACTTCTGCTCACAGATTCATCCAGACCTGTACTGACCTGCTTTTCCTACAAAATGCCTGATATCTTAGCTCCACCCAGCAACGACATCGCCGTACCAAGCTGAAATCTAATTAACTCAACAGGGAATGAAAACAAAATTCCATTTGCCCAAGCTTTTTACGATTATTTAATTGCACCCCTGGATCTCAACCTTTCAAACTAGAATTTATTTTAAAACATGACTGCAGCAGTCAAACACACTCTAACCCACGCTTTTAAACCTTACTGCACTAAATACCTATACTACGATACATCTGAAATTCCAACAGTCATCACATGGGAAACAGATCACGAGGAGATTGGAATAAGGCGTTCAAGGTTCAAAAGAAGGGGCAATGCACAAAGAAAGGGTGAGTGCACTTTACATTTACACTCTAAAAGCTAGAATTAAGAAATAAAAGTAATCAAGTTTAACTTCTAAAGAAGTTAGCTCAGATAAAGGAAGATCAAAGGTAAAAATTGTCCACAAGATGATTAAACCTACGAAAGGGAGCTATTTATTAGACTTTAACCAACAGCTATTTAATTCCCAGCTAGCAGTTCTGTGAAGAAAGCCTGTTTTGAAAAGCAAGCTGCTCTGTTCTACCTTTGAGTAACTCCAAAGAGATATAACTGCCTGGTGTGGTAACTTTTACTGTATTTTGGAACTTTAAAAATCTATATGGTGTTTTGGGATCTTTGGGGAGAGTAAACTTGCAAGGTAGTGAAGTAAAGATGGCTTAGAACTGGTTCAAGTTCGTGACACTGTGTATAGTCATTGTTTTTGTTAAGCATACTTCTAGTTGACTTTATTATTTATTTTGTTGCTTAATAAATATTTACTTTATTTAAAATTGTCACAAAATGTCTGTGATATCATTCTCTGGATTTCAAACCTTTAGCTTTTTCCGGATTTCAAACCAAATTGCAAAAATTCAGTTGAGGGCAGTTGTTTCAAGTTTCCCTTCTGGGATTTGAAATAACACGGCATTTGCCATCAGCTTTGTACTTAACAAAAGTGGGAGCTCGTCAGGGATATTAAAAATAATAATTCCTTGATCGACTTTGAGTTGGTCAATTTAAAGGAGATGAGAATGAGGAGAACATTGAACCAGGAGTGACATCGAGAAATTTTAAACTGGGTGACTGTAAAATGGCTTTGTCAAACGTTAAGACTTGTCTGGGAGTACAAAATGTAACCTTGGAAGGTTTACAAAAGGTACATAAAGCTAAATTAATGGAATTGGCAGATAAATTGCAATTGGGATTATTTGCAAAGGTAAGGAAAGCAGACAGAAATGAAGGTACAGCGCGGCATTTAGGATTGAAAAGAATACCTGAGAGACCAAGTTCTGAAAGGGGTGGTCATTGGAATGGGCTCAAATTCAATTTTAAAAAAAAATCTTTATTGTCACAAGGAGGCTTACATTAACACTGCAATGAAGTTACTGTGAAAAGCCCCGTGTCGCCACATTGTGGCGCCTGTTCGGATACACGGAGGGAGAATTAAGAATGTCAAAATTACCTAACAGCACGTCTTTGGGGACTTGTGGGGGGGAAACCGGAGCACCTGGAAGAGACCCACGCAGACACGGGGAGAAAGTGCAAACTCCGCACAGACAGTGATCCAAGCCGGGAATCGAAACTGGGACCCTGGAGCTGTGAAGCAACAGTGCTATCCACTTGCTGCCCCTACAGATGAAAAATTTTGAACAGGACAGAGAACAAACATTTCAAACAGAACAATCAGAAAGGCAAGAGAGAAAGAAGACAGGAAAGAGAACTGGAAAATGCAAAGTTAGAAAAGGAAGAAAGAGAAAAGGAGACAGAGAATTTCAGCTTGGACATCAGTCAATTAAAGATGAAGCACCAGAAGTTGGAGAGGAAGGAGTTATTTCTCGAATAAAACTCAGTGGGGATATGTTCAAAATCATACAAGCTCTTCCAAGTTCGAAGGAATAGATGTGGAAGCATTTATTAATTTATTTGAGAAAATTATTAAACAGATGAAATGGTTGAAATAACTCGGGACATTAGTAGGCATGGCTAATGGGGTATGCCTCACAACTCTGTTAGGCAGTTCTTCATTATTTCTGGTTCAAAATCTTGGAACAGTGATATATGTCAAGGGCAGGATGGTGTGCGACTTGGAACGGGACTTTGGGGGTAATGTTTCCAGACACCTATTATAAAATAACAAGCTTCTGACCGTTGACATAAAACAAAGAACAAAGAAAAGTACAACACAGGAACGGGCCCTGCGGCCCTCCAAGCCCGTGCCGACCATGCTGCCCGACTAAACTACAATCTTCTACACTTCCTGGGTCCGTATCCCTCCATTCCCATCCTATTCATGTATTTGTCAAGATGCCCCTTAAATGTCACTATCGTCCCTGCTTCCACCACCTCCTCCGGCAGCGAGTTCCAGGCACCCACTACCCTCGGTGCAAAAAAACCTGCCTCGTACATCTACTCTAAACCTTGCCCCTCGCACCTTAAATCATAGAATTTTTTAATCATAGAATTTACAGTGCAGGAGGCCATTCGGCCCATCGAGTCTGCACCGACTCTTGGAAAGAGCACCCTACCCGAGGTCAACACCTCCACCCTATCCCCATAACCCAGTAACCCCACCCAACACTTAAGGGCAATTCTTTGGACACTAAGGGCAATTTATCATGGCCAATCCACCTAACCTGCACATCTTTGGACTGTGGGAGGAAACCGGAGCACCCGGAGGAAACCCACGCACACACGGGGAGGATGTGCAGACTCCGCACAGACAGTGACCCAAGCCGGAATTGAACCTGGGACCCTAGCCGGAATTGAACCTGGGACCCTGGAGCTGTGAAGCAACTGTGCTATCCACAGTGCTACCGTGCTGCCCCTAAACCTATGCCCCCTAGTAATTGACCCCTCTACCCTGGGGAAAAGCCTCTGACTATCCACTCTGTCTATGCACCTCATAATTTTGTAGACCTCTATCAGGTCACCCCTCAACCTCCGTCGTTCCAGTGAGAAAAGTTCAAGTTCAAGTTACCAAGAAATATCTCGTGAACATTTTAAATATCCCTATAAAGAGGTTGCACATTAAACAACAATTACTCTCTCTGCTCTTTCCTTTCCCATGAACAGCAAACAAATCTGTAAAACAGTTAGCTTAATTTCACCACTAAATCTTTACAGTTCCTTAAACACCGGCAGGTCTTCAATTCAAACAGGTTCAGATGCGGTGTCAAAAACTCTTCCTGGTTAGAAACACATTGTTTATCAGGCTGAATTATTTGGATACATGCTCACCCAAGCAGATTTGGTATAATAAATACTGTTTTTCGCAAGATGGCTAAAAGTAGATCATGTTTTTTTTCCACAAAAGCTTCATGTCAATCTTTTTTTTTTGATTGTACTGTATCCTGTGAGTGAATTGAAGCATTGTTTAAGGTGAACTTGAACTATTTTCTGCATGCTACCCCTTGGTGACACACTTGTCGACTCAAGATCTTGCAAGTTATGGTGTTTCCCAAGCGCTTACTGCCATTGCTCTCTCAGGTAGTAAAAGTCACAGGTTTGGAAGGTGCTGCTGAAGCAGTCCTGGAGAGCATTCTGCAGATGGGACACACAGACTGTTGTGTCAGTGGCGAATGGGAGTTCCAATCAAACGTGTGTGCTTTGTCCTGGATGATGTTAAGCTTTGAGTATTGTTGGAGCTGCACTCATCCAGATAAGTGGAGAATATTCTATCACACTTCGGATGTGTACCTTGTGGGTCGTGGGCCGTCTTTATGGAGTCAGGACACTAGTAACTAGCTATAGAATACCTAGCTTCTGAATCTGCCCTTGTAGCCACAGTACTTGTATGGATGGTCCAGTTCCATCTCTGGTCAATGCTGATGTTGGGACATAAGGCAATGGTAATGCTATTAAATGTTATGGGGAGGTGGTGCGATTTGTTAGGGATGGCCACTTGTATGATACGAGTGTTACTCGTCACTTATCTGTCCAAGTCTGAATGTTGTCCCAGTTCTTGCTGCATGAGGGTACAGACTGCTTTTTTTTTTTACAAGGAGCTGTGAATAGAACTGAACACTGTACAGTGAACATCCCGGTTTTCGATCTTATAGTCAAGGGAAGATCATTAATGAAGCAGCTGAAGATGGGTGGGTCTAGGGCACTGTCCTGCAGAACTCTTCAAATGATCAGCCTTAATCAAGCAAAACAATTTTTCTACGTAATGGGCATGAGGAATTTGTCTTTGCCATTGGCTTCAATTTTACTTAGGGTTCCTTGATGCCACACTAGGTCAAATGCTGCTGTGATATTAAGAGCAGTCAGTCTCACCTCACATCTGGAATTCAGTTCATTTGCCATGTTTGGATCAAGGCTGTAATTAGGTCTGAAGCACAGTGATCCTGGCAGAACCCAAATTGAGTAGTGAGCAGGTAACTGGTGAATAATAAGCACTCTAGCACTTTGGATTACACCTTCCATCAGCTTGTTAGTGCTTGAGAGTAGATTGAGGGACGATAATTAGCCAGATTTGATTAATCCTGCTTTTATGGACACGAGATATTTGGGCAATTTTCCACTTTGTTGTATAGATGCCAGCTATTTGGCTTGTACTGAAAGAGCTTTGCCAGAGGCATAGCCTGTTCAGGAGCACAGATCTCCAATAATACTGTCTGGATGCAGTTGGGATCCATAGCCTTTACTTTATCTAGCGTGCTCAATCATTTAGCAATATCAAGTGGAGTGAATAAAATTTGTTGAAGACTGGCATCTATGATAGTGGGAATCTCAAGAGGAGGCCGAGAATCATTATTCACCTGGTACCACTGGCTGAACATGGTTGCAAACCCTTCAGCCTTGGCCTTTGCACGTTATGCTGGACTCCACCATCATGGAGGATGGGGATGTTTTTGGGGCCTTCTCCTTTAATTGCCCATCACAATATTCCTTTCCATAGAATCCCTACAATGCAAGAGGAGACCAGTCGGCCCATCACATCAGCACCAACCCTTCGAAAGGTCACCCTACGTAGGCCCAATCCGCCGCCCTATTCCAGTAACCCACCCTAAGGGGCAATTTAGCATGGCCAATCACCTAACCTGCACACCTTTGGACTGTGGGAGGAAACCAGAGCACTTGGAAAAAAAACAAGCAGACACGGGGAAGAATGTGCAAACTCCATATGGGGAGAATGTGCAGACTCCACACAGTCACCCGAGGTCAGAATCGAATCGGGGTCCCTGGCGCTATGGGGAAGCAGTGCGAACCACTGTCCCACCTGTTTTAAAATGTTGTTCTGGTGCATGGACAGCTTTTTGAAAACAAAATTATTGGGTGGCTACACATTCATGATCTCACAAAACCTGTGGCTATGCACATGTGCATTATAGCGAGAATGTTGTCCAGCACCATTCAAAACCGGTTGCAGTTGCAGCAGACTGCAGAGCTTTGATCCGATCTAAAAACAAACAGAAAATGTTTGAAGTACTCTGTGGATCTCCAGCATCTATAGAGGGAAAAACAGTAATCTGTTTCTGATGAACCAATTCAAATGAAAGGTCATCAATTTAAAACTGTTTTTCTTCCTCCACAGATTCTGCAATCTGAACTGGTGGGTTATGGTACCATTTATCTGTCTGTAGCATGCTGTTTCTACTGTTTCGCAGGTAATCTTGTGGTGTGCTTTGCCTGTTTAACACCTCATTTCCAGGTCGGCCTGGTGTTGCTCCTGCATGCTCTCCTACAATCTTCACTGTTGTTTTCTCAGTTTGATGGTAGTGGCAGAGTGCAGAATAAGGTGTTCCCTTAAAGAGCGTGGCAGAGTAAAAAATCTCTGCTGATAGTCCACAATTCCTCTTGGATGCCTAGTATTGAGCTGTTAGATCTATTCTGAATCTATCTCATTTTGCACATCACACAACATGGTGGAGGGAGTGCTCAGTGTGATGACAGGAATTTATGGGCAAAGCGATGGTCACTTGTATCGGAAGCAGTTCAGAGACGGTTCACTAGCTTCATTCTTGAGATGACCAGGTTGCCTTGTGAGAAAAGGTTGAGCAGGTTGGATGTATTCTCATTGGAGTTTAGAAGAAAGATATTTTATTGAAACAAAGATTCTGAGAGGACTTGACAGGGTGAGAGGGGATTTCCCCTCGTAGTGAATCTAGAACTGGGGGCACAGTTTAAAATTAAATCTCCCATTAAGATGGAGATGAGGAGGATTTTTTCTCTCAGAAGGTCACTAGTCTTTGGAATTCTCTTCCCCAGAGAGCAATAAAAGCAGTCATTGAATATATTCAAGGCTGAGTAATCTACAATTGCAATTCACACATTTGACCAGTCCACACATTTTGTCAGCTTTCCTTTTGAGCAGACAGCTTTTATGGGAGAGTTTTCTTACCCAGTGTTCACCCCTCTGGCTCCTCCTAACAAGAGTGAGCATTGTTGGGTAATGGTAAAGATCTAAAGATTTAGCTGATTTTCTTTCTCCTACTTAGCTTAGGAATGCTGAAGGCAACTGCAAAGATCCATCATTACATTTTGCTCAGCAATATTTTAGTTAACGATAAGTGGTATAATTTGTTAGAGTGACCATATGGAATGCAGCAAGAACAAATCAACATAACCATAATCAATACACAAATTTTAAGAAGACAAAGAGCAAGTGAATTATGCTGTTGCCAAACGAGCCTGAATAGGCCTGTACAGAAATGGTTATTTTGCACAATACTCTCAGCAGTAATTGAGGCCATGTACAAAGACTAAAGCAGATATTCTCAGCTATCCTTGCTCAATACCAAAACAATAATCAATTATTAAATAGATGGTTTTCAGTTTTCAAACTTATGTATTAAATTTGGTTAATGTGATAACCCTCATGAGGACCCCGGGAGAAAATCGCTGACTGATTGCCCCATGGGGTTCGTAGAATAAAAGTTGCCGTGGTGACAGGACTGAGGCACGCCCAGCTGGGGCTCGTTAGTGGGATCTTCAAATGTAGCTCCCAGACCCAGACCGGCAGTTCCCAATAGTCCAAGGCTGGGACGTTTGTTTTGTGCACCGCGGTAACAGATTTATTTGCAATTATTACATTGGTGACGAGGATCAAGCATGGGATTCCCAGCAGCCTTTTTGAAACTCCCCGATGACAACTCCGGTAAGAAAGAAAACAAAAAGAAAAACCCAGAAATGCCCTTGTTTGGGAAGCTCGAACCTTATGCTGGAGGAGTGTCCCGAGTATGCTACTCCTACTGCTCCAATGGCATAGAAGGGGATGGCTGACATAAAATAATCCTTTTGACAGCATGCGGGGACCCCATGTACATCATTATTAAGAGTTTAACTTATCCTGCAGCCTGTTTAACTAGCTTGGTGATCTAGTAAAGAATATTTACGATCTAAAGCCATCTGTAATCTTCCAGCATTTCCCATTCAACATGTCTGGGAGGACCCCTGGGAAACCAGTGACAAAATTCGTGGCTAGATTAAGGAAGCTGGCCGAATTCTGTGATTTTGGCCCATCCCAGACCGAGATATTACTTGACCGGCTAGTGTGTGGGATTAATAACATCGCAATACAAAAAGAAATTGTTGCAGAACCCACCCCCTCAAATGGGTTACAGAATTAGCACTATCTATGGAGAATGGTGAGGAAGGGGCCCAAGAAAATCAAGGGATGATGGACAGTAGTGTTCTCAGATTGGAGGGGGGCTCTCATACAGAAAAGCCAGAAGCCAGTATTCCCAGCGAAGGGTCTCACATGCCTCACCCACCACCAAATTAACATTCTGCCAAGACATTCTAGCATCTCAAAAGATGGCTGGATAACCCTAGAAATACCAGCAAAGTCTCTCCGGAGGACCACAGGTGTCAGTCGCAAGCTGCTTTAAGTGTGGACAAAAGGACACGACCCAGAGAAGGCTGCTAGAATCAGCAGTAAGTGTGTGCCAAGGCCAGAAGCCAAAGCCACCACAGGCCAGGCCTTGCATGTCTATCAGCACATAGGGGATGAAGCAAAGCAGCTAAAATACATCGTCACTTGCCCCGATAAAGAAAACACTCTAGGTCAATAGCCATTCATTAGAAATGGAGGTGGATACGGGAGCTGCTGTCCCTATTGTCGTGGAACAGACCTTCACGTATCTCCGGATGCCCATCATGTTCCTAGGCCTACAAGAAAGCAGGGCCAGGTTGGCTACATATACACGGGAACCTTTGAAGATTATGGGGACCAGTATGGCCCCAGTTACCTATGGGCAGCACATGGCCCGACTCCCGCTCACTATGGGCAGTGACTGGCTCCAGCAGATCTGTCTGATTGGATACAATCTTTTAATCTAGGAACATGTGGACTGGATGAGATCATTGGCAAATACCCAGAGGTTTCACATAAAAGCCATGGTAGAATAAAAGGAGCAAGGACAGCTTATGTGGACATCAGCACCCTACCCAAATATTTCAGGGCACGGCCAGTCCCATACGCTTTACTTACCAAAGTACAGACCGAACTGGAGTGGTTAGCGAGCCTTGGGATTGCAAAGTGGGCTGAAGCAGTGGTCCCCCATCCTGAAGCGCGACAAGTCGGTCCACCTTTGCGATGACGTAAAACTAATGGTTTAGATCAGTACCCCATGCCACGCACAGAAGATTTACATGCTAAACTGGCAGGGGGTCAAACTTTCATCAAACTAAATATGAGCCATGCTTACCTCCAGCTAGAACTAGACTCGTGATCCAGGAAGTACGTGACAATTAATACCCATAAGGGTTTACACAATTATAAACGCCTGCCCTCAGAGTCTCGTCAAGATGTGCCATTTTTCAAAGCATGATGGAGAACATTCTCCAAATGCTACCGAAGGTGGCAGTATACTTAAACGATGTACTAATCATGTGAACCATGGAAAAAGTGCAGCTAGCAAACCTGGAGTTTTTGAGTTATCTATCCCAAACTTGGCCACTTTATGGTCACCCCTGCATAAATAGTTAAAAAAACACCAGACGTGGTCGCGGCAGGCGCTGCAAGATGAAGCCTTCACAAAGGCGAAGCAGCAGTTACTATCACTGAACATCCTGGCTCATTACGACTCTAAGAGAGAACTGGTATTAACCTGTGATGCCTCTCCATATGGAGTAGGGGCAGTTCTTTCCCATTGATGGGATGATGGTACAGAGAGACCTACAGCATATTCATCCAGAACCTTGGCGGACGCAAAATGATGCTAGCCTTAGATCAAAAAGGAATTTTTGGGGTGAAAGAATCTCATCCATATGTCGACAGCTAACATTTTACAACCGTAACAGACCATAAGCCCCTGCTGGACTTTTTCAAAGCGGATAGTGATTCTCCCCCATTGCCTTGTTTTGGATCTAATTCCTGACAGAACTGACAACCCGGGGTATCCAAGATGGAAATGCTCGCAAGAAGC
Source organism: Scyliorhinus torazame (assembly GCF_047496885.1). Classification (NCBI taxonomy): domain Eukaryota; kingdom Metazoa; phylum Chordata; class Chondrichthyes; order Carcharhiniformes; family Scyliorhinidae; genus Scyliorhinus; species Scyliorhinus torazame. The sequence goes on from NC_092727.1 coordinate 93,753,290, forward strand.
TACACCTGGTGGCCTGGGCTTGATACAGACAGACATCAAAAATCTGGCGAAGCAGTGCTCCTTTGCCATGAGAACCAGAAGCTACCATCTTCGGCCTCTGCACCCACGGGACTGGCCAGAAGGCCATAGGTATGGGCCAGCGAAGTACATGTGCACCCATTCTTGGGATCAGTGCTCCTTATTATGGTCGACGCATTGTATGTCCTCCACCACTTCTTGTGCAACAACAGAACATTTCTGGCAAAGTTTCTGTACCCATGACAAACCAGGAGGTGCTCGTATCTGATAATGGTACCTCCTTTGGAATCATGGAGAATTTCAGGCATTCTTGAAGTTGAGCGACATTATGCACATTTGGACGGCGTCAAACTGGTTTTGCGGAATGGATAGTTCAAACGTTAAAACCCTGAATGAAGAAACAGCCTGCTAGTTCTTTTGATACTAAATTGGCCCGGTTCCTCTTCAATTATAAAACCACACTGCACATGACGACGGGATTCGCACCAGTGGAACTGTAAATGGAACGATTGACTATGCACCAGAATCAGTACGTTGTTTAGCAACTTTGGGGGGGGCGAGAGGTGGAGCCAAAGTAGGAGACCCAAAAAGGAACTCCGACACAAGATCCAAAAGGGCCTTCAGAACAGGAGATGCCATCTGTGTGGACTTTGGTGATAACTCCTAATGGATCCCAGGAGTGGTGTTGGTAAAGGCTGGTCTGGTTTCTTGAAAAGTCAAAGTCCAAGGGAAGGCAGTGAAAGACCACCAGGACCACATGAGAAGCAGGGAATCCAGTCCAGCAGAGACGAGCCTCCGTCTGTGGCCCTTCAAAACTCAACAAGGAAGTGACGATCTCCACTCCACTTCACACACCCCAGATCCGGCTCCACCTTCCACCGACTCGAGGCCTTGTGCCAAGTGACGAAAGAGGCCTCATCATCTTGGGAGTGAAGGGCAAGATTCGGACTTGAAGGGAAGGGATGTGATAATTCTCACGAGGAAAAAAAAAAAAGGAAAAAAAAAAAAAAAAAAAAAAAAAAAAAAAAAAATCGCTGATTGTGGGCTTTGTAGAAGAAGAGTTCCCATGGCGAGCAGGCAGAGGCCCACACAGCTGGAGCAGGTTAGCAGGATAGTTAAATGTAGCTCTCAGACCCGGACCGGGAAAGTCCCTCCCCCCCACGATTATGATTCCAAATCAGTTACCAAAAAGGCAAAGTAAAATACTAAGGATTTAATATCAATGCACTGATTTTACAACTTGGATGAAAATCTAAGCATAATATGAAAAACTGTTTACTCAGTAATTAATAACTACTGTACAGGAAATAAACCTTGACAATTAGCATGTGTAAAGCTAGTCATAAAAATCCAGATATCCAATGCATGTAAAAGTGTTCTGAGCCATTTAAATTTTAATTTAAGATGAATATGTGCAGTGTGTTTTCTCCTGACGTTGCTCAATCTGTTTTTTTTAAATAAAAGCAATGAAGATGAGTACTTCCACATCACTGGTACACACCAATGGAAATTCAAACTCATTGAAAAGAAGTAGGCAAGAGCTGTATTTAATTCTTCAAGAACCTTATAAGAACCATGGCAGATAGGGAGACAGAGCCTGAGAGAGAACAGTGCTGAATTTTCCATTTTTAAAAACAAGTTCCCATAAGCTGACTTCAACATTTGTGATGAAAATGTTAAGATTTTAGCAACAGAAAGGTTACTAGCGTTCAGGGCACCATACAAAAAGTATGCCGTGAACTGAAGTTTAATTATATCCCATCTGTAATCATCTGAATAGAAATGCTATCAAAAGGACCAGATACCAGTTCAAAATAAAAATAAACACTAATAGCTTGGCAATTCACTTTCACTTCTAGCCAATCCCAATAGCTTGATGAACCAACCATAACAATCGTTACCATGATTTTGCTATACTTGGATCTTACCAGCCTTTTGTGACACTCATTTCTTATGTCAGGGTTATTGCCTACGCTCTGATCACATTGACAGTTCAAACAAGCAATCTGATAGGAAGACAATAAATATCTTAATTGCACTGAAGTTCATTTTTAAAAGTCACACATTGATGTCCACCTGTGATGAAAACTAAAGTGACTGAATCATCACAAAGATAATATTGCTTCAATGCGCACAATGTTATCTCAGTTGAAAAATGAAATGAAAATCGCTTATTGTCACGAGTAGGCTTCAATGAAGTTACTGTGAAAAGCCCCTAGTCGCCACATTCCGGTGCCTGTTCGGGGAGGCTGGTACGGGTTATATCCATCTATCAAATTATAAAACAATTCTCATGTCCTTTACTCTGACATTCATATCAGATCAATTTTAAATTTAACTGCCATAAATCTCTCCACTACTGAAAATGTACTCATCAACACAAACATCTACAAAACATTTTTATGCTTCAGGACCAGTAACTGCTGTAATGCATGAACCCCTTGCATCGGGATGTCCCTTGTATCCACTAAACCACAACAAAACAGAAAGGAATAATGCCATTATGGTCTCCATTCCACTGAGATCTTCACTTCATCTCAGCTGTGGGACTAATTGGTTAGTGGCAGCTGGGTTTCATTGTGGGGGTGGGGGGGAAGAGAGAGAAATCAATTGGTCATTGTACACCTTTGAGTGATTAACTGACACAACCACATAGGAGGCCTGGGAGCAGGCTTTTTAACTTTGGTGCCAGGTAGGGAAAATCCTGCAGGCTTGAGGTGACAAAAGCGAGTGACTTCAAAGGGAAACAGAACCCGAAATAAATTGTCTTGTTTCCTGACAGACGATCTACTTCATGATTAAGCTAGAAAATGCAAAATGTACATTACCACTTAATGCAACAAAAAAAAAACCATAGCCTACCTGAATATGTTTTTCACACTCAGTTTGTTGATGAAGGACGAGTTCACTTTCCAGCACAAATTTTTTCCCACACTTATCACAGATCTGCATTCGACTGTGAGTGACATTCATATGCTTTTCAAGATACCAGCGATTATTGAAGACTCTGGGACATTTCTCACAGGTGAGATTCTGTTTTTCTTCAAAATGTTTTCCTTTCGGTGCTGGAGCTTTGGGGTTTTTACTTTTCCTCAGCTTAGGCAAAGTAATCTTTGCACTTGCCCTTAAAAGAGTTGCTTCTGTTGTTCCCATTCTGCTGGTCCCCTTGTTTTTTCTGTGTTTGATGACGTCTTCTACTTCTTCTTCATCCTGCTCATCATCTTCAGTGTCAATGTCATCAACCTCATCATCTTCATCGTCCTCCTCTTCATCATCGCCATCGCTGGAGTCAACTGTGGCAGTTTTCTCAGATTGTGAAGATGCACATTCTGTCCCTTTTGAAACATTTAAAGTCTGGTTATTAAGATTTACCTCAACTATGATTTGCTCTTGATTATAGGATCTCTGGTCATCCGAGTCATTTGAGTCTTCTGCATCTCCTTCCATTCCACAAACATCCTCAACTTGCTTATTTTCTTCATAATATGCTTGGTCTCTCGTTTTCAAATGTCGTTTTGCCATTGTATCCTCTACCTTCACCAAATATGGTTTATTCTCTTCCCTTGGATAAATCTTGGTGGATAAATCAAGTTCTTTGTCAGCATTACAATAAAATGAAGGTGAGATCTGAGAGCACTGTTTTCCCTCCTGGGCCATCCCACAAACGTGCAAAGCACAACTGTCAATCAGATTCTTGCAAGTATTGGCAATGTGACTCATCTGAAGGATCCTGACTATATTTACCACCTCCTGTACATCATATGGAATCACATCAAGTCTAGATGCATAAATAAAGCATAATATCTGATTGAATCTTTGCAATGTTAGGACCTCAGTAATGAGTTCAAATTGCTGCAAACACTTGGTCTGCACGAAGAGCAATAGAAAGAACCAGCTAAATGCTATTTTGTTAGCAACAAACAATTGCTTCCGTTTTGTCACAACAATGCTGTCATCACAGAAGTGAGGCTCAAACATGCACTGTTCTCTTTGTTCATCAAACATGTGCAGCGGAAATAGACATTCTCCTGTAGAGGGTTCGCCAACAAAAGGTAGACGGTAGTCTTTTCAATCTTTAGCTGTAAGAAGAAGAAATAAATATCTTATCACCTGTAAATCACCAAGTTGAATACATCTGGAAGTTTGACAATAACCAAGAAAGCATAAAAGCAACATAATCAGAACAATGAACAAGAAGTGAATAAATAATTGAAAGTACAGCAAGTATCTGTTAAAGACACATGGCTCAGATTTTCAGCTTGTTTCATGATCAGAATTGTTAAACGTTTCCTGTAATTCAATTTTGGTATTTATTTAGAATCATTTCCAACAAGATATATCTACAGAACAATGGGTAGGATTCCACAGTCATTCTGATGTTTCCCAATTGAACACTAATCACGCGAACATTTATCCAGTTACAGTAATAAATCAAATGAATAGAAATTCCTTGGATAAATTAAAAATATATTTAGAATTCCTTAGAATTTGTTTTTCAGTTAAGGGGCAATTCCACCTACCCTGCACATCTTTTTAAAAAATCCAAGGACCTGGGTTCGATCCTGGCCCTGGTTCACTGTCAGTGTGGCCTTTGCACATTCTCCCCGTCTCTGCGTGGGTCTCACCACACAACCCAAAAAGATGTGCAGGGTAGGTGGAATTGCCCTTAATTGGAAAAAACATTTGGGTACTCTAAATTTATTTTAAAAAGAATATTAAAAATTCAGCATTCATCTTGCACCACTAAAACCTGGAGTTTAGATCCCAATAGCTTCAATCAAGTCCATGCATCTCATACTGACACCGATCAGCTCTTGACCGTGTGACTGGTTGACTGTATCATACATAGAATTTTCCTCTGGTATTCAACAGATCATTGACTCAATGTATTTCAAAAAGTGCAAGAATGATCAAGTATTTTTCCAAGAACTAAACTTTAGTGCAAGTAAACAAATGTAGGGGATAATTACTCTACATTGACTTTGCCCATTTGCATTAGTAATCATACAAAAATATACCCACATGCAGGTTTAAGTTGTCACCAAAAGTTAAAGTTCAAATACTTTTTAAAACAAGGATAATTTTTGTCAGGATATTAATGGTTACAAAACAAGGTGGGCGACATGAAATTAAGGTATTTAGACTAGCCAGCAATGGTGAATAGGGTACACATTTAAGGAGTTAAATAGCCTACATATTCTTCTCCAAAAATTGCATTTTTGTTATCCTTAACCATAACTGAAAATCCTAATAGGGAGTTTGTATCTTGTACATTAAAAAAAAACATTTTCTAATGCCTTTGAAACTGGAACTTTTGTAGTAAGTAAAAAATTGAATAGCAAAATGTTTCTGGATAGTCAGGTGTTTACAAGTTATGTACTTCCAATGCAAAATAAACTGAAAGATGTGAAATGAAATGAAATGAAAAATGAAAAAATGTATTGCCAAGTGTCCAAAACGTCACTCAGCCCAAATGATTTTCACACAATTTCCTCTTCGAACATAGAACAGTACAGCACAGTACAAGCCCTTCGGCCCACGATGTGCTGACCATTTATCCTAATCGAAGATCAACCTAACCTACACCCCTTGAATTTACTGCTGTCCATGTGCCTGTCCAAGAATCGCTTAAACGTCCCTAATGACTCTGACTCCACCGCCTCTGCTGGCAGTGCATTCCATGCACCCACCACTCTGTGTAAAGAACCTACCTCTGACATCTCCCCTATACCTTCCTCCAATCACCTGGGCTGGTTTAGCATACTGGTCTAAATAGCTGACTTGTAATGCAGAACAAGGCAGCAGCGTGGGTTCAATTCCCTACCGGCCTCCCCGAACAGGTGCCGGAATGTGGCAACTAGGGGCTTTTCACAGTAACTTCATTGAAGCCTACTTGTGACAATAAGCGATTATTATTAAAACTATGTCCCCTCGTGACAGTCATTTCTGCCCTGGGTAAAAATCTCTGGCTATCCACTCTATCCATGCCTCTCAACATCTTGTACACCTCTATCATGTCACCTCTCTTCCTTCTTCGCTCCAGTGAGAAAAGCCCGAGCTCCCTCAACCTTTCTTCATAAGGCATATCCTCCAATCCAGGCAGCATTCTAGTAAATCTGTTCTGCACCCTCTCCAAAACATCAACATCCTTCCTATAATGAGGCGACCAGAACTGGACACAATATTCCAAGTGTGGTCTAACCAGGGTTTTAGAAAGCTGTAGCAAAACCTCGTGGCTCTTAAACTCAATCCCCCTGTTAATGAAAGCCAACACACCATAAGCCTTCTTAACAACCCTATCAACCTGGGTGGCAACTTTGAGGGATCTATGTACGTGGACCCCAAGATCCCTCTGTTCCTCCACACTTCCAAGAATCTTGCCTTTAACCCTGTATTCAGCATTCAAATTCGACCTTCCAAAATGAATCACTTCACATTTATCTCGGTTGAACTCCATCTGTCACCTTTCAGCTCTGCATCCTGTCAATGTCCTGTTGTAACCTGCAACAACCCTCAACTCTATCGACAACTCCACCAACCTTTGTGTTATCGGCAAACTTACCAAAGCACCCTTCCACTTCCTCATCCAAGTCATTTATAAAAACCACAAACAGCAGAGGTCCCACGACAGATCCCTGTGGGACACCACTGGTCACCAACCTCCAGGCGGAATACTTTCCATTCACTACCACTCGCTGTCTTCTTTCGGCCAGTCAATTCTGTATCCAGACAGCCAAATTTCCCTGTATCCCATGCCCCCTGACTTTCTGAATGAGCCTACCATGGGGAACCTGATCAAATGCCTTACTGAAATCCATATACACCACATCAAAGAACTCAATGAGGTTTGTGAGGTATGACCTGCCGCTCACAAAGCCATGCTGACTATCTTTAATTAAACTATGTTTTTCTAAATAATCATAAATCCTATCTCTCAGAATCCTTTCCAGTTTTTTGCTCACCACAGGCATAAGACTGACTGGTCTGTAATTCCCAGGGGATTTCCTATTCCCTTTCTTGAACAGGGGAACAACATTTGCCTCCCTCCAATCATCCAGTACTACTCCAGTGGAGAGTGAGGATGCAAGGATCATCGCCAACTGCGCAGCAATCTCTTCGCTTCCCGTTGTAACTTTGGGTACATCCCGTCTGGCCCAGGGGACTTATCTATCATGATGCGTTTCAAAATTTCCAGCACATCCTCCTTCTTAATATCAACTTGTTCAAGTCTATTAACCTGGTTCACGCTGTTCTCATGAGCAACAAGGTCCCTCTCTCTAGCGAATACTGAAGCAAAATATTCATTTAGGACCTCCTCAAACTCTAGGCACAAGTTCCCTCCACTATCCCTGATCGGCCCTACTCTGATCATCCTCTTATTTCTCACATAAGTGTAGAACGCCTTGGGGTTTTCCCTAATCCTTCCCGCCAGGGCTTTTTCATGCCCCATTCTAGCTCTCCTAAGTCCATTTTGTAGTTCCTTCCTGGCTACCTTGTAACCCTCTAGAGCCGTGCCAGATCCTTGCTTCCTCAACCTTCCGTAAGCTCCCTTTTTCCTCTTGACTAGAAGCTCCACTTCTCGTCATCCAAGGCTCCTTCACCTTACCATTCCTTCCTCGTCTCAGTGGGACAAAACTATCCAGCCCTCGCAACAAGTGCTCCTTAAACAATCCCCACATTACTGTTGTGCATTTCCCGGAGAACTGTTCCTAATTTATGCTCCTCAGCTCCTGTCTAATAGCAGTATAATTTCCCCATCTCCAATTAAATACCTTCCCATACTGTCTGTTCCTATCCGTCTCCATGACTATGGTAAAGATCAAGGAGTTGTGGTCACTGTTACCAAAATGGTCTCCCACCAAGACATCTGACATCTGGCCTGGTTCGTTGCCAAGCACCATATCCAATATGGCCTTTCCTCTAGTCGGCCTATCTACATCTTGAGGCAGGAATCCTTCCTGGACACACCTGACAAAATCGGTTTCATCCAAACCATTTGCACCAAGGAGATTCCAGTCAATACTAGGAAAGTTGATAGCACCCATGACAACAACTCTGTTACTTCTGCGCCTTTCCAAGATTGGCCACCCAATCTGTTCCTCCATGTCTGCTGCTATTGGGGGGTCTATAGAACACTCCCAATAAAGTGACCTTCTGAGGTGATGTCCAAACCAAAGGTCAGACACAATAACCACCCCACAGGGGCGGAGAGTTAAAATCCCACCATGCAAATCTGAGGTTTGAATTAATTTTTAAAAAAACAGATATTCAAATTGTTCAACCAGTTGTCCAACTCGTTCTAGAATATTCTTAGGCAACCTGCTATAAATTTTACCCAGTCTAACAAAAATGCAAAATCCAGTCCCACACCAGGAAGGTTGACTTTTAACTGTCTTCCTGAAATGGCCAGCAAGCCACTTTTGTTATCAAACTGCTACAAAGACTGCAGCGATTCAAAGGTTCAGCCACAACCTGCTTTCCAGAGCAACTAGATGCCAACCTTCCCGAAAGAACATGGAAGATTGCACAAGTCAACTTCCTCAACTTAAATAACATAAAAGGGGCACTCAGTTAAATAAATGGTCCACACAATTCTAAAAGAGGGAATCATTGATAGGGAATACATTGCTGCCTTACCAGTGATAGCCACATCCTATGAATTAAATTGAAACATCAGAATTAAAAACTCTGTGGTCTGCTTTTAAAGCGTTCTCAAAATCCATCTTTCAAATCTGGCCTCGAGTATTCCCCCCACCCCGCAACCTTACATCCATGACTCAGCATCTGTTCCTTTTATTATTGTCAATGCCTCGGATGCCTTGTGCTGTGCATAAGAAGCACTATATAAATGCATGCTGCTGCTGTTGTTGTACGATTAGGTTTTCCAGGATTTCTTTTTCCATACAAGCACATTCAGCACCGAAGAAGGTAGCTCGACTCATCGTGTCTGCGCTGGTTCTCTGAATGAGCATTTCACCTACTGCCATTTTCCTGCCTTCTCACTGTAACCCTGCACATTATTTCTAATAATAATCTAATCCCCTCTTGAATGTCTCAATCACGTGCTCAGGCAGTGTATTCCAGACCCTACCCACTTGCTGTGTGAAAAAGTTTTTTCTCACATCATTTTTGCTTCTTTTATTGATTTATCTTAAATCTGTGCCCTCTGGTTCTCAATCCTCTCTCCAATGAAAACAGTTCCTCCATATCTAGACTGCCCAGGTCCTCGAGACTTTGAATACTTGTATCAAATTTCCTTTCAGCCTTCTTTTCTCCATGAAAACAAAGGGTCCAAATTTCTCCGATCGATCTTCATAGAAGAAGTTTATCACCCCTGGAATCATTCACGTAAACCTCTTCTGCATTCTCTCCAAAGCCTTCGCATCCTTCCTAAAATGTGGTGCCTTAAACTGTACGCAGTGCTCCAGCTGAGGTCTTTTACAAGCTCAACATAACCTTCTTGCTCCTGTACTTGATGCCCACATTAATAAAGCCGAGGATACTGTAGGCTATATATTTTTTTTTAATAAACATTTTATTGAGGCATCTTTGGTATAGTGACAACAACAAAATAAATATACATGAAACCATAAACATAGTGCAAAAGCCATTTACCTCTCATACAGGTCCCACCCTTATTGAACCCCTACTCTAATCTAAACTACTCCTCCCCCCCCCCCCCCCCCCGTCTGCTGACGGTCTATTAATTTCCTGCAAAGAAGTCGATGAACGGTTGCCATTTCCGGGTGAACCCCAACTCTCAAGGCAAACTTGATTTTCTCCAAACAGAGAAAGCTAGCCATGTCCGATAGCCAGGTCTCCGACTTTGGGGGCTTTGAGTCCCTCCATGCTAATATTATCAGTCTCCGGGCTACCAGAAGCAGGAAGCAAAGGCCAGAACGTCTGCCTCTTTCTCCTCCTGGATTCCTGGGTCTTCTGACACCCTGAAAATCGCCACCTCTGGACTCAGCGCCACCGTTGTTTTTAAACACATGACTTCCGTAAACCCCTGCCAAAATACCCTAAGCTTTGGAAATGTCCAAAACATGTGGACATGGTTCGCTGGTCCTCCCGCACATTTTGCGCACCTGTCCTCCACCCCAAAGAATCTGCTCATCTGGGCCACTGTCATGTGAGCCCGGTGAACAATCTTAAATTGTATCAGGCTGAGCCTGGTACATGTTGCAGATGCGTTGACTCTACTCAACGCGTTTGCCCATAGACCATCCTCTATCTCACCTCTCAGCTCCTCCTCCCACTTGCGCTTCATCTCCTCGGTCTGCGTCTCCTCCCACTTGCGCTTCAGCTCCTCGGTCTGCGTCTCCTCCGACCCCATAAGCTCCTTATAAATGTCCGAGACACTCCCTTCTCCTACTCACTCTCTGGAAACTACACTGCCCTGAATCCCCCTTAGCGATAGGAGCGGGAAGGTTGACACCCGATTACGAAGGAAGTCCCGCACCTGCAGATACCAGAATTAGTTTTCCCTCGCCAACCCAAACATTTCCTCCAAAGCCCTCATACTCAGAAATCTCCCCTCTATGAACATATCCCCCAACCTCTCAATCCCCGCTCTCCGCCAAAACCGGAACACCCGTCCATGCTCCCCGGGGCAAACCGGTGATTATCACAAATTGGGGCCCAGACCGATGCTCCCACATGCCGCCTCCACTGGCCCCAAACTCTCAGGGCCGCCACCACCACTGGACTGGTGGAGTACCGCGTCGGCGGGAACGGCAGAGGCGCAGTTACCAACACCCCCAAACTGGTGCCCTTACATGAAGCCACCTCCATACGCACCCATGCCGACCCCTCCCCCACCACCCACTTGCTGATCATGGCTATATTAGCCACCCAGTAATAGTTGCTAAAATTTGGCAGCGCCAGCCCGCCCTCTCCCCGACTCCGCTCAAGCATTACCTTTCCTTACTCGCGGGGTCTTGCCCGCCCAGACGAAGCCCGTGATCACACCACTGACCCGCTTAAAAAAGGAACACGGAATAACGATGGGGAGACACTGAAATACAAATAGGAATCTCGGGGGACCGTCATCTTCACCGTTTGATCTCTCCCAGCCCGATACAACGGAAGCACGTCCCATCTCTGAAAATCGTCCTTCACTTGGTCCACCAGCCGGGCCAGATTCAATTTATGCAGCCGGTCCCATTCTCGCGCCATTTGGATGTCTAGGTACCTAAAGGTTCCCTTTACTAACCTAAATGGCAGCTCTCCCAGTCGCCTCTCCTGTCCCCTCGCCTGGACCACAAACATCTCACTCTTTCCCATATTAAGCTTATACCCCAAAAACCGGCCAAATTCCCCTAGAGTCCTCATGATTTCTTCCATCCCCTCTATTGGGTCCGAAACGTAGAGAAGCAGGTCATCCCCATAGAGCGAAACCCTGTGCTCCACGCCTCCCCCCCCTCTTCCCCCGGACCAGTCCTCTCCAGCCCCTCGAGGCTCTCAGAGCAATTGCCAACGGCTCTATAGCCAGCGCAAACAACAGTGGGGAGAGGGGGCAACCCTGTCTCGTCCCCCGGTGCAGTCTAAAATAGTCCGATGTTGTCCTATTCGTCCGTACACATGCGACAGGAGCCTGATACAGTAACCTGACCCGTCAATAAAGCCCCGCCCGAATCCAAACCGTCCCAGTATCTCCCACAGATAGTCCCATTCTACCCGATCAAAAGCCTTTTCTGCATCCATTGCGATCACTACCTCCACCTCCCTACCTTCCGGGACCATCATGATCACATTTAACAGCCTTCTTACATTGGCCACCAAGTGCCTGCCCTTAACAAACCCCATCTGGTCCTCCACAATAACGTCCAGAGCACAATCCTCGATCCTGGAGGACAAGATTTTGGTCAGCAACTTGGCATCTACATTCAACGGGGAGATCGGCCTGTAGGACCCACACAGCTCCAGGTTCTTGTCCCACTTAAGAATCAGCAAAATCGTTGCCTGTGACATCGTCGGGGGCAACACCCCTCTTTCCCTTGCCTCATTGAGCATCCTCAACAACACCGGCCCCAATATCCCCGAGAACCTTTTACAAAACTCCACTGGGTACCCGTCCTGACCCGGGGCCTTACCCGCCTGCATGACCTTCAAGCCCTCCATTGTCTCCTCCAGCCCGATTGGGGCCTCCAGCCCTTCGACCCGCTCCCCGTCCACCTTTGGGAAATTCAGCCACTCCAAGAAGTGCCTCATCCCCTCCGGTCTCTTAGGGGGTTCCGACCTGTACAGCCTACTGTACAAATCCCTAAACGCCTTATTCACCCCTACTGAATCACCAACAGGTTCCCATTTTCCTATCTCCCTAGCTGCCTCCCTCTTCCTAAGCTGCTGTGCAAGCATTCTGCTGGCCTTCTCTCCATGTTCATAGATCGTCCCCCTCGCTTTTCTCAGCTGCTCCACCGCCCTCCCTGTGGTCAGCAATCTAAACTCCACCTGCAACCTCCGCCGATCCCTTAAAAGCCCTGCCTCTGGGGTCTCCGCATACCTCCTACCAATCTGTAGTAACTCCTTTACAAGTCGGTCCGTCTCCGCCCTGTCCACCTTCTCCCTATGGACCCGGATCGAGATCAGCTCCCTCCTGACCACCGCCTTCAGTGCTTCCCACACCACCGCTGCTGAAATTTCCCCCTCGTCATCGACTTGCAGGTAGCTCTGAATATATTTCCTCAGCCGCTCGCACACCCCTTCATCCGCCAAAAGTCCCACATCCAACCTCCAGTGTGGGCGCTGGTTACTGTCTTCACTAACCTGCGGAGCATGGTCTGGGATTGTAATCGCCGAGTACCCAGTGTCCACCACCCCAGCCAGCAAGGCCCTGCTCAAAATAAAGAAATCAATCCGGGAATACACTTTATGCACTTGTGAGTAGGAGAACTCCTTCACCCTCGGCTGCTCAAATCTCCATGGATCCACCCCCCTCCCCCCCCCACCCCCCCCCTCAATCAGCTCCATGAACCCTCTTAGTTTCTTTGCCATTGCTAGCACCCTGCCCGTTTTGAAGCTTGACCGGTCCAAGCCAGGGTCCATAACTGTGTTGAAGACCCCTCCCATGACCAAACTGTGCGGGTCCAGGTCCGGTATCTTACCCAGCATCCTCTTTATAAACTGCACATCATCCCAATTTGGTGCATACACATCTACTAATACCACCTGCACCCCATCTAGCTTCGCACTGACCATAATGTACCGACCTCCCACGTCCAAGACTATTCTACCCGCCTCAAACACCACCCGCTTATTGATCAAGATCGCGACCCCTCTAGTCTTTGAATCTAGTCCCGAGCGAAAGACCTGACTGACCCAGCCTTTCCGCAATCTAACCTGGTCCATAACTCTAAGGTGCGTCTCCTGCAACACCACCACGTCCGCCTTCCATCCCCTAAGATGCACAAACACACGTGCCCTTTTGACTGGCCCATTTAACCCTCGAACATTCCAGGTGATCAGCCTAGTTGGGGGGCTCATTGCCGCCCCCCCCCCCCCCCGCCGATCAGCCATCCCCTTTTTTAGGCCCGCCTCCAGCCTGTGCTCCACACCTCCACCAGGCAGCCCCCGCCACCAACCTCCTCTCTGTCCCTCAGCCCAAGTCCCTCCCTCGTCAGCAGAACGTTCACCCCCTCCCAGTGACAACACCCTGTAACCCAACCCCTTTACTAAACCAAACATATGCACACCCCCCACTACGCTTCCGAGAGCTAGCTCGCCCAGATAGCTTGGTGGCCCCCATCCCCGGCGCCAGATAGTCTCCCACCTATTGTTCCCCCCCCCCACCCCCCGCTCATACAAACAAACTCCAACATCAAACAATCCCCACACAATCGCCCAACAGAAAAACACCAAGATCATAACAAGCACACCTCCATCCCCCAATAGTGCAAATGAATACCTTAACTCACTCAGCTCTACCGCTGGTTCCAAATCAATGCAAACGGCATCACAAACATCTTCCATGAAACGCAAAATGGGAAATTTTTTACAAAAACAGAGAAACAAAAAAAAAACATGAACGTTGCAGCTAAGTTCAAAAGTTCTCAATCCATCACCAGCCCTTTCTTTTTCGCAAAGTCCATCGCGTCCTCAGGCGACTCGGAGTAGAAGTGCTGAACCTCATGCGTGACCCAGAGACGGGCTGGGTATAACAGTCCAAACTTCACCTTTTTCTTAAAAAGGATCAACCCGATCTGGTTGAAGCCTGCTCTCCTCCTGGCCACCTCTACACTCAGGTTCTGGTAAACCCGCAGGATGCTATTGTCACATTTACAGCTCCGTGTCTGCTTGGCCCACTGTAGAATGCGCTGCATATCCGAGAACCTGTGGAATCTCACCACCATTGCCCTCGGGGGGGTCTCCCATTCGCGGCTTCCTCGTGAGTGCTCTGTGAGCCCTATCCACTTCCAAGGGCCGGGAGAATGCCCCACCCCCAGCAGCTTCACAAACATGTCTGCGATGTATGCCCCAGCGTCTGTTCCTTCGGACCCCTCAGGGAGCCCGACGATTCTTAGGTTCTGCCGGCGGGACCTATTTTCTCGGTCCTCCGCCTTCTCCAGGAGCTTCTTCTGCTGGTCCCTCAGCATCCCCAGCTCCACCGCAGTCTGATGTTCCTCCTGCTCAGCCAGCGCCTTCTCCACCTTCTGGATCGCCAGATCCTAGACGTCCAATCTATGCTCCAACCGCTCAATCGACTCTTTTATCGGGTCCAAGCAGTCCCGTTTCTGCATAGCAAAGCCTTCCTGAATGAATTGCATCAGCTGCTCCATAGACTGCTGGGTCAACCAGCCAGAGGTCCGAACCTCCGCCATGCTGTCTTCTGTGCAGCTACAGCCCAAGCCTTCTCTATCTTTTTGTTTCTGCCCTTACGAACACTCCTAGTCCATCTCTCAATGCACCAAAGTGGGAATTCAGTAAACAATTGCCACTAACATCCGTTTTACAATTCAAGTCCGGTAGAAAAATGGGGGAAAGGTCCAAAAGTCCGACCAGAGCGGGAGCCACCAAATGTGCGATTTACTCCTTCATAGCCGCCACTGGAAGTCTACTGTAGGCTATATTAACTGCTCTCTCAACCTATCCTCCCACCTTTAATGACTTATGCACAGATACACTCGGGGTCCTCTGTCCCTGCACTCTTTTATAGAATTGTACCCTTTATTTACTACTGTCACTCCATGTTCTTCCTACCAAAATGTATCACCTGATATTTTTACGTATTGAACTTCATCTGCCACCTATCCACCCATTCCACCAACTTGTCTATGTCCATTTTTAGTTCTACACTGTGCTCCTCGGTTTACAATGCTTCTGATTTTTGTATCGCCGTCAACATTTTGAAATTATTCCCTGTACACCAAGATCCAGATCATTAATGTGCACCAGGATAAACAAGGATCTCAGTACTGACCCCTGGGGAACTCCAGTACAGCCCTTACACCAGCCCCCGAAAATCCATTAACCATTACTCTCTATTTCCAGTCTTTCAGCACATTGTAACCATGGTGCTACTGTCCCTTTACTCCATGCTGCAATTAAGATAGAAATTGAAGTGTAATTTTAAGAGGGAGGCAGTGGTGTAGTGAGCATTCGGTGGCCCAGGCTAATAATCTGGGGCATGGGTTCAAAACCCACCACAGCAGTTGGTGGAACTTCGATTCATTTAATAAATCTGGAATTAAAAGCTAGTCTCAGTAATAGTAATGTTGAGACGATTGTTGTAAAAACCCATCTGGTTCTCTAATGTCCTTTCAAAAAGGAAATCTGCTGTCCTTACTGGACCTGGTGTACATTCTTATATGTCCTCTGAAATTGACTATAAGCCGCTCAGTTTTATCAAACTGCTACAAAAATGGTTGGACCCTCGGGCTATGAAATTGGATGGACCATCCACCATGGACCGAGACACCAGAAACAACAGCACACATAGCTCTGTCAACGCTGCAAAGTCCTCCTTACTAATGTCTGGGGCGGAGAGGGTTGTGCCAAAATTGGGAAAGCAGTTCCACAGACTAGTAAAGCAACAGCCAGATGTAGTTATACCCATGGAATCATACCTTACAAGATCCCAGACACCATCATCACAGGATATGTCCTGTCCTACCAACAGAACAGAGCCAGCCACTAGAGGTGACGGCACAGTGATATATGTCAGGGGAGAGTAGCCCTTGGGAGTCATCAACAGTGGCTTCCGGACTTCCGGTTGCAGCTATGCTGAGCTAAGTCGCACGTTTGGCAGCTCCCGCCAGAAACGGACAATTGGGCTCTTTTTAGGGGCCCCAGCGGCATTTGTTCGACGGTTTCCAGTGTGGGAAGTTGACAGTACGATTTCCCCGGCACTGTATGGATTGGACCAGGAGTGGAGCGGTGAAAAAAGTGATTTTGGTGCAGCGAAAAGTGCGAGGGAGGAAAACCAAAATGGCGGCGGGTGGAGACCAGGCAACGTGGGCGCAGTGGTCGCAAGAACAGCAGGAGTTTCTCAAGCGCTGCTTCACGGAATTGAAAGCAGAGCTGCTGGAGCCGATGAAGGCTTCGATCGACAAGCTGGTCGAGACTCAGAAAGCCCAAGGGGCGGCGATCTGGGAGGTGCAGCAGAAGGCCTTGGAGAATGAGGACAAGATATTGGGCCTGGCGGTGAAGGTAGAGGCGCACGAGGCGCTGCGTAAGAAATGGCAGGAGAAGTTTGACGACATGGAGAATCGGTCGAGGAGGAAGAACCTGCGGATTCTGGGTCTCCCGGAGGGAGTGGAGGGGTCGGATGTTGGAGCATACGTGGTCACGATGCTGAACACGTTGATGGGCGCGGGTGCCTTCCTGAGGCCCCTGGAGCTGGATGGGGCCCACCGAGTTCTGGCGAGGAGGCCCAAGTCTAACAAGCCGCCGCGGGTGGTATTGGTGCAGTTCCACCGCTTGGTGGACAGGGAGTGTGTCCTAAGATGGGCAAAAAAGGAGCAGAGCAGAAGGTGGGAGAATGCAGAGGTCCGTATATACCAGGACTGGAGCGCGGAGGTGGCCAAGAAGAGGCGGTTCTGCATCGGAAGGGAAATTTGGGATGCTGCAGCCGGCGCGACTGTGGGTCACATTCTGAGACGCCGGAGGAGGCGTGGACCTTTATCCAGGCCGAAAAGTTGGACACAGCCTGAGGGTCGGTTGTGAGGGGATGTCGCGGGGGGGGTTACTGTGCTTTGGGGGATGTTCTGTTCTGTACTGTTTCCTTGGGTGCTGGGTGGGGTAGGGTGAAATGGTTCGAAGTGGGGGTTTTGAGAGAGTGTGGGCGTCGGTGGTTGGAAAGACGGGGCCCCATTGGGGGGGCTGGGATTAGGCCGCAAAAGGAATCTGCGCCAGAGAGGGCGGGGCCGGTTTGATGGAAAGCCCGGGCTTTTTCCCGCGCTAGGGAAGGGAGGGGCCGGGGCCGGGTGGAAGGGCGGTGTTAGAGAGGAGCGCCCGCTGATGGACAGGAGGGGGGGGGGGGGTCTATGGAGTGGCGGGAGTGGCGAGGGTCATCAAGAGTCAGCTGAGCTACGGGAGTGCTATGGGGGGAGCAACGCAGCTAGGGGGATGACGACCTAGCTGGGGGAGGACGGGGGGGGGGGGGGGGGGAAGGATTGGGTTGCTGCTGCATTGGCCAAAGGGGAGCTGGGGCTTGGAGAGAGAGTCGGGGCGGGGGTCTGCCGCTGGGGGGAATGGAGAGTGCGGGAGGCGCGGGCGCGTGGCTGGCCTAGAAAAGGGGATGGCTAATCGGCGGGGGGGGGGGTGCCCTAATCCAGCTGGGGAAGCGGGTGTCGTTTGAGGCGCTGAACATTGTGGCAGACAATGGGGGTAGGTATGTAGGTATGTGATGGTGCGTGGTAAGCTGCAGGGGGTGCGGGTGGTATTAGTGAATGTATATGCCCCGAATTGGGACGATGCCGGATTTATGCGGCGCATGTTGGGCCGGATTCTGGACCTGGATTAAGGGAGCTTGATAATGGGGTGACGACTTTAACACGGTACTGGATCCAGCATTGGACCGCTCCAGGTCCAAGACGGGTAAGAGGCCGGCGGCGGCCAAGGTGCTGAGGGGGTTTATGAACCAGATGGGAGAAGTGGACCCATGGAGGTTTGTCAGGCCGGGGGCCAGGGAATTTCTTTTTTTTCCCGCGCCCATAAGCGGGTCAGCAGGAGCATAATGGGATTCGTGTGGGCGAAAAAGACCCCGAGGGTGAGAAGGGTGTTTCTGGAACGGAGTAGGGACAGAGGATGGTTAGAGTTTCCTAATCTGTGTGGGTACTACTGGGCTGCCAATGTGGCGATGATACGCAAGTGGGCAATGGAGAGGGTGGCGTGGAAGAGGCTGGAGATGGCATCCTGTGTGGGCACGAGTCTGAGAGCGCTGGTGACAGCACCGCTGCCGCTCCTGCCGACTAGATACACCACGTGTCCGGTGGTGGCGGCGGCTTTGAAAATTTGGGGGCGGTGGAGACGCCACAGGGGTGAGGTAGAGGCTTCGGTTTGGTCCCCGATCCGAGAGAACCATCGGTGCGTCCCGGGGAGAATGGATGGAGGGTTCCTGAGCTGGCACAGGGCAGGAATTAGGATGGGGGACCTGTTTTTAGATGGGATGTTTGCGAGCCATGGGCCGCTGGAGGAAAAATTTGGTTTTCCCCCTGGAAATGCCTTCAGGTAACATGCAGGTAAGGGCGTTTGTAAGGCGGCAGGTGAGGGAGTTCCCGCTGCTTCCAGCACGTAGGATCCAGGATAGGATGTTCTCGGGGGGGTGGGTTGGAGAAGGCAAGGTCTCGGCGATCTACCAAGAGATGCAGGAGGAGGAAGAGGCCTCGGTGGAGGAGTTAAAGGGTAAATGGGAGGAGCAGCTTGGGGAGGAGATAGACGAGGGTACGTGGACGGATGCCCTGGGTAGGGTTAATTCTTCCTCCTCTTGCGCAAGGCTTAGCCTGATACAATTTAAGGTTCTTCACAGAGCGCATACGACAGGCAAGGCTGAGCAGGTTCTTTGGGGTGGAAGACAGGTGTGTGAGGTGCTTGGGGAGCCCAGCAAATCACTCCCATATGTTCTGGGCGTGACCAGCGCTGGATGGGTTCTGGAGGGGCATTGCGAGGACGGTGTCTAAGGTGATGAGCACCCGGGTTAAGCCGAGCCGGGGGTTAGCACTATTTGGGGTATCGGACGAGCCGGGACTGCAGGAGGCAAAAGAGGCCAGTATTCTGGCCTTTCCGTCCCTGGTAGCCCGGCGGAGGATTCTGCTACAGTGGAAAGATGCAAGGCCCCCAAACGTGGAAGCCTGGATCAGCGACATGGCAGGATTCATTAAATTGGAGAGGGTAAAATTTGCCTCGAGAGGGTCTGTGCAAGGGTTCTTCAGGCGGTGGCAACCGTTCCTAGACTTACTAGTTAGATGTCAACCTGGTGAAACTACAAGACAGGACTACTTGAATGACAAACAGCTGAAGCAGCAAGCAACAGACAATAGACAGAACAAATTAATCCCATAACCAATTGATCAAATCTAAGCTCTGCAGTGCTGCCACACACAGCCATGAAAGGTGGTGGACAATTAAACTAACTGGATGAGGTTTATAAATATCCCAATCCACAATGATGGAGAGCCCAGTACACCACTTGTATATAGCTAATATTCTATTTTGTAATTATCATCAGGTCTCCAGTTTTCAATTGAATTTTTAATTCACTGGCATTTAGTGTCTAACATCAAAATTTGTTGGTGCAAAATAATTTCATGTAAATTTGACAAGGGTTTCCAGGTGAAATGTGAAAATGTTATAAAGTTATTAATTGACATTTTTGATCTATGCATTATATGAAATAGCCAGCTCCTGTGACTGCCTGCCAAAATGTGGTAGGACAAAGGAACAACATAACATTAAATCTTAATTTTTAAGATCGCTTCTAATCACAGATAATTGCTGTCTGCTCTGAGGTCACTATGTAGGACAAAGTTCATCATAAGGCTGTGGGTGCCAATCATAAGAACAGTTTACTTCCTAAATCAAGCATACCTAACTTTTATTATTGGTTAATTGTAAATGCAGTATATTTCAGCCAGCAAGTCTAGGAAGCAGGTTGTGCGCCCTGATTAATTTAGTCCAAAATGCCATACTTCTTCCTGAAGCCAAATGGGAGTTACAACTCAAGCTCTCAAACCTAAACCTGATGAGCCACCCATGTTCATAACAAACAACATTTGACAGATATCGATTTAGGAAATGAACTGTACTACTCAATATCCAAAGGAAAACTCTCCACTCTTGGTGCCAATACCACTTCTGGATCAAATTCTTCTAGTCTAGCAAAATGCCATTTGATGCGTATCGGAGGAATGGATATCACAAAATAACCTTTAGAGGTTATTTTTTAAAAGGGGAATGTATGAGAACAAAATACGTCCAGTGTTCCCAGATTTATACTTTTAATTTATTACATTCTTATTAAAAATTGATACATCTTTAGCAATGAGCAAACATTTACTAATGTTTTACTCCCTTTTTAACATGTATTCCCTGTATATAAAAGTGAGCATTCATCACCTTTTCCAAATTGAAGTTTGCTTTTATATGTTTGTATTGCTTCTATCTTCCCCAAAGTTTAATTTTGAAAACAATTAATTTGATATTAAGTTCAATAGAATAGTCATATTTGTGATCATTTTAATAAATTCCTAACATATCCTCTCGGTTCAGTATCACTGGCCGCAAGTTGCCTCACATTCCCTGCGATATAAGGTATCTATTTTTCTGTCCAATATCTTTATAATTATAGCAAGACCCAAAGATCGTAACAGAAAACCTTTACTCTGTGCACAGGCTACTGGAATGCGCAAAGCATCATCTTGATTTCTCTCTCTCTGAAAACAGACACTGTGTGCTCCTCCCAGGTTCAATTTTGAGCTAAGTGGCTTGAAGTAAACTTAAATGAACAATTAACATTACAAAATAGTGAGCTGTACATAAACTAATAAAGCTTCCACATCCTTCCCCTGTAAAGACAGTTAAAATACAGCCTCACTTTCTACCCTGTTGACCAGGCTAACATTCAAAATGAAACTCAAGCTATTTTGATGGCTGACCCAACATTTAGGACAAGGAAGCTCTGAAGTTAATCTCTGATCGTCAATTCATTCTCAGGCAAAATAGCTTCCGATATAAATACAAACTAACTGTCTTTGAAGTTCTACAGAAATAAAAGACTGCTCTGGAGCTGCGGATGGACTCACTTTGGAGCATCCGCGATGCTGAGGGGGTTGTGGATAGCACATTCAGTGAGTTGGTCACACCGCAGATTAGGGTTGGTGAGGGAGACAGGGAATGGGTGACGAAAAGGCAGAGAAAGAGCAGAAGGCAATGCAGGTGTCCCCTGCAGTCATCTCCCTCCAAAACAGGTATACCGTTTTGGATACTGTTGGGGGAGATGACTCACCAGGGGAAAGCAGTAGTAGCCAGGCTCATGGCACCGTGGCTGGCTCTGCTGCACAGAAGGGCTGGAAAAGGACTGGCAGGGCTATAGTCATAGGGGATTCAATCGTAAGGGGAGTAGACAGGCGTTTCTGTGGTCGAAAATGAGACTCCCGAATGGTATGTTGCCTCCTGGGTGCACGGGTCAGGGATGTCTCAGATCGGCTGCAGGACATACTGAAGGGGGAGGGTGAACAGCCAGTTGTCGTGGTGCATATAGGCACCAACGATATCGGTAAAAAACGGGATGAGGTCCTACAATCAGAATTTAGGGAGTTAGGAGATAAGTTAAAAAGTAGGACCTCAAAGATAGTAATCTCAGGATTGCTACCAGTGCCACGAGACAGAGTAGAAATTCAAGAATAGTCAGAATGAATACGTGGCTTGAGAGATGGTGCAGGAGGGAGGGATTCAGATTTTTGGGACTTTGGAACCGGTTCTGGGGGCGGTGGGACCATTACAAATCGGATGGTCTACACCTGGGCAGGACTGGAACCAATGTCTTAGGGGGTGCTTTTGCTAACACTGTTGGGGAGTTTTAAACTAATGTGGCAGGGGGATGGGAACCAGATTAGGAAGTTAGAGGTCAGTAAAGAGGCAGCAACTAAAGTCAGCAAGGACTAGATAATAAACTCAATGTGACTAAGAGGAAGAATAGACAGGGAAGAGATGATGAACGCAAAGGGACAGGTGGTCTGAGGTGCATTTGTTTCAATGAGAGAAGTGTAGCAGGTAAGGCAGATGAATTTAGGGCCTGGATTCGTACCTGGGAATATGATGTTATTGGTATTACGGAGACTTGGTTGAGGGAAGGGCAAGACTGGCAACTAAATATCCCAGGGTATAGATGCTTCAGGAGGGATAGAGAGGGAGGTAAAAGGGGTGGAGGAGTTGCATTACTGGTCAGAGATGATATCACAGCTATGATTAAGGAGGGCACGATGGAGGATTCGAGCATTGAGGCAATATGGGTAGAGCTAAGAAATAGGAAGGGTGCAGTAACATTGTTGGGACTTTACTACAGGCCTCCCAAAAGTGAGCGTGAAGTAGAGGTACAAATATGTAGACAGATTATAGAAAACTGTAGGAGCAATAGGGTGGTCATGATAGGAGATTTTAACTTCCCCAGCATTGAATGGGACTCATGTAGTGTTGGAGGCGTAGATGGAGCAGAATTTGTAAGGAGCATCCAGGAGAGTTTTTCAGAGCAGTATGTATATAGTCCAACTCGGGAAGGGGCCATACTGGACCTGGTATTGGGGAATTATCCCGGCCAGGTGGTTGAAGTTTCAGTCGGTGATTACTTTGGGAATAGCGATCAAAATTCTTTAAGTTTTAGAATACTCATGGACAAAGACGAGAGTGGTCCTAAAGAAAGAGTGCTAAATTGGGGAAAGGCCAAGTATAACAAAATTCGGCAGGAGCTAGGGAATGTGGATTGGGAGAAGCTCTTTAAGGGTAAATCCACATTTGAAATTTCATTGCTAGAGGGATGGAGTTCAAGACTAGGGAGGTTATGCTGCACTTGTATAGGGTGTTGGTGAGGCCACATCTGGAGTATTGTGTTCAGTTTTGGTCTCCTTACCTGAGAAAGGACATATTGGCACTGGAGGGAGTGCAGAGGAGATTCACTAGGTTGATCCCAGAGTTGAGGGGATTAGATTATGACGAGAGGTTGAGTAGACTGGGACTGTACTCATTGGAGTTTAGAAGGATGCGGGGGGATCTTATTGAAACATATAAAATTATGAAGGGAATAGATAGGATAGATGCGGTCAGGTTGTTTCCACTGGTCGGGGAAAGCAGAACTAGGGGGCATAGCCTCAAAATAAGGGGAAGTAGATTTAAGACCGAGTTTAGGAGGAACTTCTTCACCCAAAGGGTTGTGAATCTCTGGAATTCCTTGCCCAGTGAAGCAGTTGAGGCTCCTTCTTTAAACGTTTTTAAGAAAAAGATAGATACCTTTCTAAAGAATAAAGGGATTCGGGGATATGGTGTACAGGCCGGAGAGTGGAGCTGAGTCCACAAAGATCAGCCATGATCTCATTAAATGGCGGAGCAGGCTCGAGGGGCCAGATGGCCTACTCCTGTTCCTAGTTCTTATGTTCTTATGAAATGTGGGAGTCTTTTAAGGAAAGGATGATTAGAGTGCAAGACAGACATGTCCCTGTGAAAATGAGGGATAGAAATGGCAAGATTAGGGAACCATGGATGACGGGTGGAATTGTGAGACTAGCTAAGATGAAAAAGGAAGCATACATAAGATCTAGGCAACTTAAATCTGATGAAGCTTTGGAGGAATATCGGGAAAGTAGGACAAATCTCAAACGCGCAATAAAGACGGCTAAAAGGGGTCATGAAATATCTTTGGCTAACAGGGTTAAGGAAAATCCCAAAGCCTTTTATTCGTATATAAGGAGCAAGAGGGTAACTAGAGAAAGGATTGGCCCACTCAAAGACAAAAGAGGGAATTTATGCGTGGAGTCAGAGGAAATGGGTGAGATTCTTAATGAGTACTTTGCATCGGTATTCACCAAGGAGAGGGACATGACGGATGTTGAGGCTAAGGATGGATGTTTAAATACTCTAGGTCAAGTCGGCATAAGGAAGGGGGAAGTTTTGGGTATTCTAAAATGCATTAAGGTGGACAAGTCCCCAGGTCCGGATGGGATCTATACTAGGTTACTGAGGGAAACGAGGGAAGAAATAGCTGGGGCCTTAACAGATATCTTTGCAGCATCCCTGAGCACGGGTGAGGTCCTGGAGGACTGGAGAATTGCTAATGTTGTCCCTTTGTTTAAGAAAGGTAGCAGGGATAATCCAGGGAATTATAGACCTGTGAGCTTGACGTCAGTGGTAGGCAAACTGTTGGAGAAGATACTGAGGGATAGAATCTATTCATATTTGGAAGAAAATAGACTAATCAGTGATAGGCAGCATGGTTTTGTGCAGGGAAGGTCATGTCTTACAAACCTAATAGAATTCTTTGAGGAAGTGACAACGTTAATTGATGAGGGAAGGGCTGTAGATGTCATATACATGGACTTCAGTAAGGCATTTGATAAAGTTTCCCAGGGCAGATTGATGGAAAAAGTGAAGTTGTATGGGGTTCAGGGTGTACTAGCTAGATGGATAAAGAACTGGCTGGGCAACAGGAGACAGAGAGTAGTGGTGGAAGGGAGTGTCTCAAAATGGAGAAAGGTGACTAGTGGTGTTCCACAGGGATCCATGCTCGGACCACTGTTGTTTGTGATATACATAAATGATCTGGACGAAGATATAGGTGGCCTGATTAGTAAGTTTGCAGATGATACTAAGATTGGTGGAGTTGCAGATAGCGAGGAGGACTGTCAGAGAATGCAGCAAAATATAAATAGATTGGAGATTTGGGCAGAGAAATGGCAGATGGAGTTCAATCCAGGCAAATGCGAGGTGATGCATTTTGGAAGATCTAATTCAAGAGCGGACTATATGGTCAATGGAAGAGTCCTGGGGAAAATTGATGTACAGAGAGATCTGGGAGTTCAGGTCCATTGCACCCTGAAGGTGGAAACGCAGGTCGATAGAGTGGTCAAGAAAGCATACAACATGCTTGCCTTCATCGGACGGGGTATTGAGTACAAGAGTCGGCAGGTCATGTTACAGCTGTATAGGACTTTGGTTAGGCCACATTTGGAATACTGCGTGCAGTTCTGGTCGCCACATTACCAGAAGGATGTGGATGCTTTAGAGAGGGTGCAGAGGAGGTTCACCAGGATGTTGCCTGGTATGGAGGGTGCTAGCTATAAAGAAAGGTTGAGTAGATTAGGATTGTTTTGATTGGAAAGACGGAGGTTGAGGGGGGACCTGATTGAGGTCTACAAAATTATGAGAGGTATGGACAGGGTGGATAGCAACAAGCTTTTTCCAAGAGTGGGGGTGTCAATTACAAGGGGTCACGATTTCAAGGTGAGGGGGAAAGTTTAAGGGAGATGTGCGTGGAAAGTTTTTTACGCAGAGGGTGGTGGGTGCCTGGAACGCTTTGTCAGCGGAGGTGGTAGAGGCGGGCACAATAGCATCATTCAAGATGCATCTAGACAGATATATGAACGGGTGGGGAACAGAGGGAAGTAGATCCTTGGAAAATAGGTGACAGGTTGAGATAAAGGATCTGGATCGGCGCAGGCTGGGAGGGCCGAAGGGCCTGGTCCTGTGCTGTAATTTTCTTTGTTCTAATATCTGAAATCAATAGCTAGATAGGCCTAACATGTTTAATGTAGATATACGTCTCGGAATGCTTCACAGGAGTATAATCAGACAAATTTTAACATTAAGCCAAAGGAGGAGAAATTACGACAGCTGACTAAATGTTTGGTCAAAGAGATAGGTTTTGAGGAAGGTGGAGGAGAGAGAGCTGGAGAGGTTTTTAGGGCCTAGACAACAGAAGCCACAGCCAGCTATGGTGAGGCAAAGAAAGTGAATAGTTAGAGCAAGAGTCTTTAAAGGATTATAGAGCTACAAGAGTTACAGATATGGGGTTGGACAAGGCAATGGAAGGAAATAAACATCCATTTGAGATTGCTTTCAAAATCCAGGCATTGGTGGACCAGGAGCCAATATGGGCCAGTGAGCACACAAACCTGTTGCAGGTTAGAACATAGACAGCAGAGCTTTGGATGAACTGAAGTTTTTAGAGCTTGCAAGATGTATGACCAGCCAGGAGAGGGCTGGAAGAATAGTGACTGAAGTATTTTTTTTTTTTAAAGCATGGATGTGGGTTTTAGCAGATGATGTTAGAGAAGTGAATGTAAACGGTCTTTGTGAGGGGGAGAATAGGAGATCAGAAGCTCAACAGAGTCAAATAGCGTGCCGAAGTTGCAAAAAGCATGGATGATCTGAGACAATGGTCGAGGAGGAGATGGAATCAGTGATGAGGGAATTGATTTGTGGCAGCGGCCACTCTCAGACTTCCCAATGATTAACTGGGGAAAATCATGACATAGGACCACATTGTAGAACAGTTTGACAATAAAGAGGTAGGTGGAGAAATGGTGGTGAGGTAGAGTTAGGTTTTGTAAATGTGAGACATGATGCCATAACTTTGGATGGGCACCAAGGGTCATGTCATGAGAGAAGAGTGGAACCAGGCAAAGCATAGTATCACTCAGTTGGATAATTGGAAAGGCATTGGGGGAAGATGATGTGCTCAACCATGTTAACAACTGCAGAGAGGTGGAGAAGTATGAATAAGGCTTATATACCACAATCGCAGAGGAAGTTATTGGAAATCGAATTGGGGAGATTTAATGAGGGAATTTCAAGAAAGATGGACTTGGATTCGGGAGGCATATATTCAAGTACTTTGAAGAAAGGAGATTGGAGAAGGGATGATAATCTGCAAGGAAAGAGATCAATGGTGGGGTTTTTTTTGAAGGGGGGGGGCGTGATGACAACAGGTTTGAGAGCAACGTATCAAGAACAATTGTATCTAGACTGAGCCTCATGAGGGAAGTGAGTTCAACAATTTAACAGGAATAGTGTTGAGTGAGCAGAAGGAGAATCCTATGGGTGGTTTGAGCTTGGAGAGGTCATGGAAGCGAGGCTAGAGAAAAATGCATGTTCAAGGTTAGGGTGGGGTGACTTTGGGTTACAGTTTGAAATGGTTATAACCTAGAACGCTTGGCCTACTCAACCATCATGGCCAATTTCAGTGACGATTGAAGACTTCTCATCACCCGAGTGCGTTCAACAACAAAAAATACATGACGAGTGAATGTAATTGAATACTGCTTAAGCAGCAAGGTATCAGAGTGTTCCGAAGGAATAGTGCAGCTGTTCCTCTTCTGCCAGAATTGAACTTGACAAAAATGTATTGACAAACCACACTCGCATTTTCTCAAATTCAATCAAATACAGAATTTACTAGACAATTACAAGACTGAAATAAAATAAAATTCAAAATGCCATTAAAACCCTTCAATACAATACCTAGTCAAGCATGAAACGTTTTTCATTAAGATAGTCAACATTTTGAGCCAGGGAGGTGGAATGGAAATTTTCGGAAATGGGAGAAGGGGATTAAGACACTAAAAGGTTTGTTTCTTAGGGGTCAGTTTGCAGGATTGAAGGAGCTGGAAGCGAAGTATGGGCTGGAGCAGGGGAAAATGTTTAGATAATGCAGGTTTGAGATTTTGCCAGAAAAGAGATACAGAGCTTCCCGGTGGAGCTGGCCTCCACATTGCTGGAGGAGGTGCTGACGACAGGGGGACTGGAGAAGGGGGTAGTGTCAATGGTTTTCAGAGCTATTTTGGAAGAGGAGAAGGCACCACGGAAGGGATCAAAGCAAAGTGGGAGGAAGAGTTGTGAGAGGATATGGTGGAGGGGTTCTGGTGTGAGCTGCTCCGGAGAGTGAATGCCTCCACCTTGTGCGCGAGGTTGGGGCTGATACAGCTGAAGGTGGTATACAGAGCACACCTCACGAGGGCGAGGATGAGCCAATTCTTTGAAGGAGTAGAAGATGTGTGTGAACATTGCGGGGGGTGCCCTGCTAATCACGTTTATATGTTTTGGTCCTGTCCAAAGTTGGAGGATTACTGGAAGGAGGTTTTTAGGGTAATTTCTAAAATGGTGCACGTGAAATTGGACCCGCGGGAGGCCATATTCGGGGTGTCGGACCAGCCCGGGTTGGAAACGGGTGCGGAGGCAGATGTTGTAGCCTTTGCCTCGTTGATCGCCTGAAGGTGGATCCTGATAGGTTGGAGAGCAACCTCTCCACCCTGTGCTCTGGCGTGGCTGAGGGATCTGTTGGAATTCTTGACTCATGAGAAGGTTAAATTTGAACTGAGGGGAAGGATGGAGGGGTTCTACAATTCATGAGCATTATTCATTATGCACTTTCAAGAACTGGATAACATCGAACATTAGTTGGGGCATATGGGTGGGAGGGTTGGGGGAGGGGGGCTGTGTGTGTTAATGGCGACTATGGGTGATCCCTAATTCCTTTTTGTCATTTGTTTGTGTGAACATGCGGGCTAATGTTTGGGGTTTGGTGGGAGGATGGGATCGTTGTTATTGATATGGGGATTGACATATTTGTTACTGATTATTGTTTACTGTTGGTGGGTGTAAATTTGGGAGAAAATGTGAAAAAGGAGAATTTAAAAAATTTGAAAAATAAATTTTTTAAAAAGATAGTCAACATTATTTTCTTGCCTTTGAGGAGAAGAATAATCAAGGATTTTAATCACAGAAACAGGCCAAAACAGGCCATTCGGTCAACTAGTTGATGTTACAAGCTTTCTCCCATTTTATTTACCTTTCAGAAACAGGAGGGCTTCTTAATAAGGCTGTTGTACATCAATGCAAATAGGATAACAGCAAGGAGGTGGAGCAAAATAGGCCAACTGGAGAGGAAAATTGGCCGGATTAGAATAGAGGGAAGATGGACTGGAAAAATTCATAAAGGAAATGAATATAAAAATATGTTTCTCAGTTCAATCAGCAGAAGAATATTATTCTGCACAACATGTCCTTTTCTGATCCTGGATGTACAATTATTAAAATAATTTAAAGATGCCTTCCACTTATCTGTTCAACAAGTCTTCTCCATTTAACATTGACAAAGCTAGAAGTGGGAAATTAAGATAGCAATTCTGTCATCAATTCTTCCACAAAAATAATTGTCCAATTTAGATGATAACTGCATTCAATATTTAAGCGACATGAGCCACTCAGATTTTTTGAGGGGGTATAGTTAGTACATGATGGTGTTGTGATCAATTTTAGTATTCATGTAAAGTTTTCATGCTACCAAATCTTTCAATAGCATAGCTGATGGAGTTGATGGCTATCCTGTTAAGAGATGAGGGAAACATACACCTCACTGGTCAATTTGGAAAGATGATTACCTTCTTGAGATGCCTTAGATAAAATACATCTTGGAAATGTTTTTCCGATCCACTATAAATTAAAAAAACGCTTTAATATAAAAAACAGCTCTTTATTTTCAATGCTCATTTGTTTACAATTAATTTTTAATGGAAATCGTCAAAAACAAAAGTCCTGCTCCAAGGCAATGCAACCAGATACTTCACCACTTGCTGTTTACCTCTGCTGCATCACTGTTTGGTTCCCTTAGGGATTTTCCCTTTTCCATGGTAGAGTATGAGACAACCTGATGGATAGACTCTAACCCCAGTTCGGGTTGTCAAGGCAAGTGTGAGTCAAATCTGACTTACACAACTTTCAGGGAATAATCCCACCACGTGCTCTTAGTACATTTTTATACAGCTGAGCGAGCAACACATATGTATATACCCAATTTTCCTGAAAATATCTGTTAAGTAAAATCACCTATTTATTGCTTCTACTAGAACCAGTCTTTCGGTGGCTAAGGTACTTTTAATAATTCCTTTTTATTTTCTTAGCTTCTACAGGCAGGGGCTAACATTTTCCATTTGCACCCAGAGGAGAGGGGGCTGCAGATGGTGTCAAACACCAGGTCCCGGGAGTTAGGGGGCCAAGGTTGTTGCACTAAACAGAGCTTCTTGTCCCTCGGCCTGAACAGCCCCAGGCAGAGCTGCAGACGTAAAAGAAAATGGTGCCACAAGTTGGGATTCTATGGACCTCAGGCCTCCACAAACCTGAAGCTGAGACATCAAATATACAGGCACAGGCCTAAAGAAATAAAAAATAACTAACTCCAATTAATGGTATTATTACAAGCATTTTAGATACAGAAAATGGCCCCCACATCCAATCCCCTGATCTACATTCCAAGTATGTAAAGTTCCACATTAGAAGAGTATGGTATAAAATGTTACTCTATGTTGTATACTCTAACCATTTTCCAATTATTCTTTGCATATATTTTTCTTTAGATGTTTCTACTGCTACCTGTGAAGATATGTGCCAAATTAAAATAAACAGCAGAAATTGAATGTGCAAATCTGTGCTTTAAAAAGGTGCATGTTCTGAATAAAAGTTACCATTTCACTGAATAGAACATGTTTGCTTTGCGGTTTAAAAAAATAAAAAAGCATTAGATTTCTTAAAAGATATGATTGTAATATGCAATTCATACATCATTAACAAGTTAGCAACTTCTAATAAGTCCAACTGAATTAACTCTTGCTTTTGAAAAATTCAGCTCTCTTGGCTAGAGCTTCGATCTAATAATAATAATTAATAATCGCTTATTGTCACAAGTAGGCTTCAATGAAGTTACTGTGAAAAGTCCCTAGTCGCCACATTCCGGCACCTGTTCGGGGAGGCTGGAATGGGAATTGAACCTGCGCTGCTGGTCTTGTTCTGCATTACAAGCCAGCTGTCTTAGCCCACTGTGCTAAACCAGCCCCTGGTTTAAATCTTCAAATATTAGAGTATATTTCATAAATTACAGCAGAAATGTTTATACATCTTCAAAGACAGAGAAAAGCTCCAATATTAACATTCTAAAACATGACTTCAAATAAATTTGTCCCAATAAAAATCAGAAAATAAATTAAAATAAGCATATGAAGCCCTATAGCAATACAATAGTTTCTAAAAACCACTGGGTAAATTTTCATTTATCCTTGGATTGTGTCTCACGTCTGGTGTTATGTACTGTTTAGCAGTAGCAGATTTTTTGAGCATTATACAGAATGCCAAGCAGTATATGTGCATGCAATTAAATTTTGGATTATAGTTTACAGCATATTATTAAAAAGAAAATTGCTGTTAAGAATGTCTAATGTCGTAAATGCACAATCAAAAAATTTGCTCCACTTCAACATACAAACTGGAATTATCAGAAACATATTGCATAATTTAGCAGCAAGTTTTCAAAACTATTTTAATGATACTGTATGCATATTTCTGCAACATTGAATCTATTAGTCAGTAATGAATGTGACTAAAAATGTCTAAATTTCACTGGATAAAAAATGCTTTAATGATACAAATAGGCATTACTTGACCTCGGAATGTAAAAGAGTAGCTATTTCATCAATTGCGGTAGGAATAACTAGATATTGTAAATGAAAATATTTTAAATGCATGTCTTTATGACCTCAAATAGAAATTGGCATCTAAGCCTTGGCTTCATCCAATTTTGGATGGGAGGTGAATAAAAGTTCACCCATGTTTGGAAGCTTGGAAGCAAAGTGCTACCACTGACATCAGAGGTGTAACATTTTAGTCATTTTTTTAAAAATCACAGAATTCAAATGGACTCCTCTACTGATTTTAAATAAGCCTACCAAGAAAATGCACATCTTAAAACCTCAATGTCAATAGTTTCTATTTTTACTGCAACAAAAACAAAAAAATTACAAGCCCAGGCAAGTCTGTGGTACCATGGTCAGGGCTTTGAGGTATCAGTTTGAGTGCGCTGTTCTCTAGTAGCAATTGAGACTTACAACCATTAAACGACTGAAAGGGCTTCTCAGAGGGAAACAAATAATTTAAATATTAGTTTATATAATGCCACGCCGAGGTTCCCGTCATCAGTACTATTCAGAAAGGTAAAAGTTTTCAGTATTTTTTTAAAGTAATATAGTACTATGAGCCGAGTTCCAGGCCTTGTAGTTCAGAAGAGTACGAAACTCCCAGATGTTATTTATACAAATGTAAGGAATTGTGAATGACAAACAGGAGATAGCTACTGCTGAGGTTGTCGAAGAATTCCAATTTTAACAGTTTTCAAAGAAATGTCCTGCCACTAATTCTGCATTACCACTAGAGAGAACAGAACAACAGAAGCCAGTGTTTAAGTAATTAGTCTATAATTTTAATTGAATCAAAGGGAACGATCTAATGGCAACATTGCGATGGAAAAGCAGCTCGCCGCGTGCAGCGTGGCGGATAAAGTCAGGAGACCCCGCTCTCGGGATCTACCCGGCTCGCAATGCCTCGCAAAATCCAGCGCGATCTCGGGAGATGTTGCCATATAAATCCCGCCCATTGCGGATGGGATCACTTTGGTAAATCTGCATATTAGAGCGAGACAGCTAGCCTCACTTTAATGTGCAGAATCCCGAGGTACCTGAGGCTTTGGGATTCATCCCTTTTGCCTGAGACCTTGGGCAAGCGCCGTTCAGCTGTCCTGATCTCTCGCTACAATGGGACGTTCCGGCGAGCAGAGCTCCCCACCGTACAGCTATGTGCAGCCTCGACCACACCTCCCTGTTCAAGCCCCTTATATACATCGCAAGTCGCGTTGAATAGCCATGTGTTTCTTGATACTGCGAGCGCCGGGAAACACGTGGCTAAACGCGCTTGCTGGGAGATATTGTTCCCTTTAGGAGAACTGCACCCAAAAAGTCATCATGGTACAGCAGGAGGAGGTCTTTAGCCCCATTGAGTCTATGTCATTTGTAATAGCTGATAACATTAAAATTAAGCTTTGCCATTTCTTCAGTGGATTTCACTTACATTACGGTTATCTTTTTTTTCTCCTACTGGCTATAAGACTGCAGCTAAACTTTGTATTTATCTTTTATTTTACTGAACTTTTAAAGTTTTTATTGCGTTACCACCATTTCACACATTTGGAGCTGCAGCATTTTGAAAATACTTTTAGAATACCTCACCATCGGTATGCTCAAGTAGACAAGAAACAAAATTAATGCTGGCCACACAGCAATTCTATCACAATCCAACCAGTAATAGTATTGCCAAAAAATGCTGACCTCATTAAAATGCAGCTCACAATTTGAAAACCCATTTATTCATTGCTGCACCTCACACAGTAACACTATTATCCACAAACTCATTACTTTCAACCCAAGTTTCTAAACCACTTATTCAGCATATCTAATTATGCTCACCTCTATCTGGTCTGCAAATTTGTAGTGTATGCTCAGTACTGAAATTTCTTACTGGAAGTAGCATGGTCTGGAATAATGGCACATTTAAAATATTTTTATAAAAGACAAGACAAGCTATCCTTTGCACAAGATAGTTTGACAGACAAACCAGTTATATAAACATCCAGGAGTTTGTTCCAAAGTTAGACTCGATCCAATGGGTTTAGGTAATTTATTAGTTCATAATATTGATAATTTGATCAAGTTTTGCTCTTTCCCAATTAACATGATTTAGATATAAATGCAGCCTTATTCTTTCTGCTCGTTCTATTTTTTCCAGTTTGCAGGAGCTTCTATCTTCCAATTTTTCCTTAATAGTATTGTGGCGACAGTTTTAGCATATCTCTGCATCACATGACAGGAAGAGGGTGGCCTTATACAATTTTGATGGCAGATTACAGTTATAGTCAGGTGACAGGAAGAGTATACATCTGAATAATGAGGTGTAACCCGTTGTTTGTGGTAAATAATGGTCTTATTTGTAACATAGCCTTGCATTTACAAGAGCTTGATTAATTGATTTGCTTTAGATACCCGTGTCCCCGTCCCAAATAACACTATTCTATGAAATGCTAGTCAGTGGCATACAGGACAAAGCACAAAATCAAATAAAATTAACATGCTGGTGAAAAGCTTTCACAATGTAAGACAGAACACTAGGGGCTTTTCACAGTAACTTCATTGCAGTGTTAATGTAAACATACTTGTGACAATAATGAAACTTATTATTAAAAACACGTTACGTCCTACACAAATGGTTATTTGCTCAACGAATAGGTGAGATCTTGCTTCGGTGCTGTTTATACATTTGGAAAAATTTACGTCTCAAGCACACAGGAAGAGCTGGTAGGTTGACTTGGGAAACTTTGTCCCCCATCCTGACAGGAAACATACATTTCTGAACCTATACAGGAAACCCATTTGCAGCTAAAAGATGTGAATGTAGTTTTAAGGAGCCTCCCTTGTACATCCGCACTGTAAATTCTATGAATTGCTCGAAAGAATAACACTTCCAAATGAATGCGAGTTTATAAAATACTTATATTTTGACTTAATAATCCAAGTAAAAAATAATGAATGAATAGTAAAATAAGTAGCAGACAGCAACAATTATTTACTGCAGCTGCCAAGTGTCATTTTTCACCATTACATATTTGTGGAGGGCGGCACGGTGGTGCAGTGGTTAGCACTACTGCCTTGTGGCACCGAGGACTCGGGTTCGATCCCGGCCCTGGGTCACTGTCTGTGTGGAATTTTCACATTCTCCCCGTGTCCTTGTGGGACTCACCCCCACAACCCCCCCAAAACATTGTGCAGGGTAGGTGGATTGGTCACGCTAAATTGCCCCTTAATTGGAAAAAAATAATCGGGTACTCTAAATTTGTTTTAGAAGTTACATATTTGTGGTACTTTTGTTTACAGTCTGATTCAGAAATCATTTAAATAACGTCCAAAAACATTATAAAATGCCTTCCATGGTAAGTAAGCTATTTATACAAATTAATCATAATTCCTCGACAGTACTAAATGAGTAATTCCTAAGCGAGAAACATTTTCAGCTGGAACACATTTAGAATTGCACTTTAAAAAAAAAAAGAATCCTCTTCAGCCATGTGCAGCGGAAATGCATAACTAGCATGTCCAATATCGCAATTACAGTGGCACATTACGGAGTTCAACATCTTGTAGAGAAAAGATGAATACAAAGACTGGTGAGTTGTTGTACAGGGATTTAAACAGGAGAGAGAAATAAATTTATGCTAATGATCTATAATTCCACAGTTTATTGCTTTATCAAATGTTCACGGTTGTAATTTGGTTTAAAGATTACACAATTCAACAGCTGGAATGTGGATTCAAATTTGACTTCAGGTTTTTGGATTCCTTGGGATAATCTGCTGGATTATACGGTGGCTGAGCTGCCATGATTCTGCTCTGCTACTCAGTTGTTTTAACTTTTCAGGTAACTTTTTCCAGCCTACAGCCTGCACCAGCTACTGATACCAACTGAGCTTCTGACTGTACTTCAATCCACTGCTCAGTTCTCTGCTTTAGTTTGTGGCTGAAGTCCATTTCTCTGCCGGCGTCTGGATCTTAGTGACCTCCATCATTGTTGCTACTTTCTATGGAAACTGTATGGGCTATACTGCCTCTATTTTAGTACCCGATCTGCTTCTGGGCGCGATTCTCCCAAAAGGGAACAAAGTCCCATAGCAAGTGTGTTTAGCCACCTGTTTCCTGGCGTTTGCAGCGCTGAGAAACACGTGGCTATTCAACATGACTCGCTTTGTATAAGAGGCCTGAACAGGGAATGCGCGGCTGAGGCTGCAGATAGCCCTGTTTTGTACAATGGGGAGCTCCGCTCACCAGAACTCCTGATTGTAGCGTGAGATTGGGACGCCATTTTTAAATGGTGCCCCAATCTCAGAGGCCCCCGAAGCGATCCCTGACCTTCCCCCCAGTCCAAACACACTATGGTAGGGTGACCATGCCAGGCTGTCACTGCCAAGGCACCAAAGTGGCACCAATACCAGGGCACTACCTTGCCCAAAGGACATGCAGCTGGGGGTCTCCAATCCCCTGGAAGACCCCACGAGTACCGTTCGTCTGGTCCCTGAGATCGCCTGAGATCTCCGAAGGGGATGAATCGCAAAGCCTCAGGTACCTCTGGAATCTGCTGTCTCACTCTAATATGCAGATTTGCAAAAAAGTGATCCCGCCCACGATGGGCGGGATTTACATCGTAACATCGCATGAAGTTGCATTGGATCTCACGAAGCATTGCAAGCCGGGTAGATCCCGGAAACGGGTCTACCGGCTTTCATCGACCACACTGCACCGTGGCGAGTTGCTTTTCTGGCGCAGCGTGGCTGTTGGATCATGCCCCATGTCCTTAACTTTCTGTTCCTCTGGTGTGATGTTTTCACTCGGTGCTGTTCCAGCTTTGATCTGCTTGTTCACCCCTGCGGATTACGATTAAAATGACCTTCGGTTTCATCTCTTCCACTTGCTTCCGACAACTGAATCCACTTATAGAACTCCTCCATCATCCTTCCTTCAAGTTACCCCTGCTACTTCAAGATCTGCGATCTGCATCTCCCCCCAGTTTCATATTCAGCATTGATCCTGTGGATTTACCCATCACAGTCAATTAGCTCCCTGGACTTTACTACTCTCAGCTTTTGGGGTTCTCTCTAGCGGCTTCTCCTCTTCTACTCCAGTGGTGGATCAGTGGTATCCATTGTAAATCACCAAGTTCATACTCCTATCTCCATTTCCCACTGGACACCCTCCAGTAGTCTGCCCACTGATAGTTGTGATTCTGAACTTGGACACTATTAATTTATGCTAAAAGTCTGTATTGACAAGTCAACTTCATTCCATCAATCAACCTTTGATTTTAACTTTTAACTTGTTTGTTTTCTCTCCTCCCTATCCTCTGTTTACAGAGGAGATGAACAAGGCAAAAATTAGGAGAGCCATGTAATTTATATTCCATATATTTATTTGTATGCATTTTGTCTTCCGCTCCAGACCCTAGCCCAATAAATTAACTTTTGTTTTCCCCTTCGTGATACCTGTTGGATGTTTCTCTCATTTCCTCTTTCCTGTAACCTAGTTATGTTAGATTTTATTTTTTCCTCTCAAGTATTTTTCCTCCACAATCCCTACCTCAACTCTTCACATTCCACTGCTTTTCTACTCACCTACCACTGTCCTAGGGGTTAATCCCACAATCAGCAACATTCTCCAAAAGACCCATTGAGACGTCAGTCTCTGCTTCTTTATGAACACCAACCCCAACAATCCCACCCCCCTCTCGCCAATCTCCCAGCTGCTGGGGTTAATCTCACCGGGCTGCTTACTATTCGGCTCATCCATCCACCACTGCCCTTACTGGGCTCTGCCGGTGCCCATCATGTCTATTCATTCACCAACAAAGCCATTGTTATCAATGACTTTATGACAGCTACTTGCAATGATATCATGGTTTGACAGAAATCTGGCACATGGATGGCCATGGATGAAGCCTTCCTGTCTAGCTAGTCTTCCTTTGCTTCAGTCCATTTGCTGCTGAAACCCTCATTCATATCAATGTCACTTCCAGACTTGACTTTTTCAATGCTCTCTTGTCTAGCCTCCGAGCTTCCAATCCCCATGAACTTTAGTTTATACAAAATTCTGCTTCTCATATGCTAAAACACAAATCCCAATCACCAATCTCCCTGCTCGCTGAACTACAGAGGCTCCCAGTCCACAAGCCACCAACCTAGAATTCTAATCTACGTATTCAAATCCCTTCGTAGCCTACCCCCTTCCTTTTTGCTAACCTCCTCCAGACCTACAATGCTCTGAGAAATCTGCATTCCTCTAACTCTTTAGCTCTTATACATTCCCAACTCTTTTTGCTCCATCATTAGTGGCCTTACATTCTGCCGTCTAAGCTCTTAAGCTCTGGTATTTCATTCTTCAACCTCTTTTCCTTAAAACCCATTTGTCTTAAGTCACCTCTAATCATAGCCCATTCTTTGATTGTGCCAATTTACCTGATTACACTTCAGTGCATCACTTTGATATGTCCATCTTTGCTAAAAACAATCTCAATTTAATTGTTGAAATGCATGCTTCTGCTTTCTTTTTTAAGGATATTACAACAGACAATTTTTGTAACCTCCAACCAAAACCTGATGAACAGATTTCATCTGTGCATTTAATGTATTGTCAGCAGCCAAACTGTTTGCATTGCAGCTATTCAATTGTTTTTGAAAACCGGTTATAACAGGAACTTTGGGTAATTTTAATCTCATTACTTGAGCAACAGAACACAAAATTAATGAGCAGCTAAATGTTAATTTAAAACAGCTAATGTGAAAATACTATAAATATTTATCTGGTATGATTTCATACTTGTAGACTGCTTTCCTCATCAGGCAGAATCTCAGATAATCTGCATACAAGATGTCTCAAATTAACTCAGGCCAATATTGCAAAACTTCAAAATTCTCACCTTCAGCAGCCATTTATATAGTTTTTTTATTTTCAATAGGTATATTCCTCTTGGCTATTACATTGGCAAATTAAACACGCTCTCATTTTCAGTCCAGATTCCTGCAGTCAAGCTCCTTTAAAAATGATGCCTCCTTCAAGATTCATGCACAATTCTCCCATAAATCTATTTTAATCCCTCCAATAGATTTCTGTGTCTCAAAGTCTGCCCTAAACAGAGGCCCGAATTACATTATCTGTTGTTCCAGTGCATTATCTAGCCCCTATGTCTGCAGGTTTGACAGCGAACAAAGCCATTCACTTCCACTGTTCAATCCAGTGGGACTGAGTCTACCAATTCCATCTCTTCCCACTCGTGCACAGAAAGGTATGGAATCCCTAAAGTCCACGTTTTGTCTTAATTCTCAAGCTGCCCCATGGCAAAACCAAGTTAGAAACAGAGTCCATATGTACATTGATGACATACACTACTTCTCCACCGGAGCTGTCATACTATTTTGCAACATGCAGCCTCAGGTGAGCTGCAATTTCCTTCAGAGTACAAAGGCCAAAGCGATCAGGTTTAGCTCAGTGCCCTCACACTGAACCAACTTCCTGTTCAGTCACTTGTCTCAATCAGAGCCCGACTGTTTGCAATCCCATCATCGTGTTCAAACTCAAAGTTTCCTTGTACATGAATGACAAAAGGTTAGTGTTAAGACCGAAGGTAAGGATTACTCACGAAGCCAGGTAGGCAGGATACAACTCGGAGTTTATATACTGTGTGGTTCATCCAATTAGGGGGAGGCTTCGCCGAAGTGGGAGTGGCTCGGCCAGCAAAGGTGTCAGCGCTAACGGCGCAGGCATGCAGTCATCTGGCAGGCCAATGTCCATGTCAGAGCTGCCGTTGCTGTCATCGTCGTTGCTGGGCGGCACTGTGGATGTCGGCTTCCTGACGTCAGACAGGTGGCGGGGATAGCAAGTGGCGGTCTGGCCCCAGCGGAGCCTCAGGGATTCTCCGAGGTCCTAAGGGTGATTGTGCCCGGGCCCTGAGCGGGGCACACTGACTCAGTTCCAGCGGCTCTTGCGTGCATCGATGAATATGGTCCACCTGGCGGTTTGCCTCATTGCCTTCCGTCTGGATCATGTAGGTGACCAACCCCAACGTATGGAGGACCACGTCCGAGATTCATGTGGCTCCGGCGCTGAAATTCCCCATGTAGACATCGTCGCTCGTCTCGAAAGTGCGCTCTTGCGAGCGCCAGTGAGACTCCGCCTTGCAGCGGTCCTGCCATTGGTGGATTCATGCCCCGAGGTCAGGGAGCATGAGGCTGAGGTGGGTCCTGAGTCGGTGTCCCATGAGCGCTGGCGCAATCCCGGCCAACCCATTGGAGGCCGGGTGGTAAGGAGCAGTCCGTACGTGTTGGATTCCGTTCTCAGCCATGAATGATGCAAAGTCCTTGCTTGTGAATACAGTCCCATTATCGGACACTAGGACCTTGGGTAAGCCGAACGTGGTCCCCTGGAACGGGCCGGCGAAGTCTATATGGACATGGGACCATGGTTTCCCGGGCCATTCCCTTGTGTGCATTGGGGCTGCTGGTGAGGCCGTCGGGTGCTCCTGGCGAGGAATGCAATTGTGGGCCACTTTCTCAATGTCGGAGTCCAATCCGGGCCACCAAACATTTTTTTAATAAATGTTTTTATTGGGTTTTTGAACATAGTATATTTACAGTTATGCACACAAATTAAAATGTACATATAAAAAAAACTGGTAGGATATTGTACACCAGCTCGAAAACAGCAACTCTGTACAGTTAGCAATATTATGTTTAACAAATAAGTAGACACATGTTTGGGGGGGGGGGGGGGGGGGGGGGCGGGGAACTGGGGAGGTACATATACATTTGGGTGCCGGAGAAACAATTACAATAGTAATGTCCAGTACAGAGAGGGTAATACGAGAATTGATCTGGAGTTGGTGTTGTTACTTGCTTCTCCCAGACGGTTTTCGCTGCCGTTGTGTGTTCACTTCTGCTTCGGCCGTTCATCCCATCTTTCCGGGCCACCAAACATAGCTGTGAGCCAGCATTTTCATCTTGGCCACCCATGGGTGTCCACTGTGGAGGTCCTTTAACAAGACACCCAACCGTGCTTGGGCACAGCCCCCCCCCCCCCCCACCCCCACCCCCACATAGCTGTGAGCCAGCATTTTCATCTTGGCCACCCATGGGTGTCCACTGTGGAGGCCCTTTAACAAGACACCCAACCTTGCTTGGGCACAGCCCCCCCCCCCTTACCCCCACAAAACGACACCGTCCTCTATAAATAAGAGCAAAGACAAGTACAGCACAGGAACATGCCCTTCGGCCCTCCAAGCATGTGCCAACCATGCTGCCCGTCTAAACTAAAATCATCTGCATTTCCGGGCCCGTATCCATCTATTTCCGACCTATTCATGTATTTGTCAAGATGTCCCTTAAACGTCATTATCGTCCCTGCTTCCACCACCTCCTCCGGCAGGGAGTTTCAGGCACCCACTACCCTCTGTGTAAAAAAAAACTTGCCTCATACATCTCCTCTAAACCTTGCCCCTCGCACTTTAAACCTATGCCCCCTTGTAATTGACCCCTCTACCCTGGGAAAAAGCCTCTGACTATCCACTCTGTCTATGCCCCCTCGCACTTTAAACCTATGCCCCCTAGTAATTGACCCCTCTACCCTGGGAAAAAGCCTCTGACTATCCACTCTGTCTATGCCCCTCACATTTTGTAGACCTCTATCGGGTCGCCCCTCAACCTCCGTCGTTCCAGTGAGAATAAACCGAGTTTATTCAACCGCTCCTCATAGCTAATGCCCTCCATACCAGGCAACATCCTGGTAAATCTCTTCTGCACCCTCTCTAAAGCCTCCACATCCTTCTGGTAGTGTGGCGACCAGAATTGAACACTATACTCCAAGTGTGGCCTAACTAAGGTTCTATACAGCTACAACATGACTTGCCAATTTTTATACTCAATGCCCCGGCCAATGAAGGCAAGCATGCCGTATGCCTTCTTGACTACCTTCTTCACCTGTGTTGCCCCTTTCAATGACCTGTGGACCTGTACTCCTAGATCTCTTTGACTTTCAATACTCTTGAGGGTTCTACCATTCACTGTATATTCCCTACCTGCATTAGACCTTCCAAAATGCATTACCTCACATTTGTCCGGATTAAACTCCATCTGCCATCTCTCCGCCCAAGTCTCCAAATGATCTAAATCCTGCTGTATCCTCTGACAGTCCTCATCTCTATCCGTAATTCCACCGACCTTTGTGTCATCTGCAAACTTACTAATCAGGCCAGTTACATTTTCCTCCAAATCATGCTCAGCTTTGGTGGTTTTGTGGCGTAGGCCCTC
The DNA here is from genome assembly GCF_047496885.1 of Scyliorhinus torazame. NCBI lineage: Eukaryota > Metazoa > Chordata > Chondrichthyes > Carcharhiniformes > Scyliorhinidae > Scyliorhinus > Scyliorhinus torazame. The sequence continues at coordinate 93,795,003 of NC_092727.1, forward strand.
AGTTTGTCCGACATCATCCAATGCTGGGCCCTGTATTGGGCCATGCGCCGGACCCGTGACAATTTTGCCGTCCGTCTGAATCCAGTCCTGATGCGGGCTGCCGTGTCCAGTAAGGTGTCCATGATGTGGAGGGCGGTGATCACCAGGCTGGGGGCCTGGTGGAGAGGGACAAGTAGCTCAACGCATCAGTGTGCATAAATTGTGTGTCCGGGCAGTACTACAGAGTGTATTCATTGGCGGCTAGTACCAGAGCCCAGTGCTGGACCCAGGCTAATACCATTGGAGGGGATCACTCGGTCCTCTTTGAACAATTCCAGCAGACGTTTGTGGTCCATATCAATCGTGAAAATGATCTCGTAAACATACTGATGGAACTTCCGCACCAAGAGTATGACAGCTGAACCTTCTTTATCCACCTGTCTGTAATTGGACTCAGTGTCTGCTAGCATGCGGATGGAAGGATATTGGTCTCTCTGAGCCGCCAGGCATCCGATGTGCCAAGACTACTTCGACACTGTACGTCAGGAGCAAAAGGTTCGACGAGTCAGCAATTCATTCGATGACCACTGGAAAGCTTTCTGGTGCGAGGGGTCCCTATCCCATCGCGGTCTTTTCTTCAAAAGCTGGTGGAGTGGGTTAAGCAACAATGGCCATCCAGGGTATGAACTTCCCATAATAATTGACCAGCCTGAGAAAAGAGCAGAGCTCCATCGTGTCAAAAGGAATGGTGGAATGCCAGATCACCCGCACCTTGACTTCAACCGGGTGGAGACCCCAGCTTTCCATCCGGTAACCCAAGTAAGTGACCTCAGGGGCAATTTCTCTCTCCGGAGGCGGACACCAACCCATTCAAATCGCTTGAGGACTTCAGCGAGGTTCTCCATACGTTTCTTGTAAGAGGTACCTGTAATGAGGATGTCACCCAGGTATACGGCCACCCTCGGCAACCCCTGCAAGATGTTTTCCATGACATGCTGGAATATCATACAGGCGGAGGAAACCCTGAATGGCAACCGGGTATACTCATATAGCCCCCTATGGGTGTTGATTGTCACGGTTTTCAGGACCCTGGATCCAGCACCAGCTGCATGTCAAGTTTTGTTACTGTCTTGCCCCTGCTGAGCACGGCGTAAAGGTCCTCGATGCGCGAGTCTGAGTAATGGTTGAGACAAGACACTCGGTTCATGGTCATTTTGTAGTCGCCGCAGTTGTATGGATCCATCAGGCTTCAATACTGGGTCCAATGGTGCGGCCCAAACTGCGAAGTAGACGAGGCGGATGATGCCCAACTAATCGGTCCAGCTCATGGTCAACCTTGGAGCGAGTGCATACACTACTGGCTGGGCGAGAAAATACCTGGATTGAGCTTCTCGTCCACGTTGGTCGTGGTCATCGCCCCCTTTAAGGTACTGAGGCCTTTGGCAAAGACTATTGGGAACTTGGCCAATACCCCTTCCAGCCCACAGGGGTACATTAACTTTATTTTAACTTTCCAAATATTGACTGGAAACGCTATAGTTCGAGTACATTAGATGGGTCCGTTTTTGTCCAACGTGTGTGGAGAGTTTTCTGACACAGTATGTAGATAGGCCAACGAGAGGCGAGGCCATATTGGATTTGGCACTGGGTAATGAACCAGGACAGGTGTTAGATTTGGAGGTAGGTGAGCACTTTGGTGATAGTGACCACAATTCGATTACGTTTACTTTAGTGATGGAAAGGAATAGGTATATACTGCAGGGCAACAGTTATACCTGGGGGAAAGGCAATTATGATGCGATGAGGCATCGGATGGAGAGGAAAACTGCAGGGGATGGGCACAATGGAAATGTGGAGCTTGTTCAAGGAACAGCTACTGCGTATCCTTAATAAGTATGTACCTGTCAGGCAGGGAGGAAGTGGTCGAGTGAGGGCACCGTGGTTTACTAAAGCAGTCGAAACACTTGTCAAGAGGAAGAAGGAGACTTATGTAAAGATGAGACATGAAGATTCAGTTAGGGCGCTCGAGAGTTACAAGTTAGCTAGGAAGGACCTAAAGAGAGAGCTAAGAAGAGCCAGGAGGGGACATGAGAAGTCTTTGGAAGGTAGGATCAAGGATAAGCCTAAAGCTTTCTATAGATATGTCAGGAATAAAAGAATGACTAGGGTAAGAGTAGGTCCAGTCAAGGACAGTAGTGGGAAGTTGTGCGTGGAGTCCGAGGAGATAGGAGAGGTGCTAAATGAATATTTTTCGTCAGTATTCACACAGGAAAAAGACAATGTTGTCGAGGAGAATACTGAGATTCAGGCTACTAGACTAGAAGGGCTTGAGGTTCATAAGGAGGAGGTGTTAGCAATTCTGGAAAGTGTGAAAATAGATAAGTCACCTGGGCCGGATGGGATTTATCCTAGGATTCTCTGGGAAGCTAGGGAGGGGATTGCTGAGCCTTTGGCCTTGATCTTAAAGTCATCTTTGTCTACAGGAATAGTGCCAGAAGACTGGAGGATAGCAAATGTTGTCCCCTTGTTCAAGAAGGGGAGTAGAGATAACCCCGGTAACTATAGACCAGTGAGCCTTACTTCTGTTGTGGGAAAAATCTTGGAAAGGTTTAGAAGAGATAGGATGTATAATCATCTGGAAAGGAATAATTTGATTAGAGATAGTCAACACGGTTTTGTGAAGGGTAGGTCGTGCCTCACAAACCTTATAGAGTTCTTTGAGAAGGTGACCAAACAGGTGGATGAGGGTAAAGCAGTTGATGTGGTGTATATGGATTTCAGTCAAGCGTTTGACAAGGTTCCCCATGGTAGGCTACTGCAGAAAATACGGAGGCATGGGATTCAGGGTGATTTAGCAGTTTGGATCAGAAATTGGGTAGCTGGAAGAAGACAAAGGGTGGTGGTTGATGGGAAATGTTCAGACTGGAGTCCAGTTACTAGTGGTGTACCAGAAGGATCTGTTTTGGGGCCACTGCTGTTTGTCATTTTTATAAATTTCAGTAAATTTGAAGATGACACTAAAGTCGGTGGAGTTGTGGACAGTGCGGAAGGATGTTACAAGTTACAGAGGGACATAGATAAGCTGCAGCGCTGGGCTGAGAGGTGGCAAATGGAGTTTAATGCAGAAAAGTGTGAGGTGATTCATTTTGGAAGAAATAACAGGAAGACTGAGTACTGGGCTAATGGTAAGATTCTTGGCAGTGTGGATGAGCAGAGAGATCTCGGTGTCCATGTACATAGATCCCTGAAAGTTGCCACCCAGGTTGAGAGGGTTGTTAAGAAGGCGTACGGTGTGTTAGCTTTTATTGGTAGAGGGATTGAGTTTAGGAGCCATGAGGTCATGTTGCAGCTATACAACACTCTGGTGCGGCCGCATTTGGAGTATTGCGTGCAATTCTGGTCGCCGCATTATAGGAAGGATGTGGAAGCATTGGAAAGGGTGCAGAGGAGATTTATCAGAATGTTGCCTGGTATGGAGGGAAGATCTTATGAGGAAAGGCTGAGGGACTTAAGGCTGTTTTCGTTAGAGAGAAGAAGGTTAAGAGGTGACTTAATTGAGGCATACAAGATGATTAGAGGATTGGATAGGGTGGACAGTGAGAGCCTTTTTCCTCGGATGGTGATGTCTAGCACGAGGGGACATAGCTTTAAATTGTGGGGAGATAGATATAAGACAGATGTCAGAGGTAGGTTCTTTACTCAGAGAGTAGTAAGGGCATGGAATGCCCTGCCTGCAACAGTAGTGGACTCGCCAACATTCTAAGGACATTCAAATGGTCATTGGATAGACATATGGACAATACGAGAATAGTGTAGATGGGCTTTAGAGTGGTTTCGCAGGTCGGCGCAACATCGAGGGCCGAAGGGCCTGTACTGCGCTGTAATGTTCTATGTTCTATCTGACATATGCACTGCCAGTCCAATCATGGATGGCATAGCCAATTGCATCCCAGAAAGCTGGGTCCCATCGCCACTTACAACCACCAAAGTCAAGCATGTGGATTGATCCCCGTACACTACGGGACGAAGGTAGTGCCCTTGATTGCTGAGGGCTCTATGGTATAAGTGGCCAACCTGGCCCCGTGTCTCAAAGTTCCAGTATCTGGTCCAGAATGTGGCAAAAGTCCGAATAGCTGACGACAGAAACTGCCGCCCCCGTGTCGAGTTCCATCTCGGTGGGGTGAGCATTGAACTGCAACGTTAAGACCAAAGGCAAGGACTGCACATGAGACCAGGTAGGCAGGATATAATTTGGGTTTACTTACTATAATTACTCTACTCCTCTCCCCGCAGGTTCACCCTCCTCGACCTGCTCCCAGATCAGGGTTTATATCCTGTGGGGTTCCTCCAATTAGGAGGAGGCTTCGCCCCCGATCAACTGGGGAGCTCGTACGCCTAGGTGTAGGGGGGGAACCGTATACAATGTAGGGTTTGGCCCCTTCGGGGGTCGTAACAGTTGGCATGCAAGAAAAGTAAGCAGTTGGAAGGCAAATCAAGCGTTGGCTTTTGGTGCAAGGGAATGGGGTATAAAAATAGGCAAGTCGCACTACAATTGTATCGGGCATAGGTGAAATCACACTGAGGTATTGTGTACAGTTTTGGTCTCCTTACATAAGGGACAGACTTAAATTGGAACAGTTCAGAGAGAAGTCACTGGGTTGACAACAAGGGGGTTAAGAGAAAAACTTGAGCCTATACTCATTGTAGTCCAGGAGAATGAGTGGTGATTTAATTGAAACGTATAGGGCCCGATCTAACCAAATGAGAACAGAGTCCCAAAGCGAGCATGTTTAGCCGTGCATTTCCCGGTGCTCACAGCGCTAAGAAGCAACCTGCTATCTAACGCCCATCCGGTTAAATATGGGGCCTCAGCGGGGAGCGCGCGCCCGAGGCTGCACTCAGCACCGTATCCTGCATTTAGGTGCGCCACTCACCCGAACTCCTCAGTGCAGAAATATCGGGACATCATTTTTAAATGGTGTCCTGAATCTCTTATGCCCCTGATGTGACCCCTGACCCCCCCCCCTTCCAAAACCCCAACTCACTACACGGGGGTTCTGTGCCCCCCCCCCACAAATGCACAGTGCAACCTCCTTGGCCCTGTGCTTGGCACCTGTGCTCCTGCCAACTTGCAGTGCCACTTGAGCACCTTGGAAGTGCCAGGTTGGCACCCAGGTGGCACTGCCAGGGTACCCAGATGGCACCAGCAGTGCCAGGGTGCCACCCTGCCCAGGGTTCCGTCTGGTCCCTGTTTACGGAGACCAGCACTGAACGGCACTCCCACGAGGTCTCCAAGGCGAAGGGGATAGATCCCAATACTTTGGTTATCTCAGGGAACGTCATATTAGAATGAGACTAGCTGTCTCGGTCTAATATGCAGATTTGCTAAAAAGTGATCCCGCCCACAATGGGCAGGCATCACGAGGCGCAGGGAGCCAGGTTATCTGGGTGCGGGGTCTCCCGGCAGTTATTGACCATGTTGTGCAGATAACTGCCAGGTGCAGCGTGGCCGGTAGATCGCGCCCATAATCTACTTATAATAATAATCTTTATTGTTTCAGGTAGGCTTACATTAACACTGCAATGAAGTTACTGTGAAAAGCCCCTACCAGCCACATTCCGCCATCTCTTCGGGTATACGGAAGGAGAATTCAGAATGTCCAAATTACCTTACAGCACATCTTTCAGAACTTGTGGAAGGAAACCGGAGCACCTAGAAGAAACCCACGTAGACACGGGGAGAACGTGCAAACTCCTTACAGACAATGACCCAAGCCGGGAATCGAACCTCGGACCCTGGTTCTATAATGTTTGAATTGCACAAAATACCTTACTACATATACAACTAGGACTCAAAAAACCTATTGACTGATGTTAAGAAGGTTTACTCTAAAGCTATTGCAATCTTAAAGGAAATGACTAATTGATGAACACTAATCACCTTTTCTATTTGAAGTATAATTTTCAATATACTGAATTAGACAGATTTTTGATCTACAACAGAAACCAAGGTTATCGGGGGCAGGCAGGAAAGTGGATTGAAGGGCACAATCAAATTAACCATGATCTTATTGAATGGTGCAGCAAGCTCGAGAGGGTGAATGGACTACTTTTGCTCCTAACCTTGAAGGTAGCCTACTTTTACCATTGTAATATCGCTACCTCAGTCCCCCATTGCTGACAAAGCCACATCCAAGCTTTTGTTACACCTAGGTTTGACTTTCCTCATGCTTTACTGGCCAGTTTCCCAACTTCCACACTTTAATTCATCCAAATTCTACTGTCCGGCCTATTCCACATCAGCCTTTGAGTGTGCTTCATCTCTGTCTTTACTTAGCTAATTGTTTTTTGGGTTCCCCTCACCTGTAATTTAAAATTCTCATTCATGCGTTTAAATGCCTCATATCTGGGCCAGTATTCCCCCACGAGATGTTTTTTTTTTAGTGGCGGCAGCTCACCATTGGTCACCAACAGGATCTTCTGGTTCTGCCAAAGTCTATGGCATTTTGTATGGCTCACCCTTCCCGTCGCCGGGAAACCTGTGCTGGGGGGTCACCTCTGGCGAGACCAGAAGGTCCCACGGGCATGGATGGGGCTGATAATTCCGCCCTTAGTTTTCCTGGTGCTTTAACTCAACCAAAGTTCTCCAATCTCCTGACCCTAGCCTCCTAAGTGAGTACATTTTGTTCACCTCATCATCAGCAGTTCTCGCTCCAATTGTTTAGGTTTAAAGCTCTGGAATTCCTTCCCTTAAATAGTCTGCCTCTCTACTGTTCTCTCCTTGTAGGCTGATAAGCCTCAACCACAGGCCACTGAAAGGAGGCTTGAAAGAATTGCACTTTAATGAGGTATGAAAAATTGCTCAAAATGGTAGGTGTGCTTAATAGGGTTTAACCAGTGCCTTTGTAACTGACAAATGGTGAGGGACATTTGCTTGATATGGGTGACAGTATGAGATAAGTGGGGACAATTTAAGTGATGAGTATACCTTTGACCAACCTATTAGTCTTCCCACCTTCTTTTAGCTGTCTATTTTGGTCTATTATTCATTTTGTTTCTTACACCTGTGAGAAGTGCCGAGATGTTTTGCAATAACAGGTGGCAGATAAATGCAGCAGTTGATTTATCTACCCTGCTGGGCTATGTCCAATTTTAAATGTCAGCAGTGGACGCCAGGATTCAAATCAGTAGTCAGAAACAACATTTGCCATTTAAGTATCTTAGTGCTAGACAAAAAGATTAACAATTGACTGGACTGCATTGCATTTCTCTATGTGGAGATATATAAATGGTGGCTCTCCCTTCCGGCCTCACCTCAGACCTCTCAATGCAGACCTTAAATCTATCTCCTTGTACCAAGTCTGCAGAGCAATCTCGAATTTTAAAATCAGCACCAATCAGATTTGATAGTTACAAACTTAAAAATCAACAGCAGGAGTCAGAGCTGGTTGAGGGGGAACAAATGCAACCTAAATATCCCAGCGCTGGAGCAGAGGTCTAAGAGCTACACTGGTATATACTGAAGCAAAATCAGAAACAGACAGGTATATCATCAGATCTGGATCCATCAACGAGGAGGAATAACCAGTTGATGCTATGTTCCCCAGATAAAATCATCCCCTTCCATTCCTTCAGATCCAAAAAGGCACAGATATCTTAAGTCACCAGACTAGTAATCTAGAGACCCGGGGCAATGCGTTGGGGACCTGGGATCGAATCCCATGGCAGATGGTGAAATTTGAATTCAATAAAAATCGAAAATTAAATTAAAAGTCGAAGGGTGACCATGAAACCATTGTCGATTGTTGTAAAAACCCATCTGGTTCACTAATGTCCTTTAGGGGAGGAAACCTGCCACTCTTACTTGGTCTGGCCTACGTGTAACTCCAAATCCACAGCAATGTGGTTGACTCTTAAATTCCCCCTTAAAGGCAATTAGGGATGGGCAATAAATGCTGGCCTAGCCAGCAATGCCTATGTCCCATAAAGGAATTATTAAAAAGTACAAACAGTATTCATTTAAGAACAGAATGTATTGCACAAAAAGTCTCATTATTCTTACGAGGAGGGTTGGTGAGGGTAACACTGTTTATGTGGTATACATGGACTTCTAAAAGACATTTGATGCAGTGCTGCACAGCAGACTTGTGACCAAAGTTATAGCCATAAGCTAAGTGACAAGAAATGGTGAATGGATATTTTTAGACTGGAGGAAGGCTTGTAGTGGAGTTCCCCCTGTTGTCCCAGTCGTCGGTGTTTAGAATGTTGCTTTACCTGATTTTTTAATGAATGATCAAGCCCTTGGTTTCCAGAGTACGTTTTAAAATTTGCAGATGATATGAAACTTGGAAGCATTGTGAACTACGAGGAGGGTAGCTTAGAACTTCAAAAGGACATAGTCAAGTTGGTTGAAAGGGTGAACAATTGGCAAACGAAATTCAATGTGGAAACATGTGATTGATTAGTTTTGGGTGAAGAATACATGGAGAGATAATATAAAATGAAGGGTGCAAGAGCACAGGGACCTGGATGGATATGCACATGAATCATTGAATATGGTAGAACACATTGGGAGCTTGATTAATAAAGCATACAGTATCCCAGGATTCTTTAATAGGGCATAGAGTTCAAGATAATGGAGGATATGTTGGTCAAAGTAGATAGGGAGAAACTGCTTCCTCTCATGAAAGGATCAGGAACGAGAGGGCACAGATGTAATGTAACTGGGAAAGGCAGCATGAAGCAAAACATTTCACACTGAGTGGTTAAAGTCTAGAATGCATTGCTTGAGAGTATGGTGGAGGCAGTTTCAGTCAAGGCAGGTCAGAAGGGATTTGGATTGTTATCTGAAAAGGATTAATGTGCAAGATTGCAGGGAAAAGGTGGGGTTATAGCACCAGGTGAGTTGCTAATTCGGAGAGCTGCTGGTGTACACACAATGGGCCAAATGGCCTCCTTCTGCACTGTAAGAATCCTACGATAAATTAAGGGTTTAGAAATAAAACATATTACCAAAAATAAAGGGTTCCAATCATGTTATACCTAAACCTCTGTCACAAAAGTTTAGCAAATTTGCTGTTTCAATTTCTTAATTAAACAGTAATAATTTTAAACGGCAAATGTATCAAACTGATTCAGAGTTGAGTATTACAAATATGACGTCAGTATGGTAAAGTCACCATAAGACATTAGGCCATTCGGCCCATCGAGTCTGCTTCGCCATTCCATCACGGCTGATATGTTTCTCATCCTCATTCTCCTGCCTTCTTCCATAACCCCTGATCCCCTTATTAATCAAGAACATATCTATCTCTGTCTTAAAGACACTGTTACTTGGCCTCCACAGCCTGCTGAGACAATGAGCTCCACAGATTCCCACCCTCCAACTGAAGAAATTCCTCCTCACCTCGGTTTTAAAGGATCGCCCCTTCAGTCTGAGGCTGTGCCCTCAGGTTCTAGTATCTCCTACTAGTGGAAACATCCTCTCCACGTTCACTCGATCTTGGTCTCTCAGTATTCTGTAAGTTTCAAAGAGGTCCCCCCCCTCATCCTTCTAAACTCCATAGGGTACAGACCCAGAGTCCTCAACCTCTCCTCATATGACAAGTCCCTTCATTCCGGTCTTGTGAACCTCCTCTGCACCCTCTCCAAGGCCAGCACATCCTCTTGTATTCTAGCTCTCTCAACATGAATGCTAACATTGCATTTGCCTTCCTAACTGCCAACTGTACCTGCACGTTAAGCTTAAGAGAATCCTGAACTAGGATTCCAAAGTCCCTTTGTGCTTTTGATTTCCAAAGCCCTGTCTCATTTAGATAAGAGTCTATGCCTCTATTATTCCTACCAAAATGCACAACCTCACACTTTCCTACATTGTATTCCATCAGCCACTTCTTTGCCCACTCTCCTAGCCTGTCCAGGTCCCTCTGCAGCCCCTCTGCTTCCTCAACACAACCTGTTCCTCTTCATATCTTTGTATCATCTGCAAACCTAGCAACAATGCCCTCAGTTCCTTTGTCCAATGTGGCGACAAGGGGCTTTTGTGACAATAAGCGATTTTCATTTCATTTCATTTCAGATCATTAATGCATATCATGAATAGCTGTTGTCCCAACACTGACTCCTGCGGAACACCACTAGTCACCGGCTGCCTTCCTGAAAAGGACCCCTTTATCCCAACTCTGCCTTCTGCTAGTCAGCCAATCCTCTACCATTTCAGTACTTTGCTCCTAACGCCATGGGCTCTTATCTTATTTATTGCAGGGCGCCTTGTCAAAGACCTTCTGTAAATCCAATAGATCACATCCACTGGTTCTTCTTTGTCTAACTTCCTTGTTACCTCCTCAAAGAATTGTAACAGATTTGTCAGGCTTGACCTGCCCTTGACACATTGTGCTGACTAAGTCCTATTTTACCATGTACTTCTAAGTAATCTGCAATCTCATTCTTAATAATACTTAAATTCTTACCAACAACTGAAGTCAAGCTAACCAGTCTATAATTTCCTGTCTTCTGCCTCCCTCCCGTCTTAAACAGGGGTGTTACATTAGCCGTTTTCCAATCCTCTGGGATCCTCCCTGCCTCCAGTGATTCATGAAAGATCAGCACCAATGACCCCACAATCTCCTCAGTTATCTCCTCAGAACCCTGGGTGCAGTCCAGGTGATTTATCTACCTTGTCTTATGTCGATTATCCTTCTGTTATGACCAAGTAGAGACTAATAACTGTAAAAAAAAAAATCTGAATTTCTAGTGACTGACAGGAAGGATTTTTATTTCCAGTGATCAGTCTCTATGTGGATCATATAAGAATAATCTACATAACACTGTAAGCTCCAGATACTTTATTGATATTGAGCATGCAGGTGCAGCAGGCAGTAAAGAAGGCAAATGGTATGTTGGCCTTCATAGTAAGAGGATTTGAGTACAGGGGCAGGGATGTCTTGCTGCAGTTATATAGGGCCTTGGTGAGACCTTTCAGTTTCCCCAGCACCTTCTCCTTAGTGATAGCCCCCTGACCCTCTTGAAGTTCTTGAAGTCATAGTCCCAGATGACCATAGGCTGCTTTCCCCTTTGAGGGGGGAGAGCTGAATGGTGGTTCAACCGGAGGATTACCTCACCTCAGGCAAGGGTGAGAAGGTGGGTCTTGTGGGCAGCACGGTGGCACAGTGGGTTAGCCCTGCAGTCTCACGGCGCCGAGGTCCCAGGTTCTATCCCGGCTCTGGGTCACTGTCTGTGTGGAGTTTGCACATTCTCCCTGTGTTTGTGTGGGTTTCACCCCCACAACCCAAAGATGTGCAGGGTAGGTGGATTGGCCGCACTAAATTGCCGTTTAATTGAAAAAAATGAATTGGGTACTCTAAATTTATTTTAAAAAAGAGAAGGCGGGCCTTCACGAATAACCTCAGCCAGTACTGAAAGTGAACCCACTCTGCTCGCCTTGTTCTGCATCACAAACCAGCTGTCTAGCCCACTGAGCTAAACTGGCCCCCACGAAGTTAGTAAGGTTGGTATCTATTGGCAGTCTATTTCGAGTAAAATGGAGTAGTGAATTCGACTTGATAAGAAGCCTGAGTGGTTTGGTTGTTATAGGGACAGTAGGACCAAATGGGTTTGCTGGGAAGAAAATTGCAAGATGTTCACACATGTGGACAATTTGGGGCATTTGTGATGACTCGGAGTAGACTATTAGTCTCAAAATCTCACAGGAAGTGTTAGGAATGTCGAGCTTTATAAACAGTTATACCGTAAAATATCCTTTTAATTCCAAGATAGAATGGGGCTGGAGGTTTAGAAGATACTCAACATTTCTACCTGGATACACAGCCCACATGATTCACATTGCCACGGAAATTAGCTTTGCGAAAGTAACAGGCCATAGAAAGCCATTGTAGTTTTGGTTTACAGGGTTTTACTTAAGATGCCCCTGAATGTTAGAGACAGGCCAGTCGGTGCATGAGAGACAGAGGCAGCCAGAATAAGTTATCTGGCTGGTAAACAAAAACGGAAGCAGGAGCTTAAGGAGGATTTTCAGTCATTTTAAAAGTTAGATGGGGGATATTTTCTGTAATTTAGATGATCCATTGCCTAATGAAGTGTTTAGACAACATTGTTTTTAGTTTATTACAGTAAAAAATTTAAAACCTGAAATTTTGTCATGTAATCCATCCTGGCAGCATGATCGCACAGTGGTTAGCAATGCAGCCTCATGGCGCCAAGGTCCCAGGTTCGATCCCGGCTCTGGGTCACTGTCCATGTGGAGTTTGCACATTCTCCCCGTGTTTGCATGGGTTTCACCCCCACAACCCAAAAGATGTGCAGGGTTGGTGGATTGGCCAAGCTAAATTGCCCCTTAATTGTAAAAAAAAATAAAAATCGGGTATTCTAAATTTATTTTTAAAATATATAATCCTTCCTGTCAGTCATTAGAAATTCAGATTTGTTTTTACAGTTATCAGTCTCTAAGTGGATCATAACATAAGGATAATCTACATAACACGATGCTCCACATACTTTATTGATATTGAGCATGCAAGTGCAGCAGGCGGTAAAGAAGTCAAAAGATATGTTGGCCTTCACAGCAAGAGGATTTGAGTACAGGGGTAGGGATGTCTTTCTGCAGTTATATAGGGACTTGGTGAGACCACACCTGGAATATTGTGTGCAGTTTTGGTCGTCTTTTATGAGGATGTTCTTACTATTGAGAAAGTGCAGGTAGCGAAGGATTACCAGACTGATTCTGGGATGGCGGGAATGATGTATGAGAAGAGATTGAGTTTGTTAGGATTATATTAACTGACGTTTAGAAGAATGGGGGGGGGGGGTATCTCATATAAACCTATAAAATTCTAACAAGACTAGACAAGGTAGATGCAGGAAGAATGTTCTTAATGGCAGGGGAGTTTTTACAATTAATTTACAGAATGTGGGCATCACTGACTAGGCCACATATATTGCCTATTCTTAATTGTCCTTCGGAAGATGATGGTGCGCTGCCTTCTTGAACTGCTGCAGTCCAGAAACAGACTGAGGATACAGAGTCGACCATTTAGAATGGATATGAGGAGATATTTCTTCACCCAGAGTGGTGAAATTCTCTACCACTGAAAGTAGTTGAGGCCAAAACATTGTATATTTTCAAAAAGGAATTAGCTTTAGCCCTTGGGACTAAAGGCATCAAAGGATATGGGGGGGAAGCAGGAACAGGTGACAGAGTTGGATAATCAGCCATGATCATAATGAATGGTGGAGCAGATGTGAAGGGCTTAATGGCCTATTCCTGCTCCTGTTTTCTATGTTTCAATGTCCTATTTTCTATGTTTCATACCAACATGCATTTATATAGCAACTTTAACATAGAAAATGCTTCAAAAAGTGTAATCAGACAAAAATGGCTACCAAATCCAAAAGAGAGTGCATATTTCTTCAAATACAAGCTTAGCTAAAAAAGAGTGTATTTTATGCAGGGTCATAATGAGGAGAAGTAAAAAAGCAGAAAGGTTTAGGAAGGACATTCCAAAGCACAAGGGCTAGATGGCTGAAGGCAGCTGCCAATGGAGGGACAAAGGAAGAAGAGAATACACCAGAGGCCAAATCGAGAAAAAGATTCTAGATTGGAGAAGGTTACAGCAATAGTAAAAGTACATTTGGTATTTAAACAGGACTTGGATATTATGATGAGAATTTTAATGTATAGGTATTAGAGAACCAGAGTCAATGAGAACTGGAGTTCTCTGTAATCCAACTCAGTTCAGTACTATTCTTTTTATCCAAACTTCAGTCGGATATATCTTTGTGAATTTCAATTGACAATTACAAATTAATGTATGTTTCGAAATCCTGCACAGACTACTTTTGCATATTTCATATCTGCAATATTAAGCTGTAGATGTATTAAGATTTGGAGTCTATTTTCACAGAACAATGATTTTGAAAAATTATATATTAGTTTTGAATAAAACTTTAATAACACAAAGAACAAAGAAAAGTACAGCACAGGAACAGGCCCTGCAGCCCTCCAAGCTCATGCCGACCATGCCGCCCAACTAAACTAAAGTCTTCTACACTTCCTGGGTCCGTATCCCTCTATTCCCATCCTATTCATGTATTTGTCAAGATGCCCCTTAAATGTCACTATCGTCCCTGCTTCCACCACCGCCTCCGGCAGCGAGTTCCAGGTACCCACTACCCTCTCTGTAAAAAAAACATGCCTCGTACATCTCCTCTAAAACTTACCCCTCGCACCGTATGCCTATGCCCCCTAGTATAATTGACCCCTCCACCCTGGGGAAAAGCCTCAGACTATCCACTCTGTCTATGCCACTCATAATAGTTTCATGGTCATCGCTAACAGTCCAGATTTTAACGGAATTTTAATTTCACCATCTGCAGTGGTGGGATTCGAACCAAGTCACTGGAGTACTACCCTGGGCCTCTGGATTACTAGTCCAATGACAATACCACTATGCCACCACCTCCCACATCAAGGAGTAATATGATGGTGTCACAACAGGATGCGTAGATCAGCCTAATGCATGACAAAGACGCTAGAAACAAAAACTAATGACTTTCAACCTAAAAAGTTGTTCATTTTGGAAATTTGCATGAATCACCTGGCCAACCCGCTTGTCTGCCCTAGTCACTGTAATGCTGATATTTTAAAATCGTCTCCTTTGTAATGCTCGTCAACTCCTAGCCTAATCTAGAAAGTAAACTACTTGCTTCTTGATTTTGCTATGGAACTGCAGAATGCTTCGCCATTTTATTATTGAAAAGGGGAAAGAAAGTGCTGCACGGTGGCGCAGTGGTTAGCACTGCTGCCTCACAGCACCAAGGCCCCGGGTTCGATCCCGGTCCCAAGTCGCTGTCTGTGTGGAGTTTGCACATTCTCCCCGTGTCTGCATGGGTCTCACTCCCACGACCCAAAGATGTGCAGGGTAGGTGCATTGGCCACACTAAATTGCCCCTTAATTGGAAGTTTTAAAAAAGGAAAGAAACCAAGGTGGCGATTCAGGGGAGAAACATTATTTTCCCACTTCCTTTCTTTTTATATTAAAAAGGGAAATACTCTCATTGGGTTCTCTTTCTGCTCAGTGGCTCCAGTGACATCAATCACAACAGTCCCTCCATAGTAAACAGTGGAGCACACAAATTCAAACCGACCAGGGTGTCAACCCAGAGCCACCACAGGAAACCAGTCCTACTTGCTTGGAATAAAACGTTTGCAGGGACCCACAACACCCAAGCGACTCTCAGGTTTAAATGTTGCAGCCCATTCTTTTACTAGACAAAAGATCTTAGTCTCAAGTCTAAATGCCAATAAAAACATTATTTTTAAGTCCATGAAGCTTGCAGTGAGTTTATTACTTGCTTCTGCAAAGAGATTTTAAACTCACTTTCAGCTAATGGGCATTAATCTAATTTTAGAATAAAAGCTCAGTAGCACTAAACTCAGCTCATTAATACTCATTGACATTGCACTTTCATTAGATGAGCAATGATAGAAAAATTGGCTGCTCTGCTGTTGTGAACACAATCAAGAACATTTATAGTATTTTGCTTTAATTATATACCAACAATACAAGAGTGGTAGCACATTTACTTGGATTACTGTTCAAATATTTTCCCTGGCTGCCAAGGATTTAGTCAGAATTACACAGGACGCATAATTTCCAGTGATCATTTTCTTGAATATTGAAAACCAAAGTAACCTACTAAAAGCAAAGCAAATTTATAACAGGGTAAACTTGTTCCCAATGAGTGGCTTGAACTTTCCACCCGTTGACTTTTTTTTTAAAAACTATACCATCCACAACAGTTCAGTAATAACAAGTGCATTTTTTCCCTTATCCACTCGGCACAAAATACTTTACAACAAAAAAAATGTACAGTTTGATCTGCATGTTTGGAATCTAACCAGTGTACAGAAACATTATTCCTACTTGTGCTTTAGTTCAAATGTGCAGGACTGCACGAAGAACAGGCCTGAGATGGAGGTTAACCTCCATTATGATGCATGGCCAACGCCCGCGACAGTCACTCTTCTGGCACTGAGCTAAGTGTTTCTGAACCTGGTATCCATGCAGGTGCATTAATTTCTTCCACAACTATAGTACATAGTCGATACACAACTGTTCTATAAACAACTGCAGTTGCAAAAGAACAACAAAATAGGAAACACTATCTAGAAACAGCCCGTCCCAGTTGTACCAATCCATGTAAGACCGATGATTAGATCTGGAAAAGTATATTTCCACGACTGTGTTTACCGTGGTTTGAAGCGGCAAATGACCACGATCAGTATCGAGCTCAAAGTCCTTCCGTTATGAAACAATGGGTTCGTTTAACTGTCAAACCTTGCGTTTGACCATTTTTCAGTATGCGGACAACGCATTTGCCCAATTTATTCTGTGTTATCACACCAAGTAAAACAACATTTCAATCAATCACAGCGCATGTAATGAGAAGTGTAAATTGACAAGCTGTATCAGGACCACAAAATCCACCCACTCACATTCTTTAAACCTGCTTCGTGCACGAAGCACTCAAAATCAGCATACATTAAACAAGTTCTCAAACTTATTTCCACCCCCCATCAATTCAGAATGGCAAAACAATATGTGACATACGGAATATATTTTACAGAACTTGGGTGGGGGGGGGGGGGGGGGGAGAGAAAGAGACCCGTTTACAAAACAGTAAGTACTGCAGTACCCAGAGGTTTGAAATACATTCGGTATTTGTACAGGGGCGTTAACCATGAATGGAATGAAAATGTCATTCCCCACCACACTTTGCAAACCAAGATTTGGAAAGTCGGCTTTTGACATCAATTAATTTTTTTTTTTAAAAGACATTAATTCAAGCCACATCTGAAGTGGAACCGTGGAGGGGGGGGTGGAGGAGAAAAGCTTGTTTCTTTTATTCCGAGATGTGAGCATTCTATTGCCCATCCCTGAGGGCATTTAAGAGTCAACAGAATAATAGTGTTTGTTAGTGTCACAAGTCGGCTTACATTAACACTGCAATGTTCGGGTACACTGAGAGCATTTAGAATGCCCAATTCACCTAACAAACACGTCTTTCTGGACTTGTGGAGGAAACCGGAGCACCCAGAGAAAACCCACGCCGATCACAGGGAGAGTATGCAGACTCCGCACAGTGACCCAAGTCGGGAATCAAGCCCAGGCCCCTGATGCTGTGAAGCAACAGTGCTACCCATTGTGCTAACGTGCCACCCATATTTGTGATGTGGAGTCACATGTAGACCAGGTCAGGTAAGGACAGCAGATTTCCTTTCCTAAAGGACATTAGTGAACCAGATGGGTTTTCACGACAATGGTTTCATGGTCATCATTTGAATTTTAATTCCAGATTTTTATTGAATTCAAATTTCATCATCTGCTGTGGACTCCTTTGAACCCGTGTCCCCAGAGCATTACCCTGGGTTTTGGGATTACTAGCCCAACGACAATGCCACTACGCCACTGTCTCCCTGTATTTACTAATATGCTCCTGAAGGATTTAATCCCTTCATAGATGACAGCAGTCCTCTGAAGGGTACCTGCCCCCGTATGGGCATCTGATTCCTCTCCATCCCCTCTCTTCACTACCCTATTCCACCTGGCCATGCACTCGGGATACCTGCCCTCCGTGCACTCTGGCCAATCTAGAATCATAGAATCCTGACAGTGCAGAAAGAGGCCATTCAGCCCATCAAGTCTGCACTGAATCTTCAAAAGACCACCCTACCTTGGCCCAATTCTCCACCTTGTAGCCCCACACAATGGGGAAATTTAGCATGGCTAATCCACCTAACCAGCACGTCTTTGGACTGTGGGAGGGAACCGGAGCACCCAGAGGACGAGCAGACACAGGGAGAAAGTGCAAACTCTACAGTCAGCTGAGGTCGGAATCAAACCGGGTCCCTTGTGCCGTGATGCAGCAGTGCTAATCATTGTGCCACCGTGCCGCCCCTTCTGTTACCATCCCGGGGGATCTGCCTCCTCCATCGTTGCCCTGCTCTGGGTTGGATCTTCCCTCTCTTCACGTGTCCTACTCTGGGGGTGGGGATTCTTCACCTGCCCCTCTCCCTGTGCCCCTCTCTGGGGGCTTGGGGGGGGGAGAGAGGGGGGGGGGGGGGGGAGGGGGAGATAACCTCACATTTTCCTTGTCTGGGAGCTATCTTCCCCCTCTCCCGCTGCCCTGGGAGGTACCTGCCAAATTTCCCCCTGCCACATTCTGCGAGGGATATCTGCTCCAAACTGTCCTTTCTCCATTCTGGGGTAGGTATCTGGCCCACCTGAATCAGAATAATACAGTACAGAAGAGGTTACTTGGCCCATCAAGTCTGAACCGACATGTAAAACACCTGACCTGACTACCTAATCCCATTTACCAGCACTTGGCCTATTGCCTTGAATGTTATAACATGCCAAGTGCTCATCCAGGTACTTTTTATAGGATGAGGCAACCCGCCTCTACTACCCTCTCGGGCAGTGCATTCCTGACTATTACCATTCTCTGGGTAAAAATGTCTTTCCTCAAATCCCCACTAAATCTCCTGCCCCTCACCTTGAACGTGCCCCCTCATCTCTGACCCTTCAACTAAGGGAACAGATGCTCCTCATAATGTTCATCCCCCTCATAAGGCACCTCTGCCTTCCCCCCACAGGATGAATGGATATCAGAAGGGTTGGTGCCATGTTTGCCCCCTCACTATGCGGGTGAGGGAGGGTTGGTGGCATGTCTGACCCCTCTCTAGAGGCGTTGTATCTGCCCTATTTGCCCCTGCCATATTCTGAAGTGACATCTTCCCTCTCCCCGTTCTGTGGCATGCTCTCGTCCTTGTGGCCCCTATCCCACACTAGGAAGTGCATTTGTTTCTCCCCTACTTCTGTCCCCACCTCTCTCTAGGTGCCATATCAGCCCCTGCCCCGTTCTGGGTGTATCTACCCCCCGCCTCTGTCATGCCGGGGTGATATCTGTGTCCCCCTGTGGCAGCTTCTGGTGGGGGGTCTGCCCCCACCGCCCCTGCCCCCTTTCAGTAAGTGTCTGTTCGTGGCCCATTCTCGGGGAGACTTGTCCATCTTTGCCTCTGCCCTGCTCTGGAGGGGAACCTACCCCATCCAGCTGCCCAGTCCCTGCTCTTGGGGGGAGGGTATGTGCCTCTTCCCTGCTTTGGCAGGGTGGGGGGGTAGGTGCTACTTCCCTGGTCTTGGTAGGGGGTGGGGGTAGATGCTACTTCCCTGATCTTGGGGTGAAGAGGCAGAGGTGTCCCTTCCCTGGAATTGTTAAGGGGGGGGGGGGGAGCTGAGGGAGGGGTGTATCTGCCCCTGCCTTGCTCAGGGAAGGGGGATATCAGCCCCTGCCTGCAGCGGGAGGGGGGATATCTGCCCATCCTGTTTCAGAGAGTTATCTGCCGTGCCCTGGAGTGGTATCTGCCCTTGCCTTGCTCCAGGATTATCTGCCCCCCCTCCTGCTCTGAGGCATATCTACCCTCCCCCCCTCCTGCTCTGGGGTGTATTTGCCCCCCCCTCCTGCTCTGGGATGTATTTGCCCCCTCCCCCCCACTCTGGGGTGTATCTGTCCCCCCGCCTCCGGCTCTGAGATGTATTTGCCCGCCCCCTCCTGCTCCGGGATGTATCTGCCCCCCCCCTCCTCCGGGGTGTTATCTGCCACCCTCCTGCTCCGGGGGGTATGTGCCACCCTCCTGCTCCGGGGATGGTATCTGCCACCCTCCAGCTCCAGGGTGGGGGGGGGTATCTGCCACCCTCCTGCTCCAGGGGGGGGGGCTATGTGCCACCCTCCTGCTCTGGGGGGGGGGGGGGGGGTATCTGCCACCCTCCTCCTCTAGGGGGTATCTGCCACCCTCCTCCTCTAGGGGGTATCTGCCACCCTCCTGCTCTAGGGGGTATCTGCCACCCTCCTGCTCTAGGGGGTATCTGCCACCCTCCTGCTCTAGGGGGTATCTGCCACCCTCCTGCTCTAGGGGGTATCTGCCACCCTCCTGCTCTAGGGGGTATCTGCCACCCTCCTGCTCTAGGGGGTATCTGCCACCCTCCTGCTCTAGGGGGTATCTGCCACCCTCCTGCTCTAGGGGGTATCTGCCACCCTCCTGCTCCAGGGGGTATCTGCCACCCTCCTGCTCTAGGGGGTATCTGCCACCCTCCTGCTCTAGGGGATATCTGCCACCCTCCTGCTCTAGGGGGTATCTGCCACCCTCCTGCTCTAGGGGGTATCTGCCACCCTCCTGCTCTAGGGGGTATCTGCCACCCTCCTGCTCTAGGGGGTATCTGCCACCCTCCTGCTCTAGGGGGTATCTGCCACCCACCTGCTCTAGGGGCTCGCTGCCACCCACCTGCTCTAGGGGCTCGCTGCCACCCACCTGCTCTAGGGGCTCTCTGCCACCCTCCTGCTCTAGGGGGTATCTGCCACCCTCCTGCTCTAGGGGGTATCTGCCACCCTCCTGCTCTAGGGGGTATCTGCCCCCCTCCCACTCTGAGAGGGTAACTGCCCCCTCTACCCGGAGGGGGGGGGGTATTTGCCCCCTCTACTCAAGGGGGGGGGTAGTATCTGCCCCCTCCTCTCGGGGGGCGGGGAGAGTTTCTGCCCCTCTACTCCGGGGGGCCGGGAGAGTATCTGCCCCCTCTACTCGGGGGGGGGGGGGGTATCTGCCCCCTCTACTCGGGGGGGGGGTATCTGCCCCCTCTACTCGGGGGGGGGGGTATCTGCCCCCTCTACTCGGGGGGGGGGTATCTGCCCCCTCTACTCGGGGGGGGGGTATCTGCCCCCTCTACTCGGGGGGGGGGGTATCTGCCCCCTCTACTCGTGGGGGGGTATCTGCCCCCTCTACTCGGGGGGGGGTATCTGCCCCCTCTACTCGGGGGGGGGGGTATCTGCCCCCTCTACTCCAGGGGGGGTATCTGCCCCCTCTACTCCAGGGGGGGTATCTGCCCCCTCTACTCCAGGGGGGGTATCTGCCCCCTCTACTCCAGGGGGGGTATCTGCCCCCTCTACTCCGGTGGAAGGTATCTGCCCTCTACTCCGGGGGAGGGTGTCTGCCCACTCTACTCAGGGGGGTATCTGCCCACTCGACTCTGGGGGAGGGGGTATTTGCCTGCAGCTCAAGGGAGCTGTCATGACGCCGCCCGGCAGCGTCTCCAAGTGGAGGTACAAACCCTGTCGCGGGGGTGTTGCGGGGCGGGGGGGGCGAGGCTCAGTCAGTCGGTCACTCACCCGCCAGGCCGGCAGCAGCCTCCCCTCTTCCTCTTCCTCAGCCTTTCTCTCACCGGAATAATAATAAATAATTATCAATAATAAACTGGAAGTGTTTGCACAATTTTTTTTTAAGTGAAGGGGGGGGGGGGGGGGGTGGGGGGAGAAAGGGTAAACGTCAGCAGAAGCTCGGGGGTTTAACACTTTCCTTCCAGAATAATCCTGCCCTCTCTCCCCTCCCCCACACACGGTCCCTGCTGACTGGCTGAGGCCGGGCCGACGTGGCCAGTCCCAGTCTCTATCGGTGCCGGTCGAGGCTGGAGAGAGGAGGGGGGGGGGGGCAGGAAAACTGGGGCCGCTGCCAAATACTGAGCTCTCCATTAGGGTGCTGCGGCGGCCGGGCCGCGCGCCTGCGCACTAGCTCCTCCCCGCACACCTTTGCCCAATAGTGGTGGCGTACAGGCGCAATGCGCAGGCGCGGCCCCTGGCTGGTTGGCAGTTGCCTGCCCTCTCGGCGGACCCACTTCTCAATCTTCTCCCGCTAAACCCTCCCTCTCCCATCCCCCACAAAAAAAAAATCGTCGAAGCATGAACTTTGGCGGTACGGCTGCACTCGTACCGTCGGAGATGTTGGGCTGTGGGAATTACGACGCTCCCATAACCGAGGCCCTGACAGTTGGAGAGCCGGCCGCTTTGCGCACGCGCGGCACCCCGCCGCCTCGGAGCTGTCAAGTTGTCAATCACCTTGTCCCGGGTCTGGCTGTGCAAAGCGGCGGCGGCAGTACTCAGCGCCCCTTACCTCGTCCGCCGTGCAGAATCAATGCAGTTCACTGGCAGCCAAGTTCTCGGTGCCAGCGCTCCCCCAATGCATTGAGCAGAAGAGACCCAAACCCGAGGCCATGCACGTCCCGGCAACGCGATGAAGTGCATGTCTTGGCAAGCCGCCGGCGACGAGCGCGCATCCTCCCCTTCTCCCGAACACCTCGCTTCCACCAGCTTTCCGTGACAGCCACCCGCCTTGGCTTTTTGAGTTGGGTGAGCGGCACTGGCACTTGTCACATCATTGCGTCAAGCAAAAGTAGCGGCGAGCTTCCGAAATTCACGCAGGCAAGAATGTTTGTGAACACGCCCTCCGATTTTCGCAGAAAGTGCATTGGGATTGCGCTCTCGCTGTATTTTTAAACCCGTGCCTCAGTCCTTTTAAAAGTAAATTGCACCATGTGTGTGTGTGTCAACAGTCGACAAAAGAAATGTACAATCACTGAAGCTACTGGCCTCGGTTTGAACGCTTTGTAACCTAATATACTTTCAAACCAAACGCCCACTTTTCTCACTCAGTTATCTGGCAACTATCCCAGTTTTGATCAATTTCAGTTTACCCAAACAAGCCAGCCAGCTCTTTGCATTCACCACATCTATTTGTGTGCAGCTTTCCTTTGATGCCAAGCACTCACAGGTAGTACTGAAGCCGTTATCCATTTTGAAACCCGCCGCTTTACTTTAAAAATAGTAGCACCATTCACCACCAAACAATGTAGTTGACAGTCTGACATTCAAACGGGCAAACCGATATTGAGCTAAAAAAAAATCTGAGCTGAAATGCGCATGTTGACTTTTGACTCAAACCAACAATGTTTAAAAAAGAGAAATACTGATAACCCTAAACAAAACACGGCAGTGTTGTTAATCGCAGTCTTTTTCACACGTCTGTCGATTTTGTGATTTAGGAACCGTCCCTTGCATGTTTGCTGTTAAACTGAAATCTAATTAAAGAACCATCCAACTGGAGAAAATAATGAGATATAGCATAAGCACCTTGAAATTAATATTTAGGGTTAAAAACAAATATGCCATTTTAAAATCTAAGAACATGCACTTTAACAAAGAGGCGGAAGTTTTAAAAAATTGCACTCCAGGAAACCTCGCTTAACATTGGAGTTACCTGTATTCCCAGCACTGTCTTTCTTGCAATCCTGCCCAATAAATGTAGGTCTCATATTGTTAGCAATGTTCACCCACGAAGGATGGGCACAGTAAGAAGGATGGAGTTGGGACATCACGAAGGATTGAGTTGGGACTACTGCATTATACATAACTTTACATATACTGTCCCCAAAATAATCTTTGACAAGTCGCAAAATATTTTTTTTTACCTGGTTGGAGGATGTCGCCGCTGAAAATCTTAGTGACCAGGTTTTATATAACAGTAGGAAACCAGGGTTTTTGATGGTGGTTTTCATATGATTGATATTCCCCATATGTGGACTGACCTCGTAATCATGCTTACCCACGTAGGGCGGTTGTAAAACGGGGTTTCCATGGGTTCTGCAGCCTCATTCGCCCATTGTAGGTACTATCACCACCTGCCAAACTAATGGATGACAAACGAGCATTTAAATTGCTGCCATTCCGTTCTTGTGGAATTACTATTTTCTGTTAAATGTGTTTCCATTTTTACAAGATTGTGCTGTAAAATATTGCCTGCCATTTTTCACTTCAAATTATTTTCTTCCTCTTTTAGGTCCCCTATTGGAACTATTCTCAGATATCTGCCAACATTGTCCAGAAACCTGACCTTAGGAGATGTAGGAGAGCAGAACAGGCTTACTTTTCTCTCAGATTGCCTCCCCAATCTATTGTTTTTCACTTCTTCCTCATTCCTTGCCCCACCCAACAATCCCACCGACAATTTGACTGAGATCAGGTATTTACCATGAGAGGAATTCATACCTCCCTACCTCTGACACTATGAGCAGTGCTGTGAGAGATGGAAAAATATGAACATGTCACCTGAGCCCTTATGTTGAACCCCCTTCTGTGCTATGATACGCAGCACGTACATGAAACCAACTTACGTTTGTTATTGTTCATTTGTTTCATATTGGCACAAGTTATTAACTGCATGAGGCGTGTATTTTCTCTGTCAACTGTAGATTCTTTGCATTGTTTGAAATTAATGCTGCGAAAATTTGAAATAAACAGGGAATGTGAAAATAGTTGTGTTTATCTAGATTTGACTACAAAAGATGTGTGTCACGGACTGCTGTGCTTTTTATTTATGTCGTGAGTTCACTTTAAATACATTTTTCTTTGCTTATTACACAGAAATAAATCTAGGCCTCGATTTCTCCAAATTTGGAGTAAGGTGCGCAGTTCTGGTCTCTATATTATTATTTTTTTAATGTATTTTATTACAAACATGTATCAAAACAGGTTACAACAAATAAACACCATTACAAACCAGCTGGTACAATCAACTATACAGCCTGTACAAATCTTTTCCCCTTTTTCATTCCCCTTCTTCTGCCCCCCACCCCTGTGACAAGCAGCTACTCAAACATGTTCACAAACATCCATAACCTCTTCTCAAATCCCTCTGCAGAGCCCCTTAACTCATACTTTATCTTCTACAACCGCAGGAAGTCGTACAGGTCATCCAATTAAGCTGCTACCCCCAGTGGCGATGCCAACCAGCAAAATTCACCGCCGTGCAATCAGAGAGGTGAAGGCCACGACTTCGGTCTTCTTCCTCTCCATGAGCTCCAGATTCTCTTAAACCCCAAATATATCACCAAAGGGTCCGGGTCCACCTCCTCCACCACTGTCCTGGCTAAGACCACGAATACACACGCCCAGAATCTTCCCAATTTTTCACAATCCCAAAACATGTACGTGTGATTCGCTGGACCCCACCCACACCTCTCACACTCATCTGCTACCCCCTGGAAGAAACCATAATTCTCGCCTGAGTCATATGCACCCTGTGCATTACGTTAAACTGTATCAGACTCATCCTTGCACAGGAGGAGGAGAAGGTCCTGTTTACCCGACGCAGTGCCTCACTCCATACTCCCCAATTGATCTCCCCTCCCAACTTCTCCTTGATCCTCACCAGCCACTCGCCACCCTGCTCCCCCAGCCACTTATACATATCCCCAATTCTTCCCTCCCCTTTCACATCCGGAAGCAGCAGTCGTTCCAGCAAGGTGTATCCTGGCAACCGAGGGAACTCCATCCAGACCTTTCACGCAAAGTTCCAAGGCGTGGTCTGCTCCTCTTGCTCCATGCGGCAGGCTTGGGCAGTTCCAGTCCCCAGGGTCAGCATGTGTCTCCAGTTACAGCTCCTGGAAGCTCGAGTTTCAGAGCTGGAGCGGCGGCTGGACACACTGTGGAGCATCTGCGAGTCGGAGAGCATCGTGTATAGCACGTGTCGAGAGGTGGTCACACCGTAGGCTCAGGCTCCGCAGGCAGGAAGGGAATAGGTGACCACCAGACAGAGCAAGAGAGCGAGGCAGGTAGTGCAGGAATCTCCTGTGGCCATTCCCCTGCAGAACAGATATACCGCTTTGGATACTGTTGAGGGGAATGGCCTCTCAGGGGAAAACAGCAACAGCCAAACTTGTGGCACCATGGCTGGTTCTGCTGCAGATGGGAGGGGTGATAAGTGTGACAGTGCAATAGTTATAGGGGATTCAATTGTAAGGGGAATAGACAGGCGTTTCTGTGGTCGCAAACAAAACTTCAGGATGGTATGTTGCCTCCCTGGTGCTAGGGTCAAAGATGTCTCGGAGCGGGTACAGGACATTCTGGAGGGGGTGGGTGAACAGCCAGTAGTCGTGGTACACATCGGTACAAACGACATAGGTAAAAAAAGGGATGAGGTCCTAAAAGAAGAATACAGGGAGCTAGGAAGGAAGTTAAGAAATCGGACCTCGAAGGTAGTGATCTCAGGATTACTACCGGTGCCACGTTCTAGTCAGAGTAGAAATGACAGGATATATAGGATGAATACGTGGCTGAAGGGATGGTGTCAGGGGGAGGGTTTCAGATTCCTGGGGCATTGGGACCGGTTCTGGGGGAGGTGGGACCTGTACAAACTGGACGGGTTACACCTGGGCAGGACTGGAACTGATGTCATAGTGGGGGCTATTTGCTAGAGCGGTTGAGGAATGCTTAAACTAATGTGGCAGGGGGGTGGGAAACGATGCAGGAAGTCGGAAGGTAGTAAAACAGGGACAGAAACAAAAGGCAGTAAGGGGTAAAGTGTAAGGCAGGGAAGCCATAGACAAAAATCAAAACGGGTGACAGTACAAGGTACAGTGACTGAGGGGAGCTCAGTGAATAGGCCCAGTAATACTAAAAGGAATAAAACGGGAAGTAAAAACATAAATGGAAAGCGACGCGGCAGGTTGTTACATGAAGATATGGGTTCAAGACAAGGAAAATTAGGAGAAATGTTAAGAGGAAAAATAACTTAGGAGGTTACTGATCAAGGTGTTAAGATTCAAAACAGGGTCGGGCTATAAGCTCAATGTAGGGAAGAGTGAGCTCTTTGTATTACAGGCGGGGGACCAAGAAAGAGGGATAGGGGACCTACCGCTGAGGAGGGCGGAGGGGAGCTTTCGGTATCTGGGGATCCAGATAGCCAGGAGTTGGGGGACCCTACATAAACTGAATCTGACGAGGTTGGTGGAGCAAATGGAGGAGGATTTCAAAAGATGGGACATGTTACTGCTCTCGCTGGCGGGTAGAGTGCAGTCGGTCAAAATGGTTGACCTTCCGAGGTTTTTGTTTGTGTTTCAGTGCCTTCCCATCGTGTCACTAAGGCCTTTTTTAAGAGAGTAGGTAGGAGTATTATGGGGTTTGTGTGGGCGAATAAGACCCCGAGGGTAAGGAGAGGGTTCCTGGAACGCAGTAGGGACCGAGGAGGGTTGGCGCTGCCAAACCTGGGGAGCTACTACTGGGCAGCAAATGTGTCGATGATCCGCAAGTGGGTTATGGAGGGAGAGCGGGCGGCATGGACGAGGACGGAGATGGCGTCCTGTAAAGGAACGAACCGGGGGGCGTTGGTGACGGCACCGCAGCCGCTCTCGCCGACAAAGTATACCATGAGCCCGGTGGTGGCGGCAACGCTAAGGATCTGGGGCCAGTGGAGACGGCACAGGGGTGCAATGGGAGCATTGGTGTGGTCCCCGATCAGGGGTAACCATCGGTTTGTCCCGGGGAAGATGGACGGGGGGTTCCAGAGCTGGCATCGGGCGGGGATCAGAAGAATGGGGGACCTGTTCATTGACGGAACGTTTGCGAGCTAAGGGGCACTGGAGGAGAAGTTTGAGTTACCCCCGGGAAATGCCTTTAGATATATGCAGGTGAGGGCTTTTGTGAGCCGTCAGGTGAGGGAATTCCCGTTGCTCCCGGCACAAGAAATTCAAGACAGAGTGATCTCGGGTGTATGGGTCGGGGAGGGCAAGGTGTCGGAAATACACCAGGAGATGAAAGAAGAAGGGGAAGCGCTGGTAGAAGAGTTGAAGGGTAAATGGGAGGAGGAACTGGGGGAGGAGATCGAGGAAGGTATGTGGGCGGATGCCCTAGGTAGGGTTAATTCCTCCTCCTCGTGTGCCAGGCTCAGCCTGATACAATTTAAGGTGGTTCACAGAGCTCACCTGACGGGGGTGAGGTTGAGCAGGTTCTTTGGGGTAGAGGACAGATGTGGAAGGTTCTCAGGGAGCCCGGCGAACCATGTCCATATGTTTTGGTCATGCCCGGCACTGGAGGGGCTCTGGAGAGGAGGGGTGGGAGCAATATCTCAGGTGGTGAAAGTCCGGGTCAAGCCAAGCTGGGGGCTAGCAATATTTGGAGTAGTGGACGAGCCGGGAGTGCAGGAGGCGAAAGAGGCCGGCATTCTGGCCTTTGCGTTCCTAGTAGCCCGGCGAAGGATCTTGCTAATGTGGAAGGAGGCGAAGCCCCCCAGTGTGGAGGCCTGGATAAACGATATGGCTGGGTTCATAAAGTTGGAGAGGATTAAGTTCGCCTTGAGAGGGTCTGCGCAGGGGTTCTACAGGCGATGGCAACTGTTCCTAGACTATCTCGCGGAGCGTTAGAGGAAGATCGGTCAGCAGCAGCAACCTGGGGGTGGGGGGGGGGGGGGGGGGAGGGACGTCCTGGGAGGGGGGGTGGCGGGGAGGGGGGACTGCCTGGGAGGGTGGATGAGCAAGAGATAACATGAAGGGTTGGGGAAACTGGCACGTATGGGAGAGAGCCAGTGTACAAAGCCATGTAAATATATCATTTTGCCATGTATATATCTTGCTCTGCGCGATTTCTCGTTATTTTGTTACGGGAGGGGGGGGGCGGTTATTGTTTGTAAGAGAGAAAAATTGTGTAAAAAACTTTAATAAATATACCTTTTATAAAAAGATTCAAAACAGAGGTATAAAAGCCAACATAAGTGTACTTTACCTGAATGCTCGTAGTATTCGGAATAAGATAAATGAGTTGATGGCACAAATCATCGTGAATGACTATGATTTAGTGGCCATTACTAAAACATGGTTAAAGGATGGTCACGACTGGGAGTTAAATATCCAAGGGTATCAAACTATTCGGAAGGACAGAATGGATGATAAACGAGGTGGTGTAGCTCTGTTATTTAAGGATGACATCCGGGCAATAGTAAGGGATGACATCGGTGCTATGCAAGATAAGGTTGAATCCATTTGGGTGGAAATCAGGAATAGTAAGGCGAAAAAGTTACTGATAGGAGTAGTTTATAGGCCACCAAATAGTAACATTATGGTGGGGCAGGCAATAAACAAAGAAATGACTGATGCATGCAGAAATGGTACAGCAGTTATCATGGGGGATTTTAATCTTCATGTTGATTGGTTTAACCAGGTCGGTCAAGGCAGCCTTGAGGAGGAGTTTATAGAATGTATCCGCGATAGTTTCCTAGAACAGTATATAATGGAACTTACGAGGGAACAAGTGGTCCTAGATCTGGTCCTGTGTAATGAGACAGGATTGATTAATGATCTCATAGTTAGGGATCCTCTCGGAAGGAGCGATCATAATATGATGGAATTTAAAATACAGATGGAGGGTACACTGAGCTTAGGAGGAACGTCTTCACCCAAAGGGTTGTGACTCTATGGAATTCCTTGCCCAGTGAAGCAGTTGAGGCTCCTTCATTAAATGTTTTTAAGATAAAGATAGATAGTTTTTTGATGAAAAGGGATTAAGGGTTATGGTGTTCGGGCCGGAAAGTGGAACGGAGTCCAAAAAAGGTCAGCCATGATCTCATTGAACGGCGGAGCAGGCTCGAGGGGCCAGATGGCCTGCTCCTGCTCCTAGTTCTTATGTTCTGACCTGCAGATACCTGAACTCACTCCCCCTCGGCAGCTCTGCCCTCTTCCTTAGCTCCTCCTAACGTTTGAACTCTTCCACCAATTACAGATCCCTCACCTTGACCAGCCCCACTTCCCGCCACCTCCTCTATACACTATCCACCCCCCCCCCCCCCCCCGGCTCAAACCTATGATTCTCGCACAGCGGTTTTAACACCGACATCCCTTCCCCCCTCAAACGCCTCCTCAGCCGATTCCATGGGCAGGATTCTCCAGTTGCCGACGCCGAAAACGCATTCGGGGCTCGGCAGGAGAATCAACATTCGAGCCAAAATCAGGGGTAGCGCCGCTTTCGCAATGCTCCGCCCTCTCCAAAGCAGCGTACTCTAGGAATATGCCGCACGCTGTATTGGTGGCCTGAGGACATCGCCTCAGGCCCTCCTTCCCGATGCTCCGCCCCCGACTGGCTGAGTTCCTGACGGCCAAAGGGGTGACACTATTTGGCAGTCCGGGTCAACGTGCAGACGGCGCCATGTTGCACGGCGCGGCCGCTGCAGGCCTGCCAGCTAGGCCCCCCCCCCCCCACCAAACGGAGGATTGGTGGCCGTTTGCACCAAAGTTTCAGTCGTAAAATGCCACCCTACCCATGCCTGCGTCAGGGCTTGGCCTGAAAATCGGAGAATCCAGCCCCATATCTTGACCGTGGATTGCACCACCGGGCTCCCTGAATATCTACATGGAGGCATTGGCAACGCTGCCGTCACCATCGCCCTAAAATTGGACCCCTTACAAGATTCCTCCTCCATCCTAACCCACTCCACCCCTTCTCCTTCCCACCATCACCACACCGTATCCACATTTGCCACCCAATAATAATGAAGCAGATTCGGCAACGCCAACCCCCCCCTGCTGCTTCTGCCTCTGTAGCAGGGTCCACCTGATCCTCGGCACATTCCCCGCCTATACAAGGCCGAAATGATTGTGCCCAATTTCCGAAAGATGGCCTTTGATATAAAGATCGGGAGAGCCTGAAAAATAAATAAGAACTCAGCAGAATATTCATTTTCACCACTTGGACCCTCCCTGCCAATGTCAATTCAGTGTATCCCACCTCCTGTGATCCCCCCTGGCTTCCTCTACCAGCTTTGTTAAGTAACACTTATAGAGCCCCATCCATTCCTTCGCTACCTGAATCCCCAAAAACCTAAATCCTTGGTAAACCTCACTTTTCCCTACATTCAGTTTGTACCCCGAAAACCCTCCAAACTTCCCCAGCCGGACCATAATCTCGCACTCTCAAATCCCATTTTCTTGCTCATTAAAATCGTCACTCCTCTCGATTTCGAATCAAAACCACGAGTAGAAAAACTGCCCGACCCACCTCTTCCTTAACCTTAACCGAACCTGGTCCTTTGCACGGAGGTGCATCTCTTGCAGAAAGACCACCCCCGCTTTCAAGCTCCTGAGATGCACTAACACCCGCGACGTTTTAACCGGCCCATTCGACCTTCTCCCCCAACACCTCACTTCCGTGCACCAGCATTACTTGCTTGTGTGGCAGCCCCTGCTCAAAGGCACCACCCAATGACCTTCCCTCCCTCTCCCCACACTCCTCAGCACAAGGAAGATGGCTCCCTTATGACCTTGCCCTCCCCACCCATTCACTTTTTTCAGCCCTGGGGAGTTTATCACCGATTTAGCTCACACTTAGAATTTTCTTCAGCACTGTGGAGCTGAACGCACAGATCGTGCCGCCGTTTTGAAAAGGTGCCCCGATCTCTAAGTGAACTTGTCCCCACCACCCATGAGAAAATGTCACCCCCCCCCCCCCCCACACACATGGGCACTACTCCATCTTCCCCCGCACTACATCCCCCTCCGCACTACGCCCCCCCCCCCAAAGTGAGGACACCCTGCTATGGGGCTCCTGGCGGCCCCCACTCTTCAGGCTCCCCCTAGCCCCTTTACGGCACCCCCTCCAGGATGCCCACTCGTCACCCCCCAATCTCTAGAGACTCCTACTTA
Source organism: Scyliorhinus torazame (assembly GCF_047496885.1). Taxonomy (NCBI): domain Eukaryota; kingdom Metazoa; phylum Chordata; class Chondrichthyes; order Carcharhiniformes; family Scyliorhinidae; genus Scyliorhinus; species Scyliorhinus torazame. The sequence continues at coordinate 93,826,346 of NC_092727.1, forward strand.
GCTACCCTGCACACCCCCTCCCTTCAAACCCCACATCCAACCTTTTATGGGCATGGCCCTCCCAGGGCCTTGACCCTTGGCCGTGCTGCCCGGGCACCCTTGCACTGCCACTCAGGAACTGCTCCTGCTAGCTTGGCAGTGTCAAGATGCCCAAGCTCCAGGGGGAGGGCCACCCTGCACTATCCCTGATCACCCATGGGCTCCAATGTCCCGGGAGGCCCCTTGGGTGCCTTTCCATCTGGTCCATGTTCTCGTCGACCAGTATTGACTAGCACTCGGCTGCAGCCTAGCTAGGGAGGCCGATTGATCGAGGGAGGCCAGTAGATCCCGGGTAGGTAGGCCTTAAGTAGGTTCAAGACCGAGGACATGTTTCTCCCAAAAGGGAACAAAGTCCCTAAGCGAGCACATTTAGCCACATATTTCCCAACGTTCTCTTGAATAATGGGCCTGAATGGGCACATAGACCATTTTATAGAGTGGGGAGTGATGTGTTGCTTGTTCTGGATCACATACAGGTCACCAACACTTGAAATAATGCAACACTATTTTATTGAATCATTAACTGTTTAAACATACTTAGACTGTGGGCTAATACGATATTAGCTTTAACTAAAGACCTTTGCCTTGTCCTAACCAGTCGATGCACTCAGCACATGGTGAATGTCTGTGTTGCAGGCTGTGAGCTCTCTCCTCCTCGCTAGCTGCAACTCGAATGAGCGGGAACTCTGATGCCCCCTGTCTTTATAGTGCATGTGCTCTCACTGGTGATTGGCTGCGGTGTTGTGTGTGTTGATTGGTCCCACTGTGTCCATCAGTGTGTGTCTGCACCATGATATACTGGTGTATATTATGACAGGGAGCTCAGCTCCTATTGTTAGGATTTGGGGGGTCCTCGTGCATAAATCACAAAAAGTTGCATGCAAATTTAGCAGGTAATAGACAAGGCAAATGGAATATTGGCCTTTACTTCAAAGGAAATGCAGTATAAAAATAGGGAAGTCTTGCTACAACTATACAGTTCACAGAAGCGGAAAGCGGACAAAAATTGGAATTGATCCAAAAAAGGAAACATTAAGAAAGGCAACCAGAAATGTGGTCAATGTGAATGGTCAAGATATGTGTTCGGCAAGGAGAGAGAGATAGAGTTGTGTAGAGAAGGAATTGCAGAGCGTGTAACGTAGATGACTGAAAGCATGGCTAGTGGTGGGGTGAGGAAATGGGTATGTACAAGAGATCAGAGTGTGAGGAATGCAGAGTTCATGGATGATTGCAGAACAGCAGACAGGGCTGAATTAATTATCCATTACTACTTGTCCTTATTAAGGTAGTGGGCTGTCTGAACTGCTGTCATCCTTGTGGTCATGATGCTCCCTTAGCGGTATGAGGATTTCTAGGCTACTGACCCAGCAACGATGAAGCAGCAGTGATATTTGCCCAAGCTGAAATGAAGTGTAACTCGGATCTGATGTTGTTCTCTCAATATTGGCACTCTTGAAATTCTCGCAGGTGGGGGGTTGTAGGGGACAGAGATGCTGCCAAAACAATCCTGGTGAATTGCTGCACTTGATCCAGTTGGTAATGCAGCCAAAGTGCGCTGGTGACATGATTGGAGGGTGGGGTCAATTTTGTTTTATGAACATGGACTATATATTGAGATGACAAACATATGTAAAGGAACATTCTTCAAAGGGTCAGTAGTTGTACAATGGCTGTAGGACACCGAGAAGGGCCGTGGTACTGGCTGGATATTTGAAAACAGTAAAGACATTGTGAAATCATTCCTATATATTGAATGTTAATTCATCTCAATTTCAGTTAATTATACCTGCACAGCCCAAACACATTCACAAACTTCTTTTGCAGTTTAACCCATGGTATTCAGAGGTTGAACAGCGAATTTTGCCTCCCTGAATGAGATTTCAAGTCAAATTTTATCAGTTCGGATGATATCATAAACCATCAGAATAAATCATGAACAGTTTATAATCTGCATCTGAATGCTAAAAAAGAATTAGAGAACTAAATGAAACTGAACTATGTACTGGAATACTGTGCTCAGTTCTGTTCTCCATCTAAGAAATAGAAATTTGAGGCACTGGAGAAGTTTTGAAACAGATTGGCATGGATGGCAGAACAAAGAACAAAGAAAAGTACAGCACAGGAACAGGCCCTTCGGCCCTCCAAGCCTGCGCCGACCATGCTGCCCGTCTAAACTAAAATCTTCTACACTTCCACCTCTGTATCCCTCTATTCCCATCCTATTCATGTATTTGTCAAGATGCCCCTTAAACTATCGTCCCTGCTTCCACCACATCCTCCGGCAACGAGTTCCAGGCACCAACTACCCTCTGTGTAAAAAAACTTGCCTCGTACATCTCCTTTAAACCTTGCCCCTCGCACCTTAAACCTATGCTCCCAAGTGTGGCCTAACTAAGGTTAAGTCTCCAAACAATCTAAATCCTGCTGTATCCTCTGTCAGTCCCCATCACTGTCCGCAATTCCACCAACATTTGTGTCGTCTGAAAACTTACTAATCAGACCAGTTACATTTTCCTCCAAATCATTTATATATACACTACAAACAGGAAAGGTCCCAGCACTGATCCCTGCGGAATACCACTAGTCACAGCCCTCCAATAAGAAAAGCACCCTTCCATTGCTACTCTCTGTCTTCTATGACCTAGCCAGTTCTGTAACTGAGAGATGATAAATATTAGGAAACATCGTACAAGCAGGGATTCCTTTTTCTCTCGTAAAGAGAAGGTTGAGATGTGACTTGAGAGGTCTTGAAAATTATAAGGAGCTTGATGCCACATGCCGTGCAGAACTGATGAAAAGCTGGACATTTCCTTGGTACATACAGAAGGCCACACCTTCCACATATCTTGCTAGGTTTGGGTGGTCTAAAGAGTATGTTAACAATTGGGGTTGCACTTCAGACCAGTAAGCTTTGTTGACCTGTGAGGACTGCTTTGTACTTACATGCATCCTTGAGTAGGTCTTCGATGCTACATGCCAGATCTTTCTGGAATGCTTCTGTGGGAGTCACTCTACTCATGTCCACTCACCCGTCTCCCCCACCCTATCCTTGTAAACCCATAACTAACCTGCACATCTCTGGATACTAAAGGGCAATTTATCATGGCCACTCCATGCACACATTTGGACTGTGGGTAGAAACCAAAGCACCTGGAGGAAACCCACACAGACATGGAGAGAACTTCAAACTCCACACCGTGACCCCAGGCCGGAATTGAACCCTGGCCCTGTGAGGTAACAGTGCTAACCACTGTCACAGTGCTGCGATTGCGAACAAATTTGACTGCTATTCTCCGCATTTGAACAATCACAGTATGTATCATTTTCTGTGTATCTGCTGTCCATTGATTCTGTAGGCTGCTGTGGGAATGACATGAACATTAGCCAATGTATGCTGAAATTTAACTTGATTCTGAACAGGTCCTCCAGTATAGTCCATATCTTTTGGGGATCCTACATTCCTGATGTGTTCAGCCTGTGTAGACTTTTATTTCCAATTACTAGGTCATTTATGGTTTGGTTGTCTGGTTCAGGCATACCTGAATCAAGAAACCATAGCTCTGCACATTGTTTCAACATCTTGAATTTGGAAAGGTCAGCTGCATCCCAATTTAAACTGGGGGATTTTGTGGACATTCTGATAATACCCCTTTGACCTTCCTTCTTCTGTAGTACCTGAGATGAGTGTTGCTGTCGCTACTTTTGCATGCTTTTCCAAAGCTCTGCCCACAAAGACTTGTGACAAGAGCACATTACGGAGTAATGGCTTCTTATGCTTTTTGGTAAATGTATTCTTCATAATTTCCAAAGTCATCCATTATTACCACAACCTTCTCTGTCCTCAGTTTTTGATGGTCTTATTGTTTTTTTGGTTGACTCCCTCTTGTTCAGGATCAACCCTGGTCACTCGCCTTTTCCGACTGAGCTAACACAATGCTGTCCGCTTGACATGCTGACCCACTCATGGAACATGACAGGCTATGCGCTGCAATCTAACCGCAAGGGATCTGTCTGCTTACCAGTTCTTTACTTGAGCACTACCTCGGTGCTGTGTCTTCAAAACGTTTCTTCAGACAGCACTCTGCATCGCCAGCCCTCTCCAATGTTACAGCTTTGTTGCAGCCTGCGCCTGATCTAAATGTCCAAGGTCATTTCATGCCATGTAGCATGATCTAAGGCTGTTCACCATGTTGTACCTGTAATTAATCTTGCTGCCACTTGTCACACCATCATGTCCTGTTATTGCAGTGATACAAGGCACCAATCACTCACAGGGGGCTGAGTAAACATGGTACGGGTCCATTTATTAAGATTTGGCTCATGAGAACAATTATAGTTGGTATGTAGCTTGAAGATATCAGAGCTGAGTGTGTGGGCTCTACTCAAAGCAAAAGGTAAACTAAGACTGGATCACATGACAAATTTATCTTCTGGTGATGCCATGTTGATAATAAAGGCATATTGCTGACATGATGCCGAAGGACAGTCTGTTAAAACCAAACCTCTCAAACGGTGTAGTGAAGATTGTGAGCAACATAGTCTTTTCACTGAAGCATAGCTGCCAAAAACCGCAATTTGCATCTAGATTTGTGAAGCTTGGACTCTTTCCCGAAATCGTTAAGCTAGGGTCACAGATGACAAGGACGAACCTTGCATTTAGAACATAGAACATACAGTGCAGAAGGAGGCCATTCGGCCCATCGAGTCTGCACCGACCCACTTTGGCCCTCATTTCCACCCTATCCCCGTAATCCAATAACCCCTCCTAATCTTTTTGGTCACTAAGGGCAATTTATCATGGCCAATCAATCTAACCTGCACGTCTTTGGACTGTGGGAGGAAACCGGAGCACCCGGAGGAAACCCACGCACACACGGGAAGGACGTGCTGACTCTGCACAGACAGTGACCCAGAGGGGAATCGAACCTGGGCCCTGGCGCTGTGAAGCCACAGTGCTAGCCACTTGTGCTACCTTGCTGCTCTTCTCTGTTCAGCTGTGTAATCCAATTCCAATTCTTTCCCCACAACGAGTGGTGCGCTAAGGCAGATCTTCTGTTGCCATAGCCAGCAATTCCTGGAACAGGTTGACAATCTGTCGCAAGGGGCTTATAGCTTGAGGGGCATCATTCCACATTGAGCGTGACTGACTGGGAGTCTCTCCTCTTACTGCCAGCCATTGGCGTGTTTAGAAGAATTTGCACGTTGACACACTCAATCGTTTGGCCACGTTTTGAACACATTTTCCATGGCCATCAAGTCCTGGGGTGGGGCTTGTATCTAGAGCTTCTGGCTCAGAGGCAGGGACTCTACCCACTGTGCCACAAGGCTTCCTCAGCTGTGCAAGAGCTATGCAAATTCTGATAGATCTGTTGGGTTTTGGCTCTAGGCCCATCCTTGAGCATCAACCTGTTGGCTCAATCACAGGTGAAATAATCCCTTGCTGCAACATAGAGTAGTTTCCTTCTTTGCCTTTTGCAGTAGTGTATGAGGAACTTTTCTGGGTGTAAACAGACACACTAGCTTCATTTCATGATGTAGAGTTCTGTAGTACGCGGTCTTCATTTTGTGAGGGCCACAAAGAATCCAGCACGAGTTTGTAGAATAGAAATAAATACATTTATTTACAATTACACACACATATATATGCACACACACACACACACACACACACACAACAGCAGCAGTACTCCCTTGCTGCGCACTCCTCTCTAGATGGTTTCATACTATCCAGTTCTATTTATGCAGAGATTCTGCTAATGATTTTTCCCCCCCCCTCATTGGGGAAGCTCATACCCCCTAAGGATTGTGGGATTGCCATTAGTCCCCAGCCAGTGATAAGCAGGCAGGTTATAACATTCCTTCCCCCCAGGCCGTACACCATTTGCACAAGGCGTTGGATCGGGCGGCGTGTAACGAGACGGAGAACGGCATAACGGTTGTGCGTCCACGGCCCGTGGGACCGAGGACTCCCCATCCGAGGCGTCCTGTATCTCCATCTCGGAGTTGGAGTCCACTGCCTCCGTCATCTCAGCGTCCCTATCTCCACGCGGTTCTGCAATGACCTGCGCGGGCTTTGAGTGCGGAACCAGAGGAAGATCGTAAGGAATACCCTCCACTGTCTGGTCTCTGCGGCTGTAGAAGTGAGCTCCAGGAGCAGGGAATCTTTGGAAGAAGCGGCCTTCTGGACCGAACGTGGTCTACATGCTTGCGCTGGAGACGACCCAGGGCTTGCACCTGGTAAGCAATTGAGCTCATTTTCGGTGAAAGATAATGCCAGGGACACACTGGGCACCACCAGCAAAATTTCGAATGAACACTGGCCGCAAACTGCCGAATCGGCCGGTGCCGAGAAAGGCCATGTTCTTGAGAGCAGCGTACTTTTGCGCCAATGTCCGGGAAAACCATGCTAAAGTGGGTGCGAAGTCTTCGGCCCATTAGGAGTTCCGAGGGAGCTACACCAGTCACCGCATGTGGAGTGGTCCTATATGAAAACAAAAAAATGAGCCAGTCTAGTGTACATAGACCCGGAAGACTTCTTCTTTAGGCCCCATTGAATGTCTGCACTGCGCGCTCCGCCAACCCATTGGAAGCCGGGTGGTATGGAGCGGTGCGGATATGGCATATGCCGTTCATCTTCATGAACCTCGCAAACTCCTCACTTGTGAAAGAAGTGCCATTGTCCGTGACCAGCACCTCGGGGAGGCCATGCGTACTGAAAGACAAACTCATCTTCTCGATCGTTGCGCAAGATGTTGTGCCTACCATCTTATGCACCTCTATCTATTTAGACTGGTCATCGATTCATTGAAGGAACATGGATCCTTGAAAAGGGTCGGCGAAATCCGCATGCAAGCGTGCCCAAGGCCCCTGGCCATTCCCAGTGATGTAGGGGCGCGGCCGGCGGAAGCTTCTGATGCTCCTGGCAAATGGATCAGTTTTGGGCCTCCTTCTCAATGTCGGTGTCGAGGCCTGGCCACCAGACATAACTCCGGGCCAAAGGCAATCGGCTCAGTGCATCGGCATTCGCTATCTGGGTCCCTGGTTTATGCTCCAGAGAATACTTGTACGCAGCGAGCAACCTAGCCCAGTGCTGAATCGGTGCTGAAGCAATGGGCGGTATTGGCTTATCCTCTCGGAAAAGTCCCAACAGAGGCTTATGATCAGTCACGATAGTGAAGTGGCGGCCATACACATACTGGTGGAAGCGTTTCACTGCAAAGGCCCCCGCCAGGCCCTCCCTCTCAATCTGGGCGTACTTCTTTTCCGCTGCAGTCAATGTGCGGGAGGCGAAAGCAATCGGCCGCTCGGCACCGTTCTCCATCTTGTGGGACAGGACGGCCCCAATACCATATGAGGATGCATCACACGTGACGAACAAAGGCTTTCCTTGATCATAGTGCGTCAGTAACCCAGACAATGACAACTGCTGTTTTACCTGCCGGAAAGCAGTTTCTTGCGGCTGACCCCAAACCCAGGTGTGATTCCTTTTGAGCAGAAGGTGCAACCAGCGTAGTTGCTAGATTGGGGAGGAACTTCCCGTAATAGTTTATGAGGCCGAGAAAAGAACGAAGATGCGAAGTGCACACACCTTCTCTGCGACGGGGTGCAAACCTTCGTGGTCTACGCAATAATCCAGGTAGACCACTTCCTTTGCCTGAAAGATGCACTTTGTACGACGTAAACGGACTCCAGCCTCTGAGAAGCGTCTAAGGACAGCCTCCAAATTTTCCAAATGTTCCTGCTCCGATGTCCCTGTAATCAAAACGTCATCTAAGTAACAGCGACACGTGGTAAACCTCTCAAGATGCCCCCCATGACGCGTTGAAAGATAGCGCAGGCAGAGGATACGCCAAGGGCAATCGTGTATATTCATACAGGCCCCTGAGTGTATTAATAGTTACATATGGCTGGGAGGCAGGGTCCAGCTCCAACTGTAGATAGGCGTGACTCATATCTAGTTTCGTGAACAAGAGTCCACCTGCAGGCTTCGCGTAGAGATCCTCTATGCGAGGCATTGGATATCGGTTGAGCTGGGAAGCCGTATTCACTGTAAGTTTATAGTCGCCGCACAAGCGAACTGTGGCATCTGGCTTCATTACAGGTACAATTGGCGCTGCCCAGTCAGTGAAACAGACGGGCCTGATAATACCCAAGGACTCCAAATGAGTGAGCTACCCCTCTACCTGGCGCACCCGGAAATAGTGTGGCGTGGCTCCTGGTTCGACCTGGATACGGGTTACAGCCCCTTTTATCTTCCGCAAACCGGGCTAGAATACATCTGGGTAACGTCCTAGTACCCTCCAGAGCCTGTTTGAAAGATGTGCTGCCACTGCAGCCGCAAATGGCGCAACCAGTCCCGACCCAACAGGCTGGGCCCGTGGCCGTGCACCACGATAAGTAGTAAACTCCCCTCCTGGCTTCCATAAACAACAGGAGTCATCATAATTCCAGCAATGTCCAATGGTTCCCCTGTGTAAGTGGCCAACCTGGCCTTTATATCAGTTAATGTAAGGGTCTGTATACCCTGCTTGATGTGGTTGAATGTCCTCTGGGCGATCACCGAGACCGCTGCGCCAGTGTCCAACTCCATTTCAAGCGGGTGACCATTGACCTGTACTGTCACCTAACGGGTGCCACACGGGGAGCTGCCACACAATGCAGCTGCACGCAATCATCCTCCGTCTCCACATCCTCGGGAGTAGTCCCCGCAGGTTCATCCAAATGGAAGGTATGGCCCCTGGGCTGGCCCCAGTCTCTTTTGGAATGACGGCACTTCTGGCGCCTCTCGGACCGACATTCGCAATGGGGTCAGCGCCCACAAGTCCGACACTAACATGGCTCCTCATCCATTGGTTCTGGAGAAGGCTCCCTTCGGGGAGGAGCGTCCAGCAGCCACTGACATCGATTCAGACGCCGCCCTGCCCAAGGTACGGCAGGAGTGCGGGGAGACGCTTTTGGACGGAAGGGGTTGCGCCCCAAGGCATGCACCTCCATTCCCTGTAGCTCCTGCACTCCCCGTTCTGCGCTCTCTCGGGACAATACTATCTGAATGGCCTGTTGAAAAATCAATGTTGGCTCAGCTAACAACTTTCTCTGGGTGGCCACATTGTTAATACAGCAAACCAAACGGTCGGGTAACATTTCTGACAAAGTCTCACCATAGTCACAGTACTCCGCAATCCTGCATAGCCTGGATAAGAATTTTGCAAGGGAATTTCCTGGGGTCCTCTCAGAGGTATTAAACCGGTAACGCTGGACTATCGTGGACAGGGTTGGGTTAAAATGTTGCCCCACTAAGGTCACAAGTTCATCGAACGTCTTGGTGTCCAGCGCAGCTGGGTACGTAAGGCTCCTAATCACCCCAAACGTATACGGGCCGCAGGCGGTGAGCAAAATGACCACCTGCCGCTCATTTTCGGTGGTATTGTTTGCCCAGAAATAGTAACGCATCCGTTGTGCGTACTGGTTCCAACTTTCCAGCGCAGCATCAAAGACATCCAAACGTCCATAAAGAGGCATGGTGTAATAGAAAACAACTTCCAACCTGTATCCAACAAAAATCCAGGGAGGTGACTTCAGCAGTGTAGACAGCTATCCACTTTAACCCTCATCGCCAGTTTTGTGAGGACCACGAAGACTCCAGCACGAGTTTGTAGATTAGAAATCAATACATTTATTTACACTTACATTTTTATACAAAACAGCAGCAGCAGTGCTCCCTTGCTGCTCACTTCTCTCTCTAGCTGGTTCCTTACTGGCCAGCTCTATTTATGCAGGGACTCTGCTAATGATTCTCCGCCCCCCTCATTGGGGAAGCTCATACTCCCCAAGGATTGTGGGGTTGCCATTAGTCCCCAGCCAGTGGTAAGCAGGCAGGTTATAACACTTCAGCATTCCTAAGTCCTGAAAATAGCTGTGGAAATTCAGCTCTGAAGTTTTTAGACTGATCTTCCCTGCTGTCCAGTTCCTCTACTCTGCAAATCAGATGTAGGTCAAGCCAGGCTTTCCTACTGAGGAGTGAAAAACTCTACTTCCGTATCACACGGGAGGTTTCAGTGTTGTTTTTCTCGATGCTGAAGTGTTGCATTCAGTTGTCTTATGATCTCCTGGCCCTTGCAGTTTTTACATCTTGGCTGAACTGGGCTTTCCTCTCAACATTAGAAGGAACCAAAACTGCTGCATCCATGTTTAACTTAAAGCATGTCTTGTTTCCCTTCACGAGGATATCAGCATTTCATAAGATCATAAGATATAGGAGCAGACCTAGGCCACTCGGCCCATCGAGTCTGCCATTCAATCATGGCTGATATTTTTCTTATCCCCATACTCCTGCCTTCTCCCCATAACCTCTGATCCCCTTATTGATCAAAAACCTATCTAGCTCTGTTTTAAAGACACTCAGTGATTTGGCCTCCACAGCCTTCTGCAGCAAAGAGTTCCACAGATTCACCACCCTCCTCATCTCTGTTTTAAAGGATCATCCCTTTAGTCTGAGATTGTGTCCTCTGCTTTTAGTTTTTCCTACAAATGGAAACATTCTCTCCACGTCCACTCTATCCAGGCCACGCAGTATCCTGTAAGTTTCAATACGATCCCCCCTCATCCTTCTAAACTCCAACAAGTACAGACCCAGAGTCCTCAACCATTCCTCATACAACAAGGTCTTTATTCCAGGGATCATTCTTGCGAACCTTCCCTGGACACTTTCCAAGGCCAGCACATCCTTCCTTAGATACGGGGCCCTAAACTGCTCACAATACTCCAAATGGGGTCTGACCAGAGCCTTATATACCCTCAGAAGTACATTCCTGGTCTTGTATTCTAGCCCTCTTGACATGAATGCTAACATTGCATTTGCCTTCCTAACTGCCAACTGAACCTGCACGTTAACCTTAAGAGAATCGTGAACAAGGACTCCCAAGTCCCTTTGTGTTTCTGATTTCCTAAACATCTTCCCATTTAGAAAATAGTCTATGCCTCCATTTCTCCTTCCAAAGTGCATAACCTCACACTTTTCCACATTATATTCCATCTGCCACTTCTTTGCCCACTCTCCTAGCCTGTCCAAGTCCTTCTGAAGCCCACCTGCTTCCTCAATACTACCTGCCCCTCTTTGTATCATCTGCAAACTTAGCAACCGTGCCTTCAGTTCCTTCCTCCAGATCATTAATGTATATTGTGAAAAGTTGTGGTCCCAGCATGGACCCCTGAGGTACACCACTAGTCACCGGCTGCCATCCTGAAAAAGACTGCTTTATCGCCACTTTCTGCCTTCTGCCAGTCAGCCAATCCTCTATCCATGCCAGGATCTTACCCTGAACGCCATGGGCTCTTAACATATTTAACAGTCTCCTATGCGGCACCTTGTCAAAGGCCTTCTGGAAATCTAAATAAATCACACCCACTGGTTCTCCTTTGTCTAACTTCCTTGTTACTTCCTCAAAGAACTCTAACAGATTTGTCAGACATGACCTCCCCTTGACGAAGCTGTGCCGACACAGTCCTATTTTATCATGCACTTCCAAATACTCCGTGATTTCATCTTTAATAATGGACTCTAAAATCTTACCAATGACCAAAGTCAAGCTAACTGGCCTATAATTTCCCGTCTTCTGCCTCCCTCCCTTCTTAAACAGTGGTGTTACATTAGCCACTTTCCAGTCCTCTGGGACCCTTCCTGCCTCCAGTGATTCCTGAATGATCATCACCAATGCCTCCACAATCTCCTCAGCTATCTCTTTTAGAACCCTAAGGGTGTAGTCCATCTAGTCCAGGTGATTTATCCACCTTCAGACTTTTCAGTTTCCCCAGAACCTTCTCCTTAGTAATGGTCACTGCACTCACCTCTGCCCCCTGGTTCTCCTGGAGCTCTGGCATCCCACTGGTGTCTTCTGCCGTGAAGACTGATGCAAAGTAACTATTCAGTTCATCTGTCATTTCTTTGTTTCCTATTATTACCTCTACAGCCACATTTTCCAGTGGTCCAATGTCTATTTTTGCCTCTCTCTTACCTTTTATATATTGAAAAAAACTCTTTCTATCTTCTTTTATATTACTAGCTAGCTTGCACTCATACTTCATCTTCTCCCCCCTTATTTCTTTTTTAGTTGGCCTCTGCTCACTTTTAAAGGCTTCCCAATCTTCTGGCTTCCCACTAATCCTCACCACTTTGTATGCTTTTTTTTAAAGCTATTATGCTGTTTTTGACTTCCCTCGTCAGCCATGGCTGCCTTGTCCTCACCTTAGCAAGTTTCTTCCTCCTTGGGATGAATTTCTGTTGTGCCTCCCGAATAACCCCCAAAAACCCCTGCCATTGCTGTTCCACTTTCTTCCCTGCTAGGTTCTTTTTCCAATCAACTCTGGCTAGCTCCTCCCTCATGTCTTTGGAGATATCCTTATTTAATTGTAATATCGTTGCATCTGATTGCAGCTTCTCCCTCTCAAACTGCAGGGTAAATTCTATCATATTGTGGTCACTGCTCTCTAAGGGTTCCTTCACCTTAAGTTCCCTAATCAAGTCTGCCTCATTACACATCACTAAATCCAGATATGCCTGTTACCTAGTAGGCTCTGTCACAAGCTGCTCCAAAATACCATCTCTTAGACGTTCCACAAATTCCTTTTCTTGGGATCCACTACCAACCTGATTTTCCCAGTCCACCTGCACATTGAAGTCCCCCATGATTATTGTAATATTGCCTTTTTAACATGCCTTTTCTATCTCCTGATTTATTTTCTGCCCCACCTCCTGACTACTGCTAGGGGGCCTGTACAGAACTCCCATCAGGGTCATTTTACCTTTGCGATTCCTCAACTCTCCCCACAGAGATTCTATGCCTTCTGATTCCATTTAGCTTCCGCTTGGTTCCTGGATATCTCCCTGGAAAGACATCTTAATATTATTGATATATTCTACTCCATGGATTGTTTCCCTTTTTGATGGCTTCTATTTTTGCTGATTCTGTACAACTGCTTGCTGCAACACATAACCTGAAAGTGACCCTTCTTTAGTGGGACATTTTTCACACCTTTGGTTTTTTTTCTGCCACGCTGGTTACAGTTAGCTGGGGCAATTGATTGATACTCTTCTTGCAACCCTAGCCCTTAAATGGCAACCGCTCTGCTTTTAAATTTAAAATGCTCCACAGAGTCAGTCGTTTTTAAGATATGCGCGATTCTTCGAAATAGAGACAGAGTGTTCGCGCCGTCGTGAACGCCGCGCGTTTCACGACGGCGCAAAACAGGCGTGGGCAGTAGCGATTCTGGCCCCCATAGAGGGCCAGCATGGCACTGGAGCGGTCACTGGAGCGGTTCACGCCGCTCCAGCCTCCCTTCCCGGCGCCAAATGGGCACCGTGCCAACCCGCACATGTGAGCCCCGATCGCGGGCCAGACCCCATCATAGGGCCCCCCCACCCCCCCCCCCCCCACCCCCCCGGTGAAGGAGCGCTTTTCCTCGCCGCACTGGCCGCCCCCCGACGCTACGCGCAGAGTTCCCGCCACCGGCGGGACTCTGCCGTTTCCGCGTGGCCACTCGGCCCATCAAGGCCGGAGAATCGGTGGCCTGGCCCCGGACAACGGCCCGGGAACATGGCGCGCCAAACGCGCCGGCGCAAATGGTGCCGATTGTCTGCTCCTCAGAGAATCGCCTGCCGGCGTCGGACCGGCGCCGTGGGAAAAAATGGCGCGAACAGCGATTCTCCCATACAGCATGGCATGGGAGAACCGCGCCCATCGTTCTCCCTGTCACTCTGAATCAACCATTGACTTTGCTTTCTGACCTCAACTTGTTTGCTCAGTTGGATTGCCTTTATTAATGTCAAATCATCTCTCGACTGCAAGTGGTCAGGCAATGCTCTATCCAAGACTCTGACAAAAATACTTTCCTGTATTAGTTCATCATTTAAGTTGCCATATTCATAGTTCTTTGCAGGTCTACAGATCATTGATAAATGTATCAATACTTTTCACTTGCCGTTGGGTGTGCTTGTTAAATTTAGCCCGCTTGACAAATTATTTCACAGATTGAAGTCGGCATCAAGTGCTTTTATTACTTTGTCATACTTAGCTTTTTCTTTGTTGATTCTTTGCCTAACTAGGATTTCATCAGCACAGTCACCCATTGCGCATAACCGCATACTGACCTTTTCACTGCTCAACTTTGCTGCAAAGCCCCATACAGGGCGACATCTAATAAAACTTCACTGCACGTTCAGCCACGCTTCTGCATGGTTAAGACCTGTGTTATGGGCCAGGGTTTAGAGAATCCCAAAGTGTATCATGGAGTTCACCTGTCCCACAACTTTTAATAGATTGTGGTATGGGGAGCACACGGATCACTCTACAGGTATGGTACAGCAGAAAATGGACCAGTGGTTTTTAAATCAAAACAATGTTTATTCTATGAACTCAAGTTAACCTTTTTAAAACAAACAGTGAATATCTTAGCAACCATGAATTCAAATACACCCCCCAAAGAATACAACATTAAGTAATTGTTTGAGCTGTCCTTTTAACATCCAAAAGACTTAACAAACCTTCAAACAGGAGCACATTAGGCTTACATTTAACACTGAGATCTTTTACAATTCTGAGTTCGCCAAATGACCCATAGATAGTTTTTGGATGGCAGAGATCAACAGCAGTGCAGCTCACTTTTAACTTCAGATTCAGCTCACTGAAAAACACAGACACACCCAAGCATTCTCAAACTGAAACCAAAAAAGCAGAAGTAGAGCTCAGCTCCACCCACACTCTTACATCACTCCAGTAACATGAGCAGCTCCATTTCTTAAAGGTACATTACTGAAACACCCATTTCTTAAAGGGGACTCTCACATGACACCTGCTCAAAGCTTTTCGGTAAAGGCGGAGACCTTGCCATACTTGTTCTTTTACTTGCTGCCACCACATTCTTGGTCTCGTTGTATCAATATAGAATACTCAAAGAATCTGCTGAGGTAGGGAAAACAACAACTTAATTGAGAAAGTTCTTCCTGTGGCTTCATTTTGCCCTGAGGTCTACAAGAGAGAGCAAGATCGTAAGACGTTGCATCACTTCCTATGATGATATATACTGCATTTAATTTGCATATCACAGTTAGCATTAACCCTGATATTTCAGTGTCCAGCCATCTTAAACATGAGGAGGCTATCCCCAATAAAATTCCAAATGCATTACATACATGTGAAATATATGTATCGTACCGCCAAATATTGAAGTTGGCAAGAGAGCCAGACATCAATGATTTGATTCACAATATTGACTTAAGCCCAATTGAAAGCCCGTTTATTCACCTCAGTTTACATACCATGTGGTCCATACAACAATTGAGGTGTGCACAGATGTCTCGCCCGTACCACGTAAAATTCTGGTCAGGTCAGGATGGGCGGGGAGAGTGGTGGGAAAGCCCTCTGAAGAATTTTACATGGAGGACTATAAAATTCTGCCCGTGGAATCTTTTCAGAATTTAAGCAGAACTATTTTCTTGGAAGCCACCGACGAATTAAAGAAAAAGGGAAAACAGCTCTGTGTCACTCTCGGCATGAACAAGTCAGCAGCTGTAACCATGGCATCTGTCTTGCCCGATTGCCCTTAAGCATTCTGGAATGTCAACATAACAGGGGGGAAAAAACTACAAAGACAACTTACAAAAACAACCGAATCTTCAAAACAAACTTACACAAACACCACCTGAACAAAATCAATCCAAAACAGACCTTTCTATCAAAGGTATGATACAATAATCAGTGCACAAACCTAGTCAGCCAAAAAGCAATTGATAATATCACAAGCAGTGCAGTAATGATTGCATAGGATAGATGTCCTAAATGTTAATACAAACCTCATTGTATAACAATTTGACTTTGATCAATTGGATGCCGCAGAAATCCATCATCGGGCTTAAGATTCTGCAAAGGTACAGTATCAGCTTTGAATTTTTCGGATGGTGGGGTTTCCCTTCCTACCATCCGAATATTTAGCAGGGAACATATCCTCGCGGACTCTGAGTGCCTTGCAGACATTTCACATTCGAATAAGCATCGATTGGCTGCAGGCGGGACTTTCATCCCGCACTCAGGGGAAAGTCTCAATTCAAGAGAGCTGCCAGCAGAGCTGCAGAGGACTGAAGAGGAACTACAAGAAGGTGCCTGAGTCTAATAATTGGCCACTTAAGAACCTCATTTGGGGCCAGGGCAGATCCAAGGCATTGCCTGCCCGAGTGTAAAATCTCTGTGAGGCTGGGCCGAGCGGGAACAGAGGGAATCCCGTTCCTTCCATTTCACTTGCCCCCAACCACTACTGCCAGCAGGGGAATGTGAAATTCAGGCCTCAGCCTCTGATAGGAGAATAAGTGGGAGACATGCTTGATGAATGTGGTACCGGAATGCTGAAAAGGTTCTCGGAGTCATACTGAGTCAAGGGCATTCAGCCTCTGATTTCCGGGAGGTAAGCGTTCTCCAAAGCAGCCTTCAGGACGTGCGACAACACAGAATCGCCGAGCAGAAACTTATAGCCAAGTTCCGCACACATGAGTGTGGCCTCAACCAGGATCTGGCATTCATGTCACATTACATTCATCCCCCACCATCTGGCCTTCAAAATCCTACCAACTGTCCTGGCTTGAGACAATTCACACCTCTTTAACCTGGGGTTACCCCTATCTCTGGATCTGTAAAGACTTAATGACCTGCAAATGCTCGCATTCTAAGCATTGTCTTGCGTCTTTGAATTTGTCTATATATATGTTTCTGGAACATACCTCTTCATTCACCTGAGGAAGGAGCAGTGCTCCGAAAGCTAGTGTTAGAAACAAACCTGTTGGACTTTAACCTGGTGTTGTAAGACTTCTTACTGTGCTCAACCCAGTCCAACGCCGGCATCTCCACATCATGGTTATCATACTGGGCTCTGTGATTGGAGTACATCAATCAAGAAAGCACACAGTAAACTGAACTATATTGGCAAATAAGTAGAGCATAAATGTGAGGTAGTCACACTGGTATTGTATCTGATCCGATGCACTTTTGCCAATCGTCTTAAATCTCTGTCCTCTGACCACCGATCTTTTTGCCACTGGACACAATTTCTCTTTATTTATTTTGTCAGAAGCATTTATGATTTTTGACATCTCTGTCAAATGTCCTCTTCACCTTCTCTGCTTGAATGGAAACAATCCCCAACTTCTCCAGTCTCCCCACATACCTGAAGTCCTCAGTTCTGGGAGTTAGGTGTTTTTAAGAAACTATGTGGAATAGAAAATGTTAAAGCTGAGCATCATTTCAAATCAAAAAATGTCAGCATAATTGTAGTCCAAAATACAAGTCCAGGACTAATGTCAAAAACAATTTCTTCAAACGCAGAATCAAACTAATGTCAAAAACAATTTCTTCAAACGCAGAATCAAAGGGTAATTCATACCTGGAATGTTTTTCTGGGTAGGACAGTGAAGACAAAGACTTTGAAGTCATTGAAGAGGATGCTAGGTTGACTGGCCCCCTTCATCTGTTAATTTCTTTGATGCAGAGTGTATGCTCTCTGCTCTTAAATCCAAAGAGCAATGACACACGTTACCAGAGCTATGACTTTGAGACTCTCAAGTGCTTGCAGAGATATGGCTAGAATTTAACTAGTTAAATTCTCTGGTTACCATTACTGAAAAGTCCTGCTTCAGACACCACAAAGTAGGCATTCTTGATTATATTAACGACAAGTCTTAATTAGCAACACATAACTACATACATATATTCAGGTATGGAGTTGATTCCAACTAGGTCTTTACATATCTCAGTCCATCACTAGACTGAACCTTGCTCTGGGTCATAAGACTTCTTACATTTCTGTATAGGCGGCACTGTACTCAGCCCCACATTAAACCTGTACGTTCGAGACCCTACTACTACAGTCACTGATAAGTCTCTTGATGCCTTTCAAATCAGTGCCATGCTACCAGTTGGGATAAGGGTTTGCATGGTTATCAGAAACTGAGTGAGAAGGATCCCACCTCCCTTTGGAAGGTTTGCTCTTCTAGATAGTACTAATGACAAAGGTTGTCTTATTGACAGTACTGTGGCTACTGAAAGTCCACTTACATTGACATCCACCAGGACTCACAGCTACTGATGTTCTTTTGTTCTGTTTAATTACTGCACTTGGAGGATGATCCCCTCCCATACCCCATTGGTTAGCCATTGTCCAAGATATTGAGTGAAGCACACCAGGTTCCAAGGTGAGCTCACCAAAAACATTACACTTCTTTTACAAATACCTTGACCGGAGTTGAGACTCTGAGAGTGTCCCTTCAACATATTAGTTAAGACATTGAATAAAATGCAAGTCTGATAATAATACTAATAATCTTCATTGTCACAAGTAGGCTTACATTAACACTGCAATGCGGTTACTGTGAAAATCCCTTTGTCGCCACATTCCGGTGCCTGTTCGGGTACACAGAGAGAGAATTCAGAATGTCCAAATTACCTAACAACACATCTTTCTGGACTTGTGGGAGGAAACCGGAGCACCCGGAGGAAACCCACGTAGTCACAGGGAGAATGTGCAGACTCCACACAGACAGTGACCCAAGCCGGGAATCGAACCTGGGACCCTGGGACCCTGGAACTGTGAAGCAACAGTGCTACCAACTGTGCTACCCATGCTGCCCACAACAACAATAACTTGAATTTATATACCACCTTGAACAGTGTAAACTTTCATAAGGCGCTTCACGGAAGCCGTAAGAAACAAAATCTATCACCTAACCACATAAGAAGATTTAAGGTGCATGATAGGGGCGGCACGGTGGCGCAGTGGTTAGCACTGCTGCCTCACGGCACCGAGGACCCGGGTTCGATCCTGGCCCCTTGTCACTGCCCGTGTGGAGTTTGCACATTCTCCCCATGACTGTGTGGGTCTCACCCCCACAACCCAAGATGTGCAGAGTAAGTGGATTGGCCATGCTAAATTGCCCCTTAATTTGAAAAATTAAAAAGAAAGAGGTATGATCATTTGCATGGACAAAAAGGTAAATTTGACCAGCGTTGTGACTGAGGAGAGAGATAGAAAGGTTCATGAATGACATTGCGGATTTTAGGACCGAGGCAGCTGAATACATATCTACCAGTGGTGAAGGGCTTAAAATCTTTGATGCACAAGAGACCAGTATTGGAGATGGGCAGGATTTTGGTGTGATGTTGAGCTGGAGGAGGTTCCAGAGATAGGAATGAACCAGAATCGTGGGGGGATTTGAAATTGCGGATGCTAACTTTAAAATCAAAGGCAATACCAGATTGAGAGCCAGTGTGTTTGGATTATGTCACCAAGAGGTGGAGTGCATATGAGGAAGAGACCAAGGATAAAGAAGACAAGAGTTGTGGCTATGACTGATGGATAAGAGTGTAACCAAGTGAGGGCAGTCTGACTGAACATGTTAACGGAGGGGAGATGTTGGAGGAGGATAATGTGGTTGACTATGTCATAGGTTGCAGCTAGGTCAAGGATTCTGAGGAAAGAAAATAAACCACAGTTAAAATCACAGTCACGGAGGACATTATTCCTGATTTTGATTAGGGCAGTTTGGGTACTATAATAGAGGGAAACATGATTGAAGAGATTCAAACAAGGCATTCCACAAACGGTACCAATTTGGGAGGTGGAGAAACATTCAAGGGCTCTGGAGGGGAAAGCGAGGATAGTAATGAGGCAGAAGGTTGAAAGAACTGAATGTTCAAGACTGGCATTTCTGAGATGGGCATGGTGACAGCTATTTTCAAAGCGAGAGGGTCACTTGTGGAACATACACAGATAGCATGGGGCCAGGAAAGCATCTTGAGTTTCAGTAGGTTACTGTGAATGAGGGTGAAGGGTGTCGGAAATAGATCTTAAAGACAAGATTATCTTGCATAGGGGCATGAGGAGAGATAAAACAAAGGGAAAAAAATTGTCATCAGAGTTCGAACAGGGGGAGCCTATGGGCAGATTTGCCTTGGTAGGTGAGAGAAGGGAGGAATGTTGCAGAGAAAGCTGGAAGAATGGTTTCGGTTTTAGAGACGGAAAATAGTTGTTGGAGATGAGGGCAGGGAGCAAGGGAATGGGTTTTAAGGATATGGTTGTGGAGCAAGGGAGTGGGGGGTTCAGCACTCCAGGCAGGTTCAGAGTTCAGGAGCATCTGCAGTCGGCCTGTGAAGGGGCACCCCCAAATCCCCCAAATTTCCCCCAATTCCACCAGTCCACCCACACCATCTCATCCTCACCCACAGTGGTGGCGTGGCTGCAAGATCTATTTTTAACTGTGTGCAATGGATCTTCTGTTTAATTGTGTAATGCAGATTGGCATGTATTATGCACCAGGATTTGTTTTATGCCTCAAAAGCATGTTTAATGTGATTAACAGAATCTTTCCTGAAGGCCACATTAGCAGCACTCTTGATGCTATCATTTTGACTATATTTAAATACACATATCCTGACTCGTAATCATTTACTAGCATGTATTTTTGCATTGTTAGCCAAAAAAAGTGCACTTAAAAGTGTAACATTTGTGTGAGTTAATGTAAAATCTTGGAAATGTATTCTTAAGCCAGGAAACACTGATGGGCCTAAAACAAACACCACAGGGTCTTGCTTTCATCAGGATAGCTTGTAAAACCACAAGCATAGTTATATGAAAAGGGGAATGTTACTGTAGGAACAGAGGATAAAGTTACAAGACTGCTAAAATAAAACAATTGGTTGAGAATTTTGTGAAAATTAAGCCATAGATGGAGCTAAAGTTCAACATTGGCTGATATTCAATACATTATGCTTGTTGTCCAATGCCATCTAATGCCCCAAGATTGTTGTCATAAGCAACTGTGTGTTCTGTGTTCACAAATACCTAGTGCCAGTGTAGGCCGAAGTTTGACTGCTGCTATCATCACTTGCATTGTCAGCCATGGGCCTTCTCCAGACTTTAGGGAGGCTTGCAGCTAGAATGAGAATGTTAGTAATTAGTAGAATGATAGCGTTAGTAGTTACTCCATTCATGTAAGACCTTGTGCTGGATTCTCCGTTTCAGTGGCTAAGTGCCAGTGCCAGCAGAGCATGTGTGATCTTTTACGACCAAAAGATCTGCGTGAAACCCTCACCAATTCCGGGACCGTTGAGGGGCTAGCACCAACGGTGGGTGAAACACCTGTCGAAAACGGCCGGGGAATGGCCGGGTCCTGGGCCGCGTATGCACACGGCTGATGACGTGCAGCGGTCGCGCCGTACAACATAGCGCCGGCCGTGCGCGGACCCAACCCACCATTCGCGACCCCACAGCCCACCCATTGGTCACCCTCCATCAGTCCACCCAGCCCTCGCGGAAGCATCCCCAGCCAGTGGCACGGATCCCGGCCAAGTGTGGCGGCGCAGGACACAGTCCGCAGCCGCCACGCTGGGTTCCTGCACGGCTGAGACCACACGTGTCCCGCACTGTTGAGAACTCGGCCCATCAGGGGTGGAGCATCGTGGGAGGGCCGGCCGATGATGCCCCAACACCGATGCAACGGCATGCGGTGTGTGACGCGATGACGCCATTTTGGAGTGGGCGGAACATGGCTGACCGGCATCAAACCAGCGCTGGCATCGGAGCCCTATCTCTGCCCGATCGCCGAACACGATTTTGGCATTGGGCAATGGAGAATCCCGCCCCTTCTATTTCAGCAACAGCTTATCTGGAACAGATTCTACATTAATTGCATCATAACGCTGTGGAACTGATTTTGTTCAATTTTTACCCATTATGCACATGTTCACCTGCTACAAATGATGACATTTGTTCAGTCAAATGCACAATATTCTACCAGATGGAGAAAAACATGGGGCAGAATTTTACCCTTCCCCACTGATGGGTTTGTAGATGGGGTTGAGTGCAAGATTACTCAGATGAGCTTCCTGCTGACTTCCTGCCCACCCCAACCTCTCTGCAATTTTACACCGGGCTTTCAGTCAATTGACGTTCATTGGAGCATGAATCACTGTGGGGCAGGCTGTGCTGGTGGTGATGCCCTCCGAGAAATCTGCAGTCCTCTAATTCTGACATTTTTGTGTATCCCTGATGTTAATTGTTGCCATTTGACAGCAATACCTTAAGTGGCCAAAGCCCTAAACTCTGGAATTCCCCTTCAAAACTTCTCCACCTCTCTATATCTCTATGCTCTTTATTTTTACATAGATCAAAACAGCAGTCAATTTTGCACAGCAGGATCACACAATGAGATGAATTATCTATTAAGTAGGATGACCTTTTGGATCAGTGGCAACACTCTCGCCTCAGAGGAGATGTTACAGGGTTCAAACCCTGCTCGTGACAGTCTTGTTGAATAGAGAGACCTGTGGGCATGTTTTGAAATCTCATGTCAAGCAGGATATTCGCATCCAGCCCTGCCCCCGCATATTCAAATGGGTTTTTGGAGCTCATAAATCTCTTCCACTGCAGAGGACCCTGTTGACTGACATGAAAATGGATACAACCACGGAAGGAGAGTTCAGATCATAACTTGTCACACTATCAGGAACAGGTAGTTAATCAGCCTACAAATCCTTCAACTGTACTCTTCTCCAGGGGAATACACAAAAATATCAACAATTGGTTAATTTTTAAAATATTGTTGTTTGAGGAAGGGATGTTGGCCGAGACATTGGGCAATGTCGCTGCTTGTCTTCCATCAGATCCATGCGATGTTTAAAAGAGGTAAGAAAAAGGGGTGGCAACAGGGGTCTAGCGGGGGGGAGGGGAGGGGGGGAAAGGGGGGGGGGGAGGGAAAGGGTTGCTGCTGCACTGGCTGAAAGGGAATGGGACACAGAAGAGGTGGTCGGGACGGGGGTCCCCCCTCTGGGGGACTTAAGGGTGAGGGAGGCGTGGACACGGGACTGGCCCAGAAAAGGAGATGGCTAGTCGGCGGGGCGTGGGGGGGGTGAGAGCCCCTCCAATCCGGCTGATAACGTGGAATGTGAGGGGCCTGAATGGGCCGGTGAAGAGGGCTTGAGTGTTCACGCACTTAAAGGGACTGAAGGCGGACGTGGCCATGCTCCAAGAGACACACCTGAAGGTGGCGGACCAGGTCAGGCTAAGAAAGGGATGGGTAGGACAGGTTTTCCACTCGGGACTGGACGTGAAGAATAGAGGGGTGGCAATATTGGTGGGAAAGCGGGTGTCATTTGAGGCCAAGACTATTGTAGCGGACAATGGAGGGCGATATGTAATGGTGAGCAGTAGGCTGCAAGGGACGTGGGTGGTGTTGGTAAACGTATACGCCCCGAACTGTTCTACAGGCGGTGGCAACCATTCCTAGACTATCTCGCGGAGCGTTAGAGGAAGATTGGTCAGCAGCAGCAGCAACCTTGGGGGGGGGGGGGGGGGGGGAGGGGGGGGGGGGAAGGAACGTCCTGGGAGGGGGGAGGGGGGGACTGCCTGGGAGGGTGGATGAGCAAGAGATAACATGAAGGGTTGGGGAAACTGGCACGTACGGGTGGGGGCCAGTGTACAAAGCTGTGTAAATATATAATTTTGCCATGTATATATCTTGCTCTGCGCGATTTCTCGTTTTTTTTTGTTACGAGGGGGGGAGGGGGGTGCTGGTGGTATTGTTTGTAAGGGAGAAAAATTGTGTTAAAAAACTTTAATAAATATCTATTTTTTTTAAAGGAAAAGGGGTGGCAGTTAACTAGCAGATAAATTAGAAATGTAAGTATTTTAAAGAGACTGCAAACTTCCAATTTGATCTGCTTTTTGGGCTTTGCATTGGGCAACCAAGTCTCCCAGGTTTTCAAAATCCCAACAGCTGAAATGAGGTCAGGCAGCTTCGGGGAGAATTTAAGTGTCTTTTGCAGCTCATCTGGCAGGTCAAAAGAAGCAAGAATACTTTCCCCCAGATTCCCGCATATACAAATGCCCCCAGGGTCAGGGATTGAACCAGGCCTCAGAATCGGAGCTGCCGTAACTCTCCTCATGACCTGACCTCCCACACTGGGAGACAGAATTTCTCTGTCTCCCACCTGGATGATTGGACCCTCTCGCTTTGGGTTGTGGATCAAACCTAACTGCCCCCACAGTGTGCTCTGAAGTCAGGCTGACCGCTGGGTGGGAAAAAGTGTAAAGACCAAAAGACACACTCTGTGGGGGGAAACCCAGATTTCTGAGTTTCCTGTTTGGAAATCCAGCCCAGCCACTGGAACCTGATCCTGTTTACAGCAGCCGAGTTTCATCATCAGGTCTAAGTCAGTTCAAAATGGTTGAGAGATTACATCAATCCCACCTGTAAGGTGCAGCACAAAGAGCATTCAATTCCCTGGTGAGCTTATTTGCATAATTATTAACAACACCAGATGCACATTCAGACAGGTCCAGGGAGACACGAATGGCAAACTAGGAAAGTTGCATGCATAGTCAAATTTAAAGGGTTGGAGTCAATCAAAGGGCAGTGTCCCCGCATTTTGGGGCAAGAAGGTGGGGGGACATCTACAATGCTTTCGAAAAGCCTTTAAAGGCAACTCAATCCAGCAGCAGGTGAAGGGGGCTGGGAATTGAGAAACATCAGGCAAAAGTAACAGCAAAGTGAATTATTGGGGCAGGTATGCACCTGTGATTACTAACTGAATAACTTGCCTCATTACCTCCTGTTGATGACTGCTGAATTTTAGTTTTTTCTCCATCAAATGCTTGCAAGGAGGGTTGCAGCACCAGCACTGCAGATCAGTATTGCAAAATAAATGCAAGGAAGTGGAGCCATATTTTAGGTACTGTCCCTGCAAGTGTCAGCGCTGTGCTCTGTAGCAGCTGCGCAAGTCCTTGCACTGGTTGGCAGATCACTGCATTTGCCTCACATCTGATGTAGGCCTTGAAAAGGAAAATTCCCTAATTTTTTTTGCCATTTAAGTGTGTCATAGCCTCGAGACCTCATTGCTGACAGCCTGCAGCCAGAGAAAGCTCGCTCTTCAATATGCATTGCATTGTTTCATGCAGTACCATGTAAGACAATGCATTCTGTGAATAGAGTGATGTTGAAGAAGCAATAAAATTGTGAGTCAAGCATTCACATCGTATAGTGATGTCATTGAGGGTGTGCTAGTGCAGCTTCCTGAAAGGAGCCTCTGTGCTGCTTCTGAAGAGTGAGTTAATGCAATCACATCCCAATTTCCCCCAGCCAGTTGACTGTGCAGTTGAGGAAGAGCATACAGCACCGCTTGATAAGTGTGAAAGGAAAATCAAAGAAAGGATCATAAATATCCAAATGAAATACTTATCTGTTGAATTCATGGCCATTTAAATGACATCCCATCTGAATGTCTGATTGTCCCAACACTATACCAGGTTCCTGGATTTACTTTAGATTTCATCCAGCATACCCAATGGCTGGAAATGGGCATGGGAATCTTGTACTTCTCCCTTCTAATATTGAAATAGAGCTGCCACTTGCTTTTCAGTGGCCGCACTCGGTCCACCCAGAAATAAATGTGGGGCAAAATGAGGCGGAATTCATTTTCACCTAAATTTGCAATCCAATTGGGCACCAATGATACAGAACAGATGACCATACTCATTCCTATAATGTCCATCAATTCTTAACCAGGTATCTGTCTATCTTCTTATCACCATGCAAAGTATGTGGTTATGAGTTATGCAAATCAGCACTGTATCGGAATTTCACGTCTTTCTTGTTCTTTCACAGAATGTCGGCGTCACTGGCTGGACAACCATTTGTTGCCCACCCTTGAACTGAGTGGTTTGTTAGGTCATTTCAGAGGCCAGTTAAGAGTCAACCACACTGCTGTGGGTCTGGAGTCACATGTAGGCCAGACCACCTAAGGACAGCAAATTTCTTTCCCGAAAGGACATTAGTGACCCAGTTGGATTTTTACAACAATTGACGATAGTTTCACGGTCACTAGTAATGAGACAAGTTTTCAATTACAGGTTTATTAATTGAATTTTAATTCCACTGGCTGCTGTGGTGGATTCAAACACATGTCTCCAGGTTACTAGCCTGGAGTTCTGGATTACTATTCCAGTGGCAGTTCTTGTTTGTGCAAGTCAGTGAGAGCTGTAGGGGTGTGGCTCAGAGTCCGTAGACTAAAGAAGGTTAAAAAAAAATGAGCAACCGTCCAGTTACAATCATTTACCAGACCTCTGATAAAAAATGTACACATTTGGTTATTGGGTGAGGTTTACATGGGGCTTGACTATGATGTGCCCAACACTTAAGTCATCACTGTGCCACCAGTAGCAGTGTGGGTTCAGTTGTGAAGAATTGTGAAAGGCAATGGGAACTGCGCCCCAATATAAGGCCTTCATGAGAGAAGTGAATTCTGAGGGAACAAATTGCATGGGAATGCATTTTAGGCCAAGCTACTAATGGGGGTAGTGCCTAAGTGATTTTTTTTCCCCCATCGATGATAGGCCTTTTCTATTCAAGTGGAGAATAAGTAGTTAGACATTTATTTTTAGAACAACTATGCTTCTAAAATAGAAAAAAAACACCTCCTGTAAACTGATGTTAGATATTTAAAGCTTATAGAACACATTTGTGACTGAAGTGTGGCAAACAAGTTGGTGCAACTCTTTCCATGATTTAACTTTTTCTTTCATCTTACATATCAGAGGATGTGCAAAGAAGATAATTGTGGAACCATGTTGTAGAAGCACAGCTTTCACACAGCAGTGATGTAACTACAATATGTTTAAAGGCAAACCCACAAAAGAAACTAAATTAGGAGACCACATTTTTAAGGCAAAGTATCTAGAGACTGTAACCGCCACACAGAGCTGCTATATGTGGGTCTCTGTCTGTATTGTGGTCATCTAGTAGGCTGTCTGATAGCTGGTGTATTTAAGAAGGTGTTGAAATAAAGTGTTAAAAATTAACTGAAAAGGGTAAAAGGATATTGTAAATAGGAATTCCTACAGATTTATAAACATATTGATATGTTTTACTTATATTTTCAAAGAATACATTTAAAATATGGTGAACTTCAACAAGGTCACTTGAGGACAAGAAAGAACTGCATGCGTGAACGTTGCACCTTTCATTTAACTACGTGTTACATTCTCAAATATAAGCTTCTAACTCATGGTCTGCTATATGCAATATTACCTATTCAGAATAACATTTTTCCAATAAAATGTATACAGTATGTACCATGGGATTAACAATGGAATAATAGTTCCGTTTGGAGGAATGCACACTTCATTTTATTGGTTTGGCTTGTAGCCATGTAAAATGGCTGCGTTCCGATTAATCTGGCCAAAACCCAGTTTAAAATGGCTAACCCGAAAGACTGCTGGGAAAAGCAGCCAAAAAGACACAAGCAGGCAGCTGCAGACAGGTTTGCATATTCAGCTCTGGGAACGTAGCCCAGATCGATACTCAGGGCTATCAACTGCCCATCAACCCAGGTATCCGCAGTTTCTTTCAGGACTGTTTACACCTAATCAACTCAGACATCCACAGTTAAATTGGCTATCCCCGGGAACAATTGCAACATATTAGCAATTGAATACCGGGCCAGACCTGTCGGCACCTGCAGTGGCCGAAACAAAGACAGGTGAGCGACCACCCCCCAATCGAGGAATCGCCTCACCATTGGACACATTGACCCCAGAGACTGGGGACAGAATCCAATCACTTGGGACTCAGGGTCAAGGGCCGCCCCGGGAGGCGGGAAGCCCCTGGGCCCTATAAAAGTGAAGGTCCAAGTTCAGATCGCTCTCTCTCTCATCTTCGCCTGCTCGAGACCTTCGCAAGACCAGCCACCGTGTATCGTAAGTTTGAATCCAACAATCGCTATCCGGTAGAGACACCTAGCCACCGACCTGTAGCAGCCTTTTGAATCCCGCCGGCCAGATTTGATTGGACAAGCCATTCGTTTCCCTGACCTGGTGGGCTCTTCCTAAGTTAAGTATTGGCCAGTAGTGATAGGTTTGTTATATAGAAAGTAGTATTAGGGTATTAATATTGCTTGTTGTATATAATAAATGACCGTTGTTTTAATCCTTACTAAGCGGTGTGCTGTGTTATTAATCATAACCTGAACTTGAACCACGTGGCGGTATCATAAAGATACCTGGCGACTCATGAGCAAAGGTGACCTAAACAGAGCAAATAGACTAAAGCTAGAAAGAGCAACAGGATTAGACAGGAAAGAAACTGAAACAAAAACAGAAATAAAGAAGGGAAACCTCGCACGAATAAAGTGCCTTATGGGCCCATAATTTGCGATCAAAGTGATAGTGAGGCTAATGGCGATTGCTGTTATTTATGTGCTACAGCAACTTTAGTCGAGGACAGATGCTTGCTTAAATGCAGAAATTCAACATTTGTCTGCAATGGGCTGCTCCGCTGTTAACTTCTTAACTTGTTATTTGGTTCACCACAGAAATGCAGCGGGAAGTTGCTGTAGTTGCGCAGTAGATACAATTTAAATGTGCTCCAAAAAGATAAGAATATTAGCTATTTCAGTTCAGAGAATCCATAGAAACCCTACAGTGCAGAAGGAGGCCATTTGGCCCATCGAGTCTGCACTGACCCTCCTAAAGAGCACTCTGCCTATGCCTACTCCCCTGCTCTATCCTCATAACCCTGCATATTGATCATGGCTAATCCATCTAACCTGCACATCTTTGGATACAAAGGGGCAATTTAGAACATAGAACATAGAACAGTACAGCACAGTACAGACCCTTTGGCCCACAATGTTGTGCCAACCATTTATCCGAATCTAAGATCAACCTAACCTACACCCCATGTGCCTGTCCAAGATGAATGTCCCTAATGACTCTGACTCCACCACCTCCGCAGGCAATGCATCCCACGCACCCACCACACTCTGTGTAAAGAACCTACCTCTGACATCTCCCCTATACCTTCCTCCAATCACCTTAAAATTATGTCCCTTTGTGACAACCCTTTCCGTCCTGGGGAAAAGTCTCTGACTACCCACTTTTTCCATGCCTCTCATCACCTTGTACACCTCTGTCAAGTCATCTCTCTTCCTTCTTCGCTCCAGTGAAAAAAGCCCTAGCTCACTCAACCTTTCTTCATAAGGCATGCCCTCCAGTCGAGGCAGCATCCTGGTAAATTTCCTCTGTACCCTCTCCAAAGCATCCACATCCTTCCTATAATGAGGCGACCAGAACTGGACACAATATTCCAAGTGTGGTCTAACCAGAATTTTATAAAGCTGCAGCAAAACCTCGCGGCTCTTAAACTCAATCCCCCTGTTAATGAAAGCCAACACACCATACGCCTTCTTAACAACCCTATCAACCTGGGTGGCAACCTTGAGGGATCTATGACCCCGAGATCCCTCTGTTCCTCCACACTTCCAAGAATCCTGCCTTTAACCCTGTATTCAGCATTCAAATTCGACCTTCCAAAATTAATCATTTCACAGTTTTCTAGGTTGAACTCGATCTGTCACGTCTCAGCCCAGCTCTGCATACTGTCAATGTCCTGTTGTAACCTGCAACAGCCCTCAGCACTATCTGCAACTCCATCAACCTTCGTGTCATCGCAAACTTACGAACCCACCCTTCCACTTCCTCATCCAAGTCATTTGTAAAAACCACAAAGAGCAGAGGTCCCAGAACAGATCCCTGCGGGACACCACTGGTCTCCGACCTCCAGGCGGAATACTTTCTATACATTCCATAATTTAGCATGACCAATCAGCCGAACCGGCAACTTTGGATGGTGGGTGCAAAGCTCCCGGAGAAAACCCACATAGACACGGAGAATGTGCAAACTTCACACAGACAGTCACCCAAGGCTGGAATCAAACCTGGGTCCCTGGTACTGTGAAAATATATGTTAATTTGAAATTTTATATTTTATAAAGTAACGCAACAAAGTTACAAAATAATACAGGCTAAAAGCAAGGGAAAAAGCAGAAACGGCTTAACCTACATGAGCACATTAAGGGACAGAAGAACAACATCATAACTGGCTTTGTGGGCAGCACGGTGGCGCAGTGGATAGCACTGTAGTCTCACGCCGCCGAGGACCCAGGTTCAATCCCGGCACTGGGTCACTGTCCCTGTGGAGTTTGCACATTCTCCGCGTGTTCGCGTGGGTTTCGCCCCCACAACACAAAGATCTGCAAGGCAGGTGGATGGAACACGCTAAATTGCCCCTTAATTGGAAAAATGAATTGGGTACTCTAAATTTAGAGGAAAAAATAAATAACTAAATAACTGGCTTTATATCATCATTAGAACTAGATACATCGCTCCACCAGAATCCGAGGGAGAAACAGGTTAAGATCATGAAAATATGTCAAAATGGTGCACACCCTCCCAAGCCACACAGCCCCACAATCATCAGGGGAGATCAGAATAAACTTCCCACGCTATTATCGGGTGTGCATCAACATACCTCCCCCTCAGCTCCAGCAGCGCCAACAGCACCAATGACCCAACACAACCCTCTCTTTCCAATTCCAGACCACTCAGTGGAGATAAAGGGGTTTTGTGTAGCAAACCTCACAGTCCAGGGAAGGGAGTTCAAAAATTTCCGTCTCTATGTCCTTCCCCACCTCTGTGCGGCTACACTCCTGGGTTTAGACTTCCAGTGTAACCTTCAAAGTCTGACCTTCCAATTCAGCGGCCCTTACTGTCTGCGGCCTCACAACCCTTAAGGTCGACCCGCCTTCCCTGTTTGCGAACCTCACCCTGGATTGCCACCAGGAGTAGACGCTACAGTGTCCAGGACCGGATCTTTATTAGGTCAGAGGTCCAAAGGCTACTGAGGGAAGGGGTTATTGAAGCCAGTAACTGCCCCTGGAGAGCTCAAGTAGTGGTGGTAAAGACCCTGGGAGAAGCATAGGATGGTCATCGACTACAGTCAGACCATCAACAGGTTTACGCAGCTGGACGCGTACCCCCTCCCCCGCATATCCGACCTGGTAAACAGCATCGCGCATTATAAGGTCTTCTCCACGGTGGATCTCAAGTCCGCCTACCACCTGCTCCCCATCCGAACTAGTGACCGCAAATACACTGCCTTCGAGGCAGACGGGCGGCTCTATCACTTCTTAAGGGTTCCCTTTGGTGTCACTAACGGGGTCTCGGACTTCCAGCACGAGATGGACCGAATGGTTGGCCGGTACGGTTTACGGGCAACATTCCCGTATCGCGTGAATGTCGCCATCTGCGGCCACGACCAGCAGGACCACGACACCAACCTCCGAAAATTTCTCCAGACCGCTAAAATTCTTAACCTAACATACAATAAGGATAAATGCGTGTTTAGCACCGACCGTCTAGCCATTCTCGGCTACGTAGTGCGAAATGGAGTGATAGGCCCCGACCCTGAATGCATGCGCCCCCTTATGGAGTTCCCCCTCCCTCACTGCCCTAAGGCCCTAAAACGCTGCCTAGGGTTTTTTAGCTACTACGCCCAGTGGGTCACCAACTATGCAGACAAGGCCCGTCCCCTGATCCAATCCACAGTTTTTCCCCTGTCGATAGAGGCCCGCCAGGCCTTCAGCCGCATCATAGCAGACATTGCAAAGGCCACGATGCACGCCATCGACGAGTCCCTCTCCTTCCAGGTCGAGAGTGATGCGTCTGACGTAGCTCTGGAGGCAACACTCAACCAAGCGGGCAGACCCGTGGCCTTCTTCTCCCATATCCTCCATGCTTCCGAAATCCGCCACTCCTCGGTCGAAAAAGAGGCACAAGCCATAGTAGAAGCTGTGCGATATTGGAGGCATTATCTGGCCGGCAGGAGATTCACTCTCCTCACGGACCAACAGTCGGTGGCTTTAATGTTCGATAATGCACAGCAGGGCAAGATAAAAAACGACAAGATCTTGCGGTGGAGGATCGAACTCTCCACCTAGATCTTGTATCGTCCCGGGAAGCAAAATTAACCTCCTGACGCCCTGCTCGCGGCACATGTGCCACTGCACAAGTGGACCGCCTCTGAGCCCTCCACGAGGACCTCTGCCACCCGGGGGTCATTTGCTTTTTCCATTTCGTCAAGACCCGCAACCTGCCCTACTCCATCGAGGAGGTCAGGACTGCCACCAGGGACTGCCAAATCTGCGCGGAGTGCAAACCGCACTACTCCCGGCCAGAGAGAGCGCACCTGATAAAGGCTTCCCATCCCTTTGAACGCCTCAGCATGGACTTCAAAGGCCCCCTCCCCTCCACCGACCGCAACACGTACTTCCTGAACGTGATTGACGAGTACTCCCGGTTCCCATTCAACATCCCCTGCCCCGACATGACCGCAACCACCGTCATCATGGCCCTCCATAGCATCTTTGCACTGTTTGGGTTCCCTGCTTACATACACAGCGATAGGGGGTCCTCCTTTATGAGCGACGAACTGCGCTAATTGCTGCTCAGCAAGGGCATCGCCTCGAGCAGGACGACCAGTTACAACCCCCGGGGTAACGGACAGGTAGAGAGGGAGAACGGAATTGTCTGGAAGACCGTCCGACTGGCCCTATGGTCCAGGAACCTCCCAGTCTCCCGCTGGCAAGAAGTCCTCCCGGATGCCCTCCACTCCATCCGGTCACTACTTTGTACAACCACCAATCAGACACCTCACGAATGTCTCCTTGTCTTCCCTAGGAAGTCCTCATCTGGGACCTCGCTCCCGACCTGGCTGGTAGCACCTGGACCCATCCTGCTCCGAAAACACGTGCGGGCGCACAAGTCAGATCCGTTGGTCGAGAGGGACCATCTGCTCCGTGCTAACCCCCAGTACGCCTACATGGCGTACCCTGACGACCGACAAGATACAATCTCCCTATGGGACCTGGCGCCCGCCGGAACCCCACGCACATTCCAGCCACCAGTCCCACCCTCCCCTCCACCGCAACACCTCACAGGAGGATCAGTCCTTCTGCCGCCCCTGTCTAGGCCCCCCCACCCAGCGAGCAGGCGCTCCCTCCCCAGGTCAGCCATTTTCTCCACCAGCGCCGTCTAGGATTGACGAAGCTGCCATGGAGATCGAGGCCACGCTCCCGGAGTCACAGATGCCCGAGCCTCCACCGGAGTCAACACCGAGGCTCCGACGATCACAGAGGACGACCAGGGCCCCAATCGACTGATTGCTTCATTTTAACTGTAATCTGTAAATAGAAAACACCAAATGTACATAGCTACCAGACTTGTAAATAGTTACTAAACACTGTACGGAGGTATTACGGTACCTCCATAACTAATTATACCATGTTGTTATGTTTTGTAGTTTCTGGCCACCACCCTCGCTGGACTTTTTTTTAACAGGGGGTGAATGTGGTATTATAGGTATTATGGTACATGAGTCACTAAAGTACCATTGGCAGAACCTGTATGCTTGCTATTGGCTAGAGTGTATAATAGCTCCGCCCTGATAGGCGAGGTATAAGAACCCGTGCTGTCCCAGCAGCCCTCATTCTGTACCTGAGCTGCTGGGGAAACATCTAGCTTATTAAAGCCTTCAGTTGGACTACAACCTCGCTTTAGTGGTCATTGACCGTGCATCATGTAGCACAGTGGTTAGCACTGTGGCCACACAGCCCCATGGTCCCAGGTTCGATTCCCGGCTCGGTCACTGTGCGGAGTCTACACGTTCTACCCCCTGTCTGCGTATGTTTCCTCCCACTTGTTCTCAGAGAGGGCTTCATCAAAATTTCCTACTTTGGTGCAGCACAGTGGCGCAGTGAGTAGCACTGCAGCCTCACGGCGCCGAGGTTCCAGGTTTGATCCCGGCTCCGGGTCACTGTCCATGTGGAGTTTGCACATTCTCCCTGTTTTTGCGTGGGCTTTGCCCCCACAACCCAAAGGTGTGCAGGGTAGGTGGATTGGCCTTGCTAAAATTGCCCCTTATTTAAAAAAAAAGAATTGGGTACTCTAAATTAAAAAGAAAGGAATTAATCTCTCATCTCTCACCAGGAACATGGCTCAGGGGGACATTCCACCTGATCCCGGTCTCCCGAAACCATCAGGATAAACAATACCCCATACAGCAGGATTTTGATGACACAGAGGCGACACCTAAACAGGTGCAAGAACCCTCGCGTGCGCCTGCACCACTTTTCTAAAGGTATCCTGCAAACCCCCAAGGAAAAACAAGTATGAAATATGCGTCAGGATGAAACAACAGATTATAAAACAATCATAGCTTGAGCTCGCGAGAACGCAACGGCTCCCACAGTCACAACACAAGCCCCCCCCCCCCCCCCCCCCACCCCAAAACATCCATTTTTAATAAACAATATGTTAATTATTTCCAGCCAATCTCGCTTGCACTGTAAAATAACAATTACAAATGTACAGTCCCATTCTTTCAGGTTTAAATTGTTGTTGGATATTCTAAAGCTGTAAAATTTACATTCTTTTCCCTTTTTCTTTTCTCCCTAGAATCTAATCTTTCCTTCCCTCTATTTCTCTTTCTGTAACTGGTTGAGCATAGAATCCATCCACTCTAATTTACTCTTCAGTTCTCCATCCTTGCATTCTTAATTTCACAATCCTTGAAACTGATTGGTTGCCCTGTTCACTCAGGTTTTAGATGTCTGCTTTCCCTCACGGCAATGCTACTTTCAGCAGCTTGCTCTCCAAAAAAAATTACAATGTAAACACTCAAGAGCACATCACATGAACAGCACTCCCGCTGCAAATTATGGCCCATTATACATTACATCACAGAAATGCCCCAAAGGATTGCGAATGTTATAGTTATGTAAATTATACAGCTATTATGCACACAGCAACTAGCAAGATGAAAAATCAGTTCATTTGCCTTGTGTAGGTATTGAGTGAGGTAAGAACTCCACACTCTTGCTTGAAAAATAACGTGGGGTTTTTAAATTGGCATTTTCTCAGTATGTGTGTCTCTGATTTATATGAAATCTTATACCAGACTGCCTTGTCAAAATGAAATGAAAGAAAAACATGTAATTGATCTCTTTGATTACTCATGGACTGATCTGATCAATAGATGATGTAGATGGGAAACAGATCACACGTCTTTATCTTAAACATAGCTAAGTTTTAGGTGCCTTTAGCTGTTGGTTGACTTGTAGGGACTTGTCTTTTAGGCTCAAACGTTATACTGTAAGTAGCTGAGAATTTTTTAACTACAGAATTGAAAGATCTTTCCTTCTGAATGGAGCAAGTTAGCTAGATGGCTCAGAATCATAGAATCATAGAATTTACAGTGCAGAAGGGGGCCATTCGGCCCGTTGAGTCTGCATCGGCACTTGGAAAGAGCAACCTATTTAGCTCATATGTCCAATCTATCCCTGTAACCCAGTAACCCCACCTAAACATTTTGGACACTAACGGCAATTTAGCATGACAAATCCACCTAACCTGCACATTTTTGGACTGTGGGAGGAAACCGGAGCACCGTGAGGAAACCCACGCAGACAAGGGGAGAACATGCAGACTCCGCACAGACAGTGATTCAGCCGGGAATCGAACCTGGGACCCTGGAGTTGTGAAGTAACAGTGCTAACCACTGTTCTACCGTGCTGCGGTATGACACCAACAGCACGGGTTTAATTCCCGTTCCAGTTAAGGTAGACTTGGAACCCATCTTCTCGCCCTGCCGCTGAGAGCGGAAAGCCACAGCAAACCACCACTGACAGTATCTGCTCAGAAAACGGCTCAGGGTGAAGCATCAGCAGCCAATGAACCAAGGACCTGCCTTTGGGCCAAGAACGCTTTAATTAATGAATTAATTCTGCTGAGTGGTTTTATTTCTTGTTTACAGAAGTGCTTATTTTGAGGGTGTGGTAGTCACCACTGTTGTATTATATTGTATATACTGCACTGCATATGAGGGTATTACGGTAAGGCTCCTGTACTACAGCTACGGGAGTAGATCCCTGCCTGCTGGCTCCGCCCAGTAGGCGGAGTATAAATGGGTGTGCTCTCCAAACTGCAGCCATTTCGGCAGCAAATGTAGGAGGCCACACATCTCTGTGTAATAAAGCCTCGATTACTCTCTACTCTCGTCTCGTCGTAATTTAAAAAAATATATATTTTTATTCTCCTTTTTCACATTTTCTCCCGCATTTACACCCATCAACAATAAACAATAATCAGCAACAGATATGTCAATCCCCATAACAATAACAACGATCCCATGCTCCCACCAACCCCCAAACATCAGCCCGCATGTTTACATAAACAAATGACAAAAAGGAATCAGGGATTACCCATAGTCACCCTTAATATACACAGCCACCCTCCCCCCCAACCCTCCCCCCTCCCCAACTAATGTTCAATGTTATCCAGTTCTTGAAAGTGCATAATAAATAGTGCCTATGACTTTGTAGAACCCCTCCGAGCTTCCCCTCAGCTCGAACTTAACCTTCTCAAGGGTCAAGTATTCCAACAGGTCCCCCCGCCACGCCAGGGCACTGGCTGGAGAGGCTGCTCTCCATCCCAGCAGGATCCGCCTTCGGGCGATCAACAAGGCGAAGGCTATGATATCTGCCTCCCCATCCGTTTCCAACCCTGGCTGGTCCGACACCCCGAATATGGCCTCCCGGGGACCCGGGTCCAGTTTCACACGCACCACATTGGAAACTACCCTTAACACCTCCTTCCAGTACTCCCCTAGCTTTGGACAGGACCAAACCATATGAACGTGATTAGCGGGTCCCCCCCCGCAACGCTCACACACATCCTCTACTCCTTCAAAAAATCGTCTCATCCTCGCCCTCGTGAGGTGCGCTCTATATACCACCTTCAGCTGTATCAGCCCCAACCTCGCACATGAGGTGGAGGCATTCACTCTCCGGAGCACCTCACACCAGATCCCCTCCTCTATAACCTCTCCCAGCTCTTCCTCCCACTTTGCTTTGATCCCTTCCAGTGGTGCCTTATCCTCTTCCAAAATAGCTCCGTACCCCGCTGACACTGCCCCCTTCTCCAGTCCCCTTGTCGTCAGCACCTCCTCCAGCAATGTGGAGGCTGGTTCCTCTGGGAAGCTCTGTATCTCCTTCCTGGCAAAATCCCAAACCTGCATGTACCTAAACACTTCTTCCTGCTCCAGCCCATACTTCACTTCCAGCTCCCTCAATCCTGCAACCCGACCCCGAAGAAACAAATCTTTTAGCCTCTTAATCCCCTTCTCTTCCCATTTCCAAAAACTTCCATCCCACCTCCTTGGCTCAAATCTGTGGTTCCCCCGAATCGGCATTTCCCTTGACCCTACCCCCAACCCGAAGTGTTGGCAAAACTGCCTCCAGATTTTCAATGAATCTATTATTACCGGACTCCCTCAGTATTTCCCCGGAGCTATCGGGAGCGGCGCTGTTGCTAGTGCTTTCAGTCCCGACTCCCTGCACAAACTCTCCTCCTTTCTGACCCACTGAGAATCAACCCCTCTGACCCAGCTCCGCACTTTCTCCACATTCGCCGCCCAGTAGTAGTACAACAGGTTCGGGAGACCCTAACCCCCTGCCTGCCTTTCCCTCTGTAGCAGCTCCTTTCTCACTCTGGCCACCTTCCCTCCCCATATGAACGAGGTAATCCTTCCCTCAACCTCCCTGAAAAAAGACAATGGCAGGAAAATTGGTAGGCATTGAAAAATAAACAGAAATCGCGGCAACACATTCATTTTAACCACCTGTACCCGACCCGCCAGCGACAGAGGAAGGCCATCCTAACTTGCCAGATCGGCTTTCACTCTCCCCACCAAACCAGTGATGTTGTACCTGCGAAGCCTCCCCCACTCCCGGGCAACCTGCACCGTCACATACCTAAAGTGAGTCCCTGCACTTCGGAACGGCAGCCCCCCCCCCCCCCCCCCCCCCCCCCCCTGCCCCCACCCCCGGCTGAGACACCACAAAGTACTCACTCTTGTCCAGGTTCAGCTTGTACCCGAGAAAGACCCAAATACCCGCAGTAGCTCCAATATTCCTCCTATCGTCGCACTCGGTTCCGACACATAAAGCAGCAAGTGGTCGGCATAGAAGGACACATATATGCTCAATCCCCCCCCCCGCACTATTCCTTTCCATGCTCCCGAACTTCTCAATGCGATGGCCAATGGCTCAATCGCAAGTGCAAACAGCAGGGGGGACATAGGACATCCCTGTCTTGTCCCACAGTGGTGAGAAAAGTATCTCGAACTGATATTGTTTGTACGGACACTCGCCTTCGGTTCCTTATATAATAGCTTTACCCAGTTCACAAATCTTGGTCCAATCCCAAACCACACCAGCACTGCCATCAGGTACCCCCATTCTACCCGATCAAACGCGTTCTCGGCGTCCAATGCCACAACCACCTCTGTTTCCTTCCCTACCGCCGGTGCCATAACGACGTTCAAAACCCACCTAATGTTCGAAAACAGCTGCCTCCCTTTCACGAACCCCGTCTGATCCTCCCCTATCACCTTCGGGAGGAACTCCTCCTGCCTACCCGCCAGTACATTCGCCAACACTTTTGCGTCCACATTCGGAAGTGATATGGGCCGATACGACCCACACTCCGTCGGATCCTTATCTTTTTTTAGCAACAGTGAAATCGATGCCTGCCCCAAGGTTTGCGGCAACACCCCCTTCCCTATCGCCTCCTCCAACATCCCCATCATCAGGGGTGCCAACCTATCCTTGAATTTATTTTAATATTCCACCGGAAATCCATCCGGCTCTGCCACCTTCCCCGACTGCATCCTCCCAATCGCATCCTTTATCTCCTGCTCCACTATTGCTCCTTCTAATGCTGCCCTGTCCCCCTCCCCTAGCCTCGGGTACTCCAATCCATCTAGAAATTCCTGCATCTCACGGTCTCCCCCGAGTGGCTCTGACTTGTACAACCTCTCATAAAGCTCCTCAAAAACCTTGTTAATCAGCACTGGAGCCACCACCAACTTCCCTGCCCTATCCCTCACCTGAAGAATTTCCCTTGCCGCTGCCTCCCTCCGGACCCCTTGCTCGTCTCAGCTGGTGCACCGCCTTCCTGGTGGACAGTCGGTCGAAGCTCGCCTGTAGTTCCTTCTTCTTTTCCAGATTCGCCGGGTCCCCATCCTCTGCATACCTCCTATCTATCTCCACCATCTCATCTATTACCCTCTGCCGCTCCAACCTCTCCTCTTTGACCACCCTGGCCTTAAATGAAATTACCTCACCCCTCACCACCGCCTTTAGAGCCTCCCAGATGACTGCCTTCGACACCTCACCCGTACAATTGAAACCTACGTATTCCTTAATTACCTTTTCAATTTTCTCACAGAACACTTGGTTCCCCAAAAGCCCCACATCCAGTTTCCACCCCGGTCTCTGCACTACCCCTTTCTCCAGCACCATATCCACCCAGTGTGGAGCGTGATCTGACACTGAAATTGCAGAGTATTCCGACCCCTTGACTCCAGCTAGCAAAGCCTTTCCCACCACAAAAAAGTCGATCCGCGAGTATACCTTATGGACCGCTGAGAAAAATGAGTACTCCCGTTCCCTTGGGTGCAGGAACCTCCAAGGGTCCACCCCTCCCATTTCCACCATTAGCCCAGCCAGCGCCTTCGCCCCCCCCCCCGATGGGACCAGTGAGCGCGGCCGTGATCTGTCCAACCTTGGCTCCTGCACCAGGTTCGAGTCCCCCCCACAATCAGCTCATGCGTGTCCAAGTCGGGAATAGCCCCAAACACCTTCCTTGCAAATCCCACATCGTCCCAATTGGGACCGTATACACTTAACAGCGCCACTAATCTCCCCTCCAGCGCCCCTGTCACAATCACATATCTACCCCCCTGATCTGCCACCGCCTTCTCCATCTGGAAGCGTACTCTTTTGCTGACCAACACTGCTACCCCTCGAGCCCTTCCATCAAATCCGGAGTGAAACACTTGGCTAACCCAGCCCTTTTTAAGTCTCACCTGGTCCTTCGCACTCAAGTGAGTCTCCTGCAGCATTGCTACATCGGCTTTCAAACTTTTATGCGCAAGCACCCTTGACCTCTTGACCGGACCTCCTAGCCCTCTCACGTTCCACGTGACTATCCTTACTGGGGGTCTCTCACCCCCCCATCTTTCTTATCCACCATCACCATACCACCGGACCCTGCCCCATAAGCCTGACCCGCCCCTGTCCATTGTTAACATCGAACATCTCCCCCCCCCCCCAAGAACCCCCCCCTACAAAAACATCCCCCAACATCCATCCCTTCCCCCACTCTCGCTCGCCTCGTAGGCCTTGAAGCCTGCTATCCAGGCTCCAACGTCCGCAGCCCTCCTCTCACCCATCCCCGTTCACTAGCTGACTTTAGTTAGCTAGCGCGGGTGGCTTCCCCCGTCAAGACTTCTCGCCCCCTTCCACCCAGTCCCAGAGAAAGAAACACCAAAACACACCCAACAATCCAACCCCTACAATTCACTAACTTAACATTTAACCGTCGCAACACAGAACGCCATTAACTTGAACTCTGTAACAATGCAAAGAGAAGAAAGTTGTAACATTTATACATTTTCCAGCTGCTCAAACACAGTCCACAGTCTCTCTTCCAGTTCCGCTCTTCACGTCTGTCCCAAGCCTTCTGCTCTCACGAACGCCTCAGCCGCCTTCGCAGTCTCAAAATAAAAGTCTTTGGCGTTATATGTTACTCTCAACTTTGCCGGGTACACCACACCAAATCGCAGCCCCTTTTTGTACAAAGCCGCCTTCACTCGCCCAAACGCCGCTCGTCTTTTTGCCAACTCCACCGTCAAGTCCTGGTAGATCCGAACCGCAGTACCATCCCACAGGACCTCACGCTTCTGCTTCGCTCAGCTTAATACCTTCTCCTTCATGCAAATCTTATGGAAGCAGATAATTACTGCCCTTGGCGGCTCGTTCACTTTGGGCTTCGGCCTTAATGACGGATGAACTCGGTCGAGCTCGTACAGGGTGGGGCTCTCACCCTCCCCCATCAGCTCCACCAACATCTTAGCGAAGTATTGCATTGGCCTTGGGCCCTCTGTCCCTTTGGGCAAGCCCACAATTCTCAAATTGTGCCGCCTTGAGCGATTTTCCAAGTCTTCCAGCTTTGCTCGGAGTCCTCTGTTAACCTCCACCACCCTCCGCAGCTCGTCCCCCATTGAAGTGACCTGGTCGCTGTGTCGTGACACGGCCTCCTCCACTTCCTTCATCTTCTCGCCCTGCTCTCTCACCTCGGCCGATGCCTTTGCCACCTCCACCCTCATCGGGCCGATTGCCTTCTCCACCAACGACTTCAACATGACCGCCGTCTCCTTCCTCAAGGCCTTCATGTGCCTCGCAAATTGTTTTTCCAGCTCCACCGCCATCACCTCGGTCATCTTCTCCACCGTAGGTAGTGCGGCCCCGCCTTGTAGCTCGGCTTCCGCCATCCTGTCAACACTTTTGCTCGTCTTCTCTTTCAGCGGCGAACCCGCGTTTCCTCCTTTCTTCGACGCTGCTCTTCGCATCCTTTAGCGGCTTATTGTTTTTTATCTTCTCTCTTTTCTCCTCTCTCTCCCTTCACCCTCCTGTCCTTCATCAATCTGACTTATTCTTTTTTTGAAAAAAAATAGGGGGAGAGAAAAAAAAAACTTTTACCAAACTTCCTTAAACCTTCTTTCTTTCTCCTCTACATTCACCCAGACCTCCCCTGGGACCAGGCTTCAGCCTTCTTTCGTCCTCCTAGGTGGGAGCCATCCGATGTGGAGCACCCTCCCTACATAGTGCCCTGGCCTCAGGCCTGCCGCCTCAGCCTCTTCGTAGCTCCGCCCCTGCTGCTCTGACCTCGATGCCGCGCTGGGCCCAGCGCCATAGCCCCCGCCGCCCGACACCAGCGCGGGGTTCTTCGGCGGTTTTTAAACCGGCCCCACTGGCTGCTCGTGACAATAGTCGGGGGGTACGCGAAGACTCGGGGATTTCCCCGAAATCGCCGCTAATCACGGTCACCGGCGGGAGCTCTTGTTGCTGCGGCCGCCCTGCTCACCCACGTTCTTGAAGCTCGTCTCGTCGTAATTGATAGTGCATCAATTTATTACACAGAAGATTTTACAAACATGGATCTCCGCATCAAGCCGGATCGCCTGCAGCTGCATCCTCAAGCAGACAACGGCAAAAAGGACTTCGCACATTGGCAAGCTTGCTTTGAAGCATACATCGGGTCTGTGCCAGACCCAATCTCAGAAGCACAGAAGTTCCAGATTCTGTACACGCGGCGGAGCTCCGATGTCTTTCCCCACATCCAGGATGCACCTACCTTCGCAGAGGCCATGGCGCTACTGAAGGAGAACTACGCTCAGCAGACCAACAAGATCTACGCCAGGCACCTCCTGTCCACGCGGCACCAACTTCCCGGTGAATCTGTGGAAGATTTATGGCATGCTCTGCTCGCCCTGGTGAGAGACTGATTGCCAGGCCATTTCAGCTGCTGAACATTCTAGCCTGCTAATGAGAGGCGCGTTCATTATGGGCATAGGGTCAGCCTACATCCGCCAGCACCTCTTAGAATGGGCTCCGCTTGACCTCGCGGCGACCAAGAAACTAGCGCTCTCGCTCACAGTCGCCTCACGCAATATATAGGCGTATGCCCCCGGCCGCACGGCTCACCCCTCCTGGGCATCGTGGACCCTGCCAGCGGCCACCCCATCAAGGACCCCATCAGCGACCGCCCCCAGCCAACCCCACGCCTGCGCCGCGTGGCTGCCAACCAACCCCGTGGAAACCAAGTGCTACTTCTGCGGACAGACAAAACACCCTTGGCAGTGCTGCCCGGCGCGGAGCGCGCTCTGCAAGGCCTGCGGCAAGAAAGGACATTTCGCCGCAGTGTGCCAGGCCCGCCCAATCGTCGCTATTGTCCCTGCACCCCCCCGCGTGCGGCCAGTGGATGCCGCCACCTTCCTTGCCTTAGACCACGTGTGGCCCGTGGGCGCCGCCATCTTGCTCCCCTCACAACACGTGCGGCCCGTGGGCGCCGTCATCTTGCTTGCCTCACAACCAATGGGCGGAGCCATCTTGCCTGCCCCAGGAGATATGCGGCCCGAGGGCGCCGCCATCTTGCCTGCCTTAGGACACGTGCAGCCCATGGGCATCGCCATCTTCCCCACCTCAGGACCCCTGCCCGTCGGACACCTCATTGGGCTGTTCATCGCCTGCAACCGCTGCCGACCAGCCACGTCTCGCCTCCGGCACGATCGACCAGTCGCCCAACCTCGCGACCGCGTCGACAAAGGTGAAGGTCGACGGGCATGAGATATCCTGCCTTCTGGACTCCGGGAGGACTGAGAGCTTCATCCACCCCGATACGGTAAGGCGCGGCTCCCTCGCAGTACACCCCATTAACCAAAGAATCTCCCTGGCCTCTGGATCCCACTCCGTGGCGATCCGGGGGTACTGCATCGCCACCCTCACCATCCAGGGCGTAGAGATCAGCGGCTTCTGGCTCTACATCCTCCCCAAGCTCTGTGCAGGGCGACTAACGAAACCTCCCATGAACGTCTCTTGGCCTTCCCCAGGGCCTGTTCTCCTCCGCAAGCACGCGTGGCTCCATAAGGCCGACCCGTTGGTTGAGAAGGTATAGCTACTCCACGCAAACCCGCAGTACGCCTACGTAGCGTACCCCAATGGCCG
Organism: Scyliorhinus torazame; assembly: GCF_047496885.1. Classification (NCBI taxonomy): domain Eukaryota; kingdom Metazoa; phylum Chordata; class Chondrichthyes; order Carcharhiniformes; family Scyliorhinidae; genus Scyliorhinus; species Scyliorhinus torazame. The sequence continues at coordinate 93,869,935 of NC_092727.1, forward strand.
CCATAACACAGTCTCCATCAGGGACCTGGCACCAGCTGGGTCCCCCCCCCCCCCACCCCGGCACCACCCTCCCTTCCCCCAGCGCACCCCACCACAGCCCCCGCTCCAGGACAATCTGTCCTCCCATTCCGTTCACATCTCTGTGTAATAAAGCCTCGATTACTCTCTACTCTCGTCTCGTCGTAATTGATAGTGCATCAGAGGGTTTTTTAGCACTGGAGAATCTGTCCGTTTATATTGCTACGCAGTACTGTCAATGAGAAAACAAGGAGACAAGGTCATGCTTCCACAAGTTGCTTGAAAGTCATGGTTGCAATCTTAATTTTCTGGGTGTGAAACTATTCCCATGTCCCATGAACCAAACAGACCACGAGTCAGCTCATTCGGTATCTTATAAAATATTGGTGGCAGTGACTCACATTTGCTGTCTATGGAGATGCACCTTCAATAGTCTGGGCAGGAGGCACACCATGAAGTAAGGCTTAGTGCTGCTAGAAACACTAATAACAGTACTGCTGCAGAATTTGGGGCTGACACTGATACCAACGACAACTTGCTTTAATATATCTTTTTTTTTTAATGTAGTAAAATGTCCCAAGGTGCTTCATAGAAAAGTTATCAAATAAGATCTGACATCAAGCCACATAAAGAGATATCTGGGATGATGAGCAAAAGCTTGGCGTAAGAGGTAGATTTTAACTTGATTGATTGATTGATTTGATTTGATTTATTGTCACATGTACCGAAGTACAGTGAAAAGTATTTTTCTGAGGCCGAGGGAATGTACACAATAGTAGACAAAAGAATAATCAATAGAGTACATCGACAAATGGTACATCGACAAACAGTGATTGGTGGCAGTGCGGAACAAGGGGTCAAACAAAGCAAGTGTTTAACTAATGTATAAAGGGGGAAAGAGAGGGAGAGGTTCATGGAGAGAATTCCAGAACTTAAGGTCTTGACAAATAAAATCACGGCCACCGATGTTCGAGCAATTAAATTAGGAATGCTCAAAAGTCAGAATTGGAAAAGTGCAGACAATCCATGGGGATTGTCAGGCTGGAGGAGATTCCAGAGAGAGGGAGGAGTAAGCCCCTGAAAACAACAGTGAGAATTTTAAAATCAAGGCATTGCTTAACCAAGGGTGATGTATGAACGCGATTTGGTGCAAGTTAAGAAACAGGCTGCAGGGTTTTTGATAACCGCAAGCTTACGAAGAATAGAACCGAGAGGCTCATTGGAATTGCCACGTCACGTGGTAACAAAAGCAGGAATGAAAGTTTTAGCAGCGGATGAGCTGAGCTATGAGCAATGCCAGCTGATGTTCCTGTGGTAGTATGCATTAGGGGTCATGTGGGACTGTGAAGCCATGATGTCATTGGCTGACAGATCCCGGGTCCTGGTTGGACGTTGACCTCTAGCTCTGCCCTGAAGGCGGAGTATAAGTACCTGGAGTCCTCCCCCGCAGGCAGTCTACTACTGAACTGCGGGGGAAACAGTCACGCTTAATAAAGCCTCATCAACTTCACTCTATTCGTCTCTCGGAGTCTTTGTGCGCTACAATTTATTAAGCGTGACTAAAGGACTATGGAGCTCAGGATCATCCCGGAATGCCTGAGGATCAACCCCCACGCAGTGAACGCGGCAGCAGCTTTCAAGCACTGGCAGACTTGTTTTGAGGCCTACCTCAGAACGGCCACCGGCCGGGTCACAGAAGACCAAAAACTACAGGTCCTGCACTCGAGGTTAAGCACGGAGATTTTCGCTCTCATCGAAGACGCAGAGGATTTCCAGACAGCGTTCGCAGCACTAAAAAGTCTCTATGTCCGCCCAGTAAACCAGATCTACGCTCGCTATCAACTCGCAACGAGACGGCAAAGTCCCGGAGAATCGATAGATGAATTCTACGCCGCGCTACTAATTTTGGGACGAGCCTGCAGCTGCCCGTCGGTGAACGCAAATGAACACACGGACATGTTAATGCGCGATGCTTTTGTGGCAGGTATGAACTCCTCCCAAATCCGCCAAAGACTTCTAGAAAAAGAGTCGCTAGGACTCTCAGAGGCACGGGCCCTAGCAGCCTCCCTAGACGTGGCCGCGCGAAATACCCGCGCCTACGGCCCCGACCGCGCGGCAGCCCATTGGGCTCCGTACGTACCCGTCGCGACAAACCCACCCCCCCCGGACACCCCACAGGCTTGCGCGGTCCAAACGCCAAGTCGCACCGGGGGCGCCCGCTGCTATTTCTGCGGCCAGGCGAAACATCCTTGGCAGCGCTGCCCGGCCCGCGCAGCGATCTGTAAGAGCTGCGGGAAAAAGGGCCATTTCGCGGCTGTGTGCCGGTCCCGCGAGGTCGCCGTTGTCCCGGGAGAACAGGGAGCCCTGCACGCCGTTTACGCTCCCCAACCCCCCCCCCCCCGCGCCCCATGTATGACCCGCCGGCGCTACCACTTTGGGTCCCGACCACCGCTCTCCCCGGAGAAGAGGGAGTTCTGCGCGTCTCTAACGCCTCCCAAACCCCCCCCCCCCGCGCCCCACGTATGACCCGCCGGCGCTACCAGTTTGGGTCCCGACCACCGCTGTCCCCAGAGAAGAGGGAGCCCCGTGCGTTCCTAACGCTCCCCAACCCCCCCAGCGCCCCATGTGCGACCCGCAGATGCCGCCATTTTGGGTCCCGGCCACCATGGGGGGAGGAAGGGCGCCGCCATCTTGGACCACCCCAGACCTGTACGACGCATGGGGGTGGCCATTTTGTCCACCCCTGTCGCCATCTTGTGACCCCCCAGCCATGTGCGATGCATGGGGCAGCCATCTTGTTCACCCTCGACGCCATCTTGGACGGCAACAACGGACCCCAGTGTCGACGGCTCCACGGGGTTCGAAGAAGACGCTCAACCACTACAACCACGTCTCGCTTCAATGACGCTGGACCAAGCTCAGCCCCGGACACTCCAGACGACGACGACAACGGTGCTGATAAACGAGACACCATGCCTAGTCGACTCCGGGAGCACGGAGAGCTTTACCCACCCCGACACGGTAAGACGCTGTTCTTTGATCATCCATCCCAGCGCACAAAAGATTTCCCTAGCTGCAGGATCCCACTCCGTACAGATCAAAGGCTTCTGCATAGTTACCCTAACGGTGCAAGGGAGGGAGTTCAAAAACTACAGGCTCTATGTCCTTCCCCAACTCTGCGCCCCCACATTACTGGGATTAGACTTCCAGTGCAATCTACAGAGCCTAACCTTCAAATTCGGCGGCCCACCAATACCCCCACTCACTATCTGCGGCCTCGCAACCCTCAAGGTGCAACCCCCGTCCTTGTTTGCAAACCTCACCCCAGATTGCAAACCCGTCGCCACTAGGAGCAGGCGGTACAGCGCCCAGGACCGGACCTTCATTCGGTCCGAAGTCCAGCGGCTACTAAAGGAAGGCATAATCCAGGCCAGCAATAGTCCCTGGAGAGCACAGGTGGTAGTAGTAAAGACAGGGGAGAAGCAAAGGATGGTCATAGACTATAGCCAGACCATCAACAGGTACACACAACTAGACGCGTACCCTCTCCTCCGCATATCCGACATGGTCAATCCACCGTGGACCTCAAGTCCGCCTACCATCAGCTCCCCATCCGCCCAAGTGACCGCAAGTACACAGCCTTCGAGGCAGACGGGCGATTATACCATTTCCTAAGGGTCCCATTTGGCATCACAAACGGGGTCTCGGTCTTCCAACGAGAGATGGACCGAATGGTTGATCAACACGGGTTGCGGGCCACGTTCCCGTATCTCGACAATGTAACCATCTGCGGCCACGATCAGCAGGACCACGACGCCAACCTCCAAAAATTCCTCCAGACCGCTAAAGCCTTGAACCTCACGTACAACGAGGACAAGTGCGTTTTTAGCACCAACCGGCTAGCCATCCTGGGCTACGTAGTGCGCAATGGGATAATAGGCCCCGACCCCGAACGTATGCGCGCCCTCATGGAATTTCCCCTCCCGCACTGCTCAAAAGCCCTAAAACGTTGCCTGGGGTTCTTTTCATACTACGCCCAGTGGGTCCCCCAGTACGCAGACAAGGCCCGCCCCCTAATACAGACCACGACCTTCCCTCTGTCGACAGAGGCTTGCCAGGCCTTCAGCCGCATCAAAGCGGATATCGCAAAGGCCACGATGCGCGCCATCGACGAGTCCCTCCCCTTCCAGGTCGAGAGCGACGCCTCCGACGGAGCTCCAGCGGCCACCCTTAACCAAGCGGACAGACCCGTGGCCTTTTTCTCCCGAACCCTCCACGCTTCAGAAATCCGCCACTCCTCAGTGGAAAAGGAAGCCCAAGCCATAGTGGAAGCTGTGCGACATTGGAGGCAGTACCTGGCCGGCAGGAGATTCACTCTCCTCACGGACCAACGGTCGGTAGCCTTCATGTTCGATAATGCACAGCGGGGCAAAATCAAAAACGACAGGATCTTAAGGTGGAGGATCGAGCTCTCCACCTTCAACTATGAGATCTTGTATCGTCCCGGAAAGTTGAACGAGCCGTCCGATGCCCTATCCCGCGGCACATGTGCCAACGCACAAATTAACCGCCTCCAAACCCTCCACGAGGATCTCTGCCACCCGGGGGTCACTCGGTTTTACCACTTTATCAAGTCCCGCAACCTCCCATACTCTTTAGAGGAGGTCCGTACAGTCACAAGGAACTGCCACATCTGCGCAGAGTGCAAGCCGCATTTTTTCAGGCCGGATGGTGCGCACCTGATTAAGGCTTCCCGCCCCTTTGAACGCTTAGTCTGGATTTCAAAGGACCCCTCCCCTCCACCGACCGCAACATATACTTCCTTAATGTGGTGGACTAGTACTCCCGCTTCCCATTCGCCATCCCCTGTTCTGACATGTCATTAAAGCCCTAAACACCATATTCACACTGTTCAGTTGCCCCGCATACGTCCACAGCGACAGTGGGTCCTCCTTCATGAGTGACGAGCTGTGCCAGTTCCTGCTCAGCAACGGTATAGCCTCGAGCAGGACGACCAGCTACAACCCCCGGGGGAACGGGCAAGTAGAGAGGGAGAACGGCACGGTCTGGAAGACCGTCCTGCTGGCCCTACGGTCCAGGGACCTCCCAGTTTCACGGTGGCAGGAGGTCCTCCCGGACGCCCTCCACTCCATCCGGTCACTACTGTGTACTAGCACTAACCAAACGCCTCATGAGCGCCTCCTTGTCTTCCCCAGGAAGTCCTCCTCTGGAACGTCGCTGCTGACCTGGCTGGCGGCCCCAGGACCCATCTTGCTCCGAAAGCATGTGCGGGCGCACAAGTCGGACCCGTTGGTCGAAAGGGTTCACCTCCTCCACGCGAACCCGCAGTACGCTTACGTGGAGTACCCCGACGGCTGACAGGACACGGTCTCCCTGCGAGATCTGGCGCCCGCCGGCAACACACACACCCCCCCGACACCAATCACCCAACCCCCCCCCTTCCTGCCACCGCCGCACCCCGCGACCGCCCCCTTCCCAGGAGGATCAGTCCTCCTCCCAGGCCCGACAAGGAATGAAGCCCAAGCTGAAACCGTAAGGCTCCCGGAGACAACAACACCGGAACAAGCACCACCACCACCACCGGGGCCGAGGCGATCGACACAGACGACCAGACCGCCCGACCGACTCGTGGCGTCGATCTAACAGTACAATATGTGGACTTTTAAAGAGAACATTTTGTCTTTTCCTGACGATTACTGTAAATAGTTTGAAACAAAAAAAAAAACCTTGTACATACTGTAATAACATGCGAAAGCTTTCCTCCCAGGACCAGCCTTGTAAACCCTTACCACCATGCGAAGCATCACCCCGCTGGGTTCATTTTTAACAAGGGGTGAATGTGGTAGTATGCATTAGGGGTCATGTGGGACTGTGAAGCCATGATGTCATTGGCTGACAGATCCCGGGTCCTGGTTGGACGTTGACCTCTAGCTCCGCCCTGAAGGCGGAGTATAAGTACCTGGAGTCCTCCCCCGCAGGCAGTCTACTACTGAACTGCGGGGGAACAGTCACGCTTAATAAAGCCTCATCGACTTCACTCTATTCGTCTCTCGGAGTCTTTGTGCGCTACAGTTCCAATGGTGGAAATAGGTGGTTTTAGTGATGACAAGGATAGAAGTCAAATGTGATAGATACCAAGGTTGTGAATGGTTTGGTTCAGCTTCAGAGACGTAGGGGCTGGTTTAGCACAGGGCTAAAGAGCTGGCTTTAAAGCAGCCCAAGACAGGCCAGCAGCACGGTTCAATTCCCGTACCAGCCTCCACGAATGGAAGGAATGTGGCGACTAGGGGCTTTTCACAGTAACTTCATTTGAAGCCTACTTGTGACAATAAGCGATTTTCATTTCATTTCATTTCAAGTGCAACGGAGAACGATGGAGTTGGTGGCTAAGGAACGGAGTTTGGTGGGAATCAATAAAAATGCCTCCAGTCTTCCAAATATTGGGTTGGAGGAAATTGTTGCTTCTCCAGTACAGACAAACAGTCTGACAATTTAGAGATAGCGGAGAGGTTGAAAGAGGAAGTGGTGAGGTAGAGCTGATTGTTGCCAATGTACATGTGGAAACTTGCACTTTGATTTTTTGATAATGTTGCCGACAGGCAGCACGCAAATGAGAAATAGGAGAGGGCCAAAGATAGATCATTGGCTGATGCCAGAGGTAATGGAGTGAGAGTGGGAAGAGAGTCATTACAGCTGATTTTCTGGCTATAACTGGATTGGTAATATTGGAACCAGGTCAAGTGCAAACCTAACCAACTGGATGATAGTGTGGAGATGTTGTGGGATGAGTGTGGTTAACCAAGTCAAAGACTAAAGACAGGTCAAGAAGGACAAGGATCAATTTCTACCTTTTTCACAGTCACATGGGGTGTCATTGTGACTTTGATAAGAGCCACTTTCTTACTGTGGCAATAATGGAAACCAGATTGAGAGGATCCATACATGGAACTCTTGGAAAGATGTGGACAAGTTTGAAAGGTGGCAACATGTTCCAGGACTTTGGAAAGAAAAGAAAGTTTGGAGACGGGGCAGCAATTAGCAAACGTTAGAAGGGTCAAGGATTTTTTGAGGAGAATATACAGTTTGCGAGGACAGAGAACAGTTTCCAATAACAGCTAACTTGGAAGCTGCAGAGGGAGTTGGATGGTCAACAGTTTAGTGGAAAGGGCCGTGGAAGGACGAGGTGAATTGCACAGCGAGGGCTTCGAGGGAGGTAGAAAAAAAACAGAAAGATATGAATTTAGGCTGAGGGCAGGGTCTTAGCGGGCATTTGAGCTGCTGGGCTGGTTAAGGCAGGGAAGCGGCAGAGGCTATTGATCAGGTAGTTTCAATCACAAGCTGTTATTTTCCACTGCATTCACCACAAGCACAAACAGTAACTGGGGCGCAAAATATCGTGAGAGTCAGAAAGCAAGAATCTCGCCGGCAAGATCTTGGGCACAATTTAATGCGCAAAAACAGAGTTCCATTTTGGGCATGTATAACGGGGACTTTGGCATCAAGAAAAACCCCGCTATCAAGTGGGACTTGTCGTGTTGGGTGCTCTGTTACACAGACGAACCAACACGGTTGCGGAAGGTACAACTCAGTTTTATTACTAACAATTATTAACATTTGTAAACTGGTTGCTGTGGTTCGTTCATTACCCTCTAACCTGTGGACTTAGTCCTAACACTATCTTGGAGAGGCAGTCAGCACATGGTGAATGTCTGAGTGGCTTGCTGTGAGCTCTGTGCCCTGAGCTGTCTCCTGCTGGAATTAATCGGAAGTGTCGTGTTCCCCGTTTTATAGTGTGTCTGCTCTTGCTTGTGATTGGCTGTGATGTTGCGTGTGTATTGATTGGTCCGTTGATCTGTCCATCAGGGTGTATGTGTGTTTGCACCATGATGTTTATCTGAATATCATGACAGGACTCTGTCCTTTTTTTCTGGCCTCAGTCCGGAATGCCCTGCCAAGGCCGCACTCTCCTCATTTTCTGCACTGACAAAGGAAGACATCAAAATGCCGCCCCGATCTCTCAACCCCATCAAACACCCCACCGCAACCCCTGCATCCCCCCACTCTCCCAACTTACATCTTAGGGAGTCGTCAAGCCCCCCTCATCCCACCTCTTCAGGGCAGCAACCCCCAGGCCCAATCCCTGGGTCGGGCAACATGGCACCCAAGCATCTTGGCATTGCCAGCCTGGCACTCTGGCAATGTCTTTGCCAGCATGGCAGTGCCAAATTGCTCGGGTGCCAGCAGGTGGGGGCTCCTGTTTTCCGCTGAAGATTGGGGCACCCTTTCAAAACAGCACCCTGCTCTTGGAATTCCCGGCTGCTGGCTTTTTCCGGCCTGGCAGATTTCTCCTGCACGGAGAGTCGCACAGTGTGGCGAGAAAAGATGGCCGTGCAGCTGGTAAGCTGCACACTGGTTTCTCGTCTCAGCCACAGTGACAAAGAAGTCCAGGAGTGTCTTCCGTTTTTTGAAATGAGAAAACAGGCCAAGGGAAGAGGCATTTAAGAAGGTTGTTTGCAGTGGAATAAAAAAACCTTGGATTAGCTTTGCATTCTAGAGTGATTCTGGGTTAGTGCGTTGTTTTTGCAAATGAAAGGTCTAATTATGCTTTATGTGGTCCAGCCAGATCTGGCAGTGAATGGCTAAACTAATAGTCCAGCACCTTCATTCAAGCCTGTGGCTCACTTAAGGGAGTGGTGATGAGGTAAATGTTCTAAGGGCACACCAAGTGTGAGAGAGTATTGGGTTTAATGGGAATCAGGATCAGATTGTGCAGATCGGTAGCTACATAAATGTTGTGGTGAATGATGAGCCATGTGCTAGAGCAATGTTTTTCCAAGGTTTTTCCCAGGTTTCAATTTTGCCAACCACCTAACCTTCGGGACTCACGCTAGCCGACTACTGCAACCTATGCTGGCCGACCTTCGCAACACGCCATGTTCGCTTACCATTCATGCGAAAGGGGAACCTGCTTGGTCCTCATGATCTTACTTCAATCAGGTTCACAGGAGGAGAGGGCAATGTGCATCTTAGATGTAGACTTCAGCCAATTCTGTTGTGCCGTCTTCCCCTTTGTGGGACTGGGCCACCTCCCTCTGTGTCTGCGCCGCGCCAGCCAGCACGTGGGCAATGCCGCCGACGTTCCCAGCCATGACCTCCTGTGACTGGGCCACGCTCAGGGGCGCTGCTGCAAATTCCAGGTGGCCCTGGTACATATATTGCCTGTGCGGCAACAACCCTGACCTGGGCCTCGGCCAGCGCCTGAACAGACTGCACCAGGCTTTGGACATGCTGATCCAAAGTCAAAACTGTCGCCCCCAGTGCCTCCACCGTGATGCCACCCGTGCGGTGTTGCCCTTGGTGGCACGCATGGTCAGCACCACCTCCTGCTCCTGCACGCAGTTGGGCTTCTCCACCTGTGCCTGCAGGTATTGGATGCTCGCCGACAACCCCTCATGTAATCCCTGGCTCGGCGATTGCTTCTCCACAATTGATGGGGCTGTCCTTTCCCAAAGCCCGAAACTCGGCTGGACGGCAGCTAGTTCCTGGGGTCGGCCTGCCTTCTGACTGTCTGCCCCTACGAGAGTTCCTACCTCCACTTGCTGTATCGGATCAGCTGTGTGGTGCACACCAGAGTGCCTCAGGAGCCTCTTCACTAAAGTGCCCAACCGAGGTGAGTTTCTCTGGGATGGTGGAGGGTGTTGGAGACAGCTGTGCCGGGAAATCTGTGTCAACATCGGACTCGAACTCTGGGGTGTCCTGGGCCTTGGGTGGAGGGCTGGTGTCCGAGGTGCTCTCATTGCCAGTGCTTGGCTCACGGGTGTGGGGCTCTGGTTGTGGCACTGGCTGGGGGCGGGGTATGCCGGACGGACCCGTCCCATCACCAGCAGGTCCTGCAAGATATAAGACAAGATGCATGATTAGAATGCGGGCCGGGGGAGGAGTGGGGGTGGTAGGAGTGGGGCTGAGGGTGGGAGTGAGAGTGGTGTGGGGGTTGGTGACGGTGGTGTGGGGTGAGGGTGGTGTGGGGGTGAGGGTGGTGTGGGGTGAGAGTGGTGTGGGGTAAGGGTGGTGTGGGGGTGAGGGTGGTGTGGGAGGAGTGGTGAGGGTGTTGTGAGAGTGGTGTGGGGTTGGTGAGGGTGGTGTGGGGGTGAGGGTGGTGAGGGTGGTGTGGGGGTTGGTGACAGTAGTGTGGGGTGAGGGTGGCGTGGGGGTGAGCGTGAGGGTGAGGATGACGGTGGGGGTGAGGGTGAGAGTGGTGTGGGAGGAGTGGTGAGGGTGTTGTGAGAGTGGTGTGGGGTTGGTGAGGGTGGTGTGGGGGTGAAATTGAAGGTGGGGGTGAGGGTGAGAATGGTATGTGGGAGGGTGGTGAAGATGAGGGTGTTGTGAGAGTGGTGTGGGGTTGGTGAGGGTGGTGTGGGGGTGAGTGTGGTGTGGGGTAGAGGGTGGTGTGGGGGTGAAGTTGAAGGTGGGGGTGAGGGTGAGAGTGGTGTGGGGGTGAGGGTGGTGTCGGGTAGAGGGTGGTGTGGGGGTGAAGTTGAAGGGGGGGTGAGGGTGAGAGTGGTGTGGGGGTGAGGGTGGTGTGGGGGTGAGGGTGGTGTGGGGGTGAAGTTGAAGGTGGGGGTGAGGATGGTGTGGGGGTGAAGTTGAAGGGGGGGTGAGGGTGAGAGTGGTGTGGGAGGGTGGTGAGGGTGTTGTGAGAGTGGTGTGGGGTTGGTGAGGGTGGTGTTGGGTTGAGGGTGGTGTGGGGTTGGTGAGGGTGGTATGGGTGATGTGAGAGTAGTGAAGGGGGAGGTTTGACACACGTGTCACGGGGAACCGCAACTCAGCTGGGTCTCGCTTCCTTGTCCACTGCCGACCTCCACCCCGGCGACCTCCGTTTCCTCTGGGCCACCTATCACGTCCAAGGCCCTCTGCTCTGTTATGGTCAGGGGCCGCAGGTCCGGCGATCTCCCTCCAATATTTCTCCCGTTTCCGGAAGTAATGACGGCCTTTTCCTGGCGGCAGGGGGAAATACAGAAATTGACAGTGTTGGACAGTCCGAAGCATGGATCCCAGGGGTGGGTAGCTGGTGGCTTTAGTGGCCAGGGCACCCGGCCATGGGTGCCGGCATGTGGTGCAGGGTAGGCGTTCGGCCGCCCTCTGGGTTGTGGGGCGGGGGTGAGGGGGAGGGAGGAGATAGGTTTACAAGTGTGTGGGACGGGGGTTCCTGCCAGGGGCACAGTGCTGCCTACTCACCCTGGCCGTCCTCAGGAAGTCGTGCAGTTTTTTTCGGCACTGCTGGTCAGTCCGGACAGTGTTACCCACGGCGCCGACTGCTTCTGCCACCTGTGCCCAGGCACGGTGAACAGCGGCAGCTGGCAGCCTATTTCCCGGGCTGGGGTACAGGGACAACCACCTCTCCTCCAGCGATCTTGGGGCCGCTCTTCTTGCTGGTGTGTCTGGGGAGTGAAGTGTGTATCTAGAACATTACAGCGCAGTACAGGCCCTTCGGCCCTCGATGTTGCGCCGACCTGTGAAACCACTCTAAAGCCCATCTACACTATTCCTTTATCGTCCTTATGTCTATCCAATGACCATTTGAATGCCCTTAGTGTTGGCGAGTCCACTACTGTTGCAGGCAGGGCGTTCCACGCCCTTACTACTCTCTGAGTAAAGAACCTACCTCTGACATCTGTCCTATATCTATCTCCCCTCAATTTAAAGCTATGTCCCCTCGTGCTAGACATCACCATCCGAGGAAAAAGACTCTCACTGTCCACCCTATCCAATCCTCTGATCATCTTGTATGCCTCAATTAAGTCCCCTCTTAACCTTCTCTCTAACAAAAACAGTCTCAAGTCCCTCAGCCTTTCCTCATAAGATCTTCCCTCCATACCAGGCAACATTCTAGTAAATCTCCTCTGCACCCTTTCCAATGCTTCCACATCCTTCCTATAATACGGCGACCAGAATTGCACGCAATACTCCAAATGCGGCCGCACCAGAGTTTTGTACAGCTGCAACAGGACCTCATGGCTCTGAAACTCAATCCCTCTCCCAATAAAAGCTAACACACCATACGCCTTCTTAACAACCCTCTCAACCTGGGTGGCAACTTTCATGGATCTATGTACATGGACACCGAGATCTCTCTGCTCATCCACACTGCCAAGAATCTTACCATTAGCCCAGTACTCTGTCTTCCTGTTATTCCTTCCAAAATGAATCACCTCACACTTGTCTGCATTAAACTTCATTTGCCACCTCTCAGCCCAGCGCTGCAGCTTATTTATGTCCCTCTGTAACTTGTAACATCCTTCCGCACTGTCCACAACTCCACTGACTTTAGTGTCATCTGCAAATTTACTCACTCATCCTTCTACGCCCTCCTCCAGGTCATTTATAAAAATGACAATCAGCAGTAGCCCCAAAACAGATCCTTGTGGTACACCACTAGTAACTGGACTCCAGTCTGAATATTTCCCATCAACCACCACCCTTTGTCTTCTTCCAGCTAGCCAATTTCTGATCCAAACTGCTAAATCATCTGAATCCCATGCCTCCGTATTTTCTGCAGGAGCCTACCGTAGGGAACCCTATCAAACGCTTTACTGAAATCCATATACACTACATCAGCTGCTTTACCCTCATCCACCTGTGTGGTCACCTTCTCAAAGAAGTCAATAAAGTTTGTGAGGCTCGACCTACCCTTCACAAAACCGTGTTAACTATCTCTAATCAAATTATTCCTTTCCAGATGATTATACATCCTATCTCTTATAAACCTTTCCAAGACTTTGCCCACAACAGATGTAAGGCTCACTGGTCTATAGTTACCGGGGTTGTCTCTACTCCCCTTCTTGAACAAGGGGACAACATTTGCTATCCTCCAGTCTTCTGGCATTATTCCTGTAGACAAAGATGACTTAAAGATCAAAGCCAAAGGCTCAGCAATCTCCTCCCTAGCTTCCCAGAGAATCCTAGGATAACTCCCATCTGGCCCAGGGGACTTATCTATTTTCACACTTTCCAGAATTGTTAACACCTCCTCCTTATGAACCTCAAGCCCTTCTAGTCTAGTAGCCTGAATCTCAGTATTCTCCTCGACAACATTGTCCTTTTCCTGTGTGAATACTGATGAAGAATGTTTATTTAGCACCTCTCCTATCTCCTCGGACTCCAAGCACAACTTCACACTACTGTCTTTGACTGGCCCTACTCTTACCCTAGTCATTTGTTTATTCCTGACATATCTATAGAAAGCTTTAGGGTTATCCTTGATCCTACCTGCCAAAGACTTCCATTGTCCCCTCCTGTCTCTTCTTAGCTCTCTCTTTAGGTCCTTCCTAGCTAACTTGTAACTCTCGAGCGCCCTAACTGAACCTTCATGTCTCCTCTTTACAAAAGTCTCCTTCTTCCTCTTGACAAGTGTTTTGACTGCTTTGGTAAACCACGGTTCCCTTGCTCGACCACTTCCTCCCTGCCTGACAGGTACATACTTATCAAGGACACGCAGTAGCTGTTCCTTGAACAAGCTCCATATTTCCATTGTGCCCATCCCCTGCAGTTTTCCTCTCCATCCGATGCATCCTAAATCTTGCCTCATCGCATCATAATTGCCTTTTCCCCAGATATAACTCTTGCCCTGCGGTATATACCTATCCCTTTCCATCACTAAAGTAAACTTAATCGAATTGTGGTCACTATCACCAAAGTGCTCACCTACCTCCAAATCTAACATCTGTCCTGGTTCATTACCCAGTACCAAATCCAATATGGCCTTGCCTCTCGTTGGCCTATCTACATACTGTGTCAGGAAACCCTCCTGCACACATTGGACAAAAACGGACCCATCTAAAGTACTCGAACTATAGCGTTTCTAGTCAATATTTGGAAAGTTAAAGTCCCCCATAACAACTACCCTGTTGCTTTCGCTCCTATCCAGAATCATCTTTGCAATCCTTTCCTCTACATCTCTGGAACCTTTCGGAGGCCTATAGAAAACCCCTAACAGGGTGACCTCTCCTTTCCTGTTTCTAACCTCAGCCCATACTACCTCAGTAGACGAGTCCTCATCAAATGTCTTTTCTGCCACCGTAATACTGTCCTTGACTAACAATGCTGCCCTCCCCCTCTTTTACCACCTTCCCTGAGCTTACTGAAATATCTAAACCCCAGCACCTGCAACAACCATTCCTGTCCCTGCTCGATCCATGTCTCCGAAATGGCCACAACATCGAAGTCTCAGATATCAACCCATGCCACAAGTTCACCCACCTTATTCCGGATGCTCCTGGCATTGAAGAAGACACACTTTAAACCACCTTCCTGCCTGCCGGTACACTCCTGCAACTTTGAAACCTTACTCATGACTTCACTACTCTCAACCTCCTGTATACTGGAGCTACAATTCAGGCTCCCAAGCCCCTGCTGAACTAGTTTAAACCCTCCCGAAGAGCATTAGCAAATTTCCCCCCCGGGATATCGGTACCCCCCTGGTCCAGGTGTAGACCATCCCGTTTGTAGAGGTCCCACCGACCCCAGAATGAGCCCCAATTATCCAGAAATCTGAAACCCTCCCTCCTGCACCATCTCTGTAGCCACGTGTTCAACTCCTCTCTCTCCCTATTCCTCGTCTCGCTATCACTTGGCACAGGTAACAACCCAGAGATAATAACTCTGTTTGTCCTAGATCTAAGTTTCCACCCTAACTCCCTGAATTCCTGCCTTACATCCCTATCCCTTTTCCTACCTATGTCATTGGTACCTATGTGGACCACAACTTGGGGCTGCTCCCCCTCCCCCTTAAGGATCCCGAAAACTCGATCTGAGACATCACGCACCCTGGCACCTGGGAGGCAACACACCAACTGCGAGTCTCTCTCGTTCCCACAGAATTTCCTATCTATCCACCTAACTATGGAGTCTCCAATTACTAATGCTCTACTCCTCTCCTCCCTTCCCTTCTGAGCAACAGGGATAGACTCTGTGCCAGAGACCTGTACCACATGGCTTACCCCTGGTAAGTCCCGTCCCCCCCCCCCAACAGTATCCAAAGCGGTATAATTGTTACTAAGGGGAACGAGCACAGGGAATCCCTGTACTGACTACTTCCTCCCAGCCCCTCTCACCGTCACCCATCTATCTTTATATGTAGCTGCAGCTTGTCAGCCTCCTGAGTGTCAATCCCGTATCTGGCAAATCCGGCATCGTTTCTCAATGGAATCGATTGTGTTCCACGTGGCCCCTGAACAGTAGCTTAATTGGTCCAGGTGGGGCGCCAGTTTTGTTGTCGTGGAACTCTACAAATCCTGCGCCGGCGTCAACACTTAGTCTCAGGAACGGAGAGTCTTGCTGCAAGTGTCTATCCTCTATGGATCTATATTGAGTGTGCATGACAATAGACATTATGATGGGAGATGCGGGGATGAATTTGACAGAACCACAGGCAGAGTCCAAAGGGTCAGCAGTGGGAGGGGTGAGTTGAATGGGAAGGAGTTTGGCACGATTAGCCCCCGTGGGCACATAGGGGAGTGGAATTAGTAGGATGGGGTGCTTGGGGTTGCTGATCATAAGGAGACTGCGATGATAGCCTTGATAGATCCTTCACAGGATGGCTAATGAGAGGCAAAGAAGGAAATTGTAATATTAGCTGAGAGTGAGTCAAGCTTGAATGAAAACTGGGGAGCTTGAAATTCTGCAGGGTTTAGGATAAGGATTTAGGAGAGTAGAGTACCCAGGAAGAGTGAAAGGAAAGCAGGCATAATGATAGGGGAAAGGGGTATAGGAGGGTTAAAGAGAAAGAAATAAATAGGGGGTAAAAAGAACTGGAGATAAAAATGATTGGTGCTTGTCTGGAGGAGCAGCCAAATCATGTACACAAATGAATCAAGAGTAAACTCAAGTCATATAGGCCTAGTTACACAGCAATTAGTAAGGTAAATATATCCTGATAGTATTGTATGTAGGGAGTAGAAAGGACACAATTGGCAGGAGTCCAACGTTAAAGTCAGAGGTTTGCTGGTGGGATAAAATTGACATAGATGGGATTGAGTCAGCATAACATTGGCAAACTGTAGCTTGGAGACAGGTGTGATTAATGAAAATTTTATTGCACGGATGGAGATTTTTTATAAGGGAATGTAAAAGGTGATGTTGCTGTATCAGTTGCAGTGAAGAACAACAAAATGTTGCCGAAGTTTGGTCAATAAGATACAGAAGCAGTGGAGACATGTACTTGGCAGCCCAGGAGGGTGAAACTTTAGCCATGCAGGATCTACAACTGCAGCTGAAGCTGAAGAACCAGTAAAACCAGTGGCCAGTCACTGGCTCATCTAACAACAGCAGTGGGGGAAGGCCATAAACTGATCACATTTATTCACAAATTAAGAAACTGGAACGCAGCAGTTGTGGTTTACACAGTGTAGTGCGGAAGTGTAGCCTTCATGTTCAGGGAAGTCCCAAGCATTTGGAAACCAAGTATGTGCTCTAGTGCTCGCTAAGGAGTGCACGGGGTAGGGCATGAGATAGGCTGTGGTAGTTTCAACTAATAATTAGTTCGCGTGCAAATGCATCCCTGGAACCAGAGAACTTAAACAGTGGAAGCGGAGAGATAACTCACTCCTCTTTAGCCTATATGCTCACCTGAATTCCTTATAGCAATATTTTTCAAACCCTTTTTTCCTGGGAGCCATTTTTGCCAACCAGCTGACCTTTGCGACCCACGCCAGCCGACCTTCACGACACACACCACGTTTGCTTACCTTTAATGTGAGGAGGAGCCTGCTTGGTCCTCACCAACCAGGTTCACTGGAGGAGAGGGCAATGTGCATTTCAGGTGTAGACTTCAGCCAGTTCCTTTGTCCCGTCTTCATCTTTGTGAGAATGGAAAATCCAACCTTGCACATGTACGTCATCGTGAAGGACAATACCAACAAAATGCTTGTTTTCCTTAGCACTTGATACTCCTGGGAGACCCTCCTCCAGAATGCTGACAGCCTCATGGACGTTTGACGTGTTTTTAATGTGCTGTCACAGGTCACGTATTGCCTTTGGAGTTGGCTGTAAGTTAATCATCGACTCTGGGCTCTCAACCTCAAAACAAATTTTTCATCCACCACTTTCTCTTTCAAAATCTGAAACTTCTCCTCTAATTTGCTAATACTTCTCTGCATATAACACACATAGACTTTACGTCCGTGTTTGCACAGGCACAATTGACAAAACCATACCTCAAGAAATCATCTTTATATTACTTTGTTCGCGAGTTGCATTTTATGAGGCACTGGAGCTCTGTACAGAGCTAACACTAGCATTGCTCTGTCCTGTCATGGATTCTCCTGAGCAACGCCCTCCATCAAACTTTATTAACCCGCTTAAAAAAGGACCGGGGTATGAAGATGGGGAGACATTGAAATACAAACAGGAATCTTAGGAGGACCGTCATTTTCACCATTTGGACTCTCCCAGCTAGAGACAACGAGAGCACATCCCATCTCCGGAAATCATCTTTCATCTGATCCACCAACCGGGCCAAGTTCAATTTATGTAGCCGGTCCCAATCCCGCGCCACTTGAATACTTAGGTACCTGAAACTGTCCCTACCAATCTAAACGGCAGTTCCCCCAGTCACCTCTCCTGACCCCTTCGCCTGGACCACAAACATCTCGCTCTTCCCCATATTAAGCTTCTACCCCAAAAACCGTCCGAATTCCCCTAAAAGTCCCATGATTTCTTCCATCCCCTCAATTGGATCTGAAACATGCAGAAGCAGGTCGTCCGCATACAGCGAGACTCTGTGCCCCCCCCCCCCCCCCCGCTCCCCCCGGACCAGCCCTTGAGGCCCTCAGAGCAATTGTCAGCGGCTCTATAGCCAGCGCAAACAGCAGTGGGGAGAGGGGGCAACCCTGTCTCGTCAACCAGTGCAATCTAAAATTGTCCAAAGTCATCCTGTTCGTCCGTACACTTGCCACAGGAGCCTGGTACAGCAACCTGACCCAGTCAATAAAGCCCCTCCCAAATCCGAACCGCCCCAGAACCTCCCATAAATAATCCCACTCAACCTGGTCAAAAGCTTTTTCTCGCATCCATCGCGACCACTACCTCCACCTCCCTACTTTCCGGGGGCATCATGATCACGTTTAACAGCCTTCTTACATTGGCCACTAGCTGCCTGCCCTTAACGAACCCCGTCTGATCCTTCACAATGACGTTCGGTACACAACCTTCAATCCTGGAGGACAAAATTGTGGCCAATAGTTTGGCTTCTACGTTCAACAGGGAAATCGGCCTGTAAGACCCACATAGCTCCGGGTTCTTGTCCCGTTTCAGGATAAGCAAAATCGTGGCCTGTGACGTCGTCTGGGGCAGAACCCCCCTTTCCCTTGCCTCATTAAACACCTTCATCAGCACCGGTCCCAATATCCCGGAGAACCTTTTGTAGAACTCCACTGGGTACCCGTCCGGACCCGGGGCCTTACCCGACTGCATGGCCTTCAAGCCCTCCACTATCTCCTCCAACCCGATCGGGGCCGCCAGCCCTTCTACCAGCTCCCCGTCCACCTTCGGGAAAGTCAGCCCCTCCAGGAAGTGCCTCATCCCCTCCGGCCCCGCGGGGGTTCCGACCTGTACAACCTGCTGTAAATGTCCCGGAAGGCCTTACTCACTCCTTGCCGAGTCCCCAACTAAGTTCCAATCCCCGTCAATAACATTCCCTATTTCTCAAGTTGCCTCCCTCTTTCCGAGCTGCTGTGCAAGCATCCTGCTGGCCTTCTCACCATGCTCGTAGATCACCCCCCTCGCCTTTCTGAGCTGTTCCACTGCCCTCCTTGTGGTTAACAAGCCGAACTCTGCCTGTAGCCTCCACCGTTCCCTTAAAAGCCCTATCTCTGGAGTCTCCGTGAACCTCCTGTCGACTTGTAGAATCTCTTTTACCAGTCGGTCCATCTCTGCCCGGTCCGTCCTGTCCCTGTGAGGCCGGATCGAGATCAGCTCCCCTCTCACCACTGCCTTCAGCGCTTCCCAGACCAACGCTGCTGAGACCTCCCCGTATCATTTTCCTGGAGGTAATTTTGTATGCATTTCCTCAGCCTCTTGCACACCGCTTCGTCCGCCAATAGCCCTACATCTAATCTCCATTGCGGGCGCTGATTGCTATCTTTACTAACCTGCATGTCAACCCAGTGTGGAGCATGATCCGAGATTGTGATCGCTGAGTACCCCGTGTCCACCACCCGTGCCAGCAAGGCCCTACCCAAAACAAAGAGATCAATCCGAGAGTATACCTTAGGCACGTGGGAGTAGAAGTAGAACTCCTTCACCCTCGGCTGCCTAAATCTCCATAGATCCACCCCCCACCCCCATCTGCTCCACGAACCCTTTCAGTTCCTTTGCCATTGCTGGCACCTTGCCCATTTTCGAGCATGACCGATCCAGGCCGGGATCAATCACTGTATTAAAGTCCCCTCCCATGATCAGCTTGTGCGAGTCCCCAACATCCTCTTTATAAATTCCATGTCATCCCAATTTGGCGCATATACATTAACCAGCACTACCTTCGTCCCCTCCAGCTTACCGCTAACCATAATATATCGACCCCCACATCCAAAACTATTCTACCCACCTCAAATATCACCCGCTTATTAATCAAGATCGCAACCGCTCTAGTCTTTGTATCCAGCCCCGAGTGGAAGACCTGACTGACCCAGCCTTTCCTCAATCTAACCTGGTCCACTACTCTAAGGTGCGTCTCCTGTAGCATTACCATGTCCGCCTTCAATCCCCTCAGGTGCGCAAACACACGTGCCCTCTTAACTGGCCCATTTAACCCTCGAGCATTCCAGGTGATCAGCGTAGTTGGGGGGCAAAGTGACCCCCCCCTCCGCAGATCAGCCATACCCTTTCTTGGGCCCGCGTCCAGCCCATGCGCCGCACCTCCTCGGGCCTGCCACCGACCTCCTCTCTGTCCCTCCACCGAAGTCCCTCCCTCCCCCCAATAGCAACACCACTCTGAAACCTAACCCATACAATAAACTAAACATATGCACACCCCCCACTGTGCTTCCGTGAGGTAGCTCACCCAGCTAGCTTGGTGGCCCCTGCCCTGGCGCCAAAAATTCTCCCACCTATTGTTCCTTCACTCCAATCCCCCCACCCCCCCGCTCATACAAACAATTCCCCCACAATTACCCAGCTGAAAAAAAAAACACCGAAACCCAAGTAAGCACGTCTCCATCCCACAAAAGTGCACATCAAACAAAAAGACATTGCCAACATCCACCGAAAAGAAAACCCGAAAACGAAAAAAAAATTCCCACCCTTCTTAAACAGAACTCAAAAACAGAAGAGGAAAAATAAGAAAAAAAGACCCA
The DNA here is from genome assembly GCF_047496885.1 of Scyliorhinus torazame. Lineage (NCBI taxonomy): Eukaryota > Metazoa > Chordata > Chondrichthyes > Carcharhiniformes > Scyliorhinidae > Scyliorhinus > Scyliorhinus torazame. Next base: position 93,890,322 of record NC_092727.1, read on the forward strand.
ATATAAGCCAACATGTTGCATCAAAGTTCGAGAGTTCTCAGCCCCCTACCAGATCTTTTCTTTTCGCGAAGTCCAGTGCGTCTTCGGGCGACTCAAAATAATGATGCTGATCCTCATATGTGACCCAAAGACGAGCCGGATACAGCAGTCCAAATTTAACCTGTTTCTTGAATAAGAATGACTTAACTTGGTTGAAGCCTGCCCTTTTCCTAGCCACCTCCACACTCAGGTCCTGGTACACCCGCAGAATACAGCTCTGCATTCGCTTGGCTCACTGAAGAATACATTCCTTGTCCAGGAACCTGTGGAATCTCACCACCATTGCCCTCGGAGGGTCCCCCGTTCGCGACTTCCTCGCAAGCGCTCTATATACCCTGTCCACCTCCAAGGGTCGGGAGAATATTCCCCCCCCCCAGCAGCTTTTCAAACATACCCCCTACGTATGCTCCAGCATCAGCTCCCTCAGACCCCTCCGGGAGCCCGACAATTCTTAAGTTCTGCCGGCGGGACCGATTCCCAAGGTCCTCCACCTTCTCCAGAAGCTTTTTCTGGTCGTCCCGCACCATCCCCACCTCCAGCTCCACTGCAGTTTGATGCTCCTCCTGCTCAGCCAGCACCTTCTCAACCTTCTGGATCGCCCGATCCTGGGCGTCCAACCTGTGCTCCAGCCAATCAATCGACTCTTTTATCGGGTCCAGGCAGTCCCGTTTCTGCTTGGCAAAGCCATCCTGGATGACCAGCATCAACTGCTCCATTGATTGCTGGGCCGACACACCAGGGGCCCAGTCCTCAGCCATGCTGTCTCCTGCTGTAGCTTCAACATGGTTCTTGCTTATCTTCCTATTTCTGCCTTTTCGTGCACTTCTGGCTCTTTTCTCCATACACCGATACGTGGAAACGGTGCCCAATTGCCTCAGCCTTCGAATTTACAGCTTAAAACCAGAAAAAAGTCTGGGGGAAAGGTCCAAAAGTCTGACCAGAGCGGGAGCCACCAAACGTGCGACTTACTCCTTCATAGCCGCAACCGGAAGTCCGCCTCCGATATTTTCTGAAGGCCAACAAAACTGGAAGGATAAAAAAGCTGTGGGTAATCCTATTCACGGCCTATTGGGCTCCCATGTATAACCTGACTTCCCCAGATACCCCTAATGCCAAATCTTTCGAGAAGCTTGTAGAATTAGTCAAGGGACATTATCACCCGAATCCCTTGATAATGCAATGATACAAGTTCAATTCAACAACAGGATCCCCAGGAGAAATGATTGCGGTATTGATGGCGTGCCTACAACAAATGACTGAACTATGTGAGTTTAGGTCTGCACTCAACGACATGTTGAGGGACAGGCTGATCTGTGTTGTTGATGACATGGCCATACAAAAGAAAGCTGTTAGCAGAGGCAGGGATTACCTTAAGGAAGGTATGAGAGGTCACCTAAGCTATGGAAAGTGCTGAGAGTGGGGGCAATAAGGTAACAGAGCGTGCAATGGTTTCCCCGTGGTCCTCATGGGGTTTATGACACCCCTCTGCCCTAATGTCCGAAAGTTCCCCTTCAGCCACCAACGGTGGGGGCCTTCTATACTGCTTTGACGAGGCTGTGTTTCAGCTTGCAGCAGCTCTGGGTCGGGGGGGTATATATCGCTTCATGACTGCCATTTTCTGGCCGACCTCCGAAGTGTTATCACCGGGTCCTCGGTCCTGGACACGACATTGTCCATCTGCGTGGATACTTCTGTGTCCATTTCCGAGCCGGAGTCATCTTCCTCCTGATGGTTCTGGTGCTTGGATATAGACATTTGGTTCCCTGGCTGAGGGGCGTTTCCTGGCACGGAGGGGATGTCAATGCTGCCATTTGGTCATGTATCATGGGTTCCCGCTTCTTGCGGTGTTCCAAATGCTTCTGCTGAACTCTCCCCTGGATCTTAACTTTGTAGGAGAGTGGTCCTGTTCTCTCCAGCATGACACCTGGGAGCCAAAGTGCCCCGTCTCCAAAGTTGCAGGCATAAACCGGGGCCCCTGAGTGAAATTGCTGCCCTGGTGTCCTCAAGTCATGATGCCCCTTCTGTGACTCCTAATGCACCTCCACTTTCCTGCTGAGGTTCAGAAATATGAGGCTCAACCCAGTTCAAAGCCTTCAACACATCAGCAGTTCTGCAGGGGTTATTCCCGTTGTCATGTTTGGCGTTGAGCAGTTGTTAAAAAGGAACCGTGCCAGTCGCGTATCCATGGAGCCCGTGGTTTGTTTCTTTATACCCCTTTTGAAAGTCTAGACCCCCTTTTCATCAGGCAGTTAGATGAGAAATGGTATGGGGCGGTTCTGATCTGGCAGGTGCCGATCCGTTTTGTAAATGGAGCAAACACCAATGCGTCCCATTATCTATCGCCAGGACCTCAGGTATCCCATGGTTGCTGAAGGAGCGCTAGAGTTATTCTACCATGGTCCTGGACATCATTGAGGCCATCTTGTACATGTCAAGCCACATCAAGTGGGCATCTTCGATGGCGAGGAACATGGACCCCATGAAAGTCCCTTCGAAGTCCGTGTGCAGTCGCACCCATGTCATTCCCATGGATGAAGGGAGACCGGCCGGTGGGACTGATTCTTCTGACATGCCGGGTAGCTACGTACGACCCTCTCAATGTCCCCATCAATACCAGGCCACCAGACATAACTACAGGCCAACATCTTCATCTTAGAGGCGCTCGGGCAGGGACTCCTGACCCTGGGGCAGGATTACTACACGAGCTTCCCACAATATGACATTGTCCTTCATGCTGAGCTCTGAGATCTTCTGGGCAAAAGGCTATAGAGCTACAGGAAGAATCACCTGTATTCTGCCACTCAAAAGCAGTTTTGCCAGACTCGCATCCTACTGTATCCATGCATGCACCTGAGTAGCCATAACTGGCAAGGTATCCGTGAAGTTAAGAGTTGCAATCACATCATCCGTCACTGGCGGGGAGGGGAACTCACGGGCATCGGAAGATGACCGAAAGCGTAGGCATGGGCAATCTGTGTACCCGGATGGTGTTGAAACAAATATTCATACGCAGCGAGGAGAAGCACCAAACACTGGATTTGAGCTGATGCGATGAATGGGATTCCCTTATACTCCCCAAAAAGGCCGAGCAGGGGATTGTGGTCAGTCACAATAGTGATGTGCCGCCCTTAAACATATTGGTGGAATTTCTTGACTCCATATATTACTGCAAACCACCTTTCTTGTTTTGAGTATATTGTCGCCAAGGTTCTCGAGGCAAAAGCGATGGGGCGTTCCATGTCATTGTCTGTGGGCTAGCATCTCCCAATGCCACAGGGGGCATTGCATGTTAGGATTAGAAGCCACTCTGGATCATAGTGTGTGAGGAGCTGTGTGAACGGCAGACTCTCTTTTACTCTGGCGAATGCTTCATCAACGGTATGTGGAATGGAGCAATTAAAGTGGCCAGGTTGGCAATTAATTTTCTATAATAATTTACCAGGCTTTGGAATGACCAGAGTTCAGTGCGGTTCTTTGGGATCGGGGCCCCTTTTATGGGCTGAAACTTGTCTTCCACTGGGTGTAAACCATCCCTGTCCACTCTGTATCCTAAATAAGTTATTGCTCTAGCGTGGAACACACACTTGCTTCTTTTTTATCTGGGAGCCCACTTGGGAAAACCACCAGACTACTTTGTGCAGATTATCCATATGCTCCTTATCAGTGGTGCCTGTGATGAGTACAAAGTTTAGGTTGAAGGCCACCTTCGGCAGACCCTGCAGGATATTTTCCATTACATGGTAGAAAATGGTGGAGCAGATGAGACCCCAAATTGGAGATGGGTGCATTCAAATAACCCCCTAGGCCGTAAATTTTCTGGACGCTGGATCTAGCTCCACCTGCAAATAGGCATGGTTCATGTCAGGGTTCGTTAAAGAACACCCTCCAGCTAGTTTTAAGTACAAATCTTCCACTCTAGGACTCAGGTACCGGTCCAGGAGTGAAGCTCTGTTTACTGTGAGCTTGTAATCCCCACAGAGTCGGACAGATTTGTCGGGCTTCATTACTGGCACAATGTCTGCGGCCCACTCTGCAAATTGTATAGGGTGTAAAACCCGCAGATCCTTCAGGCCCTGAAGTTCCGTGTCAACCTTGGCAAGCAATGCATAAGGGACAGGCCTTGCCCTAAAGTACCAGGGCTGAATATCAGGATCCACATAGATACGGACCGTGGCCCCTTTTATCCTGCCCAGACCCTCCCAAGGGTCTTCGGGTTATATGCTCGGTACATCACACAGATTCCGGCTGCACATCTGAAATACCTGTTGCAATTTGAAACGGAGGACTCAAAACCAGTTACGCCCCAGCAAATTGGGCCCTAGTCCCCGTACCACGACCAAGGGAAGATGAACCGACTGTTGCTCGTGTGTTACCAGAGTTAAGGTGGTCCCTACGACGTTCAATGGCTCGCCAGTATAGGTCGCCAACCTCACCTTGGTGTCGCGTGATGTCTGTGGCATGATCCCTGCGCAAAGTCATTGGTGATGGCAGCCCCACTGTCCATTTTCATCACTACAGAGTGACCATTTACTTGTACCGAAACCTGGATCGGTGCTACCTTTGGGGCCGTGACGCAGTTCAGCTGCACCAAACAGTGCTCCTCATCCAGGAGGCCATGTGCAAGGTCCTGGCTCGCAGTCATCTCGGCGGCTGTCTTGGACGGCGTTCTCTGCGCCGAATTTGGTGGCTCTGGCCATGCCGTGTCCTCCGGCCACACATTTGGCAATGTGGTCGGCTCTCCCTTTCATCCTTGGGGGAGGTATCCCATAGGTCATTGATGGCTCCCGAGTGCTTGGTCCGGCTGCAAAATTTTTTTGGGGGGAGGAGATCTGGCCTGACCAGCTTTGCCACGTGATGCAGTGGGAGTTTGAAATGGAGGGTGGCCAAGGGCCAAACAATGGATGCCATATTGTATGGACCCCTTCAGTGCCTGCACTCCTTTCTCTGCGCAGTCACAGAACAGTGACAGTTCGATGGCCCATTTTTAATCGATGGTGAGCTCCGCCAACAGCTTCTTCTGAGTGGCCGTGTTGTTTATCCCATAAACCAGCCTATCCCTCAACATTTCAGAGCGGGGCGGCCTGAACTCGCAATGCTTGACCAGATGCCTAAGGTGGGTCAAAAGGTCAGTGACCAATTCACCTGGAGACCGTATCGTCGTATTAAATATATACCGCTGCACAATCATGGAAGGGTTAGATTCATAATATTCAGCTACCAACGCAACCAGCTCATCAAATGGTTTGGAGTCTGATGCGGCCGGGTAAGTGAGACATTTTATAATTCCAAAAGTCGGCGCCTTGCAGCTGGTCAGGATGATGGTCTTCCCTCAAAATACCATTAGGCTGGAAGATGTACCTCATGCATTCAGCATACTGGCTCCAATCTTCTAGGCCTGCATCGAAGGCTTCCAACTTACTGAACAGTGGTGCCTTATGTCCACATGTTCCGGGATAGGAATCATCCGGGCGGCTAGACGGTTTCACGAGTCTGGAGTTTCCTTTTGTCCTTCTTGGCAGTTTATTAACTTGAGGAAGCCAGCGGTAGTGTAACAAAGATTTACTGAACTATGTACAATACTCGGCCCATGGCAGCAACTCTCTCCCAATCCAGTCCTTGTTGGGGCAACCAACAACTGTGGGCTCTACTTTGGGCCTGCTTTTATGTGTAGTCTAACGAGCACCCGCTGGGTGGCCTCTGTCCCCTACCTGGGAAGCTCGTACTCCACGAGTCCAATGGGGAGATCGACAATGGTTTCCCCATGGTCCTCGGGGGGTTACAACACTACCCAAGGTGATTGTCTATCTAGATATGTGCTGATTACAGGAGCATCCGAGGAGGAGCACCAAGCAAATCTCAATGAAGTTTTAAAAGGATTTAAGAAGGCTGGAGTACGGCTGAAATGAGAGAAATATACGTTACAAGGTCAAAAAGTGATGTACTGAGGATTCAAGCTCGGCACCCCATGTTCGAGAAGATCAGAGCAATTAAGAAAGCACCGGACCCCAAAAATAGATCAGAATTGAAATCCTTTTTAGAATGGTGAACTATTTCAGCAGATTTATTCCTAATCTTTCTCCAATGTTGACATCCTTACACACACTACTCAGGAAGCATCAGAGGAGGTACTGGAAAGAGCATCAGAAAGAAGCCTTTGAACAAATCAAACCAGCTTTGCAGTCATCCAGTAACTTGGTGCATTTTGACCCTTTGAAAGAAATAATTCCTACCTGCAGTGCATATCCTTACGGAATCAGAGAGGTGCAGAAAGACCTATCGCCTATGTCTTGAGAACTTTGACAGTTGCTGTATAACCTTATTCGCAAAACGAAAAGAAGAGACTAGCCTTAATATTTGGAGTGAAAAAGTTTCATCAATACATCTATGGATGACATTTCATACTCGTTACTGACCACAAACCTCTGTTGGGGTTAGTTAGGGAGGGTAAGATCATTCCCCCCTTAGCTGCAGCTCGTGTTCAACGTTGGGCTTTATTGATAGCAGCCGTGAATGCACGTTTCAACATAGGCCAATCGGTTCACATGACACTCTTTGAACTCACCCTCTGAAAGGGGCATGGTACCAGAAAATCAATTGAATTTAAATTCCATAGCTGAAAGGATTTGGAAGCTAGTATGACTTGAACTCATGCCTCCAGACCATTAATCCAGGGTTATGGCTCACAAGTCCAGTAAGTTAACCACGATGCTACCATACTTCATGATATCTGTAGTCCTCTTGCACAAAGTGGCTATTCTTCTTGTATGAGGCAACAGCATCAAAGGAAAATACTTAACATTTGTATAATACCCATCGTGACCTCAGGTCTCCCCAAGGTCTTTTACAGTCAAGGAATTACTTTTTAGAGTGCAGACACACCTGTAATTTAGGAAACAAGGGGCGCGATTCTCCACTCCCACGCCGGTTGGGAGAATCGCCTGGGCCGCCAAAATTTCCGGGGACGCCGGTCCGACGCCCTCCCGCGATTCTCCCAAGCGGCGGGAACGGCCCGGTCGAGTTTCGCGGGCCGCAGGCCGGAGAATCGCCGGAGACACCCAAAATGGCGATTCTCCGGCACCCCCGCTATTCTGAGGCCCGGATGGGCCGAGCGGCCAGGCCAAAACGGCGGGTTCCCCCCGGCGCCGTCCACAGCTGGTCGCTGCAGTCGTGGGCGGTGCGTGAACGCTGGGGGGGGGCGGCCTGTGGGGGGGCAAGGGGGGATCCTGCACCAGGCTTCACCTGGAATGTGGGATGGCCCGCGATCGGTGCCCACCGATTGTCGGGCCGTCCTCTCTGAAGGAGGACCTCCTTCCTTCCGCGGCCACGCAAGATCCGTCCACCATCTTCTTGCGGGGCGGATTTAGAGAGGACGACAACCGCGCATGCGCAGATGACGCCCGTTATGCGGCGCCGGCCGCGTCATCTATGCGCCGCCGCTTTTACTCGGGCGACAAGGCCTGGCGCGTGTAGATGACGCGGCCCCGATCCTGGCCCATTGTCAGGGCCTGAATTGGTCGGGACCGGGGTCGTTCCGCGCCGTTGTGAACCTCAACGGCGTTCACGACGGCGCGGCCACTTCGGCGTTGGAGTGGAGAATCCCGCCCCGTCTGAATTGAGTACATCAACAATGGTTTTGCATTAACAGCAATCGAATTATGACCAGATAATCTGCTGTTTTAGTTATGGTGATTGAGGTATAAATAATGGCAGGATACTGCGGAGAACTCCCTTTGCTCTTTGATGAATGGCGTGGGATCTTTCATAGCAACCTGACAGGGCAGGAGGGACCTTGCATCTCATCCCAGAGTTGTCAGCTCTGGCCATGCAGCACTCCCGCAGGCTATGTGAACAAATAGTGGAGGGCATCGCAGCTGAGCCCAATCCTGATTTTATCTGAGGTAACATGAATATTTTACAGCAGAGTTAATGAGGTGGTGATCTGAAGTAGAACTGTAGCTAGTTTTCCTTTCATTTTAGCTGGAAGACAGAGAGCAAGCATCACCCCACTGCTACTCTGGTAGCAGGTTTTGAATTTGGCAAGCCCTTCCAAATCCTACATGTGCACAGCCCATTGCTCCAGGAACCAGTGAAACGCCCACAATTGGTTCCAGCACAGATAGCTAGCTAGTTAACTATTGCTCATTGGTTTGTAGGCATTATACAAATCAAATCTCTCTATATGATGACAGCATATGTGAGCTGGATAGAACTGAGCATTGCGTAAAATTGATGCGGACATAGGAATGGTTAGTACAGTTACCATTGGACCAAGTGATTCCAGGTAATCATTAAGCATGTGACAAATATCAGTGAGAAAGGGCGCGATTTAATGGCCACGCTGCATCCGAAAAGCAACTTGCCATGGCACAGCCAATAAAAACCGGGAGACCCCACTCCCGAGATCTACCCGGCCCGCAACGCATCGCATCACGAGATCTAATGTGATCCTGCGGTACAGCTTGTCTCACTTTAATGTGCAGATCCCTGAGTTCCCCGAGGCGTGAGATCTATCTCCTTCGTCTCAGAGACCTCGGGTGAGCGCCGTTCAGTGCTGGCTCGACAAACAGGAAGCAGACGGATCGGCACTCGTGGGAGCATCCCAGGAGATTGGAGGCCCCAGGTGCATGCCATTTGGGCAGGATAGCACCCTGGCACTTCTGGTGCCACCCAGGCACCCTGGCACTGCCAGCTTGGCAGCATGGCAGTGCCACCTCGGTGCCAGCCTGGCACTGCCAAGGTGGCACTGGCAGAGGCACAGCTAAGGTGCCAATCTGGCATTTTGTGCACGGGTGTTGGGGGGTGAGCGGGGACCCTACCATAGTGCGTTGGGACATGGGAGGGATCGAGGGTTGCATTGAAGGCCTCGGAGATCGGGACACCATTTAAAAATGGCGTCCCAATCTCTCGCTATACTGAGGAGTTCCGGTGAGCAGAGCTCCTCAGTGTACAAAATGAGGCCCCTTATCAAACGCGAGTCGCATTTTATAGTGTTGTGTTTAGTGGCGCTGCAAGTGCTGGGAAACATGCGGCAAAATGTGCTTGCTGTGGGTCTTTGTCCCCATTTTGTTAAATCGCGCCCAAAATCGTTGGCAAAGTAAAAAACACCACACGGACTCACAGCTGCACAGTTAAAAGCAGTAACTTGTCGATATTATATCCAGAAAAATTAAGATGACATTGTTTCCATTCTTTTCCATCACAACTGCTTCAATGTCCAATGAAAACACTCGTGTGAGGCATTTTTGAACTCATGGGCACAGTAAGAACAAGTCTCAATACGGCAGGCAGTACATCTAGTCCCAGCTGGGACCATCGAAGATGCAGTTCCAATCCTGGCCAGCTTCTGTTAGGCCTCCACCCCTCAGCGGGGCAGCTAGTATTCCACAAGGAGATCAATCAGGTGCCCCGTGGGTCACGTAGGGGTTATTAAAATACTCAACATAGAATTTGAGTTTATCTAAAACAGAAAATACTGTTCTTAATTGTATTAGTCATCTCCACCACTTAATAATGGCCTGAATTGGTGTGCAGTGTTCCACTGGGGTTTGATTGAATGTTGCATGGAATATGTGAAGTAGTTCTAATTATTGCAATTGGTGATAAATATTTCAAGATGATCCAGGGAGTCATGTTTGATGTTATTGGATTGGATTAGATTGGATTTGTTTATTGTCACGTGTACCAAGGTACAGTGAAATGTATTTTTCTGCGAGCAGCTCAAACAGATCATTTAGTACATGAAAAGAAAATACGAAACAAATGAAAACACTGGAACACAGCAAAAGCACACATTGGTGGCAAGCGAAATGGCAGGTATTTCTGTTCTACAAACCAAATATTGCTGTAACAGTCTTGTCATAATATACACCAGTATATCATGTGCAGACACACACACTGATGGACACAGCAAGACCAATCAACACACACAACACCGCAGCCAATCACCAGTTAGAGCACACTCACTATATAGACAGAGGGCATCAGAGTTCCCGCTCATTCGGGATGCAGCCTCTCAGAAGGACAGAGCTTACAGTTTTTTAGGGAAATTCATCCCTAACCTCGCCTCTCATACCACGGCTCTCAGGAACCTGGTCAGGAAGACGACAGACTTCCAATGGCTCCCTGCCCACGAGCGCGAATGGCAAAACTGACCACTGCCCCGGTCTTAGCTTTCTTTGATCCAGCAAAGGAGACCAAAATTTCGACCGATGCCAGTCAATCCGGCATTGGGGCAGTGCTCCTTCAATGTGCTGAGGCCTCATCATGGGCCCCCGTTGCATATGCGTCACGCGCCATGACCCCCACGAAACAGCGCTACGCGCAGATAGAAAAGGAGTGCCTGGGCCTTCTGACCGGTTTTGTTAAGTTTCACGATTATGTCTACGGACTTCCTCAATTCACCGTTGAGACTGACCATCGCCCACTGGTCGATATAATACAGAAAGACTTGAACGACATGACGCCTTGCCTCCAACGTATTCTTCTCAAGCTCCCGTGATACGACTTCCAGCTGGTATACACCCGAGGCAAGGACCTCATCATTGCTGACGCTCTCTCCAGGGCAGTCAACACTCCATGTGACCCAGCAGGATTTGTCTGCCAGGTTGACGCCCATGTGGCATTCGCGGCCTCCAATCTACCTGCCCCGGATGAACGCCTCGTCCAAATTTGCCGCGAGACGGCGGCTGACCCCTTGCTACAGCGTTTCATGTGCCACCTAACGGACGGGTGGCTCAAGGGCCAATGCCCTCAGTTCTATAATGTCAGAGATGATCTGCCGGTAGTAGACGGGGTTCTTCTAAAACTGGACCGCATTGTCATCCCGCATACCATGCGCCAGCTTGTCCTGGAACAACTACACGAGGGCCACCTTGGCGTGGAAAAGTGCCGCCGACGGGCCCGAGAGGCAGTGCACTGGCCCGGCGTTAATGAGGACATAGCCAACACAATGCTCAACTGCCCCACTTGTCAGCGCTTCCAGCCGGCCCAACCACGTGAGACCCTGCAGCCCCATGGGTTGGTCACGTCACCATGGACCAAGGTGGGCATCGACCTGTTCCACGCGCTCGGTAGAGACTATGTCCTGATCGTGGACTACTTTTCGAAGTACCCGGAGTTGATACGGTTGTATCACCTCGTCTGCAATCATTCGTGCATGTAAAGAAACCTTTGCTCGACACGGCATCCTGCTCACTGTTATGTCGGACAATGGCCCCTGCTTCGCCAGCCAAGAATGGTCCAACTTTGCCAGGCGGTACAACTTTGCCCATGTGACGTCCAGTCCCCTGTACCCCCAATCCAACGGCAAAGCAGAGAAGGGAGTACATATCGTCAAACGGCTCCTATGCAAGGCTGCCGATGCTGGGTCTGATTTCTACCTTGCCTTGATGGCCTATCGCTCCGCCCCACTGTCCACTGGCCTGTCGCCAGCCCAGTTACTCATGAGTCGCACCCTGAGGACGACGGTGCCGTCCATCCATGTCCCAGACCTCAACAACGTTCCGGTCCTTCGCCGGATGCAGCTGTCTCGTGCACAGCACAAGGCGGCTCATGACTCCCGTGGAGCTGATCTCCCTGCTCTGGCTCCAGATGACAACGTCCGGGTCCAGCTTCCGGCTGGTCTGCAACCGTTGTTGTCCTTCGGCAGGTGGCCCCCCGCTCGTTCCTGGTTCGTCTGCCGGATGGCTCTATTCTGCGCTGCAATCGACGCGCCCTTCGTCTCCTTCCACGCTCGCCACATGATCCTCCAGTGTCGCCTCGCCCTCCTGCTGACCCTGCCACGGACTATGCAGAGCTCCCTGTCACTCTGCCTCCCCCTGTCGTTGACGCAGTCCAGCCCGCCCCTGAACCGACGGCTCTCGACCCACCCTTGACGCGGTCAACCAGACTTCGTCGCCCACCTCAGAGACTAAATTTATGAACGTTTTGAATTTATGGACTCTCTGAATTGTTTTGTTGCTTTGTTTGATCGTTTCCCTGGTTTGTATATAGTGTTGATCGCGTTACTCTTGTTGCATACTGCTTCTCTGCACCAGGCACCTTCCCATGTAAATAGCTTAGTTCTCATGTACGTAGTCCTGTAAATATGTCTTTGCACTCCACACATAGTTGGGAACATTCTCACCACACATTATTTATTGCCACACACATACATTTCTTTATAAAAGGGGGGATGGCATAATATACACCAGTATATCATGGTGCAGACACACACACTGATGGACACACAGCAAGACCAATCAACACACACAACACCTCAGCCAATCACCAGTTAGAGCACACTCACTATATAGACAGAGGGCATCAGAGTTCCCGTTCATTCGGGATGCAGCCTCTCAGAAAGACAGAGCTTACAGCGTACAGCACAGTTCTTCACCATGTGCTGAGTGCATAGACTGGTTAGACAGGCATAGGTCTTTAGTTTAATCTAACATCGTGTAAACCCACTGTGAAAGTATGTTCAACAGTTTCTAACTTAATAAAATAGTGTTGTACTATTTTAAGTGTTGGTGGCCTGTATGTGTTCCATGGATCCAGAGCACCCAACACATCAGGTCTAAAGATTTTTTTTTAACTGAAACATTTCGAGGAAATCAGCATTTTGTTCTGCAACAATGGTTTCCACAATGTCATAAGTTAGAATGTTTGCAACAGAAATGGCACTCGTTGTTGAGGTACGTTTGCCTCTTACTCAATCTAATCTGGATCAGTCATAGGAGAACAACGGGAGCGATTCTCCGAGCCCCGCGCCGGGCCGGAGAATCGGCGCAACCGCGCCACGACACCCCGCCGCCGCGGCGCGATTCTCCGAGGTGCGGAGAATCGGCGCCATTTGCGTCGGCGCAGTTGGCGCGGCGCCGGCCTCGGGCCGCTGGAATTGGCACGGGCGCCGATTCTCCGGGCCGGATGGGCCAAGCGGCCGCGCTGATATGACAGAGTCCCACTGGCGCCGTTCACCCCTGGTCGCTGCCGGCGGGAACTCTGCGCGAACGGTCGAGGGGCAGCCTGTGGGGGGGGGGGGGCTGCTTCACCGGGGGGGCCTCCGATGGGGTCTGACCCACGATCTGGACCCACTGATCGGCGGGCCGGACTCACCCCCCCCCCCCCCCCCGGGCCTACTTTCTGGCGCAGCCGGCCCCTGAACACCGACGCCATGTTGAGTCCCCCCCTCCGCATGCGCAGGTTGGAGCGGCCCAACTGCGCATGCACGGGTTGGCGCGGTGCCCATTTGGCGCCGTGAAAGGAGGCTGGAGTGGCGTGAACCACTCCAGCGCCATGCTGGCCCCCTGTGGGGGCCAGAATCTGTCGTACCAGGGCCCAGTTCGCGCCGGCGTGAAACGCGACGGTGTTCACGACGGCGCGAACACTTGGGCTGCATATTGGAGAATCGCCCCCTACCTCTCCACTTTCCAAATTGCCAGAAACAAGCTTTGTGATACAACTGCATTCTGTATGTATTCCAAATGTAGTCATTAAGATGGTAAAATGGATTAGACAGTTAAACCTCACCTGCTTTGCTAACTGTAGCAGCTGCAATAGGTAACACGGTACCAGTAATAGATGTTCCTCAGCAGCACGCAGCAGCTGTGTGTTAAACCATGTCTTCTGGTGAGTATTCATTCACATATGTAAAAATGTGACAACTGTCATCAATGTTAAATATGTGTAATGGCAATTGCAGATAAGCTAACTGGCACCTAGTATTCAAAAAGGGCTTCAGTCGCATCTAATTGAGAAAAGCTGTTTGTTACAAGCCGATAGGATCTTATTCAGATGTAAGGCTCTTACGTATGAATCGTGTTGTCATCTTTCTTTGTTTCTTGACCCATTTAACGCTTCCTGATCTTTTTATTAAAGAGTGAGCCAAATTTTTAAAATGAGAATTTGATTTAATTTTTGTGCTTTAGTACTTCTGTATTAAAATAATCCAGAAGAAAGGTTTACAGATTTTATTTTTGTTTATTTTTGTTCACCACGTGAAGTTGAAGAGAACTTTTGGAACTCTGGAAACAAATGAAGAAGCAAACCGACCTAGTTTTCATAAATCAATGTGATATAACTATAGCCTATATATTAGGGGTATAGCACGGTGGTAATGTCACTGGGCCAGTAATCCAGAGGCCCAGGCTAATGCTCAGGGGGCACGGGTTCATATCTTGCCATGGCAGCCAGTGGAATTTAAATTCAATTCATAAATCTTAAATTCAAAGCTAGTCACAGTAATGGTTACCTTGAAGCATAAAAACCCATCTTGTTCACTCATGCCTGTTTTTTGGGCAGGAAATATGCCATTCTTACCTGGCCTGGCTTATATGCAACTTCAGACCCACAGCAACGTGGCTGACTCTGAGGCAGCAAAGTTAGCACTGCTGCCTCACAGCGCCAGGGGCCCGGGTTCGATTCCTGCCTTGGGTGACTGTGTGGAATTTGCACGTTCTCCCCGTGTCTGCGTGGGTTTCCTCCGGGTGCTCCGGTTTCCTCCCACAGTCCAAAGATGTGCGGGTTCGGTGGATTGGCCATTCTAAAGTGCCCCTTAGTGTCCAAAGATGTGTGGGTTAAGTGGGGTTACGAAGTTGCAGGGATAGTGTGGGGGCCTGGATAGGCTGCTCTTCAAGAGGGTCGCTGTAGACTCGATGGTCCGAATGGCCTCCTTCTGCACTGGAGGGATTCTATGGTGCTTTAAGGCTCTGTGAAATAGCCAGGCATCAACTTAGGCCCTGGAAATAACTATGGCATACCCAGAACAGTTGGTACTGAAAAATCCCTCTTAATAAAATCTGGGGGCTGTCATAATATCCACTCATGTATATAATGAGATGCAGACAGGCAGTGATTGACACACAGGATAACCAATGAACACACACGACACATAACAACCAATCACCAGACAGGGCACCACCACTAGAAAGCACACAGGGCATTAAGACTCTCCCTCTCTCCACAGGACACAGCTACTGAGAATGTAAGAGTGCACAAGCCAATCAGCACTATCACCATGAGGTGGAGAGTTAGTCTGGGCAAGCCAGTAGGAGGTTATCAGTTAGATTGATAGAGTGTCAACTCACAGCAGACTGCGTACAGCAATCAGGAAGTTCAATAAAACAGTGTTGGACCATCTCCTGTGTCAGAAGCCTGTTTCTAGTTTCACAGCATCCAGTTTGCAGTCAACGTTGAACCAACTTACTTAACACATCATGGTACCAGAGTGCTATTAATCCTAATGAACCTACCTCGAGTGCATCTGCAACGACCAGCAAGCAGCCATCCAATGGCATGGAAAAGATCCAGCCTCCTTCGCAACTCCAGATCTCCGGCAACCTCGGCGCCAACTGGAAAGTCTTCAAACAGAGGTTCTTCCTGTACATCGAGGCCTCCGACCTCGAGGCAGCATTGGATGCCAGAAAGATCGTGCTGTTCCTGTTGACTGCGGGGGATCACGCCATCCACATCTATAACTTGCTTACGTTTGCCGATGGCGAAGACAAGACAAAGTTCAAGACAGTTCTGCTGAAATTCGACAGCCACTGTGACATTGAGGTGAATGAGAGCTTTGAACGGTACATCTTCCAACAGAGGCTTCAGAGTAAGGATGAACCTTTTCTGTCCTTCTTGACCCATCTCCGCATCCTAGCGCAGCCATGTAATTATGACTCGACGACTAATTCCATGATCCGGGATCAGATTGTTTTCGGGGTCCAGTCCGACTCCTTGCAGGAGCAGCTCCTCAAAATCAAACAGTTGACCCCCTCCGTCGCCATCGAAACGTACGTTGTCCATGAGCATGCCAGAAATCGCTACTCCCGCATCAGGGCGGCAGAAACTGCAAAACTGGCCTCCCATGAGGCAGAAAGGGTGCAGGCCATAGTGAAAATGCAAGGCCTGAGCATCGAGGCGAGTGGCCGTTTTGCGTGCTTTTCTCAGGTCCCCACGCATGCGCACCACGACCAGGTGGACGATGAGGCCGAAGACCCTGAGGCGTATGCGCGAACGTCGGCCGACCGCACTGCGCATGCGCGATGGCGCACAGAACGTGCTGACGTCAGCGTCACGACGTGTCCGAATTGTGGATCCACCCATTTAAAGCGGCAATGTCCAGCCAAAGGCAGGCGATGTCCACAGTGTGGAAAGCCTGGCCACTACGCGGCCTTCTGCAGGTCCGCTCCACCGAACAACAGCCAACGATCCCAGCTGCAGCGCAGACGTGTCCGCTGCGTACAACAAGGCATGCAGGATTCTGATCCAGACAGCCCAACGGACCTCGATGCTGACTGCCTCGAGCCTCCATATCGGGTGGGCATCATCACCACACGCGGGTTGGTCTCTACCGTGCCTGCCAACCTCCTTTCGATCCTCAGTGTGGATCCTGACGACGAGTGGTGTGCCGTCATCACGGTCAACCAGTCTCGCATCCGATTTAAAATGGACACTGGCGCGTCTGCGAACCTCATATCACAGGTGGACCTCGACAGCATCCGACACCAACCTAGCATTCTTCCACCAGCCTGCCAGCTCCTTGACTACAATGGTAATGCCATAGCTGCCAGTGGGTCGTGTCAGCTAGGTGTCTCTCACAAGGCAATCAAGGCGACGTTGAGATTCGAGATCGTCCAGCCTGACAAGGCATCCCTGCTCGGTGCTCGCGCATGCAAACTCCTAAATCTGGTCCAGCGAGTCCATGCCATGTCCTCAACACCGGCGACGGCCTCGCCCAATGCGAATCTCCAGGCTGAGACAGATGACATTTTCACACAATACCACAGTGTGTTTGATGGGATGGGCACGCCACGTGATAGCGAGATGAGGAATAGGGAGAGAGAGGAGTTGAACATGTGGCTACAGAGATGGTGCAGGAGGGAGGGTTTCAGATTTCTGGATAATTGGGGCTCATTCTGGGGTCGGTGGGACCTCTACAAACGGGATGGTCTACACCTGGACCAGAGGGGTACCGATATCCTGGGGGGGAAATTTGCTAATGCTCTTCGGGAGGGTTTAAACTAGTTCAGCAGGGGCTTGGGAACCTGAATTGTAGCTCCAGTATACAGGAGGTTGAGAGTAGTGAGGTCATGAGTAAGGTTTCAAAGTTGCAGGAGTGTACCGGCAGGCAGCAAGGTGGTTTAAAGTGTGTCTTCTTCAATGCCAGGGGCATCCGGAATAAGGTGGGTGGGTGCGGCATGGGTTGGTACCTTGGACTTCGATGTTGTGGCCATTTCAGAGACATGGATAGAGCAGGGACAGGAATGGTTGTTGCAGGTGCCGGGGTTTAGATATTTCAGTAAGCTCAGGGAAGGTGGTAAAAGAGGGGGAGGAGTGACATTGTTAGTCAAGGACAGTATTACGGTGGCAGAAAGGACGTTTGATGAGGACTCGTCTACTGAGGTAGTATGGGCTGAGGTTAGAAACAGGTAAGGAGAGGTCACCCTGTTAGGGGTTTTCTATAGGCCTCCGAAAAGTTCCAGAGATGTAGAGGAAAGGATTGCAAAGATGATTCTGGATAGGAGCGAAAGCAACAGGGTAGTTGTTATGGGGGACTTTAACTTTCCAAATATTGACTGGATACGCTGTAGTTCGAGTACTTTAGATGGGTCTGTTTTTGTCCAATGTGTGCAGGAGAGTTTCCTGACACAGTATGTAGATAGGCCAACGAGAGGCGAGGCCATATTGGATTTGGTACTGGGTAATGAACCAGGACAGGTGTTAGATTTGGAAGTAGGTGAGCACTTTGGTGATAGTGACCACAATTCGATTACGTTTGCTTTAGTGATGGAAAGGGATAGGTATATACCGCAGGGCAAGAGTTATATCTGGGGAAAGGCAATTATGATGCTATGAGGCAAGATTTAGGATGCATCGGATGGAGAGGAAAATTGCAGGGATGGGCACAATGGAAATGTGGAGCTTGTTCAAGGAACAGCTACTGCGTGTCCTTGATAAGTGTGTACCTGTCAGGCAGGGAGGAAGTGGTCGAGCAAGGGAACCCTGGTTTACTAAAGCAGTCAAAATACTTGTCAAGAGGAAGAAGGAGGCTTATGTAAAGATGAGACATGAAGGTTCAGTTAGGGCGCTCGAGAGTTACAAGTTAGCTAGGAAGGACCTAAAGTGAGAGCTAAGAAGAGCCAGGAGGGGACATGAGAAGTCTTTGGCAGGTAGGATCAAGGATAACCCTGAAGCTTTCTATAGATATGTCAGGAATAAACGAATGACTAGGGTAAGAGTAGGGCCAGTCAAGGACAGTAGTGGGAAGTTGTGCTTGGAGTCCGAGGAGATAGGAGAGGTGCTAAATGAATATTGTTCATCAGTATTCACACAGGAAAAAGACAATGTTGTCGAGGAGAATACTGAGATTCAGGCTACTAGACTAGAAGGGCTTGAGGTTCATAAGGAGGAGGTGTTAGCAATTCTGGAAAGTGTGAAAATAGATAAGTCCCCTGGGTTGGATGGGATTTATCCTAGGATTCTCTGGGAAGCTAGGGAGGAGATTGCTGAGCCTTTGGCTTTGATCTTTAAGTCGTCTTTGTCTACAGGAATAGTGCCAGAAGACTGGAGGATAGCAAATGTTGTCCCCTTGTTCAAGAAGGGGAGTAGAGACAACCCCGGTAACTATAGACCAGTAAGCCTTACTTCTGTTGTGGGCAAAATCTTGGAAAGGTTTATAAGAGATAGGATGTATAATCATCTGGAAAGGAATAATTTGATTAGAGACAGTCAACACAGTTTTGTGAAGGATAGGTCGTGCCTCACAAACCTTATTGAGTTCTTTGAGAAGATGATCAAACAGGTGGATGAGGGTAAAGCAGTTGATGTGGTGTATATGGATTTCAGTAAAGCGTTTGATAAGGTTTCCCACGGTAGGCTACTGCCGAAAATACGGAGGCATGGGATTCAGGGAGATTTAGCAGTTTGGATCAGAAATTGGCTAGCTGGAAGAAGACAAAGGGTGGTGGTTGATGGGAAATATTCAGACTGGAGTCCAGTTACTAGTGGTGTACCACAAGGATCTGCTTTGGGGCCACTGCTGTTTGTCATTTTTATAAATGACGTGGAGGAGGGCGAAGAAGGATGGGTGAGTAAATTTGCAGATGACACTAAAGTCGGTGGAGTTGTGGACAGTGCGGAAGGATGTTACAAGTTACAGAGGGACATAGATAAGCTGCAGCTCTGGGCTGAGAGGTGGCAAATGGAGTTTAATGCAGAAAATTGTGAGGTGATTCATTTTTGAAGGAATAACAGGAAGACACAGTACTGGGCTAATGGTAAGATTCTTGGCAATGTGGATGAGCAGAGAGATCTCGGTGTCCATGTACATAGATCCCTGAAAGTTGCCACCCAGGTTGAGAGGGTTGTTAAGAAGGCGTACGGTGTGTTAGCCTTTATTGGTAGAGGGATTGAGTTTCGGAGCCATGAGGTCATGTTGCAGCTGTACAAAACTCTGGTGTGGCCGCATTTGGAGTATTGCGTGCAATTCTGGTCGCCGCATTATAGGAAGGATGTGGAAGCATTGGAAAGAGTGCAGAGGAGATTTACTAGAATGTTGCCTGGTATGGAGGGAAGATCTTATGAGGAAAGGCTGAGGGACTTGAGGCTGTTTTTGTTAGAGAGAAGAAGGTTAAGAGGTGACTTAATTGAGGCATACAAGATGATCAGAGGATTGGATAGGGTGGACAGTGAGAGCCTTTTTCCTCAGATGGTGATGTCTAGCACGAGGGGACATAGCTTTAAATTGAGGGGAGATAGATATAAGACAGATGTCAGAGGTAGGTTCTTTACTCAGAGAGTAGTAAGGGCGTGGAATGCCCTGCCTGCAACAGTAGTGGACTCGCCAACACTAAGGGCATTCAAATGGTCATTGGATAGACATATGGACGATAAGGGAATAGTGTAGATGGGCTTTAGAGTGGTTTCACAGGTCGGCGCAACATCGAGGGCCGAAGGGCCTGTACTGCGCTGTAATGTTCTATGTTCTATATTCTATATCGCTACAAGATATTGCTCAAGCCGAATGCCACCCCAGTCATCCATGCACCACGCCGGGTGCCGGCTCCTCTCAAGGATCGTCTGAAAATGCAGCTACGAGAGCTCCAAGACCAGGGCATCATCTCAAAGGTTACGGAACCCACAGACTGGGTCAGCTCCATGGTCTGCGTCAAGAAACCCTCTGGCGAACTCCGCATTTGTATTGATCCCAAAGACCTGAATCGCAACATCATGCGAGAGCATTATCCGATCCCGAACCGTGAAGAATTGACCTGTGAGGTGGCTCATGCCAAATTCTTTACCAAGCTGGATGCCTCCCATGGCTTCTGGCAAATTCAGCTGGACGAGTCCAGTCAGAAGCTGTGCACTTTTAATACTCCGTTCGGCAGGTATTGCTACAACCGCATGCCTTTTGGTATCATATCAGCTTCCGAAGTATTTAATCGCCTAATGGAGCAAATGACGGAGGGCATCGAGGGGGTGCGAGTCTATGTGGACGATGTGATCATCTGGTCCACGACGCCCGAGGATCACATTGCTCGCCTCAAACAGGTTTTCCAGATGATTCATGAAAATGGCCTCCAGCTCAACAGGGCCAAATGCTCGTTTGGGCCGTCCGCTATCAAGTTTTTAGGTGACCACATTTCACAGCAAGGTGTGCAACCTGACGCTGACAAGGTGCTGGCAATCAATGCCATGAAGACACCAGAGGACAAAAAGGCGGTCCTCCGCTTCCTCGGGATGGTAAATGTTCTTGGAAAATTCATTCCCAACATGGCATCCCACACCACGGCCCTCCGGCATCTCGTTAAAAAGTTGATAGTGTTCCAGTGGCGTCCCGCACATCAAGCGTGTTGTGTTGGGTGCTCTGGATCCGTGGAACACATACAGGCCACCAACACTTAAAATAGTACAACACTATTTTATTACGTTAGAAACTATTGAACATACTTTCACTGTGGGTTAACACGATGTTAAATTAAACTAAAGACCTATGCCTGTCCTAACCAGACTATGCACTCAGCACATGGTGAAGATCTGTGCTGTAAGCTGTCAGCTCTGTCCTTCTGAGAAACTGCATCCCGAATGAGCGGGAACTCTGATGCCATCTGTCTACATAGTGAGTGTGCTCTAACTGGTGATTGGCTGCGGTGTGGTGATTGGTCTTGCTGTGTGTCCATCAGTGTGTGTGTCTGCACCATGATATACTGGTTTATATTATGACAAAGCGGAGTGGCTTGAGCTGAAGGCGAAGCTCACCACAGCCCCAGCACTGGCGTTCTTTGACCCAACCAAGGATACCAAGATATCCACAGACGCAAGCCAGGACGGCATTGGGCTGGTGCTCCTCCAGCGAGACGATTCCTCGTCCTGGGCTCCAGTGACATATGCCTCCAGGGCCATGACTCCGACCAAACAAAGGTATGGCCAGATCGAAAAGGAGTGTCTGGGTCTCCTGACAGGAATAGTCAAGTTTCATGACTACGTATATGGTCTGCCGAAGTTCACAGTGGAAACAGACCACAGGCCCTTAGTCCACATAATCCAGAAGGAATTAAATGACGTGACACCTCGGCTGCAGCGAATTCTTCTTTGTCTCCGCCGATGTGACTTCGAACTCGTCTACACACCGGGCAAGGAGCTGATCGTCACGGATGCTCTATCCCGATCCATCACCAAGCCGTGTGAACCGGGCGACTTCATTCGCCACATCGAGGCACAGGTGCAGTTGTGTGCCAGAAACCTCCCGGCCACTGATGTACGAGTTGTCCAGATACGCGAAGAAACTGCCAAAGATCCTCTACTGCAGTGCGTGATGCAACACCTTGCCCATGGCTGGAAAAAGGGGCAATGCCCCCAGTTCTTCAACGTTAAGGATGAGTTAATGGTTGTTGAGGGAATCCTTCTTAAACTAGATAGAATCGTCATTCCCCAAAGCATGCAAGCCATGGTACTCAGACAGATCCATGAGAATCACCTTGAAAAATGTCGAAGCAGAGCTCAGCAGGCAATCCACTGGTCTGGCATCAGCCAGGACGTTGCCAACATGGTCTTCAACTGCACAACATGCCAGAAGTTTTAACCAGCTCAGCCCAAGGAAACACTGCAACAGCACAAGATCGTGACTTCTCCGTGGTCCAAAGTGGAGATAGACATCTTTCACACAAATGGGCGTGATTACGTGCTCTTGGTCGACTACTTCTCCAGCTACCCGGAAGTGGTGAAACTGTCGGACCTCACGTCCAAGTCAGTGATTAAAGCCTTCAAAGAGACGTTTGCCAGGCACGGCATACCACTCACAGTAATGAGTGACAACGGCCCATGTTTCTACAGCCAAGAGTGGTCCGACTTTACACGATCCTACCACTTCAGTCACATCACATCCAGTCCCCGTTACCCGCAATCAAACGGGAAGGCCGCAAAAGGGGTCCATATTGTCATGCGGTTGCTGTGCAAGGCTGCAGACTCAGCCTCGGACTTCAACCTGGCACCCTTAGCATACAGGGCAACCCCTCTGTCGATTGGTTTGTCTCCGGCGCAGTTGCTCATGAACCGCAACCTGAGGACGACTGTTCCAGCCATCCATGTTCCTGCCATGCTCGTGGATCTTTAACTGTGGGTTGACACTATGCTGACTTGACTGGAGACCTGAGGCTAACCTGACCAGACTATCCTACTACCACATGGTGTAAGTTCTAGTTGCTGCTCATGGGCTCTGACTGTCTCAGAGGCTGGATCCCAAGAGAGCGGGAAAACTAGTGCCCTCTGGATTTATAGTGGTCGTGTCCTGTCTGGTGATCGGCTGCTGTGTTCACTAGTCATCCTGTGTGTCAATCACTACCTGTCTGTGCACCATCATATACCTGTGTGTATATTATGACAGTCACCTGCTGTCAGACTGATCTGTTCCCTGTAAGAACACTTTTCACGACGCCCTTTGCTTCTCTTGGCTTTGTTTGACCCTTTTTCCGCACTGTAACCAATCACTATTTGTCGATGTTCTATTTGTCAATGTACTCTCTCGATTATTCATTTTGTCTACGATGTATGTACTGTGTGTGTTCCCTTGGCCACAGAAAAATACTTTTCACTGGTACATGTGACAATAAATCAATCAATCAATCAAAAGTCACGCTGGTCGTGAATGGATTTTTGATAGGGGTTGAGGGTATGATTTTGGTGTATGGTCCTGATAATAATGTTATTTTATTATCATGATATTCCTGACGAACACGCTTCATCACTGACGGGGAGGCGGGGACAATCGCGTCATGTGCTTACGGTGACGTAAAAGGCAACTCTGCACTTCTTGCAATATTTTCCACTGTCATTGGTTTTGGGCATGTTTGGCAAAAGGATTGCAGCTGAAAAAGATCTGTAGAGTTTCTTTGCCAAAGCACAGAGCACTGGAATCGAAGAATCAACTATTTGCATATTGAAGTCAACAGTAATTAAATCAAATCGTAATGGCTGCACACTTCATCATTTACTCTTTGGGAATCAAGCACTGTTCCGTTTACCCTTTTATTTTTACTGACTATTGGACCCAATTCTTACTTCTAATCTGTGTGAACGTATATGCATGTATTTTACCATTTTTCTTCTTGCCTTTTTAGTAGCTAATAACTTACTCCATGATAAACTCAAGAAAACCTGGTTACATTGGCTCCTTTTTAAACTTAATTATTGGGTTATTGGGGACACAAAGAATCTACAGAGGGATATACACAGATTAGGTGAGTGGGCAAAAACCTGACAGATGGAATATAATGTAGGAAAGTGTGAATTCATGCACTTTGGTAAGAAAAATAAAGGAGCTGAATATTATTTAAATGTGGAAAGAATGCAGAAAAGTGCAGTACAGGGGAATCTGGGATGTCCTCGTGCACAAATCATAAAAAGCTAGCATGGAAATTCAACAGGTAATTGGAAAGGCAAATGGAATGTTAACTTTTATTTCAAAGGGAATGGAGTATAAAAATAAGGAAGTCTTGCCAAAACTATAGACTACACCTGGAATATTGTGAACAGTTTTGGTCCCCTTATCTAAGGGAAGATATACTGGCATTGGAAACAATCATTAGGTTGATCCTGGGCATGAAGGGGTTAAGTAGGTTGGACCTATACTGACTGGAGTTTATAAAAATGAGAGGTGATCTTATTGAGACATATAGGATTCTCAGGGGGCTTGACAGGATATATGCTGAGAGGATGTTTCCCCTTGTGAGAAAATCTGGGACCAGAGGGCATAATCTCAGAGTGAGAGGTCATCCATTTAAAACAGAGATGTGGAGGAACTCCTTCTCTCAGAAGGTAGTGAATCTGTGGAATCCTTTACTGCAGAGAGCTGTAGAAGCTGATTTGTTAAGTATGTTCAAGATAGATTTATTTTTAATCTGTAAGGGAACCAAGGGTTAATGGGGATAAGGGGAGAAAGTTGATTTAAGGATTATCATATCAGATCAGTCACAATTTCATTGAATGGCAGAGCAGACCCAATGGGCCGAATGGCCTACATCTTGTGGTCTCATGGGTCTGTAAAACGTGCTCATGAGGAAGGGAATCTTGTTCGATTAAATCTTGTTGCCATCAGCTGAGGGGTTTGAATAAAGACCAGTCAGTCATCCTTACTCACCTGGGTTTGTAACAATTTGGGGGTATCGCATCCAAATCGAAGGGTCCTGTCCTGATCACAAAATTGGGGAACCTCGCCTACGGGTGTTTAAAACAATATCAACGTCCTGGTCATTACCATTGTCCAGAAACTGAGCTCGACCAGCCATAGGAATATTGTGGCTACAAGAGCAAGTCAGAGGCTCGGAATTCTGTGGAGAGTAACTCACCTCCTGACTCTCCAAAGCCTCTCCACCATCTACAAGGTGCAAGTCAGGAGTGTGATGAAATACCCTCCACTTGCCTGGATCAGCACCGAATCCATCACCACCTTCAACATTCATTCCCTCCACCATTGACATACAGTGGCAGCGGTGCAAACCATACACAAGATGCACGGCAGCAACTCACCAAGACTCCTTCAATACCACCTTCTAAGCCCATCACCTCTTATGGCCTAGAGGACAAAGGCAGCGGATGCACGGGAACACTAGCATCTGTACATTCCGCTCAAAGCTACACACCATCTTGTCTTGAAACTATATCACCATTCGTTCATTGCCACTGGGTTAAAAATCTGAAACTACCTTCCTAACAGCACAGTGGGTGCACCTACACTACATGGACTGCAGCAGTTCAAGAAACCAGTTCAACAACCAACTTCTCAAGGACAATTACAGAGAAGTGGTCAGGAATAAGGGTGATGTTATGTTTCAAATTAGAGATAAATAAAAGAGTTAGGGTTAGGTAAGAGGCCAAAATTGAAAGAGTGCAGGGATTTTGGAGGGCTCTAGTGATACAGGTTACAAAGATATGGAAGGGGGTCATGGCGATGCTGCATTTCAACATTGCAACAATGACCGTTTCAAAAGTATTTAATTGCCTGTAAGGCACTTTGAGACATCCTAAGATCATGAAATGTGCTGTATAAATGAAAGTCTTTCTTTCTTAGTGGGGCCAAAAGTAGCCGAAAACATGAACAAACTTTGTTTATGAAATTGAAAAAGATGGGTCACTAAATAGACAAAATTAAATTCCCCTAGTGGCTTAAATATGTAAATACAAGACAATAAAGTGGTACCGAGCTCAGAGTTGTGAAACTTCTTGGGTTCAGTGTTAGTTCTTACTAATTTAGCCAATCGAAATAATGATGGAAACTGAGAGTGGGGCAATGGGTGTTTCTTGTGCGACAATTGTCTTCAACGGCCCGGAGTTTGCATTCAGTGACAAATGAATGTCACCAGTGATTCATTACACTCCCACTTGCTGACTGACTTTCTGAACCAGGAAGCGTAAAGTTTATTTAATATTTAATTCATACTAAATCAGGTACAGAAAACAAAATAATGAGAAGGAAAGAAAAATGGGAATAAGAGAGAGACAGAAAATAAACCTTAAAAATAATAATAAATGTTATATTTTATTTTTGTTAAATTTTGCAACAACATTGGAATCAGAAGGAATGAGAAATATGAATTACTTTTTGAGCTTTGGGAGGACCTGCTGCTCAAGGAATCTGCCTCAGGGGTGGTAGAATGTTCAGCCCAGTTGCAAAATGGTCTGCAAGATGACACTTGTATGTACAAGATGGGGAGAAAAATGTTGTCATTTGCACCCTTTAAAGTCAGTTTTACTAGTTTAATCCAGAGAGTCACAACTGCAATATAATGTTCTGTTCTTTCATCTGTGCATAATTAAAAAATGATAACACTTTATGGGTGAAATTTGATGAAAATTAATAAAACAAACTGTAACAAAATGGCACTTCACATTCGTGCAACTGGGTGAGTGCAACACCTCACTCAGACTTTGAAACACATGATAGTTTCCATTTGTTGAGAGGATCAAAATTAACATGCTAATTAATGAGATTATGCACTTTAACTTGACACTAAATTCAGGTGATGTGCGTTAGAATAAGCTGCATTTTCAGTTTGCAAAAACGATCTAAAGTACTACTGAAAAAAAAAGACTTGTTGCTTTTTGTCTTGCACCTATTAGGACAGATTCGCAAGAATGCCAATTGTAAAGGAAACAACTGGTTATAGTGCTTGAGGAAAGAGTGCAGATTGGTTGGCAAATGAACTCTGATCGGTAGAGGGGCTGCCATGGAGAATGCATCAGGGAGCAGTTAACTGCCAAGCTTTTAAATAAAATTCCAACCAGCAAGGCCAAGCATTGCATGGGGAATGAACCAGAGAATGTCTGTCCCCAAAGCTTTTATTCAGTTGAAAAAGACACAATATGTGGATATGCCCCTTCTATCTGAAAAGGACAGGGCCCGGTGTGTGAATATATGTAGCTTCTAGCACGTGTAAGTTAGCCACACCACCAGCCCAATTGACAATCTTAAATTGGTTGTCAGCGTTATTCTTAGCCCAGTCATGATTGTTTAGCAAGTGATATCCAATCACAGAATCACATCTAATGTTCACACCATGGGTGGAATTTTCCCATATTTTTTCAAAATGCCAGGCTGTGACTGAAACCTGGGGCTGGATTCTCCTAAATCCCTGCGATGGCCCGACACGAGCGTAACAAACGGCGTGAACCTCTCTGGCGTTGGGCCAACCGGAAGTCGTGGAATCCTCCGCAATTCCGGGGGCTCGGCCGGCGCTGAAGGGCCGGCGCGAGTTAGCGCATGCGCAGAACCACCAGCGTGGTTCCATGCAGGTGCAGACCGACCGGCGTATTCTGGCACATGCGCAGGGGGGTGTCGTCTCCGCGCCAGCAATGGTGGAGCCCTACAGTGGCAGGCGCGGGCGGAAGGAGTGCCCCCATGGCACAGGCCCGCCCGCAGATCGGTGGGCCCCGATCGCGGGCCAGGCCACCGTGGGGGCCCCCCCCAGGACCGGATAACCCCACGCCCCCCCCCCCCGAGGACCACACCAGCTGGCCTACCAGCCAGGTCCTGCCACGCCGCCTCCTGGGGATTCTCCGACCCGGCGGGGGGTCGGAGAATCCCACCCCTGAGTGTGCAGCTCTCCAGCTGCACCGTCGAGTTTTTAGTCCAGATTTTGCACCACTCTGAAAAATAAAATTCAGTGGGCATGGTTTACACCATCACTGTGTGTGTGTGTGTGTGTGTGTGTGTGTGTGTGGGGGGGGGGTGCTAATAGAGCTGGCAAGGCTGGTGCCACAGAGATCAGGGCGACCTTTAAAAAAGGGGCCCTGATCAAAAACAAAAAAAATACCCTCTCTTCTATGGAAAAAGGACAAGACCCTCCAAGGACACAGTTCCCCCCTCACAAGCATTGGGGGCTCTCCCCCCTCCCACCACCATCAGCTTTGGGGACTCTATACCCCCCTCACCACCTTCAGCATCGGAGCGCCCCCCCCCCCCTCCCACCATCAGCATTAGAGCACTCTCCCCACCCCCCAACCCACCATAAGCATCAGTGTTGGGGGCTACTCCACACCCCCCCCCCCCCAACAAACATAAGAGAACCTTGCCCTCAATGCGGCTCCCCAGAGGGTCCACCCCAGCACTGCCCCCGGCACATGTTGGCACTGACATTTGTCAGTGTCAGGTTGGCATTGCCAGTGTCTCCCCGAGGGCTATTCTGACATATGCACCCCCGGGGGATTCCCCTCAACTGATTCCTGTTCTTCCAAACCTGTTGTCACATCATGGGCGGGATTCTCTCAGAGAATCCCCGCGACCGGTGCGAATCGCGCCACGCCGCCCCGACGCCGGCACGCGATTCTCCAGCGTGGTTGGCGCGGGGCCGGTCAGGGCCCGGGATGGGCCGAGTGGCCTTCGTAAAAAACCCAAGTCCCGCCGGCGCCGTCCACACCTGCTCTCAGCCGGCGGGAACTCGGCGTGGAACAGTCGGGGGGGGTGGCCTACGATGTGGCCTGGCCCGCGATCGGTGCCCACCGATCGGCGGGCCGGCCTCTCTGGCTGGGGGCCTCCTTTCTTCCGCGCCGGCCCCTGTAGTCCTGTGCCATGTTGCGTCGGGGCCAGCGCGTTGAAGAGAGCCACTGCGCATGCGTGCGTTGCCGCCGGTGCCACTGCACATCCGCGGATCCCGCAGCGCCCAGTTGATGCCGGGATCAGCACCTGGAGCGGCTTGAACCACTCCAGTGCTGTGCTGGTCCCCTGTAGGGGCTAGAATTGCGACCCTGAGGCATTTCCGATGGCATTAACACTTAGCCTCAGGATCACAGAATCCCGCCCTATGTCACCGAGCTTTGTGTATTGAGTGAGGGGTGATCATGTGGAAGAGAAGCTCGGTAATGAGATTAAAATGTATGTAAATCAATTAAAATGAGATTCTCGATCTATGTGGGTGCGAACCTTGTTACATCACTGATGCGGGGTGTGGAAAATTGGAAACGAGATCTCGCTGGCGAGCATCTTATTTTTCCGATTCTCGCGAGATTTTGCCCTCGCGTTCCTGTTCTCGCTGACGGCCGAGGGGGGCATAAAATCGCTCCTTTTTTGCAAGCATAGGCTTTAATAATAATAATAATAATGTTTAATAATAATTTTTATTGTCACAAGTAGGTTTACATTAGCACTGCAATGTAGTTACTGTGAAAAGCCCCGAGTCGCCACATTCCGGCGCCTGTTCAGGTACATGGAGGGAGAATTCTGAATGTCCAAATTACGTCACAGCACGTCTTTCGGGACTTGTGGGAGGAAACCGGAGCACCCGGAGGAAACCCACACAGACACGGGGAGAACGTGCAGACTCCGCACAGACAGTGACCCAAGCCTGGAATCGAACCTGGGACCCTGGCGCTGTGAAACCATAAGAACACTTGCTGAACAATCGAGGTTGGGCAACGCTTCCTAAACCATTCCCTGGTGCATTCTCCATGGCACCTACCTGAGTCCACTTGTCAACCAATCAGCCCTCTCTTCTCATGCAGTATAAATCATTGTTCCCTTTACAATTGGTACTCTTACAAATCTGGCCTGATGAGGGTAGGTCAAAAAAAGGCGTCTCTTTTTTTTCAGCAAAACCCATGTTCTGTACTACCAAATAACTATTTATCTAAAGTGCCTTTGTGCTCACTACAGTAACGTAACACAGTGATTGTTTTACTAGACTCATGCTCCAAAGGCCTGAGTAATGACCCAGGAACTGAATTCAAATGCTGTCACAGCAGCTGGAGAATATACAGCGGGATTCTCCCTGAATGTCCTCATACTGGCGGGAGAACCAGCGGCAAACACTCCGGCGTCAACAGCCCCGAAAGTGCGAAATTCTCCGCACTTTCGGGGGCTAAGTGGACGCCGGAGGGGTTGGCGCCGTTCCAGCCGGTGGCGAAGGAACTGCGTGAGTTCGCGCTTGCATCGAAGGGCTGGCGTGATCTCGCGCATGTGCGGAACCGCCGGCATCGTTCCGCGCATGCGCAGACCGGCTGGCGTATTTTGGTGCATGCGCGGAATCCTACAAGGGCCGGTGCGGAAGGAAGAAGTG
This sequence comes from Scyliorhinus torazame, assembly GCF_047496885.1. Lineage (NCBI taxonomy): Eukaryota > Metazoa > Chordata > Chondrichthyes > Carcharhiniformes > Scyliorhinidae > Scyliorhinus > Scyliorhinus torazame. Next base: position 93,920,378 of record NC_092727.1, read on the forward strand.
CCCCCACGGTACAGGCCCGCCTGCAGATCGGTGGGCCCTGATCGCGGGCTAGGCCACCGTGGGGCCCCCCCTGGGGTCTGATCCCCCCGTACCCCCCTGAGGACCGCCCCCTCGAACTTACCTGCCAGGTCCCACTGTGTGGGACCATGCATAACCCACGCTGGTGGGACTAGCCACAATCGGACGGCTGCTCGGCCCATCGTGGCCCGGAGAATTGCCGGGGTGGCCGCTGCCAATGGCCCCTGACCGGCGTGCTGTCAATCCCGCCCAAAAAATGCCGCCGGTGCATATGGCAGCCAGCGTCAGGGCGGCGAGGCGGGATTCGCGCCGCCCCCCGGGGATTCTCCCACCCGGCGGGGGGTCGGATAATCCCGCTAATAAATTCAATTAGGTATATAAATCTGGCATATAAAGCTAATATGAGTAACATGAAAATACACCGAATTGTGGTAAAACCCATTCTGGTTCATCAATGTTCTTATGCACTCTGGCCTATGGACTGGATTCTCTGGCCTCCCAACCAAGTGCTTCTCGGTGGCAGGAGGTGGGGTACTGTTTGCTAGCGGCGGAATTCCCATTGAAGACACCCCACACCCTGGGAATCCCATGGGCGGGGCACGCTGCCATCAATTCGGCCAGAGAATTCCGGCTTATATGTGCTTGACTCTTAACTGGTCTTAGAAGTAGAAAACTGCTGCAGTAAAATATAATAAGAATAAAACTGGAAGGGCCAATTAATCTACTTGTTGCAGATGTATCGGCCCATGACAGTATTATTCTGAGCAACAGAATGGGACATGGGAATGTCACCACCTCTGGGCCTCACATTCCATACTTAGCAGGGTCAAAATCCTGGAACTGCCTATCTAACAGCACAGTGGGAATAGCATCACCACAATAGTTCACAAAGGTGGAACATGTACACCTTCTCAAGGTCAAATAGGAATGGGACAGTAAAGATTGGTCTTGCCAGGGATGCCCACATCCTGTGCATCAATTAAAAAATCATACATGATTGCTCCCAGAAAACGCTTGGTTAATAAAATATTCATACATCAATGCAAAGCCTAGGCAATCGATCTATTCAATTCCACACGTTAGTTTTTGAGCACACATATACTAGGCTGAAGGGCCTTTAATGATGGAACTCTTTGGATGAAATGTTAAACCACAGTCTTGGCTGCTCGTTGAGGTGGAAATGCAAGAAACGCTCCTGGTCTCTTGACCAACATTCCTCTCTTAAATAATACAAACATTAACATCTTATTCACCTTATTGCTTGGTTTGAATATTGCTGGCGCAGAATGGTGGTAGTGTTTACTTCCATGTAACTGGAATTTAAAATCTGTTGTAGGAAACACTTTGAGACACACCTGAAAGCGTTGCATGAATGCAGACATGTTGGTAAGGATCCACTATGAAAATCAATCTGGAACTCTCTTCTCCAAAAGCCAGTGGATGATGGGACAAACAAGATGGTTAGATTTGAGTTAGGTCGGGATATGATTAAATGAGGCTGAGGTACATTTTAGCTATCCTCTGGTTAAATGCTGGAGCAGACTCGAGGCCTGAATGGCCTACTCCTCTTCCAATGTTTTCTATGTTCCTATATAACCATTTCCAAAGAGGTGTTGACAATTGTTCACTATTTTCAAAATGGTAGTCTATAAAAAGGATAGGTCAGGCCAATGTTTGTGCTGTGCCATGCTGTTCATTGTTCCATGATTCAATTATGCAATCTATTTCAACCTTCTGAAATCCCAAAATGCTACTTGATGCCCTCTCCTGTTCCAAAGCAGCTGCACCCTCTTATTTTCGCTCTTGCAAGAAAGCATTGAATGCAATTAGGGTGAGGGAAAGAGATCACTTCTGCTCAAAGTGCTCGAATAGCTTGCCTTTGAAACATTTTCCGTTGATGTGAGTGGGTGGCTACCAGGGTCAGTACAGGTTATGGAGATGATGATAAGAAGCAAGCATGGAGTGGGTAGAAGGCGTGGGAAGCAGTATGAGGCAGACTGGCGGTGGGCGTGAGGTTTTTAAGCTGCATGTAGTACAAGTAAGAGAAGGGGAGGGGGTTGGAAGAAAGGTTTTAGCTACATATTGGGAATCAGTGAAGGAAATGAGAAGGCTGTTTCAATACGATGGTGAGAAGATGGGTTTGCAAGGCCAGACATCAATGGATTGAAAAGTAATAGTATTTGTAATTGAAATAATGGCTGACAATCACTGATAATGATTGCTCATCATCAGCCATTTAATCAAATTATTTTCATCGAACTCAACATTCTTGTCTTCAATGGACAGGACAGCAGAATTTAAGAAATAATGACTGATTATTCAAATTAACATTTTCACTATTTTTTGACAAGTTGCTATTTAGCATTTCCTACCAACATGCAAATTGATGTATATACTAATATATATCTAACATATTACACATATATGTGTGTTAGATTGTGGTATATGCATTTTTACTGAAAAATAAACCATTGTGCTATATTGCTTGCCTGATTCAGAAGCTCAAAGTTTCAGCTCGATAAGAACAACTTACTGCTGTTTTATTTGAGCCCTGTTTCATTGTTGTGGTGCCTCATTGCACAGAGCTCTCAACCTTTTTGCTCCTGGGGGATCCATCCCAAAGTGTAAAACTCCCACTGACCCCACGTGCAGTACAGAACAACTATTTTGTTTTAAGAGTGCCTCCTGTTACGTGGTAAAAATTGACAACAAATCGGACACAGCAGGGCAGCAAGTGGCACAGTGGTAGCACTGCAGTCACACGGCGCCGAGGTCCCAGGTTCAATCCCAGCTCTGGGTCACTGTCCATGTGGAGTTTGCACATTCTCTCTGTGTTTGATTGGGTTTCACCCCCACAACCCAAAGATATGCAAGGTAGGTGGATTGAACACGCTAAATTGCCCCTTAATTGGAAAAAATGAATTGGGTACTCTAAATTTAATTTTTTAAAAATCACACAGCAAGATCCCACAAATAAAGATAGAACATAGAATTTACAGTGCAGAAGGAGGCCATTCGGCCCATCATGTCTGTACTGGCTCTTGGAAAGAGCACCCTACTTGCTCACATCTTCACCCTATTCCTGTCACCCAGTAACCCCTCCTAACCTTTTTGGACACTAAGGACAATTTAGCATGGCCAATCCACCTAACCTGTACATCTTTGAACTGTGGGAGGAAATCGGAGCCGCAGGACGAAACCCACGCAGACACGGGGAGAACTTGCAGACTCCTCACGGACAGTGACCCAAACCCGGAATCGAACCTGGGACCCTGGAGCTGTGAAGCAACAGTGCTAATCACTGTGCTACCGTGCCGCCACATATCAGGTGGATCACAGTTTACAATGTACACCTAAGCCCCAGGCTCACTTCGGACCATAAAAGGTCAACTTTCATATCGTTGCCTGCCACCCTGGTGGGTGGTATGACTGGGACTTTGAACCAGGACCATGAGGCCATGGTGGCAATTTGATCAGCCGCCAATGGTGGGCTCAGCTCTTGATTCATTCTCAGTTAATTCACCCACAAAATAGAAATCAAACCTCCACCGATCTGTTTCTCTGTTTACCAGATATAAACACGCTGGCAGGAGAGTGTCGGCCACACACAGCCTGCCAAGTTAAGAACCCATTCCAACTGTCATTACTGAACCTAGGACCACCTCTAAAGTCTTTGGAGCTTGCAACAGGACTGGTGGCGGCAGCATATCAACTCTACTTCACATCGATATACAGAACTAAACTCTACTCTTTTGCTGAAAGTTGGGTAAAATAATTATGTTGTCAATTTTGAAATCTCGTAATACTAAAAGAAGGTGGCTTGGTGGTAATGTCACTGGGCTAGTAATGCGGAGGTCCAGACTAATGCTCTAGGGACAGGGGTTCAAATCCCACCATGGTAACTGGTGGAGTTTAAATTTAATTAATAAATCTAGAATTACCAGCTAGTTTCAGTCATGCCCATTGTCGATTGTTGTAAAAATCCATCTGGGAAGGAAATCTGCTGTTTTTACCTAATCTGGCCTACCTGTGACTCCAGACTCACAGCACTGTGGTTGAATTTTAAATGGCCTAGCAAACCACTCAGTTGTATCAATCCACTGCAGAAAACCTGATAAGGAATGAAACTACAGGGACAACCCAGCATCAACCTGGGGACCGACCTTTATTGCCACTGTGTCAATAATCCCGCAACATCCTCCCAAATAGCACTGTGGGTGAACCTACAGCACATGGCCTGCAAATCTTAAAGAAGATGGCACACCACCACCGAGGGCATGGACAACAAATACCCGCCTAGCCAGCGATGCTCAGACTTAATGAAAGAATAAAAAATAAATAAACGGGATACCACTGGCGGCAGTCGTTACTGCTCTTATGCCTTTTTTGCTCATCCTGCTTGCAGAATGGATTTTTTCAAAGATTTTATTCTTACGAGATGGCTGGCACCTTGAAAGCTTCTTGCTGACCATTGGGTGGGGGCACGGACTTCCAATTGGAAAGACCTGTCTTATCAGTTATAAAAAGAAAAGCTTATAAAAACACTGATGGTTTTCAGCACAGTTGGAGTGCTGGATTACAGCATGAGGGACGGTTCACTGTTATATTGGATGTCAGACTAGTCAAACGGATGAGAGCCAGCCTGGCCAGTGCAGACAGTAGGGGAGGTACCGGCTGAGAAAGTAGAACAGCAATAATGTGATTTACAGACAGTGAGAAAAAACTGTGACAAATTAATATTGGCTCCACGTGAATAGTGCAAGGCACTGCTTCCCAATCTACGTCAGTGGACTGCAAGTAAATTATTTTCCCCTTCCTCACTTGAAGGTGTTGGGCTATGTGTGTTGAAGTTCTGTGGACACAGAACAGTATTTTTACCGTGGCCATTTAGCATGTGTGAACTTTAATGAAGGAAGCATCACAGAAAAGGCCCATCCTGTCCTCCCTCGCAGATCACACATATACATTCCAGAAGCGGATGACACTCTGATGTGCAAACACCGGTTGAATTTTAAAATTATTATTATTAAGAGACCTTGAAAATGACTAGTTGAATTTTTCTCCTGCCTCTTGCCATGTGGCCATTGTAGTGTCTCTACCATCATTGTGAGATTATTTTACTCAGTCCAGACTGGCAATCCAAGCTGTGAGGGTCATGATCTGTGTGGCTCTATCTCACCAGCAGGTTATGCCTTTAATCATAAAACTGCCAGGAGATTACTTTGAGAAAAAAAATGTTTAAACCTATGGCCTGAATTGCAAAGTGCAAGTTGCACATGTACAGTAATATATGTCCATTGCCTTGCAAACAAATTCTTTAGCTTCAAAGTAATTAATTGGAAGCAAAATGAAAGTATTTTTTAACTGATGTTTCAAAACTTGTTTTTATGAATTAAATTGAACGAATTTTATGTTGTGTAAGTCTTCACAGAAACCTAACCAAAAATTCCTTGTCTGCAACATCTGAATGCTACTACATATTTAATTGCCCAGCATCCTTCCTGTTTCCTTTTGCTTCAGTGACTGCAATGCTTGTAGAATATTTTTAACCCAAGATTTTGCCACTATCTTATCTCTCATCAACATCTAAGCATTGACATTTTAACTGGTATTCTATTGATTTCCACATCAAAGAAGCACTGTCTCTGCTCTAGATCTGTTGGTGCCAAATTCATCGGTTTCTATCATTTGAATTAAAACAACACAAACAAAAATACACTTTGTGTATGAGTGGTTTTGTTTAACCTTTGTCTACAGGTTCTTGGGTTTGGCCGAAAGGCTATGGTTTGCAAAGGGTACAATGCTTTACCCTGTGTGCCATGATGTGGAGATGCCGGCGTTGGACTGGGGTGAGCACAGTAAGAAATCTTACAACACCAGGTTAAAGTCCAACAGGTTTGTTTCAAATCACTAGCTTTCGGAGCACTGCTCCTTCTTTAGTGTCTATATGCACGATCTTCCTGGAGATCCTCTTCACTTTGAGCCGGCGGTTTGCGGTGTCGATGGTAGCCATGATGTGGAGATGCCGGCGTTGGGCTGAGTGCTCTGAAAGCTAGTGATTTATCATAGAATTTACAGTGCAGAAGGAGGCCATTCGGCCCATCGAGTCTGCAACGGCTCTTGGAAAGAGCACCCTACCCAAGGTCAACACCTTCACCCTATCCCCATTCTAAAGTGCACAGCCATCTAGTCAGATCAGACAAGAATCATATAAAACTCCATTCCTGTAACACACAGGGTAAGCACAGTAAGAAGTCTTACAACACCAGGTTAAAGTCCAACAGGTTCGATTCCGGCTTGGGTCACTGTCTGTGCGAAGTCTGCAAATCCTCCCCGTGTGTGCGTGGGTTTCCTCCGGGTGCTCCGGTTTCCTCCCACAGTCCAAAGATGTGCAGGTTAGGTGGATTGGCCATGATAAATTGTCCTTAGTGTCCAAAATTGCCCTTAGTGTTGGGTGGGGTTACTGGGTTATGGGGATAGGGTGGAGGTGTTGACCTTGGGTAGGGTGCTCTTTCCAAGAGCCGGTGCAGACTCGATGGGCCGAATGGCCTCCTTCTGCACTGTAAATTGTATGATAGTCACCACCCTCCTCTCTGGCCATTGGCTGAAGAATAGGTCTGGTTGCAACCTCAGCATCCTAATTGACCCCGAACTTAACTTCTGACCCCATATGCAACTCGAAATATATATTACGTTATTACTAATTTAAATATGCACCCCAGAAACCAGATATCGCACATGAAAAGGTGTGGGTAGAACATCCAATCTACTGGCTAATTGTGTACGGACCTGGAGAAATAGAGGGTGTGAGTTTCCGGATGTTCCCGCCGGTGGGATCATCCAGTCCTGCCGATGGTGCATCCCCATCTTGGCATGTGGTGGATTCAGTGGGAAATTCTATTGACCGGTGGGAGAAGAAGATCCTGCTGCCGACCAATGGTGGGCCACCTCCCGCCGCTGAGAACCCAGGCCAGAGAATCTCATCCATAGTGTGCTTTTTGAGGTCTCGCTAACTGAGATCAGAATTGTTAATCGTAATTAATTTTATACAGGTGGTGGACATTAACTGGGGTTTCACTTGTGCCCCAATTAATCGGACCAGACTGAACCACTGGTGCTTGTCTTAGGTGGTGTGTGTTTGTAATGTGTATCTCTGTGAATAAATGCCGATGAAAGGGGCACAGTAGCACAGTGGTTAGCACTGTTGCTTCACAGCGCCAGGGTCCAGGTTCAATTCCCAGCTTGGGTCACTGTCTGTGCGGAGTCTGCACGTTCTCTCTGTGTTTGCTCCGGTTTCCTCCCACAAGTCCCGAAGGACGTGCTTGTTAGGTGAATTGGACATTCTGAATTCTCCCTCCGTGTACCTGAACAGGCGCCGGAATGTGGGGACAGTACCGTCATTGCAGTATTAATGTAAGACTACTTGTGACAATAAAGATTATTATGATTATTAAAGATTAGCTGCAGTTCAATTCTTCACCACCAGTTTAACAAGAGTGTCAGTCACGTCCACGTTATGACCTTGTAGAATTTCCAATGTAGTGGCTAACTGATCTCAGCTGCATCAATGAGGGGCATGTCTTGCAATATCCAGACACTTCCCAGTTAGGGAGGGTTTGAAAATTGACATCCGAGCCAGGCTAGCACCTTGTAAGGTTTGGGTTAAATGTCGCTGTGTTAATTGTAAAGGAGGAACATTTATTATTGGGGAATGGTGTGTACCAAAGTAAGATAAAAGACAGAAAACAAATGAGATACCCTCAATTACAACTCGAGAGAGATGATTGGTAATACAAAGGCTTTAATTAGCAGAAACCAGTCAGCTACCGAGAAGTGTGCTCACTGCACACTGCCCACTGGACATTACCTTATATATGGCTCGCTGGGGGGTGGAGCCGGAGGCGGTGTCCGCCAGGGTTCCAAACCCAGTCTTAAAGGGATCATTACATTAAAGGTGCAGTAACCATTCATCACATTCACCCCTTGTTTTAAAAGAAAACACAGAGTCCGTCGGGTGTGAAGTGGAATTACATGTCCAGTCTTTTGGGTGGTCTGATTGTCCTTGTTGACCTTCTCAGCTCCGGCGGTGTTGCAGCGGACAAGGGTGTCTTCAGTGGGGGTATATCCGGGAGCACGGTTGTCTGAGCCTTTGCCCGTGGTGAAGCAGGGGGGGTATCTGGGGTAACTAGGGTGATTGGTGCCGGCGCCAGCGGGGGGGGTGGAGGGTGCGCTAGAGGAAGGGCGCTGTCGGTGTCGGTAGCCGGTGCGGGGAGGGGAGCATCTGTAGGCGGGGAGGCGTCGGTGGGAGAGCCAGCGGGTGCCAGGTCTCGCAGGGAAACTGTGTCTTGCCTTCCGTCGAGGTACTCGACGTAGGCGTATTGGGGATTTGCATGCAGCAACTGGATCCTCTCGACTAGAGGGTCCGTATTATGGCTCCTCGTGTGCCTCCGGAGTAGAACTGGTCCCGGAGTCGTCAGCCAAGGTGGAAGCGAGACCCCAGAGGTGGACTTCCTGGGGAAGACAAACAAGCGATTGTGAGGGGTCTCGTTCGTGGCCGTGCAGAGGAGCGACCTAATGGGGTGTAGGGCATCGGGTAGGACCTCCTGCCAGCGGGTGGTTGGGAGACTTCTTGACCGTAGGGCTAGAAGGCCAGCCTTCCAAACTGTTGCGTTCTCCCTCTTCACCTGCCCGTTTCCCCGTGGGTTATAGCTGGCCGTACTGCTCGAGGCGATGCCCTTGATGAGCAGATACTGATGCAGCTCATCGCTCATGAACGATGTACCCCGGTCGCTGTGGATAGAAGCGGGGAAACCAAACAGGGTGAAGATGCTGTGCAGTGCCTTGATTTCGGTGGCCGAGGTCATATCGGGGCAGGGGACAGCGAATGGGAAGAGGGAGAATTCGTCGATGACAGTGAGGAAGTACGTGTTGCGGTTGGTGGACGAGAGGGGCCCTTTGAAGTTCACGCTCAGTCGCTCAAAGGGCCCAAAGGCTTTCACCAGGCGAGCCCTGTCTGGTCGATAGAAGTGCGGTTTGCACTCCGCACAGATCTGGCAAGTCTTGATGTAATATCGTACGCATAGTCGGAGAGTTCGATCCTCCACCTCAAAATTTTATCATTTTTTATTTTGCCCTGTTGTGCATTATCAAACATGAAGGCTACCAGTCGATGATGAGGGCAAACCTCCTACTGGCTAGGTAGTGCCTCCAGTGCCGCACAGCATCCACAATGGCTTGTGCTTCCTTCTCGACTGCAGAGTGCCGAATTTCTGAGGCGGTGAGGGTTCTGGTGAAAAATGCTACTGGCCTGCCTGCCTGGTTGAGGGTTGCATCCAGGGCAACGTCTGATGCATCGCTTTCTACCTGAAAGGGGATGGTTTTGTCTACCGCGTGCATGGCGGCCTTGATGATATTGGCCTTGATACGACTGAAGGCCGACCTTCAGCCGTGAGGGGAAAAACCGTGGTCTTAATGAGTGGTCGGGCTTTGTCCGCATATCTGGGCATAATAGGAAAAGAGCCCCAAGCACCGTTTGAGTGCCTTGAGGCTATGGGGAAGGGGAAGTTCCTTAAGGGTACACATGCGGTCGGGGTCTGGGCCTATGACCCCGTTTTCCACGACGTAGCCGAGGATGGCTAGTTGGGTTGTGTGGAAAACGCAATTCACTTTGTTGTAGGTCAGATTGAGGGCCCGGGCGGTCTGGAGGAACATTTTTAGGTTTGCGTCGTGGTCATGCTGGTCATGGCCGCAGATGGTGACATTGTCCAAGAACGGGTAAGTAGCCCGTAAGCTGTACTGGTCCACCATTTGGTCCATCGCCCTTTGAAAAACGGAGACCCCATTTGTGACGTCAAAAGGGACCCTGAGGAAGCGAAAAAGCCGACCGGCTGCTTCAAAGGCTGTATAGGGGCGGTCCGCCAGGCGGATAGGGAGCTGATAGTAGGCGGATTTTAGGTCGACCGTGGAGAATACCCGGTACTGGGCGATCTGGTTAACCATTTCTGCTATGCGGAGAAGTGGGTACGCATCGAGCTGCGTAAAATGGTTTATGGTCTGGCTACAGTCCACGACCGTCCGTTTCTTTTCCCCAGACCGGATTACCAATACTTGTGCTCTCCAGGGGCTGTTGCTAGCCTCTATGACCTCTTCTTTCAGCAACCGCTGAACCTCTGACTTGATAAAAGTCATGTCTTGGGCACTGTACCGCCGACTCCTGGTGGCGACGGGCTTACAGTCGGGGGTGAGGTTCGCGAAGAGTGGGGGTGGTGCAACCTTAAATGTTACCAGGCTACATACTGTGAGTGGGGGCAGGGGTCTGCCGAACCTCAGTGTCAGGCTTCGGTGGCTACATTGAAAGTCCAAACCAAGCAGCAGGGGGGCGCAGAGGTCAGGGAGGATATAAAGTTTGAAACGGGCGTATTCGGCGCCCTGGAACGCGAGGTTCGAGACATAATACCCCGTGATTTGGACCGAGTGGGACCCGGAGGCGAGGGCGATAGTTTGGGAGGCGGGATAGGTGCACAAGGAGCAGTGCTTTCTGGATGGATAAAGCTCTCCGTTCTCCCGGGGTCGAAGCGGCATGGAGTGTCGTGCCTGTTGATTTGGACCTGCATCATGGAGTTCCGCAGGTACTTCGGCCGTGATTGGTCGAGGGTGATCGCTCCCAGTTGCGGGTAGTCAGAGTCCTCAGTTGAGCCGGACTGACAAAATGACCGCCCGGAGTCACGAAATGGCCGCTGCCGTCGGTCGCACGTGTCGGATATTGAAGATGGCCACCGCCAAGCTGGCCACCCCATGACTCGCACGAGGCCGACGACGCGTCAGAAGGGGGCCTGTCTGGCCGGCGCGCATCCGCGTTGCGGGGCCTGTGGGCCTGGGAGCTCGATATTTGGGCCCGATGAGACTTTTGTTTCTGGGCCTTGGGCCCAGCCAGGCAGACCTTTGCAAAATGCCCCTTCTTTCCGCAGTCGTTGCAGACAGCGGAGCGGGCTGGGCAACGCTGACGTGGGTGCTGGCCTTGCCCACAGAAATAGCACGGTGTGCCCCCGGTGTGAGCGGGTCACCATGTGGCGCAGGCCTGTAGCGTGGCCGAGTCTGGAGGAGACCGAGAGGGGCTCGCAGGGTCCGTGGAGTACGTGCGGAGATTATGGTGGGCCACTTACAGAGAAGAGGCGAGCGTTACCGTGCCTTAAAGGTCTTTTGCTCCGCCTTCGAGGAGTCGCTGCCTGATGTATGTGGATCGTATACCGGACACGGAAGCATCTCGGCTGTGCAAATTTATATGGACTTCTGCCGTCACCTCCTTGTGATCGCAGTTCCTAGTGAGCACGGTGAGTCTTTCCATGTACTCGTCTAGTGTTTCCCCAGAGCGTTGCCGGTAGGTCGAGTGCAAATGCCGGGCATGTACCTCGTTTATTGGCTTAACGAAGCGCTTCCGCAGGATTTCGACCGCCGCCTCGTACGTGGTGGCCTTCTCGATCGCGGAGGAGAGTCTGCGGCCCACCCGGGCATGTAGTAGGCTCAGCTTGCGAGGTCCATCGACTGTAGTGTCTGAGGAATTTAGATCGGCGTCAAAACACCGAAGCCAGTATTTAAAAACTTCTGCGTCCTCCGCCGATCGAGCGTCCAAATTGAGCTTCTCCGGCTTTAGACCGCTGTCCATCTTGAAGTAGTCTGCTAATTAAAATGAGATACCCTCAATTACAACTCGCGAGAGATGGTTGGTAATACAAAGGCTTTAATTAGCAGAGAACCAGCCAGCTACCGGGAAATGTGCTCACTGCACACTGCCCTCTGGACATTACCTTATATATGGTTCCCTGGGGGTTGGAGCCGGAGGCGGAGTCCCCCAGGGTTACAAACCTGGTTTTAAAGGGATCATTACATTAAAGGTGCAGTAACCATTCATCACAACAAATGTTGTTGATATAGAACTGTTGAGAAAAAGGGCAAATTCTAAATTGTATTTATGGATATATTTGTGATCCTCTTTGTGGAAAGCATAATCCATTGATATGGTGGAGCAAGAATGATGGTGCAGTAGATAGCTCCATGGAATGGAAATTGAGGCACAAGCTTCTTTCCTTGCTGCCATTGATAAAGAATCAGATTGCATGTTTCACATCTTTCCACAGAAAAGAATGGGGGAAAAATATGCCGTAAATGTCACTTTTTAAAGCACATTGCAATCATCCACTTTCAAACAAAATGGGGTCTGAAATGATAGGCCATTAAGAAGCTTAATGTTAGTTCCTTATAACTGTGAATGATAAGCAAGTTGTTAGTGAGGCACGTTCAATTTGGCTGGAGACGAAGTTGAATTCAAATTGAGGCTTCATTAGTATCTGAAGTGTGGCCTCCTACAGCAGCTGACAAAATGGCTGCTGGCTGAAGGCCACGCATATTTATAACCCGGCTCCTGGGCGGAGCTAGCATGCAGGGGCCCAGGTGAACCTATAGTGCAGGTTCTACCGTACAACCCTTAATATAGGAACACAGCGGTTTACCACATTCACCCCCTGTTAAAATTGAGTCCGGCGGGGATGGTGGATATCTATATACAATTCGCAATCTTTAATATTTACAGAACAGTGAAAAAAAAATGTCTCTGGTCATCCGGTGGGCCGGACAGAGGTTCAGCTGGTCTGGCGTCTTGATCGTCCTCTGGGATCGACGAAGTGGAGCCGGCGATGTTGGTGCTGTCATGGTCGAAGTTGACTCCGGGAGCATGCCAAAATCCTCTTCATCAACGGGGGTGGGCAGGGGGAGGACGGATGGTCCTGCGGGGGGGGGGGAGGGGGGGGGTGATGGGGGCGGTGGGGGAGGGGAGGGTGGCGCCGGGGGCGATGGGGGTGGTGTGGGGGCAGAACCTGCTGGTGCCAGGTCCCTGAGGGAGACGGTATCCTGGCGGCCGTTGGGGAACGCCACGTAGGCGTACTGTGGGTTTGCGTGGAGCAGGTGCACCCTTTCCACCAACGGGTCCACCTTGTGGAGCCGCACATGTTTACGGAGAAGCACGGTTCCCAGAGCTGTGAGCCAAGTTGGGAGTGATACCCCGGATGTGGACTTTCTGGGGAAGGCAAAAAGGCGTTCATGCGATGTACTGTTAGTAGCAGTGCAAAGTAATGAGTGAATGGAATGTAGTGCATCAGGGAGGACCTCTTGCCAGCGGGATGCCGGGAGATTTCTGGACCGTAGGGCCAGCTGGGCGGCCCTCCATACCGTCCCATTCTCCCTTTCTACCTGTCCGTTTCCCCGGGGGTTGTAGCTCGTCGTTCTGCTGGAGGCGATACCCCTGCTGAGCAGGAACTGGGGTAGGTCATCACTCATGAATGAGGATCCCCTGTCACTGTGGATGTAGGCGGGGAAGCCGAACAGAGTGAAGATAGAATTAAGGGCTTTAACGACGGTGGCAGACGTCATGTCGGGGCATGGGATGGCGAAGGGAAAACGGGAGTATTCATCGATCACACTGAGGAAATAAGTGTGTCGGTCGGAGGAAAGGAGGGGGCCTTTGAAATCCACACTGAGGCGTTCAAAGGGGCGGGAGGCCTTCACCATGTGCGCGTAGTCCGGCCGGTAGAAGTGCGGTTTGCACGCCGCACAGACCTGGCAGTCCTTGGTGATCGTCCTTACTTCCTCGACGGAGGAGGGCAAATTTTGTGTCTTAATGAAGTGGTACAACCGAGTGACCCCTTGTAGCGCACAAAGACTCCATGAGACGAATATAGTGAAGTCGATGAGGCTTTATTAAGCGTGTCTGTTCCCCAGCAGCCCGATAGTAAACTGGCCTGCGGGGGAAGGCACCGGCTTCTTATACTTCGCCTTCAGGGTGGAGCATGAGGTCAACGGCCAACCAGGACCAGGGATCTGTCAGCCAATGACATTAGGGCTTCCAGTCCCATATGACCCCCAATACATACTACCACATTCACCCCTTGTCAAAAATGAACCCGGCGGGGTGATGCTTCGTATGGTGGTAAGGGTTTACAGGGCTGGTCCTGGGAGGATAGAACAGTTACATGGTAGTACAGTATTGGACAGTTTCGTCCTGTTACAACTATTTACAGAGGGTATAGGAAAACAAAATGTTCATTGAACAGTCCATCTTTGTTTTACATCGACGCCACGAGTCGGTCGGGCGGTCTGGTCGTCCGTGTCGATCGCCTCGGCCCCGGCGGTGGTGGTGGTGCTTGTACCAGTGTTGTCGCCTCCGGGAGCCGCACGGTTTCAGCTGTCGGTGCAAAAGGGAGGGGAACTGATCCACCTGGGAAGGGGGCGGTCGCGGGGTGCGGCGGTGGCAGGAAGGGGGGCGGTTGGGTTGATGGTGTCGGGGGGGTGTGCGTAGTGCCGGCGGGCGCCAGATCCCGCAGGGAGACCGTGTCCTGTCGGCCGTTGGGGTACTCCACGTAGGCGTACTGGGGGTTTGCGTGGAGGAGGTGAACCCTTTCGACCAACGGGTCCGCCTTATGTGCCCGCACATGCTTTCGGAGCAGGATGGGTCCTGGGGCCGCCAGCCAGGTCGGCAGCGACGTTCCAGAGGAGGACCTCCTAGGGAAGACAAGGAGACGCTCGTGCAGCGTTTGATTAGTGCTTGTACATAATAACGACCGGATGGAATGGAGAGCGTCCGGGAGGACCTCCTGCCACCGTGAAACTGGGAGATCCCTGGACCGTAGGGCCAGTAGGACGGCCTTCCAGACCGTGCCGTTCTCCCTTTCTACTTGCCCGTTCCCCCGGGGGTTGTAGCTGGTCGTCCTGCTTGAGGCTATGCCCTTGCTGAGCAGGAACTGGCGCAGCTCGTCACTCATGAAAGAGGACCCCCTGTCGCTGTGGACGTATGCGGGGTAACCGAACAGCATGAAGATGCTGTTCAGGGCTTTAATGACTGTGGCCGCGGTCATGTCGGAGCAGGGAATGGCAAAAGGGAAGCGGGAGTATTCGTCCACTACATTAAGGAAATATGCGTTGCGGTCGGTGGAGGGGAGGGGCCCTTTGAAATCGAGACTGAGGCGTTCAGAGGGGCGGGAAGCCTTAATCAGGTGCGCTCCATCTGGCCTGAAAAAATGCGGCTTGCATTCCGCGCAGATGTGGCAGTCCCTTGTGACTGTACGGACCTCTTCTAAAGAGTATGGGAGATTGCGGGACTTGATGAAGTGGTAAAACCGAGTGACCCCCGGGTGGCAGAGGTCCTCGTGGAGGGTTTGGAGGCGGTTAATTTGTGCGTTGGCACATGTGCCGCGGGATAGGGCATCGGACGGCTCGTTCAGCTTTCCGGGCCGGTACAAGATCTCATAGTTAAAGGTGGAGAGCTCGATCCTCCACCTTAAGATCTTGTCATTTTTAATCTTGCCCCGCTGTGCATTATCGAACATGAAGGCTACCGACTGTTGGTCAGTGAGGAGAGTGAATCTCCTGCCGGCCAGGTAATGCCTCCAATGTCGCACAGCTTCCACTATGGCTTGGGCTTCCTTTTCCACTGAGGAGTGGCGGATTTCTGAGGCATGGAGGGTTTGGGAGAAGAAGGCCACAGGTCTGCCCGCTTGGTTAAGGGTAGCCGCTAGAGCTACGTCGGAGGCGTCGCTCTCGACCTGGAAGGGGAGGGACTCGTCGATGGCGCGCATCGTGGCCTTTGCGATGTCCGCTTTGATGCGGCTGAAGGCCTGGCAAGCCTCTGTCGACAGAGGGAAGGTCGTGGTCTGTATTAGGGGGCGGGCCTTGTCTGCGTACTGGGGGACCCACTGGGCGTAGTACGAAAAGAACCCCAGGCAGCGTTTCAGGGCTTTTGGGCACTGCGGGAGGGGAAATTCCATGAGTGCGCGCATACGTTCGGGGTCGGGGCCTATTATCCCATTGCGCACTATGTAGCCCAGAATGGCTAGCCGATCGGTGCTAAAAACGCACTTGTCCTCGTTGTACGTGAGGTTCAAGGCTTTGGCGGTCTGGAGGAATTTTTGGAGGTTGGCGTCGTGGTCCTGCTGATCGTGGCCGCAGATGGTTACATTGTCGAGGTACGGGAACGTGGCCCGTAACCCATGTTGATCAACCATTCGGTCCATCTCCCGTTGGAAGACCGAGACCCCGTTTGTGACGCCAAAAGGGACCCGTAGGAAATGGTATAATCGCCCATCTGCCTCGAAGGCTGTGTACCTGCGGTCACTTGGGCGGATGGGGAGCTGATGGTAGGCGGACTTGAGGTCCACGGTGGAGAAGACTTTATACTGGGCAATCCGATTGACCATGTCGGATATGCGGGGGAGAGGGTACGCGTCTAGTTGTGTGTACCTGTTGATGGCCTGGCTATAGTCAATGACCATCCTTTGTTTCTCCCCTGTCTTCACTACTACCACCTGCGCTCTCCAGGGACTATTGCTGGCCTGGATTATGCCCTCCTTTAGTAGCCGCTGGACTTCGGACCGAATGAAGGTCCGGTCCTGGGCGCTGTACCGTCTGCTCCTAGTGGCGACGGGTTTGCAATCCGGGGTGAGGTTCGCAAACAAGGACGGGGGTTGCACCTTGAGGGTAGCGAGGCCGCAGATAGTGAGTGGGGGTATGGGGCCGCCGAATTTAAACGTAAGGCTCTGTAGGTTACATTGGAAGTCGAAGCCCAGCAAGGTGGGGGCACAGAGTTGGGGAAGGACGTTAAGTTTGTAGTTTTTGAATTCCCTCCCCTGTACCGTTAGGGTAACTATGCAGAATCCCTGGATCTGTACGGAGTGGGATCCTGCAGCTAGGCAAATCTTTTGTGCGCTGGGGTAGGTAGTTAAGGAACAGCGTCTTACCGTGTCGGGGTGTATAAAACTTTCCGTGCTCCCGGAGTCGACTAGGCATGGCGTCTCGTGGCCGTTAATTAGGACCGTTGTCGTCGTCGTCTGGAGAGTCTGGGGCCGAGCCTGATCGAGCGTAACCGAAGCGAGCCGTAGTTGTAGTAGTGGGGTGGGGTCCGTTGTTGCCGTCCAAGATGGCGTCGGGGATGGACAAAATGGATGCCCCCATACATCGCACGTGGCTGAGGGGTCACAAGATGGCGTCGGGGGTGGACAAAATGGCCGCCCCCATGCGTCGTACAGGTCGGGGGCGGTCCAAGATGGCGGCGCCCCTCCTCCCCTCGTGGTGGTCGGGACCCAAAATGGCGGCGTCTGCGGGTCGCACATGGTGTGCTGGGGGGTCTGGGGAGCGTTAGGACCGCGCGGAGTTCCTTCACTGCGAGCGCCAGGGCCGCGGGCGCTAGGACCGCGCGGAGCTCCCTCACTGCGAGCGCCAGGGCTGCGGGCGCTAGGACCGCGCGGAGCTCCCTCGCCGGGGACAGCGGTGGTCGGGGCCCAAGCCGGCGGCGCCGGCGGGTCAGGCGCGGGGCCGCGAGCGCAAGGAGCGCAAGGAGCTCCCTCACCGGGGACAGCGGCGGTCGGGGCCCAGGTAGGTTGTGCCGGCGGGTCAGGCGTGGGGCGCGGGGCGGGGGTGAGGGCCCAGGTCGGCGGCGCCGGCGGGACAGGCGTGGGGCCACGAGCGCTGGGACCGTGCGGAGCTCCCTCGCCGGGGACAGCGGCGGTCGGGGCCCAGGTAGGCGGCGCCGGCGGGACAAGCGTGGGGCGCGGGGTGAGGGCCCAGGTCGGCGGCGCCGGCGGGACAGGCGTGGGGCTGCGAGCGCAAGGAGCTACCTCACCGGGGACAGCGGCGGTCGGGGCCCAGGTAGGTTGCGCCGGCGGGTCAGGCGTGGGGCGCGGGACGGGGGTGAGGGCCCAGGTCGGCGGCGCGGCGGGACCGGCGTGGGGCCGCGAGCGCTGGGACCGTGCGGAGCTCCCTCGCCGGGGACAGCGGCGGTCGGGGCCCAGGTAGGCGGCGCCGGCGGGACAGGCGTGGGGCGCGGGAGGGGGGTGAGGGTGGCGTTCGGGACGCGAAAGACCCATTCCTCTCCGTGCGACAGGGGGGCTGGAGAAGGGGGTAGTATCGACGGATTACGGGGCTATTTTGGAGGAGGACAAGGCGCCGCTAGAAGTGATCAAGGCAAAGTGGGAGGAAGTGTTAGGGGAGGGTATGGAGGAGGGGTTCTGGTGTGAGGTGCTCCGGAGGGTGAATGCCTCCACCTCGTGTGCGAGGTTGGGATTGATACAGCTGAAGGTGGTGTATAGAGCACACCTTACAAGGGCGAGGATAAGCCTGCTCTTTGAGGGGGTAGAAGATGTGTGTGAACGTTGCGGGGAAGGGGTGGGAGGGGGAGCGCAAACCACGTTCATATGTTTTGGTCCTGTCCAAAGCTGGAGGATTACTGGAAGAAGGTTTTTAGGGTAATCTGTAAAGTGGTGCACGTGAAACTGGACCCGGGCCCTCGGGAGGCCATATTCAGGGTGTCGGACCAGCCGGGGTTGGAGATGGGCGCGGAGGCAGATGTTGTAGCCTTCGCCCCGTTGATCACCCGAAGGCGGATCCTGTTAGGGTGGAGATCAACCTCTCCACCCTGTGCCCTGGCGTGGCGGGGGGACCTGCTGGAATTCTTGACACTTGAAAAAGTCAAATTTGAATTGAGGGGAAGGATGGAGGGGTTCTACAACTCATTTAAAAAAATAAATTTAGAGAACCCAATTTAATTTTTCCAATTAAGGGGCAATTTAGCGTGGCCAATCCACCTACCCTGCACATCTTTGGGTTGTGGGGGTGAAACCCACGCAAACACGGGGAGAATGTGCAAACTCCACACGGACAGTGACCCGGAGCCGGAATCGAATCTGGGACCTCGGCGCCATGAGGCTGCAGGGCTAACCCACTGCGCCACCGTGCTGATGGGCATTATTCATTATGCACTTTCGAGAATTGGATCACATCGAACATTAGGCGAGGGGGAGCTGGGACGGTTGGGGGTCGGGGGGCGGTGTGTATTAATGGTGACTATGGGTGATTCCTGATTCCTTTTTGTCATTTTTTTATGTTAACATGCGGGCCAATGTCTGGGGTTTGGTGGGAGGATGGGATCGTTGTTATGGGTATGGGGATCGACATTACATTCGTTACTGATAATTGTTTATTGTTGGGTGTAAATTTGGGAGAAAATGTGAAAAAAGAGAATAAAAAATATTTTTAAAGAAAAATCATAGAATTTACAATGCAGAAGGAGGCCATTCAGCCCATCGAGTCTGCACCTGTTCTTGGAAAAAGCATCCTACTTGAGCTAAAGCCTCCATCCTATAACCCAGTAACCCCAACTAACATTTTTGGACACTACGGGGCAATTCAGCATGGCCAATCACCTAACCTGCACATCTTTGGACTGTGGGAGGAAACCCACGCGGACACGGCAAGAAAGTGCAAACTCCACACAGCCGGTTACCCGAGGCCGGAATTGAACTCGGGACCCTGGAACTGTGACGTAGCAGTGCTAATCACTGTGCCACCGTGCCACCCTTATGCGACAATAAAGTGTACCCTTGAATTATACAAATCTGATCATTACTGCTTTTCATTGCATTGTGAAAAAAACACCATACTGATTCATATAATCTGCTCTTTCACCAAATGTTTGCTCATTCTGGGGCGGCACGGTGGCGCAGTGCTTAGCACTGCAGCCTCATGGCGCCGAGGACCTGGGTTCGGTCCCGGGCCCTGGTCACTGCCCATGTGGAGTTTGCATATTCTCTCCATGTCTGTGTGGGCCTCACCCCCAGGGTGAAGGGTAGGTGGATTGACCACGCTAAATTGCCCTTAATTAGAAAAAAAAAATTGGGTACTCTAAGCTTATTTTAAAAAAATGTTTGCTTGTTCGTCCTTCGAAGAGATTGAGGAACTATTTATGCAATAGGGCCCGGGCACGACCTATTCTGGCCCCCGGCGGTTCACGGCGTTCCAGCCTCCTTACGCAGCGCCAAATGGCCGCCGCGCCAACCCGCGCATGCACAGTTGGGCCAGCTCAATCCTGCGCATGCGCGGGGAACTTCTTACGCACGCCGGCCCCGACCCAACATGGGGTCGGTGTTCAGGGGCCGGCCGTGCCGGAAAGTAGTCCCGGGGGGGGGGGGGGGGGGAGAGGCCAGCACGCCAATCGGTGGGCCCCGATCGCGGGCCAAATCCCATCGGAGGGGTCCCCCGGTGTAGGAGTCCCCCCCGTCCCCCCCCCCCCCCCACCCAACAGGCCAACCCCCGAGCGTTCCCGCAAAGTTCCCGCAAAGTTCCCGCCAGCAGCCACCAGGGGTGAACGGCGCCGGCAGGACTCTGTCATATCGGGGCGGCCGTCGGCTCATCCGGGCCGGAGAATCGGCGGCCCTGCCGATTCCAGCGGCCCGTGGCAAACGCGCCGGCACAAATGGTGTCAATTCTCCGCACCTCGGAGAATCGCGCGCCGGCGTCGGGGCATTGTGGCGCGGTTGCGGCGATTCTCTGGCCCGGCACGGGGCTCGGAGAATCGCCCCCGGAATGTTTACAGCCATGGTCGATGCCACTGAACCCAAGAAAGTATATATCAGAGACCTGGATTTGTAAGAGTTCTATAGCTGCAGCAGGATAAATGTGTGAGAAACTGGTCGCTGGTCAGGGAAAGAGACAAAGGAGTCTGGGAAGCACAGTAAGAGGCTGAGAAATAAAACCAAGGTGAGAAGACAGCTTTTGTTTAAAATGTTTCTATTAAGAAATGTTTTCATTATTACACAGTAAACCCACAACACATAATCAATACAATTCAAACTTACTCACCCCCCCAAACAAAAATAAAACTTAACCAAAATCTTCTGCCCCCTTACCCTCTGATGGTGACTAGCTCCTTGAAATAGGAAGTGAATGGCTGCCATCTCGAGTATAACCCCTCTGCCGACCTCCTCATGATGTACTTGACCTTCTCTCAGTACAAAAACTCCCTAAGGTCACTCAACCAGATGAGGCACTGGGCAGAACAGGAGTCTTCCACCCAGGCAGAACTCGCCTCTGAGCTATCAACGAGGCAAAGGCAAGGGCATCCGCCTTCGCCCCCGTCTGCAGCTCCAGCGAGTCCTAGACCCCGAAAATGGCCACCAGCGGACAAGGTCCACCTCAATCCCAAGAATCCCTTACATGGTGTTGAAGGAGGAGACCCAGAAGCTGACAGGTTTAAGACTAGACCAGAACTGCCCCTGAGAAAATCGCTCACACCGGTCCTCCACCCGTGGGAAGAACCTGTTCATTCGTGCCAGGTCAGATAATCCCTCTGCACCACCTTGAACTGAATCAAGCTGAGCCTAGCACATGAGGTGGAGCTGACCCTGTGAAGAGCCTCACTCCACACCCCACCCCCATCGAAAACTGAGCCCAGTTCCCCCTCCCATTTCCTTTTACCTCATCCAACAAAGCCTACTCCATCAACAAGATCCAACCATAAATATCCAAGATCTTCCCCCCCCCAACTCGGAACCTATCCCAAAGAGAGGACGTGGTTGCCAGGAGAACAAAGTTATAGATTTGAAAAAACCTAAATAATAATATAATAATCTTTATTGTCACAAGTAGACTTACATTAACACTGCAATTAAGTCACTATGAAAAGCCCCTAGTCGCCACATGTTCGGGTATACAGAGGGAGAATTCAGAATGTCCAAATTACCTAACACCACCTCTTTCGGGACTTGTGGGAGGAAACCGGAGCACCCGGAGCAAACCCACGCAGACACAGGGAGAACATGCAGACTCCACACAGACAGTCACCCAGCTGGGAATCAAACCTGGGACCCTGGCGCTGTGAAGCAACAGTTTTACCCACTGTGCTACAGTATGTTACTTTTCAGGTGTTGGATTTTATCCAACCGCTGCCCAAACTGGCGAACCTCCCCGGCATAAACATGTCCCCTCCCTCCCCCATGACCTGAGTGATGAGTCCAAACACGCTGGCACAAAGAGATTATTTATGCAGATCGGGGCTAACATCGATATGGAGCCCAGCTTAAAATGTTGCCTGAGTTGTCTCCAAATCATCAAAGTAGCTACCACTACCAGACTTGAAGTAAATTTTGCGGGAGAAAACGTAGCCAAGGCCCTACTCCCCACTAGTCCCTCTACAAGAGCTCGACTCCACCTGCCCCCATGTGGTATCCAGAATCCTTAAGCCTTCCCGAATCTTTTCAATGTTCGTAGCTGTGATAACCCCAGCTAAGGTCACGGGATAGGAACCATCAGGTTTCCTGTGCTTCCAAATAAGTCCCTGGTAATGGGGTGGGGCTTCCCCCTAACAGGAGTAGCCCCTCCAGTATAAAACCCCGAGCTGCACACAGGTCGGGGAAGGAGACCCTCTGGGGAAGGTCTATAAACCCCTATGTGCTTTTCTAAACTACTGTTTAAGTGTGGCTGCTTACCTCGGATTTAACAGCAGTCCAATAATAAAATAACGATGAGGCAGAGGTAGGCCCCCCGACTGCCTCTCCCTCTGAAATGAAATGAAATGAAAATTGCTTACTGTCACAAGTAGGCTTCAAATGAAGTTACTGTGAAAAGCCCCTAGTCACCATGTTCCAGCGCCTGTTCGGAGAGGCTGGTACGGGAATTGAACCGTGCTGCTGGCCTGCCTTCAAAGCCAGCAATTTAGCCCTATGCTAAACAGAAACGCTCTACGAATCCATGGGGTCTTGCCCACCCACTAAGGGAAGATATCATTTTATTAACCTTAACAAACAAAGACTTAGGAAGAATAATCTGGAGACACTGCCACAAAAATAAAAACCTTGAGGATATTGATTTTTACTGTCTGAACTCAGCCCGCTAAGGACAGAGGGAGGCTATCCCACCTTTTCAAGTCCGACTTAACGGCATTCACCAGGCTAGTGGAATATAATCTATGAAGCGCGGTCCAGTCATGGGTCACCCGGGTTCCTAGATAACGAAAGTTTGACCTGGCCAAACAAAAAGGTGATGGGCATGATCCAATGACCACGTTGCCCCCAAAAAGTAGCTCGCTGCGGAACAGCATGGCCGATAAAAGCCAGGAGAACCCGCTCCCAGTACAATTTATAGTTAGCCCGTCCCCAGCCCACGCCTCTTCACAAAAGCAACAGCCTCCACTGGTGCATCGAAATAGTAGTCTTTCGAGTCGTAAATCACTCGGAGCCGTGCAGGGTATACCGCACCGAATCGAACAGTGCTCCTGTACAACATGGCCTTGGCCTTGTTGAATGCTGTACCCTTCTTAGCCAGTTCCACTCCAACCTCCTGGTGGAGCCTAATAGCATGGCCTTCCCATTTATGGTCCCGATGGTCCTTCTCCCACCACAGGGTTCGTTCCTTTTCCTGGTAACTATGAAACCGCACGGTGATCGCCCACCGTGGTTTACCAGAGTGGGGCTTTTGCCTGAGCGAGCAGTGGGCCCGATCCAGCACAGGAGGGGAAATCATCCCACCTTTACCACCATCGTCCCAAACGCCTGCGACATGTTTTCCGTTGGATTCGGGCCTTCCAGGCCCTTCGGCAGCTCTACGATTCTCAAGTTCTACCTCTGAAGCAATTCTCCCGATTGTCCACATTGGCCCTCAGCTACTCATTATTCCTGGCCACCTCCACTTCCAGGGTGGCGATCTGGTCACTCTGCCTTGAGAGGGTCACCTCCACACCCTGTACCACCGCGCCTTTGCTGTCTCAGCTAAAATGTGAACTTTCTCCCACAGAGAAGCAGAGAATGAATTTGTGTCGGGCCAGTGCAGCTAAGTTATTATTACCATTTTTCTCAATGTTTGTGCTGAAGTGAAAGTCATCGTCCTATGACGGGATATAATTTTTCTCTTTTGTACTCTTTTGCTTTCACTATTTCTCCGGATTTAAGCTTTTATGTGTTAAGCCGTTTTCCAGTCACACTCTGCATAATAAAGGGAGTGTAAAGACAAATACAAACATACCGGGCACAATCCAACGGCCACGCTGCGCCCGAAAAGCAGCTCACCGCGGCGCAGCATGGCCGCTGAAAGACAGGAGACCCCGCTCCCAGGATCCACCCGGCTCGCCATGTCTCCTGAGAACCAACAGAATCTCGCGAGACTTTGCGAAGTGAATCCCGCCCACAGTGGGCAGGATCACTTTTTGGCAAATCTGCATATTAGAGCGAGGCAGTAAGCCTTACTCTAATGTTCAGATTCCCGTGGAACCTGAGGCTTTGGGATTCAACTCCTTCGCCTCGTGCGAGCGCCATTCAGCACTGGCCCCCACAAATGGGGACCAGATGAAAGGGCACATGTGGGGGTCTTCCAGGGGATCGAAGGCCCCCAGCTGCCTGCACTTTGGGTAGAGTGGTGCCCTGGCACTGCTAGTGCCACCTCCATACCCTGGCATTGCCAGCCTGACACCCTGGCAATGCCACCTGAATGCCAGCCTGGCACTGCCAAGGTGCCCAAGTGGAACTGCCAACTGGGATAGGCACTGACAGGTTGCCACAGCCAATCTGGCATTTTTATGCACGTGCGATCAGGATGGGGTTGCCCAGCGTGGGTGTTGGGGATGCAGGGGGCCAGGAGACTCTCCCATAGTGCGTTCGGGCTGGGGGGGGGGGGGGGGGCGGGGGGGAGGAGGGGAGGTAGGGGATTGTTTCAGGGGCCTCAGAGATCCGGAAGTCATTTAAAAATGGAGCTCCCCACTGTGTGCGGCCTCGGTCGCATGTCCCCCATTCAGGCCTCTTGTACAACGCGAGTCGCATTGAATAGCCATATGTTTCTCAGCCCTGCGAACGCAGCGAAACATGCAGCTAAACATGTTCACTCGGGGACTTTGTTCCCTTGTGGGAGAATCGCACCCATAAAGTAAAAAATTGATCAGATTGGAATACTAATTCATGTAATCAATTTTTCATAGAATTCTCATACTACAGCACGAATATATTCCCCAATATTTATTTTTCCCATGCGCACTACATTAAAAAAAACAATTATAGTGAAATCTTCTACTTTAGGTGGAGGGAGAAGAGCAAAATACTTGCCTATATCTGAATTACTTTGCATACATTTCCTTCCACATTGAGATTCAACTTTCTTCTTCATAATTTTTCCATTCAGTATAAGGGGCCTCAAACATTTCCAATAGCTTTTACGGGATTGAACAATTACACTGTTAACGATTGTGTTTAAACTTTTCTGACCTTATAGGCGCGGGAGTGAAATGATGGCTGCTTTCTTTTGTTTTTGCTGATGTTGTGGTTACTACTGTTAGCAGGCAGGGACAGTTTGGTTGCAGACATTTCTGTACAGTCAACCCCAATGCTCAAAAAGAAGTCAACAGGAGGTGCAGTTTAGCAGAATGAATCACCTGCCTGTAAGGTTCAGGTCTCACCACAAACTCCATCCTTTGCCTTTGATTCTAAAACTTCCTTTTATTTCCACCTTTACAATTTAGATACAATTAAATAGAAAACTGTAACTGAAACAGGCCTTTTGGTCCAACGGAACTCCCTAACTTTACTTCATCTAACCTATGAACATATCCTTTACCCCTTTATCCCAAATGTACTTCTCTTGCTTCCCTTTAAATGGATCTATACCAATCGCCTCAACAGCGGCATGTTCTAGCAATAAGTCCCGCACTCTAACAAATGTCTGAGTTAAGATATTTCTCCTGAATTAATAATGGCTGTTGTCATAACCCGCACGAGACTGACGATGTTGGAGCAATGAACCTCCCCGAGAGTCTCGCTGAATACGAGCTCCCCCACTAAAGGGCGGGTTGGGGGGGAATTGAAATCATCCATAGTTAAGTTCTGTACAAACATGGCCAGGTATGGTACCAACAGTTCAGGCCCAGTTGGGGCCTGGTATCTATTGTAAATACTAGTCTGTGTTGCTAAACCAAGTTTTCTTAAATCTACTCGGCCTGGACTTGTTTGTGGCCGACAAAAGCTATCTTATATTTATGGCCCCTAGTTTTGGACATGCCACAAGTGGAAACGTCTTCTCCGTTGAACGCCTTCATAATTTTCAAATCCTAGCAAAATGTATCTCTTTTGACAAAACGTTATTTTTTTCTTTCATAGGATGTGGAGAGGCCAGGATACATTGCACACCCCAAATTTCACTTGAACCGAGTAGCTTGCCAGGCCTTTTCATAGGGCAGTCAAGAGTCACATTGCTGTGGGTCTGGCGTCACTTGCATACTACACCATGTAAGAATGCCAGATGACAGTAAGTAGAACCCACCCAAACAACCACACAGTTTAAGCCCGGTGGGGCCAGCGAGCCATTGAAATCTCTGTACCCATCAGCAGGACCGGAAGATCCTGCCGGTGTGAAGGGCTGGAAAATTCCCGCCTTAGTTTCTCATGGATGACCTTGCACATACTGGGTGAGGTATCAATCCATGCTTCCATTGTCATTCATTAAGCAAAGTTTATTGTAACCCTAAATGTTGGATCAAGCACAATGCCTTCAGGAGAACATTAGCTTTATGTTCTTTTTGTTTGTATAAATATTTAATAAAGGCACACATCTGCTTAGCATTCAAAGAGCACAAAGCAGTTTAATAAATACATTAACAGAAATCTTTCAAATATTCCATCAATAATAAATCTTCCAAATCTTCCATCAATAATAAATCTTCATATAAGAACTTCACAATGTCCTGAAAACAATTCAATGAACATAAGTGCACTGTTTACGCTGTCAGTTTTGTATGAGAATTGTAGTGGGGCGTTCTAGCACGAAGCCGATTGCATTAAATGTCCCCATATAAAAATACTTCCATAAAACTAGCACAATGGTTTATTGTGTTGGTACCTGGATCTTAGCATATCTCTACTCCAATACAAACAGTGAGGTGGCCTTAAACTGTGATTGACATCCTGTCCCAGCATTAAGGTAAGTTCCAAACCTAAGCTGCAGTTGATGGTCCTTCTTGAAAATGTGTTCTTTCAAAAAGCAGGTGAGAAAGACCATTTGTTCATTTTACTATCAAAATATCATAGTCTCAAACTGATTTTACTAACCAACCCTCATCACTCTCCCCAGCAGCCCATTCTATCTGTGGATCCATCTTTGTGTGAAGAATGCTTTTCCATTGTTACGATGTCAGCCATAGCCCAGATGGTAGCACAATTGCCTCTTTGTTGGAAGGTTGTGAGTTCAAGTCCCACTCCAGGGCTTAAGCACAGAAATCTTGGTCGGCACTCCAAAGCAGTGCTGAGGAAGTGCGACATTATTGGAGGTGCTGTCTTTCAGATGAAATGTAAAACCAAGGCCCTCTCAGGTAGGAGTAAAAGATGCTGATGTGAGCAGGGCTGCTATACCCAGTGTCCTCATTCATATTTATTCTTCAAACGATGGCCGGGATGCTCCGTTGTGAGTCCGACCCACTCCCGTTCCTTAGTGAGGACAGAGAATTTGGCACTCAGCCAAATCCTTTGGAATGTGCCGTGATTGATAAGTGCGCTATACAAATCCAAGCCTATCTTTTACATTTCACCCTGTGGTCCTATTCTCATGGTTGAGTTTGAAGCAGTGCTTTGGTTTACTTCTTTTTAACTATCTTCTATACCACTATTAAATCTCCTCATGGGTGTTTACTCTCATGGAGATGAAGCTCAATTTCTTTAGTTTTCACTTATAACATGGCCTAGTCATTGGAGATGAGCCCTATAACACTTCTTTCTTGTGGACCAGTGACCAGAATGGGACACTGTACTCAACTACGAGAAATTCAATTTGCGCCGTGACTTTTATCATAAAACAGCCCACATGTTTCAGCTCAGAGAGGGGTGGGCTGAGCAATTGTGGGTTTAAGAAAGTTTAACAATTGCACCACTAACAAAAATGGATCTTGAAGAGCGTTCTTTTCTGACCAGAGCAATTTCCTCCAATTTGTATTCTGCTCTTTTAGATGGATAGTTTAACATTCTATTTACTTTAGTAACTGCTGTGCCGATGTAGTTCGACATGTTGAGTGTTGAGTCTACTAAAACCTTCAGATTCAGTCTTGGCTTTTCATTGAGTACTGAGTTGTCCATGTGTTCTTCCTTTGCACAGTACTTCTTTTACATGTCTGTGTTAAATGATATCTGGCATTAATCTTTTTTTAAAAATATTCTGTTTAACTCATTTTGCAGTTCTTAAGCTGCCCCCCTCTGATTTAAGTGTCCTAAAATCAGGTCAGTTAATATAGATTTTAATTCCAAGTATTAAAAAATGTGTTCTTGAGATGTGGGCATCATTGGCTAGGCCCGCATTTATTGCCCATCCCTAATTGTCCTTGAGAAAGTGGTGGTGAGCTGCCTTCCTGAACCACTGCAGTCCCTGAGGTGTAGGTTCACCCACAGTGCTGTTAGGAAGGATGTTCCAGATTTTTGACCCAGCGACAGTGAAGGAAGAGATATATTTCCAAGTCAGCCCGGTGTATGGCTTGGGAGGGAGCTTGCAGGTGGTGCTATCCCCATGTATCTGTTGTCCTAGTCCTTCTCAGTGGTATTTTCTAAATGGGGAAATGCTTAGGAAATCAGAAGCACAAAGGGACTTGGGAGTCGTTTCCACGGCTCTCTTAAGGTTAATGTGCATGTTCAGTCGGCAGTTAGGAAGGCAAATGCAAAGTTAGCATTCATGTAGAGCGGGCTAGAATACAAGACCAGGGAAGTACTTCTGAGGCTGTATAAGGCTCTGGTCAGACACCATTTGGAGCATTGTGAGTAGTTTGTCGTATGAGGAACGGTTGAGGACTCTGGGTCTGTACTCTTTGGAGTTTAGAAGGTTGAGAGGGATCTGATTGAAACTTACAGGATATTGCGAGGCCTGGATAGAGTGGACGTGGAGAGAATGTTTCCACGTAGGAAAAACTAGAACCAGAGGACACAATCACAGACTAAAGGGACGATCCTTTAAAACAGAGATAAGGAGGAATTTCTTCAGCCGGAGGATGGTGAATCTGTGGAACTTTTTGCCGCCGAAGGCTGTGGAGGCCAAATCACCGAGTGTCTTTAAGACAGCGATAGATAGGGTCTTGATTAATAAGGGGATCAGGGGTTATGGGGAGAAGGTAGGAGAATGGGAATGAGAAAAATACCAGCCATGATTGAATGGCAGAGCAGACTCGATGGGCCGAGTGGCCTAATTCTGCTCCTATGTCTTATGGTCTAATGGTCTTATGGTAGAGGTTGTGTGTTTGGAAGATGTTTTCATGAGCCTTTGTCGGTTGCTGTAGCGCAATCTTGTACATGGTACACACTGCTGCCACTGTATGTCGGTGATGGAGGGAGTGAATATTTATTGTGGCGGATGGGATGTCAATCAAGCGGATGCTTTGTCCTGGATGGCGTTAAGCTTCTTGAGTGTTGTTCGCACTGCACTCATCCAGGTGGACCAGCAAGTGGAGGGTATTCCATCACACACCTGACTTATGCCTTGTAGATGGGGGACAGGCTTTGGAGAGTCAGGAGGTGAGTTACTCTCCACAGTTTTTCCAGCCTCTGACCTGCTCTTGCAGTACAGTTTCTATATGGCTAGTCCAGTTCAGTTTTTGGTTAATGGTAACCTTCAGGGTGTTGATATTGGAGGTTCAGCAGTGGTAATGCCCTTGAATGTCAAGGGGAGATGGTTAGATTTGTTCTTGTTGGAGCTGGTCATTGCCTGGCACTTGTGTGGCATGAATATTACTTGCAACCTATCAACCCAAGCACGAATGTTGTCCAGGTCTTCCTGCATATGGGCTCAGACTGCTTCAATATTTGAAGAGTCGCAAATGGTGCTGAACATTGTTCAATGATTCACGTATATCCCAGCTCTGACTTTAGGATGGAGGGAAAGTCACTGATAAAGCAGCTGTATGGTTGGGCCTAGGACACTATCCAGAGGAACGGCTGCAGCAATATCCCGGGACTGAGATCATTTACCTCAGAAAAACCACAACCATAAGACCATAAGAGCGGAAGTAAGGCAATTCTGCCCATCGAGTCCACTCCACCATTCAATCATGGCTGATTTCAACTCCATTTACCCGCTCTCTCTCCACAGCCCTTAATTCCTCGAGAAATCAAGAATTTATCAACTTCTGTCTTAAAGACACTCAACGTCCCGGCCTCCACCGCCCTCTGTGGCAATGAATTCCACAGACCCACCACTCTCTGGCTGAAGAAATGTCTCCTCATCTCTGTTCTAAAGTGACTCCCTTTTATTCTAAGACTGTGCCCCCGAGTCCTAGTCTCCCCTGCTAATGGAAACAACTTCCCTACGTCCACCCTATCTAAGCCATTCATTATCTTGTAAGTTTCTATTAGGTCTCCCCTCAACCTCCTAAACTCCAATGAATATAATCCCAGGATCCTCAGACGTTCATCATATGTTAGGCCTACCATTCCTGGGATCATCTGTGTGAATCTCCGCTGGACCCGCTCCAGTGCCAGTATGTCCTTCCTGAGGTGTGGGGCCCAAAATTGCGCACAGTATTCTAAATGGGGCCTAACTAATACTTTATAAAGCTTCAGAAGTACATCCCTGCTTTTATATTCCAAGCCTCTTGAGATAAATGACAACATTGCATTTGCTTTCTTAATTACGGACTCAACCTGCAAGTTTACCTTTAGAGAATCCTGGACTAGGACTCCCAAGTCCCTTAGTCCCTTTGCACTTCAGCATTATGAATTTTGTCACCATTTAGAAAATAGTCCATGTCTCTATTCTTTTTTCCAAAGTGCAAGACCTCGCACTTGCCCACGTTGAATTTCATCAGCCATTTCTTGGACCACTCTCCTAAACTGTCTAAATCTTTCTGCAGCCTCCCCACCTCCTCCATACTACCTGCCCCATCACCTATCTTTGTATCATTGGCAAACTTAGCCAGAATGCCCCCAGTCCCGTCATCTAGATCGTTAATATATACAGAGAACAGCTGTGGCCCCAACACTGAACCCTGCGGGACACCACTCGTCACCGGTTGCCATTCTGAAAAAGAACCTTTTATCCCAACTCTCTGCCTTCTGCCTGACAGCCAATCGTCAATCCATGTTAGTACCTTGCCTTGAATACCATGGGCCCTTATTTTATTCAGCAGTCTCCCGTGAGGCACCTTATCAAAGGCCTTTTGGAAGTCAAGATAGATAACATCCATTGGCTCTCCTTGGTCTAACCTATTTGTTATCTCTTCAAAGAATTCTAACAGGTTTGTCAGGCATGACCTCCCCTTACTAAATCCATGCTGACTTGTCCTAATCCGACCCTGCACTTCCAAGAATTTAGAAATCTCATCCTTAACAATGGATTCTAGAATCTTGCCAACAACCGAGGTTAGGCTAATTGGCCTATAATTATCCATCTTTTTCCTTGTTCCCTTCTTGAACAGGGGGGTTACAACAGCGATTTTCCAATCCTCTGGGACTTTCCCTGCCTCCAGTGACTTTTGAAAGATCATAACTAACGCCTCCACTATTTCTTCAGCTATCGCCTTTAGAACTCTAGGATGTAGCCCATCTTTATCAATTTTTATCAAGATTTATCAATTTTTAGACCTCTTAGTTTCTCTCGCACTTTCTCCTTTGTGATGGTTACCATATTCAACTCTGCCCCCTGACTCTCCTGAATTGTTGGGATATTACTCATGTCTTCTACTGTGAAGACTGACGCAAAGTACTTATTTAGTTCCTCAGCTATTTCCTTGTCTCCCATCACTCGATTACCAGCGTCATTTTGGAGCGGCCCAATGTCTACATTTGCCTCCCGTTTGTTTTTAATGCATTTAAAGAAACTTTTACTATCATTCCTAATGTTATTGGCTAGCCTACCTTCATATTTGATCCTCTCTTTCCTTATTTCTCTCTTTGTTATCCTCTGTTTGTTTTTGTAACCTTCCCAATCTTCTGACTTCCCACTACTCTTTGCCACATTATAGGCTTTCTCTTTTGCTTTGATGCATTCCCTAACTTCCTTTGTCAGCCATGGCTGCCTAATCCCCCCTCTGATAACCTTTCTTTTCTTTGGGATGAACCTCTGTACTGTGTCCTCAATTACTCCCAGAAACTCCTGCCATTGCTGTTCTACTGTCTTTCCCACTAGGCTCTGCTCCCAGTCGATTTCCGTCAGTTCCTCCCTCATGCCCCTATAGTTACCTTTATTTAACTGGAACACCTTTACATCTGATTCTACCTTCTTTCTTTCAAATTGCAGATTGAATTCTACCATATTATGATCACTGCCTCCTAAGTGTTCCCTTACTTTAAGATCTTTAATCAAGTCTGGCTCATTACATAATACTAAGTCCAGAATGGCCTGTTCCCTCGTGGGCTCCATCACAAGCTGTTCCAAAAAGCCCTCCTGTAAACATTCAATGAATTCCCTTTCCTTGGGTCCACTGGCAGCATTATTTACCCAGTCCACCTGCATATTGAAGTTTGAAGTCCCCCATGATCACTGTGACCTTGCCTTTCTGACATGCACTTTCTATTTTGTGGTGCATTTTGTGCCCCTGGTCCTGACCACTGTTATGAGGCCTGTAAATAACTCCCATTATTGTTTTTTTGCCTTTGTGGTTCCTCAACTCTACCCACACAGACTCCACATCATCTGACCCTATGTCGTTTAGTGCTATTGATTTAATTTCATTCCTAATTAACAAGGCAACCCCGCCCCCTCTGCCCACCTCTCTGTCTTTTCGATAGGTTGTGAATCCCTGGATGTTTAAATGCCAGTCCTGAACCCCCTGCAACCACGTCTCTGTGATGCCTACCACATCATACCTGCCAGTCACAATCTGGGCCACAAGCTCATCTACCTTGTTCCGTACACTGCGCGCATTTAAATATAGCACCTTTAATTCTCTATTGACCGTCCCTTTTTGTTTTCTTAGTGTGGTGGACCTTGGTTTACTGAGCCTTTCCATACACTGTGTCATATTTTGTGGAATGGGGACTATCGTAACCTCTCCTGAGGTCTGTCTTTTCGTGCTTTTTCGTATTCCTAAGCAGCTACGCTTCCCACTGATTACTTCACCTCTTGGTTCCCTGACTTTTCCTTCCCCCCCAATCTCTAGTTTAAAGTCCTATTGATCACCCTATTTACTCTTTTCGCCAGAACACTGGTCCCAGCTCGGTTCAGGTGGAGACCATCCCAACGGTATAGGTCCCCCCTGTCCCAAAACTGATGCCAGTGTCCCATCTTTGTTTGTGTTGGGTATGACTCTGACTATAGAGACATTCCCCCTGATTGCCATTGACTTCAGTTTTGCTGTAGCTCCTTGATGCTGCCTTAATGTCAAAGGCAGTCAGTCTCACTTCGCCTCAGGAGTCCATGGCTTTAATGAGGGCCAGAGCTGAGTAGTCCTGGCAGAACCCAAACTGAGCATCAGTGAACAGGTTATTGCCGAGTAACTGCCACTTGATAGCATTGTCAAGAATATTTTCCATCACTTCATTGATTATCAAGAGTAGACTGATAGGTTAATAATTGGTCAGGTTTTTGTATGTAGGATATACCTGAGAAATTTTCCATTGTGCCGGGTAGATGCCAGTGTTTAAAAAGTTAATCAATTTGTCAATTTAGGGTTTGTAGGATCCCAAAGCTCACGGGTACTTTACTCAGCATTTTAGCTCTCTTGGAATCACAAAACCTGACAACAGAACACTCGGCTGGATTCTCCGAACCTGAGACAGGGGCAGGGTTTGTGGGTTTTCATGACAGCAAAACTGGTGCCGAACCTGGATCGATTCAAAGACTGTGGAGGGGCTAGCACCGGTGCCACGTCGAACACAACTGATTCCAATGGAAAACGGTGCAGGTTTCTCTGGGTCCGTGATTGACACTCGGGAGGCTGACAAGCTGCAGCCACATATACGCATTACAATCCCCACACACACTCATCCCAGCCAACAAGAGGGCACTGGTTGCACTGGAGTGTGCCCATCCCATTGGTGGGTTGGCTGTGTCCAGAGGGCACCTAGGGGTGTGGCATGCGGGGACACCCATATGACCTGAGGCCCTAAGTTCACAGTGGGCAGTCAGCGGCGTGCGCAGCTGCATGGCTGCCTTGCAGGCTGCGGCAATGGTGTTCCGTACCCGTCCACCCCGACCCCACAGACCACCTCCTGGCCACACCCCTGCTACTCCCCCGGCCAGCGGCATAACTGTCAGAAAACTACGGCGATGTTGGGCACTTTCAATACCCCCTCTCTCTCCCTCTTCAGCTACGACGCCGGTTTCACGATTTTCAAAAGCACAAGTGAACCACGCTGTCGGGAATTCGGCACTTCGGAGGCAGAGAATCGTGGAGGCCCCGGAGAACACTGGGTCAGGCCCGCTAATGTTATGCCAACTGCGTTTACTGTATGGGGGATCCGGAACACATTGACTCCACTGTCAAGGCGACGGAGCATTGCAATTTGGCGTGAAATTGGGGCCTGCCGCCATTTTGGTGTCAGAACGGATTCTCCTCCCAATCGCGTTTCGTGATTTCCGCGTTGGCCGTCGGAGAATTCCGCCCACTATCTCGCACATAAATAGGGTAGATTAACAGTTCTAATGAGACAACAAATGCACTTTGTATTAAGTGGACTCCTGTCTTCTATTTTACCCAGGAAAGCTCTAGCACAGCACATTGTAGTCATTCTGCTATTTTTAATAATTTCCTGCACAGAGACTTCTAAATGGATAATATGTTCCATGGTATGAACTCATTTGTTTAGACTTTCACCTCAGCTTTTCCCCTTCTACATAGTCCGCCCCCTCACATTAGTCTTTCACCTCTGCTACTGAAGCAATCAAACCAGAGGAGTGGGTGAGTGGAATTACAAATAAGTCTGCGGCACTGTTGCTCCGTGAAATAACTTTGTGACTGTCTTAAGTACCTAATCTCAGGCACACGCCAGTTAAAACTGCTGTCATTGTTTCCCACTATGCGGAGAAGTCCCCACCAGTATAACTTGCTGTCACTTGGCTGCAACTGGCAAAGAGAAGGGAAATCTCGCCTTTGAACCCACAATCCAAACTGCAGAGAACATGGAAGAGTTATTTTAATGTGGTCGGGGAAAATCTTCCGATGTGGCAATCAAGCCCATTGTCAAATTAATGGAAGAGATGCACTACAATTCCCCCAACATACCCCGGTGTGTACATTAATTTGGAAATGTTTTGTGTTCGCCATCACTGTCGGCCAACAGAAATGTACAAGTACTTAATAAATGTGACACACGAGTGGATAAACAGGAACACAAAATATTTACCGGTAAGGAAGGTCTTCAGCTAATATTAAGTCATTGGTGAGAAGCAGTCTGCAGTGACCCATTGCAGGATCCAATTGTTCCTTAAATGATTCCATGGCACTTTAGTTTCAGGTGGAAGAACCAAAATTACTCCAGCATTTTCTGACATTCTCTAATGGTGAAAATCAATTTTGTGGCTCTTCTCGTACTGGTTCCAGTGCTTGAAAATCTCCCCTAAGTTTCAATGACCATAACAAACACAATAGAGAAGGTGAAGTCTGACTTGAGCACTGTAACATTTGATTCCCATTTCCTCTCACTACTGTTTTGACTGTATGTTTTGTTGCCATTGTTGATTGCTGTTCGGCGTAGCTTGGTCAGATTTAACAACAAATCTACTAAAACTCGTGGGTCCCGTTCAGCTTGAGCTTTACCCTTCAGGGAATGGGTGCACTGTTTATTTTTCCTTTCTATTTGCAGTATGCTGCATGTGTATTAATTTTAATCTCCCCTAACTCTGCCCACATTTGTCCAGTTCATTTTGTGATATCTGAGTTGTCTCTTCTGATTTCACTACCTTTCTATTTTTGTGTCATGTGCAAAATGGACCACTTTATTTTGGATATCTGATCCCGCGTCATTTATGTAAGTGGGAATCGGTAGGGTTCCCAACACTGAGCCCTGGGAATTGGGGCACACACACTCAGTATGTACCTTTGCATAATTAACAATGAGCAGTCATCATTTTCTACCTCTCAGCCAATTTCTCAGCCATTGCCAGAGGACGCAAAATCCAAATGTCAAAATGTATTGCTTCGATTCACTTGCGATCGCAGATTCTGACCCACTATGGGTGGGTGCCCCAAGCTATAGTCCATCCCTCAGCGTGGAGTCTTGGACTTCAGAATGTGCCAAAGGTTGAAACAATTACATCGATAAATATCATCTTCCTGGATGCGGTATTCTTGTGGATCTGTCCTGATGAATGCACAATGAAAAGTTTTGGCAGCATCTCCCCGTTTTCAGCAATATTTGTTTTGCTGTGGAGTTTATTGTTGTCATCAGGGTGAGGAGTTACCACTAGACTGGAGCTCCTCATACGTTTCACACCCAGCTTCCAGGTCAAGTTCCCCAAGTAAGGTATGTTACGGCACCCTAGGCCAGTGCACGGTCAATTCCAGCCCCACTTGACCCAGAGTTGCAACACAGTTGAAATTAACTTTTATTTTAAAATACCCGAGCTCTTTGGCTGCCCAATAACTACAGTCACCAGGTTTGTAAATTTAAACACAATTAACTTTTTATTAGTGACAGTAACTAGAATTAAGTTGGCAACAAATGCAATTGGTTAACTACTATCTAATCTCTAATCTGCCCCTATTTAAATTTCCCCACCCTCTACACACAGACAAACAAACACAGAGGGGAAAGAGGGGTGTAACATAACAATAATAATCTTTTATTGTCACAAGTATGAAGTTACTGTGAAAAGCCCGTGGTCACCAGATTCCGGAGCCTGTGCTGCTGGCCTTGTTCTGCATTACAAACCAGCTGTGTAGCCCACTGAGCTAAACCAGCCCGAACATAATGATGAAAGTAAAATGAGTTATTGTTTCAGATGGACATCTTCCAGTTAGTTTATTCTTCAATCTTCCTAACTATCACCTCATGAATAAGATTAAATACATTTAATGCACACCTCACTTCATTTGCCCTTGATTTATGTGCATATCATTTCAGTCATACTAGTAGGAAAAAAAACTAGGTGGACGGGAATCACTAGATGTGGCAATCCTGCACATGGGCAACAGTCAACAAAATGGCTCCTGAATCGCACTCAGAACCCAGATGGGATGCATGTGGGGCCCAGGCCGCAGGTTTCCCGCAAATGTTCCACAGTAAGTTTACAAACCCTGCCGCGCAGGTATTTCTTCAAGTATAACTTTGCAACAATTGTGAAAAGGGCTAAAATAAACTTGCAACCACATTCTGACCCATCAACTTGACTTCTTTTTGCTCTTTCAACACATTGGATGGCACGGTAGCACAACTGTAGCTTCACAGCGCCAGAATCACTGTCTGTGGAGTCTGCACATTCTCCCACAAAGTCCCGAAAGACGGGCTTGTTAGGTGAATTGGACATTCTGAATTCTCCCTCAGTGTACCCGAACAGACACCATGGGCGAAATTCTCCCCAAACGGCGCGATGTCTGCCGACTGGCGCCCAAAACGGCGCCAATCAGACGGGCATCGCGCCGCCCCAAAGGTGCGGAATGCTCCGCATCTTTGGGGGCCGAGCCCCAACATTGAGGGGCTAGGCTGGCGCCAGAGGGATTTCTGCCCCACCAGCTGGCGGAAACGGCCTTTGTTGCCCCGCCAGCTGGCACGGAAATGACATGTCGGGGCGGCGCATGCGCGGGAGCGTCAGCGGCCGCTGACAGTTTCCCGCGCATGCGCAGTGGAGAGAGTCTCTTCCGCCTCCGCCATGGTGGAGACCGTGGCGGAGGCGGAAGGGAAAGAGTGCCCCCACGGCACAGGCCTGCCCGCGGATCGGTGGGCCCTGATTGCGGGCCAGGCCACCGTGGGGCCACCCCCGGGGTCAGATCACCCCGCGCCCCCCCCCCAGGACCCCGGAGCCCGGCCGCGCCGCCTTGTCCCGCCGGTAAATAGGTACTTTAATTTACGCCGGCGGGACAGGCAATTTATCGGTGGGACTTCAGCCCATCTGGGCCGGAGAATCGAGCGGGGGGGGGGGGCCCGCCAACCGGCGCGGCGCGATTCCTGCCCCCGCCGAATCTCCGGTGCCGGAGACTTCGGCAACCGGCAGGGGCGGGATTCACGGCAGCCCCCGGCGATTCTCCGACCCGGCGGGGGGTCGGAGAATGACGCCCCAGAATTTGGTGACCAGGGGATTTTCACAGTAATTTCATTGCAGTGTTAATGTAAGCCTACTTGTGATATTAATAAATGTTATTATTGTCACACACAGAGGAAGCTACTAGGGTCAATTTTCAATCTGTCCTGACCTCAGCTGGAGCAGCTGTAAAGCCAGCACAATGGTTCTCAGTGGCCATGGTGTAAGTTGGAACATTGACCAAGAGTCCCAATCCTTATCACTATCCAGTGACCCGAGCAGGAAGTGAACACATGTGGGAGTGAAATTAAGGACAGAATGTGGTATTGGCTGTGTAAAGAAAGAATCACATTTAGACAGAGCCTATCATGACCTCAGGACAGCCCTCAGGACATCTCACCTCATCTCATGTGGAAGAAAGATTAGCCACTTGCATGAGGAATACAGGATGGGGCGTAATCAAATCAATGGAACCGAATGAGAGAGGAATCACTTTCATCAGGCAGATGGACGGGAGAAAACTAGAAGAGACAGGAAGATGAAAGTAATTGTATATTGACGAGCGTTTCAGTGTTTTTGCCATCTGCGAGAGAGGGTGGATAACATCAGCTGTGGCTGGTTGAATGACTGATGGATGACACAGTGGCACAGTGGTTAGCACTGCTGCCTCACAGCACCAGGGACCCGGGCTCAATTCCAGCCTTGGGTGACTGTCTATATGGAGGTTCCCCGTGTCTGCGTGGTTTTCCTCTGGGTGCTCCAGTTTCCTCTCACAGCCTAAAGATGTGCAGGTTAGGTGGATTGGCCATGTTAAATTGCCCCCTAGTGGGGTTTGGGAGACAGGGCAGGGGAATGGGCTGAGGTAGAGTGCTTTCCAATCACCTCCCTTCATGCTTGAGCGATTTTGAAGTGGTCAGCTGGCAATTGACAGCACTGTCAATCACAGTTTAATAAAAAGATTGGAAGATGAGCAGAACTGATGCTCGTGAAAGTTCAGCCACTCCCACGATCACATCACGTGGTCCCGTTTCTCCCCCTTGTTAATCAAGATCTATCTAGCTCTGCCTTAAAAATATTCAAAGTCTCTGCTTCCACTGCATATATGTGTGTTTCCAAGCCCTCATTTAACATGGGATCAATTTGACGATCCAACAGCAAACCTTCACGGGTTTAACGGTAAGGAAGTTTATTAATTCACACACTCACCCCAAAAATTACAATACTACACCAGTCACACATCACATATTCAAGAAAGATACAATTGAAGAGGATAATGCACTCCTACAAGGGTTAAACCAAAATAATAGTTATTGGTTTGTTGTGGATCAGTCACTGCAGGCCCAATAAAGAAAGGAATATTTTTTCACTCTTGAATTGTAGTTCAGATAGGTTCAAAAAACTGAAGTCAGATATTTAGATTGTTACTGGATTCCCTTGAAGAGATGGACATTCAGCAGGTCACAAAGTTAGGCACGTGTCCTTTTCGTATTAGGAGGTTAAATTTCTTTACAGTTAATTTAGTGTTTTGGAATCAGGCTGCAAGGCCTTCAGAGGCTTTACATCCTTACGGTTCTTGAAAGTGTTGCTCGTTTTAGCCTTAGTTTAATTGCTCTTATTCTGTCACCTTTGCTCTTGAGTCGCCAGGTATCTTTCTGATACCGCCACGTGGTTCAAGTCCGAGTAATGATCAATAATCCAACACACCGCTTAGTAAGAGTTAAATCAACGCACATTTATTATATACAGCAATCAATACTTATACATTAATTCTACTTCTAAGCTACTTCCTACAACTAACAGGCCAATACTTAACTTTGGAAATGGCCCACCAGGTCAGGGAAACGAATGGCCTTTCGTATGGGTTCTGAGCCTGCCGGATTCAAAGCTGGTACAGGTCGATAGTCAGGAGTGCCTATCTCGTAGCGAGCGTTGGAGAAAGACTTGCGTTTCTAACGGCTGTTGCAGAGGGTCTCGAAGGGTGCGGAGAGGATGGAGAGAGGAAGAAGGGTCGATTTGAACTTGGCCCCTATTCTTATAGCCCCCAGGGGCTTCCCGCCTCTCGGGGCGGACCTTGTACCTGGCTCCAAGTGATTGGACTTGGTCCCAATCACTTGGTTCGATATTCTCCAATGCTGGAGCGATTCCTTGATCGAGGGGTGGATGTTTACCTCCCTTTGTGTCAGCTCCTGCTGGCGCCGAAAGGTCTGGATCGGCTTTGTGTTACTAATTTGTGGCATATTGTTCCCGGGATTGGTACTTACTATGCAGGTGGCTGGGGTGTTGTTATGTTGATGCTGCAGGTATCGATTCGGTCTGGCTACCCCAGAGGCGAATACACTGTTTTACCTGCAGCTGTCTGTTTGAGTCCTTGTAGCGCACAAAGACTCCCGAGAGACGAATAGAGGTGAAGTCGATGAGGCTTTATTAAGCGTGACTCGTTCCCCGCAGTTCAGTAACAGACTGGAGCTGCGGGGAGAATTCCTGGTTCTTATACTCCGCCTTCAGGGCGGAGCTAGAGATCAACAGCCAACCAGGACCCGGGATCTGTCAGCCAATGACATCACGGCTTCACAGTCCCACATGACCCCTAATGCATACTACCACAGTCCTGTTGGCTGATTTCCCCATCAGCCTCTTCCGTTCGCCATTTTAAATCGGGGTTTGGCCATTCTAATCGGGAGTTAGCCATTTTACATGGCTACAAAAGACAAATATGAAACTGCCTTTTCTGCAGGTGTTATGGCTTGTGCAAGTCTTCTGCAGACAGCCCTGGCCTTTCCCTAGGTCTTGGGATAATAAAGTATTTCACAATCAGAGGACAGTTACAGTCACATGATCAACATACACTGTTCACCAAGAATGGTTTGAAGTTAAAAGGTCTTTGATAAACAGTAGGAGCTAGATGGTGAACATTCGCACTTATTATGTGGATAACTGGGTTCTTCATCTCTCTTTTGTGAAGCACTGATCTCATAGATCGGGATTCTCCGACCACGCGCCGGGTCGGAGAATCCCCGGGGGAACTCGAGAATCGCTCCCAGATGCCCCGACGCCGGCTTCCCGATTCTCCCCCACTGCTTCTCTATCCCTCAAGATTCCGCCGCACCGGTCGAGGGCTGTTGAAAGCACCCCCCCCCCCCCCACGGCGATTCTCCAGGCCCCGATGGGCTGAGTGGCCTCCGTGTTCGGCCGAGTCCCACCGGCGTGGGTTACTCAGGTCCCACACGGCGGGACCTGGAAGGTGAGTCTGCGGGAGCCATCCAGGAGGGGGGGGGGGGCGGAGGGATCCGACTCCAGTGGGGCCCCCATGGTGCCCTGGCCCGCGATCGGGGCCTACCGATCAGCGGGTGGGCTGGTTCCGTGGGGGCCTATGTTCCTCCGCACCGAGCCCCTGTAGGGCTCCGCCATATTCCCCGGGAGCTGGCACGGAGAAGGGAACCCCCACGTATGCGTGGAATCACGCCGGCCGTTCCACGCATGCGTGGAAATACGCCGGCCGTAGCGCGCACGTGTGCAAATACGCGACTGTAGCGCGCATGCGCAAACCCGTGCCGGCCGTTCCGTGCCGGCTGGAGCTGCGGGGACCACTCTGGCATCGACCTAGCCCCCTAGGAATGGAAGCATTCCCCATTATCGGGGACCATTGAAGCTGGAGTGGTTGGCGCCACCTTTCACACCAGCGTGGGGACATAACCCCATTATTGGAGAATCCCGCCCATCGTGAAGTCTAGAGGTTTATTGATTTTAAGGTTTGGTTAAATCACATATGTAAATCCCACACATAACATTTGTCTTGATATGTCCATTCCAGGGTAGGTCCCACCCAGGGTGATTCAATTAGCACTTTCTGAAAGCTTGAGATAATCTATGTTGAATAAGCAAAGATCACCTAGAGTCATAGATGTTTACAGCATGAAAACAGGCCCTTGGCCCAGCTTGTACATGCCCCCAGTTTCTATCACTAAGCTAGTCCCGCTTGCCCGCAACCTAATTCGTCGCAGCTATCTTAGCCACCTTGTGAGTTTCAATTTTAAAATATAAAAGACAGTTCCAGACGTTTCCAGAAGAACTCAGCCCATGAGGCAGCAGGGTGGCACAGTGGTTAGCACAGCTGCCTCACGCACTTGGGACCCGGGTTCTATTCCAGTCTTGGGTCACTGTCTGTGCGGGGTTTGTACCTTCTCCCCGTGTCTGCCTGGGGTCCCTCCGGGTGCTCCATTTTCCTCCCAAAGTCCAA
The DNA here is from genome assembly GCF_047496885.1 of Scyliorhinus torazame. Taxonomy (NCBI): domain Eukaryota; kingdom Metazoa; phylum Chordata; class Chondrichthyes; order Carcharhiniformes; family Scyliorhinidae; genus Scyliorhinus; species Scyliorhinus torazame. The sequence continues at coordinate 93,962,565 of NC_092727.1, forward strand.
AGCTGTGTAGGTTAGGTGGCTTGGCCATGTTAAATTGTCCCTTAGTGTCCAGGGATGTGTAGGTTAGGATATGGGGTTACCAGGATAGGGTGGGGTCGACAGGGGAGGGAACATGGGTAGAGTGCTCATTCAAAGGGCCGGTGCAGACTCGATGGGCTGAATGGCCCCCTTGTGCACTGTAGGGATTCTACGATTCTATGATGGTAGTTTTGAATAGGACATAACCTCATGGGACATGGCACAGGCAACTATACACACATTAATCCTGCTTCCATTCAACACAAAATAAAGAAATCAATTACCATGAGTAAACCTGAGGATTACCTGCACAATAATAAGTTAGGAAATGATTGCCAATATAGATTTGGAAAAGTGAAATTCTTGATCACAAAATTCCATCCCCAGGTGATAGGGAACACATTTAGACTTCCAAGAAGGAATTTGACAAAGTTCCACATGAAGAGCTATCAGACAACCAGGATTATAAGAATTCAGAACAGACTGTGGTAGTGGCTAATAAATTGGCTACAAGGTAGAAAATCATGTGCAATAATTATTAATTATGTAAGGTGGGAAAAATTACTGAGTACTGTGGCATAAGCTGTATTCGTAAGCTTCTTTCCTCCTGATTCCCTTAGTTCCTACTTCTTTTATTTTGTCTCTATATATAGCTTTTGGTCCATAGATCGTCAATGGTGACATACCTTCAAGTTGAGCAGAGGAAATAAGGAACTCAAAGTGTCAAAATAGTACACTGTGTTATAAAGTTTTGTATTTTGGGCAGAGGAACCCAGACTTTATGGCACCCAAGAGATTGGAGAGGTTTGTTTTGATTAGTTGGCTGGGGGGCCAATGGCTTGGCTAGGGACGTTATTCTGCCCAGCAACTGACAGCAATTGATTTCTGTCAGGTGGGGTTGTTCAGAGGGAATCCAGGAGAAGCCACTGGACCCTCAAAAGTGGAAGCAGCTCTCTCTCTCTGCTCTGCTGCCTACTATCTGAATGCAGAAGCTCCGAGACCCTGAAAGAAGAAGCTCTCTCTCCCTCTCTCTCTCTCTCTTGAATGCTGGAGGCCTGCTATTTCTCTGAGTCTACAGTGAAGACCATTACAAGCTGAAAGAAAAGATAACATCCACCTGAAAGCCTAGGCTGAAGAAGAAACTAACTGGAAGACTCCATCTGAATCAAAGACTCTTAACTGTCATCATTATTTTACACCCCCTTTTACCCTGTGTGTATGTTTGTCTGTATCTGTGTGGAGAAGGTGGGGTGAATTGGGGGGGGGGGGGGGGGGGGGGAGGGTTCTGAGATTAGATAGTAGTTAACCAGTTGTATTTGTTGTTAATAATAAAAATTTGGTGTGCATAAATGTACAAACCTGGTGACTGCTATTATTGGGCAGCTGAAGTCCTTGGCTATTTCAAAAAATAAAAGTTAATTTCAACTGCGTTGTGACTGCGGATCAAGCGGGGCTGGAATTGACGGCGCACTGGCCCAGGATAAGGGACAATGTACAAATAAAAATTTCAGGAGCCTGTTTTTCATGATGGATGCAAGGGCAGCGCCCAGATTTAATGAAGGCTTGGTGGAATTACCTCTGGATTCAATCAGGAGCAGGTGGGACATACATTTCCCCAACAATAAGAAATGTTCAGCTCTCGCCAAGAAAGATTGGTTAGAGAAAGCTGAGGGGCTGAGCAGCAGGACCTTGTGGCCTACTCTTGGATACAGCGCAGGAAGCGATTTACTAACCTAACCAGGTCAGGAAAAGTAAGCTCATTTGCTGAACCAGCTACATCCTGTGGTTTATGACACCACTCCCACCCTTTAATTCTTCTTGCAAATCAGACTCCATCACATCGCTGCTCACACCCACTCAGCTGTCAGTAACTCCAGGCTTCAATTTCTATGCACATCATCATTTTCCCGATTTATCCATTTACTCACCCAATCCACATTCAACACGGTACATAGACACCTTGACTACTGCATCCATTAAGTGACTGTCACTTACTCACTGATCTTCTCTCTCACTCCATTTAGGAGAAGACAGTGCAAAAGCCAATGGAGAGGAAAGGGACTGGAGGTGGCTGCCACAAATAGTCCAACCTACTGATGCAGTGGAGGAGGTTCTGGAGATAAGAAGCACATCAATATCTCTCTCAATCAGAAACAAGGAAACAGGAACTGGTGACAGTATTGCAAATATCTCTGACACACATATGCTGACTGTATTATACCAATGACTGGACTGTGAGAAGCCCGAGTATGAAGGTTGTCAAGATTGTGCCTTTGCCGTGACTAAATCAGATTTTTCCCCTTCTCTTGTTTTCTAGCATACATCAAACGTCACTGGAAACACATGATGACAATTCCTTGGAGAAGCTAATTCCTGTTGCAGGCTCCCTGTCACACAGCGTGCAGCCATGCATTAGGGCCAATACTTGGTTAATGGCAAGCCTACTTGTGACACTAATAAAGGTTATTATTATGTTGGACAAGCCTGACTTAGACAGTTGGTTTTCATCCGTGATTCACACCTCACAAGTGAGCATGAGCAGACATTAGTGGCAGGGAGAGCTGTGGAACTTCATTGGCTTATCCATCCTTTCCAAGTTTTGTTCAACTGGACACAGATGTTGAACATTGGGGGCTATCATGAAGAAGGATTTTGTTAGTGTTGCAACTTAGCTAGGTACTAACAGATGCCATGCACGCTCTCCACAATAATGGAGTGGATGGAAGAGTCCAATGCGAACACCAATGGATTGATGGTGCAGAACAGCAAGAATATCTGCCATGGAAAGTGTGGCCATCACCATCAAACTTCAAGTACTAAAACCAGTACATGCGATCAATGACCACGGCCACACAAATATTTTATCGATTTGTCTACCACTTTAAATAGTGTCATAGAAACCCTTATCTGAGACTTCACAATGCATCACTGATCAACACCATGCTGATCCACAGAGTGACGTATGGTGGTGAACAGGACGATGGAAGTGGGAACTCCACACAAAATGCTTCCACGTCTAAGCAGTTGATGACTGAGCCTGTCCTGCTGAGTCTTTGGCAGAGACCACAGCAACTCCAAATCCAGAGGGGTCGGGGTTGGGCAAATTGACCTCAGCTGTTAGGACAGGGATCTGAAGGGCGTGCTTCTAACTCTGCTGAAGCTACACAGCATGCACCGCATTGAAACAGTTGCAAGTGAGAGTTAAAACAATTAGAATTCATGGTGGCAAAACATTATGTTGTTAAGTTTCCGTTTTTATGGCAGCGCATAAAATGTATTGATTTGAACCGCTTTCATGCGTTGACCATCATTGCTTGATGAGTTCCAATTTGCCCTTTCATTTGTTTCATAGTGATTGTCAATACAGGGGGAGATGATGGTGTGGTAATGTCACTGAACTAGTAATACAAAGACCCAGGTTAATTCACTCGGGGCATGGTTTCAAATCCCACTACAGAGGCTGGTGAAACTTAAATTCATAAATAAACCTGGAATTGAAAATCTAGCCTCTCATCGGTGGACCCAAAACCATCATCGGTTATCATAAAAACCCCTCTGGTTCACTAATGCCCTCTCGGGAAAAGAAATCTGTCATCCTTACCTGGTCTGGCCTACCTGTGACGCCAGACTCACAGTAATGTGGGTGTCTCTGAAATGACTGACATCCCATTAAAGAAATAAAGTAAAAAACGTGAATCGGGTGGCACAGTAGCCACCGTGGTTAGTACTGCTAGCTCGCAGCATCAGGGACACAATTTCAAGCCTTGGGAGACTGTGTGGAGTTTGCACATTCTTCCTGTCTCTGCGTGGGCTTCCTCTCACGGTCCAAAGATGTGCAGCTTAGGTGGATTGGCCATACTAAATTGCCCCTCAGTGCCCAAAGATGTATATGTTGGGGGGGGGGGGGCAGGAATAGGACGGGGCAAATGAGCCTAGGTAGGGTGCTCTTTCAGAGTGTTGGTGTATAATTAATTGGGCCAAATGGCCTCCTTCTGCACTGTAGGGATTCTATGGGTGATGGGTAGTTGAAAGAATGTTGAGTGTGAAGGAGGATGCGTGGTGAGGAATTTGGAACCCACTGCCTGGGAGGGTAGTTATGGCAGGAAACCTCACAATCTTTAAATGGTACTTGGATGAGCACTTTAAATGTCATAACATTCAAGTCTATGGACCAAGTGCTGGGAACTGCGATTCGTGTAGATTAGAGTAGTTTTTCTTTGTTGGTACAGGCTTGATGGGCCGAAGGACCTCTTCTGTATGATTCTATGATACTATTAGCTGGTCTGGTCTCGGGTGCCCCATCTTAATCTTCCTCCACCACTCCTTATCCCAAAACCAGTGATGTCTCTCTCTCTGGTGAGGCGGACACAGAGCACCACTCAGGTTGTGGTGAGTAGTGAAGTGCATCATTAGCCCACAGTTGCCTCACAGCTTCAGGGTCCCAGGTTCGATTCCCGGCTTGGGTCACTGTCTGTGCGGAGTCTGCATGTTCTCCCTGTGTCTGTGTGGGTTTCCTCCGGGTGCTCTGGTTTCCTCCCACAAGTCCCGTAAGACGTGCTGTTAGGTAATTTGGACATTCTGAATTCTCCCTCTGCGTACCTGAACAGGCGCCGGAATGTGGCGACTAAGGGATTTTCACAATAACTTCATTGCAGTCTAAATGTAAGCCTGCTTGTGACAATAAAGATTATTCTTTCTTTTTCTTTTCTTTCTACCCAGGCATCAGAAATGCCCGAATCAACATTTTGATTCAAGAGTGATTGCACTTCAAAAAGTACCTGATTGGCCGGAAATCGATTTGGGACATTGTGCGGTCATGAAAGGTGTTAAATAAACACAAATCTTTAATTCCATTTTTAACCACCTCACCTCCAGCCCAAATCTTCCTTCTGTTTCACAGATTAGCTTCTTGTGTTCGAGTTTACATTTAAAGGCCAATCAAATTAATTTGAAACATATCGCATCAGTGTCTCCCAATGGGACACGAGTTAAGATAAGCCCCTGTCCACCTGCACTGATGAAAGAAGGAAAGAAAATCACTTACTGTCACAAGTAGACTTCAATGAAGTTACTGTGAAAAGCCCCTACTCGCCACATTCCAGTGCCTGTTCGGCGAGGCCAATACGGGAATTGAACTGGCATTACTGACCTTGTTCTGCATTACAAGCCAGCTGTTTAGCGCACTGTGCTAAAGTGTCAGCTTTGGCAAGCAAATGTGCCTCTGTCAAACCTGGAAGAGGATGCATTGGTGCTGAATTTTTTCATTGCAATCAAAAATGAAATTGTTTTAAATCGTCACCCATCCCCAACCTGCCTGTCACTTGGGGTTAAAATTGGAAATGTTAGTTTTCAATGGAGCTTTCACCCCACGCCACAAGATGTAGCCAGAGTATAAACAACAGCTAGATCAATGGAAAAGGAAAACACACAAAATCCAAAATGCTGCCCTCTTTTGACAGAACACCCAGCCAAACAGCTTCTTAGCCATCATTAACCACTTCTCTCTCCAGCATTCTATCTTGATCCCCTTCAGACATATCCTGGTTACTTCTAATTTTCGATTGGGTGAGAATTTTTCATGTGACTTCCCATCTTAATCCCAATTACCTAATTTGTATTTGAGTTTACATTTATATTTAAATATCAGACCACTGTTAAAAGTTTTGTCGAAATCGACTTTGAGTTGGACATAGGGATGATGAATTGAAAGGACTGCACTACTTAAATCCAGTTCATTGCCTGTCCGATCATTTTGCTCTGTCTATCGCATGCTGCTCCTGCTGGTTAACATGCACTGGGCAGCACGCTGGCACAGTGGTTAGCACTGCTGCTTCATAGCAGGGGCTGGTTTAGCACAGTGGACTAAACAGCTGGCTTGTAATGCAGAACAATGCCAGCAGCGCGGGTTCAATTCTCGTACCGGCCCCCCCCGAACAGGCACCGGAATATGGCGACTAGGGGCTTTTCACAGTAACTTCATTGAAGCCTACTTGTGACAATAAGCGATTATTATTATTATTAGCGCCAGGTACCTGTGTTCAATTCCAGCTTAGGGTGACTGTCTGTGTGGAGTTTTCACATTCATTCCATGTGTTATCAATAAAACAGCTGAAGGCACGGGATACTGCAAAAGCTATTGGCCCTGCCAATATTCCAGCAATAGTGATTAGTGCTCCAGAACTAGCCACGCCTCTAGTCAAACTGTTCCAGTACAGCTACAACACTGACATCCACCTGGCACTGTGGAAAAATGACCCAGTATATGCCAGGTACACAAAAAGCAGAACAAATCCAATCTGGCCAATTATCATTCCATCAGTCTACTCTCAATCATCAGCAAAGTGATAGAAGGTGTTGTCAACAGTGCTATCAAGCAGCACTTACTCAGCAATAACCTGGGGCGAAATTCTCCGTTATCGGCGGAAAGTCCGCCGATCAGCGCAAAAAACGGCGCAAATCCGACTTGCGTCACGTCGGAGAAATGGGTCGATAGTCCCGGCCCGAAATGGGCTAGCAGCGACGTAACGGGATCCGCGCTTGCGCAGTGGTTCACGCCGTGCAGCGTCATACGTCGCTGCACGGCGTGAACATAAGGCCGCGCTGCTCCCCCCCACCTGACCGGAACACCCGACCGCAACACCCGACTGGATGGCTGGCCGTCGCTCTTCCCCGAGGTTCGAGTCACGCGATGTGGAGGCGCTCCTGGACGCGGTGGAGCAGAGGAGGGACGCCCTGTATCCCGGGCACGGCCGCAGAGTTGCCCCACGCCACAGCCGGCGTCTGTGGAGGGAAGTGGCAGAGGCCGTCACCGCTGTGGCCCTGACACCACGGACAGGCACCCAGTGCCACAAGAAGGTGAACGACCTCGTCAGAGCAGGCAGGGTGAGCCTCCCCATATCCCCCCCTCCCCATATCCCCCCTCCCCCATATCCCCCCTCCCCCATATCCCCCCTCCCCCATATCCCCCCTCCCTCATATCCCCCATATCCCCCCTCCCCCATATCCCCCCTCCCCCATATCCCCCATATCCCCCCTCCCCATATCCCCCATATCCCCCCTCCCCATATCCCCCCTCCCCCATATCCCCCCTCCCCATATCCCCCCTCCCCATATCCCCCCTCCCCATATCCCCCTCCCCCATATCGCCCCCTCCCCCATATCCCCCATATCCCCCCACCCCCATATCCCCCCCTCCCCCATATCCCCCCTCCCCATATCCCCCTCCCCCATATCCCCCCTCCCCATATCCCCCCTCCCCATATCCCCCCTCCCCATATCCCCCTCCCCATATCCCCCCTCCCCCATATCCCCCCTCCCCATATCCCCCCTCCCCATATCCCCCCTCCCATATCCCCCTCCCCCATATCGCCCCCTCCCCCATATCCCCCATATCCCCCACCCCCATATCCCCCCCTCCCCCATATCCCCCCCTCCCCATATCCCCCTCCCCCATATCCCCCTCCCCATATCCCCCCTCCCCATATCCCCCTCCCCATATCCCCCTCCCCATATCCCCCCTCCCCCATATCCCCCCTCCCCGATATCCCCCCTCCCCATATCCCCCCTCCCCCATATCCCCCCTCCCCATATCCCCCCTCCCCCATATCCCCCATATCCCCCCTACCCCATATCCCCCCTCCCCCATATCCCCCCTCCCCCATATCCCCCCTCCCCCATATCCCCCTCCCCCATATCCCCCATATCCCCCCTCGCCCATGTCCCCCTCCCCCATATCCCCCCTCCCCCATATCCCCCATATCCCCCCTCCCCATATCCCCCCTCCCCATATCCCCCATATTCACCCCTCCCCATATCCCCCCTCCCCCATATCCCCCCTCCCCATATCCCCCCTCCCCCATATCCCCCCTCCCCATATCCCCCATATCCCCCCTCCCCCATATCCCCCCTCCCCATATCCCCCATATCCCCCCCATATCCCCCCTCCCCCATATCCCCCCTCCCCCATATCCCCCATATCCCCCTCCCCCATATCCCCCATATCCCCCTCCCCCATATCCCCCCTCCCCATATCCCCCTCCCCCATATCCCCCCTCCCCCATATCCCCCATATCCCCCCTCCCCATATACCCCTCCCCATATACCCCATATCCCCCTCCCCATATCCCCCCTCCCCCATATCCCCCTCCCCATATCCCCCATATCCCCCTCCCCATATCCCCCCTCCCCCATATCCCCCATACCCCCCTCCCCCATATCCCCCCTCCCCCATATCCCCCCCTCCCCCATATCCCCCATATCCCCCCTCCCCCATACCCCCCTCCCCATATCCCCCTCCCCCATATCCCCCCTCCCCCATATCCCCCCTCCCCCATATCCCCATATCCCCCCTCCCCCATATCCCTCCTCCCCATATCCCCCCTCCCCCATAATCCCCCCTCCCCCATATCCCCCCTCCCCCATATCCCCCTCCCCATATCCCCCCTCCCCCATATCCCCAAGTGAATCCAGCCCTAACCTTAACCTCTGCAATGCACGCGCAACCGATGGCGTGCATTCATATACCTACCTAACACTGTTGCCTTTTACCCCTGCCCCCCCCCCCCACAGGAGAAGCGCGCACACAACAATAGGGAGCATGTGAGGACTGGAGGAGGGCCCGCTGATGAGAGGCCACTGGCCGTACACGAGGAAAGGGCCCTGGAACTGGCTGGCGGACCTGAGGACCGGGAGGTTGCTGATGCAGAGGTCGGGGGCGTACTAGCGAGTGAGCCACCGACAGCCCGTCCCCATATCCCCCCTCCCCTATATCCCCCTCCCCCGTATCACCTGATCACTGCCTGATGTCTAACCATGCATGCTTCATTGTGTATCGCAGGACCAAACGTCCAGGCACCCATTCCCGCAGATGCAGACCGCCCGCAGGATGCCCCTCGGAGACCACAGGAGACGGAGAGACCCGCACCCTCCAGCATGCGACGCCCGCAGGGTGCCCCTCGGAGACCACGGGAGACGGAGAGACCTGGACCCTCCAGCGTGCGACGCCTGCAGGATGCCCCTCGGAGACCACAGGAGACGGAGAGACACGCACCCTCCAGCATGCGACCCCCGCAGGATGCCCCTCGGAGACCACGGGAGACGGAGAGACCCGGACCCTCCAGCATGCGACGCCCGCAGGATGCCCCTCGCACACCACGGGAGACGGAGAGACCTGGAGCAACAGGGAGACGACTACCCCGTCACGTGCGGGAGCGACCACGCAGCGACGAGGGGGGCAGCCACAGGCCCCCGTCACATCCGAGCCAGGACACCACTACCCAGGACACCACTACCCAGGACACCACTACCCAGGACACCCCTACCCGGGACAGCACGACCCAGGAAGACGAAATACCGGACAGTGACTCAGAGTGGATGGATGGAGACGAACCCCCACCCCAAAGTGCCATGGACTCAGAGTGGGACGAAGAGCACGACACAACGCCACTGCTGTCACCAACACCCTCCACCATCGCAGAAACACTCACCACGGTTGGGCACTTTAGTGATGAGGCGTCTGGTACACTCACTGGTGCGCACAACACAGCCGTCGCGGTACAGCAGGTGGAGGTAGGAGCAGCAGAGGGACCGGGCGGTTGGAGGGCAGCCCAGCCCAAGCGAACATCTGCCGCCCAGATGGATCCCGGGTTCCTGCAGTTACCACACCCACACATAGATCCGATGCAACCACCGACCCGGAGACGAGCGAAGAGGGTGACGGGCAGCTTGCGGCGGCTGCGGTCGCAGGTGGAGGAGTCCACCCGCGTCCAGGAGCTGGGAGTGGTGCCGGTCATGCGTGCCACCCAGGCCGACACCGCACGGGTGGCGTCCGCGGTGGAGGCAATGGGTGCGACGGTGTCAGACATGGGGAACGGTTTGCGAGGCCTGGGGCCTTCCGTGCAGGCGGCGTCTGAGGCACAGGAAATGGCTGCCAAAGGGATCCAGTGTCAGAGGGCAGGAATCACAGGAGTCCACCTCCAGTTCTGCTGTACCGTCTGGGGAACCACGTAGACGTAGTCAAGGGGCCCGTAAGGCCAAACAATTAGACACTGAGTAAGTTGGCACGGGTGCAGGGCACAGATGAGTTTTAGGGGCTAGGGCACGTGCATGAACTCCTTTGGTTATTAAAGTCAATGTTACACCTACCGAAGCTGCCTTTGTGCTCTGTCCAAAGTGTGCGGGGGTGTCATGTACGTTGAGCGCAAGTGTGTGTGTGAGGGGTGGTCTTACCTCAGCCCCAGGTGAGTCTGCCCCCTTCCCCCTGGGCCGCCATCAACATCCCCCGGGCAGAGGACGGGACCGTGCGCTGCAGTGTCACAGCCGCATGCAGGGATGGTCCGGGTGGATGGTGGTACTGTGGCCATGGGTCAGACATAGTCCAACGATGTAGAGCCAGGAGCTCATCGCAGGGCGGGTTGTCATCATCCTCCATGGCCTGCGATAGACACGCGTCCACCCGCAACTGTGTGAGCCCGGCCCATTGTGCCGCAGGTGGATCGGCAATGCGGGGGGGGGGGGGGGGGTGGTGGTGGTGTGCATGCGGGTGGGGTGGGTGGGGTTGGGGAGGGGGGTGAGGGTGCTGGGTGGGTGGATGGGTGGGGGGTGTGGGTGGTCGGCTGTTGCCATGGTGTGCGGTCTGTGGCCATACTACCCGATTCCCACGCCCATCTAGTCAGTGAAGCGGGCGTCTATCAGTCTGTCCCGTGCCCGCTGGGCCAGCTGGCAACGGTGGACAGCCACCCGCCTGTGTCTACCCCGTCTGCCCTGACCATTGCCCCCATCCCCCTCATCTGGGGAGGACTGGGCCTCTTCCTGCTGCTCCTCCACTCCTCCCTCCTCTGCCTGCGGCACATCGCCCCTCTGCTGGGCTATGTTGTGCAGGACGCAGCACACCACAATGATGCGGCCGACCCTATCTGACCGATACTGGAGGGCGCCCCCAGAGAGGTCCAGGCACCTGAAACGCATCTTCAGCACGCCAAAGCACCTCTCGATCACTCCCCTTGTCGCTACATGGGCATCATTGAAGCGGTTCTCCGCCTCATTGTGTGGCCTCCGTATAGGCATCATCAGCCACGATCGCAATGGGTAGCCCCTGTCGCCAGCAACCAGCCCCTCAGCCGGGGATGGCATCCCTCGTACATGCCGGGGATGGATGACCGCGACAACACGAATGAGTCGTGTGCACTGCCTGGGTGACGGGCGCAGACGTGCAGGATCATCATGCGGTGGTCGCAGACCACCTGTACGTTCATCGAATAGGTCCCCTTCCTATTAGTGAACACGGCCCTGTTATCTGCAGGTGGCCGCACGGCGACGTGCATCCCATCGATCGCGCCCTGGACCATGGGGAACCCGGCCACGGCAGAGAAGCCCACGGCCCGGGCATCTTGGCTGGCCCGGTCCACGGGGAAGCGGATGTAGCGGTGCGCCATGGCATATAGGGCATCTGTCACTGCCCGGAAGCACCGGTGCACCGATGTCTGCGATATGCCGGACAGGTCCCCACTCGGTGCCTGGAATGACCCCGTTGCATAAAAGTTCAGGGCCACCGTAACCTTGACGGACACGGGGAGAGGGTGTCCCCCGCCAGTGCCACGCGGTGACAGGTGTGCCAGCAGGTGGCAGATGTGTGCCACGGTTTCCCGGCTCATCCGGAGTCTCCTCCTGCATTCGCGGTCCGTGAGGTGCCTCCGTTGCCGTGGGGCCGTGACGTCCTCCTCCCCCTCCTCGTCCTGTCGGTCAGGTGTCCCTCCAGCCTGGGCGGCTGCCGCCTGCCCCTCTGCGGCAGCCTGCGCCGCCTCTCTGGCACTCTCCTCCTCCTCCTCGTCCGCCTCCTCCTCCTCCTCATCCAGGGCAACATAGACATGAGCGGCTGCCACCACGGCGGCCAACATCGCTGGATGATCTGAAAACATGACGGCCTGGTGGGGGGGAGGGGAACGACGACATGTCATCATTGCCCATATCCCCTCCTCCCCCCAGCCAGGTGGCATGGACCGCATGTGTCCAACTGTTGGAGGCTGGCACCTGGCCAGGTGGACCAACTCACTTGCCCTCCCATCCCCCTCCTCGGCACGGACCCCCCCCCAACCTCCACCCCAGCACGGACCCCCCCCCCAACCTCCACCCCGGCACGGACCCCCACCCCCCCAACCTCCACCCCAGTACGGACCCCCCCCCAACCTCCACCCCGGCCCAGACCCCCCCCCCCCAACCTCCACCCCAGCACGGACCCCCCCCCAACCTCCACTCCGGCACGGACCCCCCCCCCAACCTCCACCCCAGCACGGACCCCCACCAACCTCCACCCCGGCACGGACCCCCCCCCAACCTCCACCCCGGCACGGACCCCCCACCCCCCCAACCTCCACCCCAGCATGGACCCCCCCCCCAACCTCCACCCCAGCCCGGCACGGACCCCCTCCCAACCTCCACCCCGGCACGGACCCCCCCCCAACCTCCACCCCAGCACGGAACCACCCCCAACCTCCACCCCGGCACGGCACGGACCCCCCCAACCTCCACCCCGGCACGGACCCCCCCCCCCAACCTCACCCCGGCACGGACTCTCCCCCCAACCTCCACCCCAGCACGGACCCCCCCCAACCTCCACCCCGGCACGGCACGGACCCCCCACCAACCTCCACCCCGGCACGGACCCCCCCCCCCAACCTCCACCCCAGCACGGACCCCCTCCAACCTCCACCCCAGCACGGACCCCCCCCCAACCTCCACCCCGGCACGGACCCCCCCCCCCAACCTCCACCCCAGCACGGACCCCCCCCCAACCTCCACCCTGGCACGGCACGGACCCCCCCCAACCTCCACCCCAGCACGGACACCCCCCCCCAACCTCCACCCAAGCACGGAATCCCCCCAACCTCCACCCCGGCACGGCACGGACCCCCCCCCCCCCAACGTCCACCCCGGCACGGACCCCCCCCAACCTCACCCTGGCACGGACCACCCCCAACCTCCACCCCAGCACGGACCACCCCCAACCTCCACCCCGGCACGGCACGGACCCCCCCCCCAACCTCCACCCCGGCACGGACCCCCCCCCCCAACCTCCACCCCAGCACGGACCCCCCCAAACCTCCACCCCAGCACGGAGCCCCCCAACCTCCACCCCGGCGCGGATCCCCCTCCAACCTCCACCCCAGCACGGACCCCCCCCCAACCTCCACCCCGGCATGGCACGGACCCCCCCCGAACCTCCACCTCGGCACGGACCCCCCCCCAACCTCACCCCGGCACGGACCCCCCCCCCCAACCTCCACCCCGGCACGGCACGGACCCCCCCCAACCTCCACCCCGGCACGGACCCCCCCCAACCTCCACCCCAGCACGGACCCCCCCAACCTCCACCCCGGCACGGACCCCCCCCCCAACCTCACCCCGGCACGGACCCCCCCCCCCAACCTCCACCCCAGCACGGACCCTCCCCCAACCTCCACCCCGGCACGGACCCCCCCAACCTCCACCCCGGCACGGACCCCCCCCCCAACCTCACCCCGGCATGGACCCCCCCCCCAACCTCCACCCCAGCACGGACCCTCCCCCAACCGCCACCCCGGCACGGACCCCCACCCAACCTCCACCCCGGCACGGACCCCCCCCCCCCAACCTCCACCCCAGCACGGACCCACCCCCAACCTCCACCCCAGCACGGACCCCCTCCAACCTCCACCCCAGCACGGACCCCCCCCCCCCAACCTCCACCCCGGCACGGACCCCCCCCCCCAAACTCCACCCCAGCACGGACCCCCCCCAACCTCCACCCCGGCACGGCACGGACCCCCCCCAACCTCCACCCCGGCACGGACCCCCCCCCAAACCTCACCCCGGCACGACCCCCCCCCCAACCTCCACCCAAGCACGGAACCCCCCCAACCTCCACCCCGGCACGGCACGGACCCCCCCCCCAACGTCCACCCCGGCACGGACCTCCCCCAACCTCACCCTGGCACGGACCCCCCCAAACTCCACCCCAGCACGGACCCCCCCCCAACCTCCACCCCGGCACGGCACGGACCCCCCCCCCAACCTCCACCCCGGCACGGACCCCCCCCCCCCAACCTCCACCCCAGCACAGACCCACCCCCAACCTCCACCCCAGCACGGACCCCCCCCAACCTCCACCCCGGCACGGACCCCCCTCCAACCTCCACCCCAGCACGGACCCCCCCCCAACCTCCACCCCGGCATGGCACAGACCCCCCCCAACCTCCACCCCGGCACGGACCCCCCCAACCTCACCCCGGCACGGACCCCCCCCCCAACCTCCACCCCAGCAAGGACCCCCCCCCCCCAACCTCCACCCCGGCACGGACCCCCCCAACCTCCACCCCAGCACGGACCCCCCCAACCTCCACCCCGGCACGGACCCCCCCCAACCTCCACCCCTGCACGGACTCCCCCCCGAACCTCCACCCCAGCACGGACCCCCCCCAACCTCACCCCGGCATGGACCCCCCCCCCCCCCAACCTCCACTACAGCATGGACCCCCCCCCCCCAACCTCCACCCCGGCACGGACCCCCCATCCACCTCCCCGGCACGGACCCCCCATCCACCTCCCCGGCACGGACCCCCTCCCGGCACTCCCCCGGAGCCCAGCCTACTCTAACCACCCCCCCCCCCACCCCCCCCGCCGCACACACACACACACAACCCGAGACACACCTCTCCTCACGCATTCAGACTGCGGCCACGCCATTGCCTGCCCAGAGCCAACCCCCCAGGCCGTCACTCACCTCCACGCTGGTCGGCGTGAGCCTGGAGCACCGGGTCACGCCGATGAAAAGGAGGTTTAATTTAATGACCGTTCACGTCGACGGGACTTCGGTCCATCCGGAAGGGAGAATATTGGCAGGCCGAAAATTGGCTGCCTTGCGCAGACCCGTGACATTCTCCGCGGCAGCGGCGACATTAACGCCCCGCCGACTTTTCTCCCTTCGGAGACTTCGGCAACCGGCGGGGGCGGGATTCACGGCGGCCAACGGCCATTCTCTGACCCTCTGGGGGGTCGGAGAATGACGCCCCAGCTCACTGACACTCAGTTTGAGTTCTGCCACGGACAATCACCTCCTGACCTCATTACGGCCTTAGTCCAAATATGGTCAAAAGAGCTGAACTCCAGAGGTGAGGGGAAAGTGACTGTCCTTGACATCATGGCCTAGCAAACCTGGAGTCAATGGGAATCAGAGGGAAAGCTCTCAACTGGCTGGAGTCATACCTAGCACAAGGGATGATGGTTGTGGTTGGTGGAGGTCAGTCATCTCAGTCCCAGGACATAACTGCAGGCGTTCCTCAGGGTAGTGCACGGTAGCACAGTGGTTTGCATGGTTGCTTCACAGCGCCAGGGTCCCAGGTTCGATTCCCGGCTTGGGTCACTGTCTGTGCGGAGTCTGCATGTTCTCACCGTGTCTGCGTGGGTCTCCTCCGGGTGCTCCGGTTTCCTCCCACAGCCCAAAGATGTGCAGGTTAGTTAGATTGGGTTACGAGGATAGGGTGCGGTGTAGGGCTTAAGTGGGATGTTCTTTGCAAGGGCCGGTGCAGAGTCGATGGGCCGAATGGCCTCCTTCTGCACTGTAAATTCTATGTTCAATGAACCAAAGTTCCCCTGACTTAACGCTAGAGCGAGGGATATGCTAGATCATGAGATTACAGATTGTTGTTGCATACAATGCTGCTGCTGCTGATGGCCCGTGTTAACGTTGCAAATGCTGTGACTATTGAGTGCATGCTCTAGTTGTGGTTAAGAGCAGCTGAGACTAATTAGGGAATGGTTAGGGCACATATACGAGAACCAGCATCCAGTGAGGAGGTGGGCAAGGGTGGAGGAGGACCTCCTCGTAGCACCAGGGACCAGGGTCCGATTCCCGGCTTGGGTCACTGTTTGTGCAGAGTCTGCACGTTCTCCCCGTGTCTGTGTGGGTTTCCACCGGGTGCTCCGGTTTCCTCCCACAAGTCCCGAAAGACTTGTTAGGTGAATTAAACATTCTGAATTCTTCCTCAGTGTATCTGAACAGGCACCAGAGTGTAGCAACTAGGGTATTTTCACAGTAACTTCATGGCACTGTTAATGTAAGCCTACTTGTGACACTAATTTTTAAAAAAATATAAATTTAGGTTACCCAATTAAGGGGCAATTTAGCGTGGCCAATCCACCTAAACTGCACATCTTTGGGTTGTGGGGGCGAAACCCACGCAGACACAGGGAGCATTTGTGGCCTCACCAATGCCCTATACAATTGCAGTAAAACATCTCTATTCCTATACTCAAATCCTCTTGCTATGAAGGCCAACGTACCATTTGCTTTCTTTACTGCCTGTTGTAACTGCACGCTTACTTTCAGCAACTGATGCACTAGGACACCAAGGTCTCACTGAGTATCCACCTGTCTCACTTTACACCCATTCAAATAATAATCTGCTTTCCTATTTTGGCTACCAAAGCGGATAAGCTCACATTTATCCACATTATACTGCATCTGCCACACATATGTCCACTCACTCAGCCTGTCCAAGTCCTGCTGAAACATCTCTGCGCCCTCCTCACAATTCACCCTCCCACCCAACGTTGCAACATTTGCAAATTTGGAGATAATACATTTAGTGCCCTCGTCCAAATCATGGTGTTACACCACATCCGAATACTGGTGTTACTTTTGGAGTTTTCCTATCTGCTGAGATCTTTCCAAATTCAAGGGGATTTTGAAAGATTATAAGCAATGCATCTACTATCTCTTCCTTTCGAACCCTAGGATTCAGAGCATCAGGTCCAGGGACTTATCACCCTTAGTCCTACTAGTTTTCCTGGTACTCCTTTTCCAGTAATTGTTTTATGTTCCTTTCTCCCCTTTGCCCCCTGCTTTTCTATTATTCTCGGGATGCTTTTTGTGTCTTCTACTGTGAAGACAGATACAAAATATTTGTTCAAAGTCTCTTCCATTTCCATGTTTAGCATGATTAATCAGGACCAATTATGTCAGGAGTGGATAAGTTCACTTATTTCATCAGCACACTTTCTCTCGCTGTCTAAATTGACAAGACATATGCAAGAATTGCCAAACCAAGCATAGCTTTCAGCAGACATTGAACATGGGAATGAGGAAGAATACGTCTGCCTGCCAAGCTGAAAGTCCATAAAGTAATACTCCTGCCCATTTTGCATTATGCATGCGAGTCTTGGACTATGTACCAACACCATACCAAGAGGTTCAAGCTCTTTCACTCAAGCTGCCTTCAGAAGCATCTGATATTCCGATGACAGGACAAAATACCAGACACTGGGGTGCTCACCCGAGTTGGCATGACAAGCAGCTACACCATATTTTGACAGTCACAGTTGCGCTAGGTTGGTCAAGAAGCCAGAATGACTGACAATTGCTTGCCAAAGTGAATCTTCGCTGGAGAGCTTGAGTCTGGAGCGCCTTCATAGCAGTCAAAGTAAGTGCTACCAGGACACTTCTAATGCTTCACTTAGGAGTTTAGATATCAACTTTGAGTCCTACAAGAAGCTTGTCCATGATTGCTGCTCCTGGTGTAACCAGATAACAAATAGTGCGACCCCATCGAAAGCAAGAACATATCAGAGGCAGATGGAAATGCAAGGGAGGAATAACCCTGAGCCAGCAACTTATCCAAAACATCATCATCTGTCCTGACTTGTCCTATTTACAGCGAAAACATCAGGGCATATTGGCCTTAGCAGTCACCCACATACCCACCAGAACCCTTCCAAATACCCCAGATGATGAGTGTGCTCACCTTCAACTTGAAGGTTGGATAGTATTTACATGGACGGTTCAATTCAGTTTTTGTTCTCTCTGGAGACCAGCGAGAAAGAATTTCTCACTGGAGATAGTCATTGCCTGGGTCTTATGGGGTGCAAATGTTACTTGCCACTTCTCAGCTCAAGATGATGTTGTTCTGGTCTTGCTGCATGCATGCGCAGAACCTAAGGATTGTAAACAGTAGTGAACACTATCCAATCATCAGTGACTTTTCCCACTTCTGCCCTTACGATTAAAGGGAAAGTCATTGATGAAACAGCTGAAGCTGGTTGGGCCTAGGACACTGAGCTGAGGAACACCTGTAGTGATACCCCGGTCCTGAGATGATTGGTGTCCACAATTAAAACTATCTTCCGTTATGCTTGATTAAAAATCTTGCCAGTTGTGAAGCAAGAAAATTATTCAAATGAACAGGAATGAGCCACTTTTCTTGCAGAGGAGACATGTTCCTGGATTCTCTCAGTCAGAAACAGACCACAAGTTACTCTGTGGGCATAGGAGATGCATGATTTTGTAAGAATATCGTGAACCTGTATTTAATAATTTGGGGATGGGGGGGTGGGGGTGGGGGATGTTGGGGGGTCAAATCCTTCCTGGCTGTTTTAGTCATTTTTTCTTAAGAAAAAGGAAAATCAATTTAACTCTTTAATTTCTGCAACAGATTATTTGCAACTACTGGAAGAATGGTCTAAAACATTAAAGGAAATAATTCATTGACAGGTGGCAAGTACAAAATCATTATTCAATATGGCCCAGTTTCCACCAGACAATAAATAAACCCCTCAGGTTCTCATGTACTTAAATGTTTTTGGCTTTCTCCGATTCCAATGAAGGAATGTTAGGTACATCTACAGCTCAAGTGCAAAGTCTGTATTACTACTTCTGTACATGTTTTCATAGAATTGTGATCAGGGCCTTTTTTCCTGAGTTAGTTGTTTGGAACCTTTGTCAGCTATGTTCAAAACTGTTATCAGCTTTTGCTGGGTTGGCCAGGTGGTATACCACTGACATCTATTGTGAAGCTAGCTCCACTCAACCCTGCCCCATTGCGTATCCTCTGAACAGCTGTGTCAGTTTGATGCACTGTTGTCATTCTTTGCGCGACCAATGAATTTTTCTACCTTGCTGACTGTCCCAAACAGTTGAGGTTGAGTTAATCTGAACTGAAGACAAATCGAACATAAAGCGAAGCAACACAGATACTGAAAATCAGAATCAGCAAACGTGGGAAATGACACGGATGCTGTGTCTCACTTGATCAGTACGCTCTGTAACAAATTGAATTATTGAAAGAAAATCTGCCAAATAATTGGAGATTATAGGGGATCTACAATGAAAGACTGTGGAAACATTCCTTATTCCACAATGAAGAAGGACAGAATACCCCACAGAGTAAGGGCTCTTCCTGTTGATTCCCTTATTTCCAATTTATTTCACCATGTCATCATCATTTTGATCCATGGATATTTAATGGACATATACCTTTACACCGAACAAAAGAAGCTACAGGAACAATTTCCAGATATTCT
Organism: Scyliorhinus torazame; assembly: GCF_047496885.1. NCBI lineage: Eukaryota > Metazoa > Chordata > Chondrichthyes > Carcharhiniformes > Scyliorhinidae > Scyliorhinus > Scyliorhinus torazame. The sequence goes on from NC_092727.1 coordinate 93,981,912, forward strand.
TCCAGCGTTTGCAGTGACAAAGGCAATGGCTAAACAAAGTTCACCACCAGAGATTAAAGTCACGCCACAGCCAGATGGTAGAGTGGGCAAACCTATCCTTTAGAATGAGAATAATTCTGAGAAGGCGCTTGGTAGGACTTCATTAGGAGGCAGATCCAGAGATACATAGATTAGCACAGTCAGCTCCCACAGAGGTTGAGGCTCAGGGGGTTCCAAAGTGCAATTACATTAAGTCCCGTGTCTGCGTGGGTTTCCTCCTGGCACTCCGGTTTCCTCCCACAAGTCCTGAAAGACGTGCTTGTTAGGTGAATTGGACATTTTGAATTCTCCCTCAGTGTACCCAAACAGGTGCCGGAGTGTACAAACCGATGAGGGTTTTATCTAAAGTTTTCCAGGATATAATTTGTAGTTTATGCATCAAACAATTAAAATCAACCGCCTATCATCCACAAAATTTGGGAGCTTCGGAGATATATCATCAGCCTCTCAAAACCATGATTAGGGCCCGTTGCCATGAATACCCAAGAGACTGGGACAAGAGATTGGATTTTTAATATTTGACATGAGAGATTCTCTGAATTAATCTACTGGGTTTAGCCCATTTTAATTAGTTTATGGCCATGAAATACGGGGTCCATTAAAATTGATGAAAAATAAGTTTCTAAAACAACAGGTCAAACCTGCAATGTTGGATTATGTGTCCACATTTCTGGAAAGACTCACAGTAGATTGTCAGGAAGCCTGAGAGCAATTAAAAGTGAAGTTCGCCTATTTAGAAGAACAGAGGAAATATCTAATAAAGACACTGAATAAATATAAGCAGATTTGTAGTGACACACCAGTGGCACTACGTTAACAAATCATGATGTAGGCATTGAAGCTCTGATCCAATAAAGCAACATCCATCTTGACTGAACCCATGGAGACTGACTCGGCTAGAGACTGAAATCCGGTGCATGTTGGATATATTATGGAAACAAATGAAAACATTGTGGTCTACAGAACGCCAAGTAGAGTTTGTGAGATTGAGTGCAATTTTGTTGGGCGAACCAGAGCTGACTGCCCTGGATGTTTCCAGACCTTTAAAATACCATGAATGAGTCCGACCTGGGGCTGGGGCAGTGCTACTATAAGATGACAATATAGGAATAGAGGCCAGTGGCATATTTTTCAAAAACTAAATCCGTGTTAAAGAAGGTATTCCACCATTGAAAAGGAATCCTTCACATTGCTGCGAGTGCTTCACCACTTTCAAGAGTATGTCCAGCGTGACAATTAATGAAGCTTAGTATATACGGATAGGGCTGCATGGTAGCACAGTAGTTAGCACTGTCGCTTCACAGTGCCAGGGTCCCAGGTTGGATTTGCGGCTCGGGTCACTGTCTGTGCAAAGTCTACATGTTCTCCACGTGTCTGCGTGGATTTCCTCTGGGTGCTCCGGTTTCCTCCCAGAAGTCCCCAAAAATGTGCTGTTAGGTAATTCTGAATTCTCCCTCCATGTACCCGAACAGGGAACGGAATGTGGCGACTAGGGTTTTTTACAGCAACTTCATTACAGTGTTAATGTAAGCTTACTTGTGACAATAAAGATTAATTAATTAATCCCCTTACATTTATAAAAATGTTTAAAATGCGGAACGCAAGATCATTCTGTTGGAGTTTATTATTACAACAGTTCTATGTTATAATTATACACATCCCGGAAGGGATAATATGATTGCGGGTGCTTTGTCGCGGGTTTAAGGGCTGACAAATTACCAATGTAGGAACTGGGAAGGGAACATATATAATGAGGATGGATATATGTTTGTGATTTGGGTCTTGTATACCTCATAATGAAATGTCTATGCTCTGACGTTTCATTTCTTTTAGGGAGGGAGGTATGTAAAGGCCCTTTATTTCCCATTTCATTTACTTTGTCATCATCATTTTGTTCTATGGATATTTAATGGACATATGCCTTTAAGTCGAGCAGAGGAAGTGAGGAACTCAGAAGTTGCAAAATAGTACACTGCGCCATGGAGGTTTATCTTTTGAACAGAAAAACTCAGGCTCCCTGACACCCAAGAGATCAGAGAGATTTGGTTCGATTGGTTGGCTGGTGTCCAATGAATTGGCCAAAGGCCGCATTCTGCCCTGAATAGGCGGTGATTGGGTCCTACCCGTGTGGGATGGTTTTCAGAGGATCCAGGAAGGACAACCGGGTCCTGGACTCAGAAATAAGAAGCTGTGAGTTGCTGTCTCTCCTCTCTCTCTTTCTCCTGAATTGTTGCTTACCTGTAGTTTTCTGAACCTGCAGAGATATTTCTGAGACCTGGATGAATCTACAGTGAACACCATTACAGACTGAAAGCAAAAATCTCCAACTGAAGGCCGAGACTGAAGAAAGTTGTGCTGGACGACATGAAACAGAGACTTTTATCCTTTTTATGTTTCTTCACATCCCTCTTTCTCCTCTGTGTTTGTCTGTATTGCGTGTGTAGAGGGTGGGTGGGTGGTGAGTTATAGAGAGGGGGTTAGGGACTAGATAACAGTTAACCAGTTGTATTTGCTGCTTATTTACTCATAGTTATTGTTATTTATAAAAATTTATTGTTTAAATTTTCAAACCTGGTGACTGTAGTTATTAGCAGTCAGAGACCAAAGATTTGGACTATTTTCGAAGAATAATTTGTTAATTTCACTCGGGTCAAGTGGGGCTGGAATTGACAGTGCACTAGCCCAGGGTATTGTAACAACAGCAACACAATCATGGCTCATGAGTGGGTTATAAATATCTTCACCACAACTGTTATTCTCCATAAGAGCAGAGGCTGGTAAAACTCAACAGGTCCGTCAGCATCTATCAGGAGAGAAACAGAGTTAACGTCACAAGTCTGTAGACTCTCGGTCAGAACTGAAAAAAGGAACAAAGTAGAAGCAGCAAACAAAAATAGCAACTTTAAGAACAAAAGATGGATGATTTGGTGTGAGAGGGGGAAGAGGGCTGTTTTTCACTGAGGCAATACATGTATGGAATGTTTACAAAGAAGAAAGTGGGGGGGGGGGGGGTTTAAGATGGATGAGAAAGGTCACAGTCTAAAGTTGCCAAACTCAACATTCAGTCCCGAGGGCTTTAACATGCCCAACCGGAAGATGAGATGCTGCCTCTCCAGCTGGGGTGGCATGGTGGTTAGTACTGCCACCTCACAGCATCAGGGACTCGGGTTCAATCCCAACCTTGGGTGAATATGTGTGGTTAGCGCATTCTCCCCATGTCTGCATGGGTTTCCTTCAGGTGTTCCGGTTTCCTCCCACAGTCCAAAAATGGGCAGGTTAGATTAATTGGCTATGCTGGATTGCCTCTTGGTGTCGTGGGTTATGGGGTAGGGCGGGGAAGTGGGCGTCGGCGGAGGAAACTGCTCTTTCAGAGGGTCAGTGCAGACTCAATGGGCCGAATGGTGTCCTTCTGCCCTTAAGGTATTCTATGAGCCAGGCTCCACTGGAGCATTGCAGCAGGCCAGGGACAGACATGTGGACATGAGAGCGTGATACCTCATCTTGGTATTGTAGTCACCCTCGCTCAGACTCAGAGATACATGTATCATTAATTTAGAAATCTCCCAATAGAAATGCTGAGATACCCTAGGTGAAGCCCCATTATTACAAAACAGTATCAATTTTGAATGGAAATAGGGGAAAGGATGATTTGTACGAAGGTGGCACCAAGCTTCGATTTTTAAAACCTGTAGAGTTTGGAGGAACTAAAGACTGAAGAGACTGCAGAAATTCCACGGGTTCTGAGGCTGTAGGGAAAAATGAGTTGGAGTGTGATGAGTTTCCCAGGATCCAGTGAGAAATTACTTAGCATCCACGCCCTGTAGCAATGACGGCAGATTGAAATTCTACAGATTATCACATGGTTAAGGTCATAAAATGCCGGTCCTTTGATGAATGTCTTTTACCACTGGATCAAAAAGCAGCATTTTAAAAGGATGTTTGGCTTTGGTATCATATTATTGAAGTGATTTGCAACTTTGAGAGATAAGTCCTTAAGATTTGCGAAATATGTACATCTCTAGCTTCTGTCTTGTGGCAAAGTGTTGCCCTCTCTACCTTGATGAAGAACTTGAACTTCCTTTCACTAACTTTCAGCATTTGCTTGTGCAGGAAGTGGCTACACAGAATTGGAAAATTTTGCGTAGGCACTAAGCTTGAGTTACGATAAGAGCTCTTTATTGGTTTCAACACTTACAAACCACAGCATTTGAGTGGAAAAGCAAAGTGATACCCAAATACGAACCATATTATAGATCATAAAGCAAAATTAAATGCATCAGAAAATCAACCTGTCTTTCACAGACCGGCATTTTACTGTTTAGGGTTTTTAGTATGGGATAGAGAATCCTTAATGAGAGGGACAGAAAGCAGAGTTTATGAGTGAAATGAAACGAAAATCGCTTATTGTCACAAGTAGGCTTCAAATGAAGTTACTGTGAAAAGTCCCTGGTCGCCACATTCCGGCGCCTGTTCGGGGAGGCTGATACCGGAATTGAACCGTGCTGCCGGCCTGCCTTGGTCTGCTTTCAAAGCCAGCAATTTAGCCCAGTGTGCTAAACCAGAGTGGGCAATGATAACGCGCAAATAATGACCTACACAATAGGATGACAGTGAAGATTCACTGGTCTCCTCTTCACGAGCGAATTCTGGAACTGCTTCAGAATACCGGATGAATCAAATAATGAAATCAAATGATTTTGTGAAAAAGTGTGTCATGCACAGTCGTACAGAAGACAAACATCCAGTCTGATTCTCAGCCCAGATTGAGTTGGTGATTCTGGCAAGGGCCATCTCTGTGGGGTGCTATAGTTAATCTCAGTACCCCTGGGCTAAGGAAAGAAACTAACCCTGCTCTTGATTGTCATTCAGGGATCTCTCAGGAATAGGGCCATGTTGTGTGTTGTGAGTGTATTGATATCAAGTAATTTCAATATTGAGCTCAGCTGTAGCTTGTGCACAGTTGAATAGTCTCCTGGCACTTGAGCCTACATTTTCCAATTGGCATTATTTTAATGTCAGCATTGACAATATTGAGGGAGAAGAAGAAATAAACTGGCTTCAACATCAATCTTTATTATAATAATGTAAAGTGCATAGGGACTGAAACTCTGGGTGTCCTAATGCATTGGCAGATGTTCAGTGACGCTTTATAGGCTTGGACCCTATTGCAAATTGCAGTTAAAAGGTTAAATATAATGACAGGGGTGAGCTACTGATGCCTGCAAGGGCATTTCAGCTGTTGTTCCGTCCTATGCCACCTATTAAGGTGAAGCTGGCTCATCATCGCAATGTCTAATGTTGCCTGAGGCCCTTCCTGGCTGAAGAAAACAGGACAGTTAAAAGTCCTGGGCTTCAAAAGGAGTTATTCTGTCTCTCGAGGCTTTAGTGGGGCTCCCGCTCTCAACTGGAGTATCATTCGGGTCATAGATTATCATAGAATTTACAGTGCAGAAGGAGGCCATTCGGCCCATTGAGTCTGCACCGGCTCTTAGAAAGAGCACCCTACCCAAGGTCAACACCTCCACCCTATCCCCATAACCCCACCCAACACTAAGGGCAATTTTGGACACTAAGGGCAATTTATCATGGCCAATCCACCTAACCTGCACATCTTTGGACTGTGGGAGGAAACCGGAGCACCTGGAGGAAACCCACGCACACACAGGGAGGACGTGCAGACTCCGCACAGACAGCGACCCAAGCCGGAATTGAACTTGGGACCCTGGAGCTGTGAAGCAATTGTGCTATCCACAATGCTACCATGCAGTGAGAATTCCTGAGGTAGCTCGGGGTCAATCTCAGACAAGCCCCTTGATTTAAAGGGATAAGCAGAAGATTTGCACATGTATGCTCCCCATCACCTCACACATGACCGTGTTGCACCTCATTTTCCTGTCCCCTTGCAGATCTGTGTCACTGCCACCTTGACCCAGATAGGAGTTCTAGGCCCATTGTTGTCTGATTATGTCAGATATAATGCCCTTGATTTTGTGGTCTGCAGCGAAGCAACATAATTCGCCACTGATCTCAAAGGAAGTCTTTCACAAAGATCTAGTGATCCCTGCAGTGTGGATTTTGCCTTTCCCGACGTTAGTTTAAATCTAGTCTGAAGTTAAGGAAATCAGGATGAGATTTCCAGTGACAATGCTGTCATTTAGCTCGGTAAACAGCCAATGGCATCGAAGTATTCTCACAGGCAACAAGCCAGGAAGCAAAATACATTGATTATCCTTAAAAAAAAATTTTTTTTTAACCGAGAGAAAAAATGAATACTGGGACATATGTAAAGGAGTAAGGAAGAAGGTGATATACAATAAACAACCTTTAAAAAGCAATGGTTACATTGAAAAAGTAACAATCACACCACACAAGTGCCTCCAACAAGAGAATATTTAACCATCGCTCCTGGACAGTCAATTGCATTACCATTGCTGAATCCACCACTATCAGCATTCTGGTGGTTACGATTGACCAGAAACTGAGCTAGACTAGCCATATACTGTGGCTAAAAGAGCTGGTCAGATATTAGTTATCCTGGGGTAACTCACCTCCTGAATCTCCAAAGCCTGTCCACAATCTCCAAGGCGCAATCCAAGAGTGTGATGGAATACTTTCCACTTGCCTGAATGAGTGCAACTCCAACAACACTCGGGTAGCTCAATACCATCCAGGACAAAGCAACCCGCTTGATTGCCATCTCTTCCAGACTCCCTCCCTCCATCACCAACACACAGTAGCTGCCGTGTGTACCAAAAGATACACTACAGGTTCCTTTGGCAGCATCTTCCAAACCTAGGACAAGGGCAGCAGATACTTGGAACTACACCACCTGGATGTTCCCCTCCAAGCCGCTCGCCGTACAGACTTTGAAAAAAATCACTATCCCTTCAAGGTCACTGGGTCAACATCCTGGAACTCCCTCCCTAACATCACTGTGGGTGCAACTACACCACGGACTGCAATGGTCCAAGAAAGCAGCTCATCATCTCCTTCTCAAGGACAATTAGGGATGAGCAAGCAAAGCCTTTGAATGAATTTAAAAAATGGAACTATCATGAATGGAAAAAAATGACAATCCATAAATATAAAATTAGTATTCTAGGGCCAGAAAGGTTGTTCAGTAGTGGCTATAATTTTGCATTGTGTTAAAGCCCAGATAATATGCACACACAGCAATGAAACAACTGACTAGATAGTCGAGTCTGATGTTTTATAATACAGAATATAAATACAAATGGTGTTATCAGTCAAGATGGGAGACAAATGAGTACACTACTTCACTTAAGGCTTATACAAATGGACAGAATAGATCCACCCCACCCCCCACCATATTTTAGTCAGCTTACCCTCTTATTATACTCGCTATGTTGCCTTTCATGAAATTTGAGGTGATGTTCAAAATACCCAAGTATCATTTGGTACCTGCACGAGTACAATGTCCAAAACCTCAGGAGTAATAAGCACTGGGATACATTTCTGATGGTTGATATCCCAGTCCTGTATAGCTATTTTGAGGCAATTCTTTAAAGAAGATTGCACTGTTGATACTTTTGCTTCTAAACTGATGGGAGGTGTGCTGGCATCAGCTGGCTGGAGCTAGTCACTGCAGGCTCAATGTCAGGTTCATTGGCTGCACAGTGGTTACCCACCAGGGACCCAGGTTCAATTCCAATCTTGGGCGACTGCCTTGTGTGGAGTTTGTAAATTCTCCTGTGCCTGCGTGGATTTCCTCCATGTGCTCTGGTTTCCTCCCTCAGTCTAAAGATGTACAAGTTATGTGGATTGGCTATCCTAAATTGACCCTTCGTGTCCAAAAGGTTCAGTGGGGTTATGGGGTAGGGTGGGGGTGTGGGCCAAGATCGGGTGCTTTCAGAGGGTTGGTGCAGATTCGATGGGCCAAATGGCCTCCTTCTACACTGTAGGAATTTGATTTTTCTATGTTGATCGACCCCCAGAAGTGGAGCCAACACAGTCACTTAATTAAATCAATACCTGGGACACTCACCTGACCAGGGCCAACAGCAAGCCAGAGGTCAAATGTAAAAGGATGGGTCAAAATTGGTCCCCAGTTCTGAAATCCCATGTGAAATATAGTTAACTGCTTCATATTTAAAAGGAATGGATTTGCAAATATTCTCCATTACCTCTGTCTAATCTGATTGCTTCCGTTTGCGCTATTTTGAGATGCATCTGCACCTAAATGGATCCCGCTTCAGCATTTCAATAGTCAGGAGTTACCTTCCAGCAGATGAGTCAGTCAATTGTTCCCATTGGGTTTCATTTCATCCTCTGAACAGGTGATACAATGCTAGATGAGGAGTTACTACAAAAGATCCAGGGCTTTTGATGGCAGCAGCAGTCAGACTGAGATAAGTCACAAATCAAAGCAGCAAAGCAAACCATTGTGTACTAAAAAAAATCTCCTAAAACCGTTAAAACACTGCCTGGTAACAAAACAGACAAATGAGGAATTAGGCATTATCTGGTTCGGATACAAAGATTGATTTACTGCAGTGGAACTAAAAGCAAGCATCCCAAATTGAGGAAGACCACATTCTGAAAAGTGTTTTGGGAATCCCACTGGACTGACCTGCATCTAGAATGGTGATTTTTTTTTGTTGCTGATCCGGAATTTGAATTTCACAGGCTATTTCTTTCAGCAGTGCAATTGGATCGTTTTGTCCCATTAGAGTGATGGCCTTAAAAGAACAGCCGGCAACAGTGCTCCAGACCAGAATCACCATCACACAAGCAACACACCCGAGATGTGCTGAACTCACATTCACTTCTCTTTATTTTCATCTTAAATTTCAGAATTCTAAAGTCATAGTTAGCAATGGGGTGGGGGGATTGGGGGAAGGCATATGGCTCTTGCAGACTCTCTTCTGGTATAATTATAAAAGTGAACATTCAAAACATACATTAAGTACCACAGAATTATGGGGCGGGATCTTCCACTCCGAAGTACCCACGCAGTCGTGAACGCCGGCGCGAAACGGCCCCCATCCCGACCGATTCAGGGTCCAATAATGGGCTAGGAGCGGGGCCGCGTCATTTACACGCGCCAGGCCTTGTCGCCGCGTAAAGGCGGCGCCGCATACATGACGCGGCAGGCGCCGCATAACAGTCGTCACCCGCGCATGCGGAACTTGCGGGGCTGCGGAAGGAGGTCCTCCTTCAGAGGACGGCCTGACGATCGGTGGGCACCGATCGCGGGCCAGACCCCATTTGAGGTACCCCCCGGTGCAGGATCTCCCCGACCCCCCCCCCCCCCCCCCCCCCCGCAGGCCGACCCCCAGCGTTCCCGCGCTGTCCCGATGGCAGCCACCAGGTGTGGACGGCGCCGGGGGGAACCCGCCGTTTTGGCCTGGCCGCTTGGCCCATCCGGGCCTGAGACTAGCAGGCCTGCCGGAGGATCGCCATTTTGGTTGTCTCGGGCATTTCTCCGGCCTGCGCCGCACGGAACTCGACGGGGCCGTTCCCGCGCTTGGGAGAATCGCGGGAGGGCGTTGGACCGGTGCCGCGGGAAAATGTGGCGGACCAGGCGATTCTCACAACCGGCGTGGGAGTGGAGAATCGCGCCCATGGTTCTGCTGTTTTTCAGCTAAGAACCTTCAGCGCCACTATGTGGCCAAGCAAAAGTACTGCACCGAATAGTTTTGACATAATCCAGCAGACTCCCTCCCATGCCTTTATTTCTAAACAAATTACTAGTATTCTTTCCAAGCAATTTTAGCACACTTTTGGGATGGGGCAGAATACTTCATTTTCATGCAGTTTAAATGCTACATTTAAACACATTCTGCATTCCTTTTCGGCCCCTCACAATTAAAAGAAAGTAGGGTTGGCATGGTGGCGCAATGGTTAGCACTGCTGCCTCACTGCGCCGAGGACCCAGGTTCAATCCCAGCCCCCCCCCCCCCCCCCGCCCCCCCGGTCACTGCCAATGTGTGGAGTTTGCACATTCTCCGTGGCTGCGTGGGTCTCACCCCCACAACACAAAGATGTGCAGGGTAGGTGAATTGGCCACACTGAATTGCCCGTTAATTGGAAAAAAAAGAATTGGGTACACTAAATTCATTTAAAAAAAAACAATTAGAGAAAGCAGGGCAGCCTTCCTCGCTGTTTGGGGCTACCATCATCCCATTATATGAAATATTAAGTTTATATCTAACTTGAGCATGTTTTTCTGGAACTATTTATAAGTAGTTAAAAAGCCATACTGGGTGCTCGGCTTTATAAACAGGGTCACAGAGTATAAAAAGCAATGATGTTATGATAACCTTTAACAAAACAACTTTAACAAAACACTGGTTCGGCCTCAATTGGTTCTGGACACCATTGTTCAGAAAAGTTGTGAAGTCATAAGAGAGGTTGCAGTAAAGATTCAGAAAAATGGTTCCAGAGATGAGATGCTTCAGTTTTGTGGATACTTTGGAATAGCTTGAGCCACTCTCCTGTGAGAAGAGGTTAAGAGGAGATTTGATGGAGCTTTGTAAAATCATGAAGTTCTGGATACAGTAGAGGGAGTAACAGTTCCTGTTCTCGGGGTAAGAAACCAAAGGGCATCTACATACGGTGAATGCCAAAAGAAACAATTAAGGGAACATTTTTTTAATGCAACAAGTGGTTTGGATCTGGATGCACTGGAGGCGTGTCAGGGGCAGATTCAGTCGTGGCTTTCAAAGGGAATTGGATAATTATTTGAAGACAAAACTTTCAGTGCAAAAGGGGGGCAGGACTAGGTAAGTTGCACATGCAGAGCGCGTGCACGGACATGATGGGGAGAATGGCCCTCTTCTGTGTTGTAAAAATTCTATTAAGGTATACAATTAAATTTTAGTTGTGTAAGTTATCACTGGGGAATCAGTAGCGAATTCGAACACAGGCCGTGCAGAGCACAAAACAAGTAATTCCTGGAATAATACTGATCTTCTGCGGAGACCATTTCACACTACATCTCCCTGAAAGGTTATGGTGGCCGGAATGGCAATATATTTTGATGCTCCTACACACGTACAACCCCATCCTGTTGGGACAATAAGCCATGAGCACAGTTGAGGCTTTCAGGACTTAAGACAATGCTATTTCAAACCAGCTACTAAGATGTACAAGAGCATGTTGGCGATGTTGTCCTGTTCCCTGCTGGAGAATAAGGCTGTGCCTGCTCGACAAACTCCCATAACCCCCACCACCCGATAGGAAAAGCAGAATTAAACTCATCACGTCGTTATTACACATTTTACAACATCATAAAAATGCTAACTTGATTACATGGCACATACAGAAGCTTCAGATACTGTTCAAATTGAATGACGACAAGTCAAAATCATGTCAGTGGCATCAGTGCATTTATTTAGAGTTAAAAAGAAATCAACTATCTTGTGCATCCATTACATGTCATTAAATACACCTTTACTCACTGGCTATGCAAATACAGAATAGATACAGGAACATAATAAGGTTCTGGAGCATTCTGCAGCTTTGTATTGAAGGAGCAGTCATTACAGCACTGTCACACTTGCAATGATTTTAATCCCAGATTGCCAGCACTACACTATGCTTTAATCACAAAGTGCATGTCTTTTACTGCATACTGTAAATTATAATTATTCAAATTCGGTAATCTGTTCCACATTTTGTTGGAATGCAGAAGCTTTCGGTAATTTTCTGAAAAAATATGAATTTCACCATCAATAATTGGCTGCTTGTAAGCAAATTATTTTTACCAACAGATTTTTCTTTAAATCTAGGAGGATCACTTCAGCAGACAGCATAAACTACACAAGTCACAACTGGATTAAAAAGCCAGCTGCAGCACACGAAAAAGACAATGCAAAGAAAATCAAATGTCGAACCAATTATTGATTTGACTTTTCTTAACGTCATTATTTCTAACTCTCGTCTGCCAATGCGATTTTCTGTATCAAAGGTTGTATTGAGAGAATGGACATGTGTGTATAAAAGAAATTAGCCAATTTGGACAGACAACACATTGCGACAAAGTTCTTTGTTAATGAGTGGGTAGCTGGAGTAGTGTCGACTGACCAGATGGTAAATAGGTTACATTGCGGGATCTTGAGAGTTGGAAGGCAATGTCTTCTGCTGCTTCAAGTTTTCTCAGTTCAATCAGACCATCCCCAAACTTTGACAGAGAGTTAGCGATCAGCTCTGCAGCTTTGGAGTCCCCTTCAGCAGAAATGACTGCTGCTTTTTTATGTTGCTCGGCCTGATGAATGAAACATAAATATTGCAAGTAACTGCATAGAATTTACAGTATGAACCGGCATTTGGATGAACTGGTCAATGCACATGTTCATGCTCCACACGAGCCCATTCCCAACTTGTTTCATCTCACTATCAGTATATACCTTTCTCCCAAATGTATATTTCAAGTGTCCTCTTAAGGGCAACCACACTTATTTCAACTTGTCCATGCATTCGGTATTTTCACATTCAAATTACTCTCTAGGTAAACTTTCTCCTGCATTATTTTATTAATATATTAAAAAAAAACAGCACGTTATTTAAAACCTTACTTCCTAACAAGCTCTTAGGTTAAAAAATAACTTGCAGTTAAGATTTCTCCATTCACTATTTGTGGAGTTCACAATTTTAGTTATGTTGTTTTATTGAATAAAGATGTTCCTAAAGGGGTTACTTGATGGCTCTGCTGGGGAGTAGGACATAATGCTGATTTTTTAAGCCAGGATGTTACTCGCATTCAATCCCTTGTTGCACTGAACAGCACAAATCTGAGGAGCAGAACAGTTTCAGTCTCCTTCAACTTGGGAGAAGCAAGGCAACAAGAGCAGCATGGTTGCACAGTGGTTAGCATAGTTGCTTCACAGCTCCAGGTTCGATTCCTAGCTTGCGTCACTGTCTGTGTGGAGTCTGCAGGTTCTCGCCATGTCTGCAAGAGTTTCCTCTGGGTGCTCTGGTTTCCTCCCACAGTCCAAACATGTGCAGGTTAGGTGGATTGGCCATGATAAATTGCCCTTAGTGTCCAAAAATGTTAGGTGGGGTTACTGGGTTACGAGGATAGGGTGGAGGTGTGGGCTTAAGTGGGGTGCGCTTTCCGAAGGCCGGTGCAGACTTGATGGGCTGAATGGCCTTCATAGAATCTGTTAATTCTATGATTTTATGAAGAGGGCTAGGGTACCCATTCCTAAACTGTGAATATGAACAGCTAGCGTAGTGAACCTCCCCATTGCGATTACTCACCAACAAAGCACAACTGGAACTACACTGCGGCACAAGTTACTACTTTCAGAAAAGAGAGGGGTAAGATTGAGAAAATAAGGAAAAAAAATTCAGAGTCTAAAATACCACTTGTTAAACATAAAGAATTTCAGGCTATATTTATTTATGCATTTGTGTAAAATAAATTTTACATTTTGAAACAATTCCAGATCCAAAACAACCCAGTTGGACGTTGGCTTTTAGAAGTAAATGATTCCTACTCATTCAATACTCATTGGCAAAACCAAAGATTAGCTCATGCAAAAAAAAAAACAAAACTTGAGTTCAGCCCTTGATTCATCTTTCTGGTCACTTGCTGAAACCTGAACCAGACGATATATTTTTAAAAAACAAATCAGTGTCTCGACTGATTTCCAGCTTAGCTTCAAAGTCCGATAACTGTCTATTACCATCAATCCAATTTTGGTTCTTTCCCACCTCCTGCACTACTGAAAATCTCAGGCAATCATCTAACAGTCTCCTCCATGATCCACTGTACAGGTATCCTATAGTAATTCTAAATCATCATCTTCAAAGGTCTCTACTGATTTACAGCTGTGAAAAGTTACACCTGTTTTAAAAATTAATCTACAAACCACACCAAATTATTTTTCATTCCACTTTGTGCATCCTCTAGTTTACCATATGGCCCTCCTCCCTCCACCAGTGGTAGCTGTAGCTTGAGCAAATGGGAGCCCTGCAGTCAGGAATATGCCCATTCCTTTCTCATATCTCTCTACCAGTTCTCTACCCTGATGAAGTCTTACAGATGTCTAATTGCTCACCACTCCTGCACAGAGTTCTTTCACACTTTCCTCAACCTCACGTGCATGAACATTACTGAACATCTTCCATGAAGATGACTTAATACATGCCAGGTGTCTACTCTTAACAAGGGGATTTTCAGTCTGATCTTTTTCCCCTGCCTTTTGGAAGAGGTTTTAAACATCAGAGCAAGATCCCAGAAGTTGGTACAAGTAGCTATTTCAAAGACATCAGCATGCCATTATCTGAAGAGGGGCAGAGTTATCTGCACGCTTGGTCACCATTTCATTCCTTAACCAACATTAGCAGAATGGGTTAACTGATCTTTCAGCATACTTGTTGTTTAAGTACTTCCCAATTTGAGAAGTATGTTTCATACTTCTCAAATTCCTCAATAACAGTGACTACACATCAAGTTATTTTGGTGGAAATACTCTGGGATATGCCTCAGAAGTGCAGGTTTGTTCATTAATTTAATTTACAGTACCTTATTCCTGGGATGAAGGGCTTATTTTAGGAAGAAAGGTTAAATAGGTTGGGCCTATACTCATTGGAGTTTAGAAGAATGAGAGGTGATGTAATTGAAAGAGGGGAAGGTGACAGGGTGTATACCAGGGAGGATGGTTCCTCTTGTGGGAGACCAGAACTAGCAGACGCAGTTTAAGAATTAGAAGTCGTCCCTTTCGGATGGAGAGGAGAATGTTTTACTCTCAGATTCTCTCAGAGGGGCGTTAGTCCGTGGAATTATCTTCCCCAAAAAACTGGGGAGGATGGGTCGGTTATTGAATTTATTCATGGCCGAGTTAAATAGATTTCTGATAGAAAAGGGAGTCAGGAGTTATTTTTATTTGTGGGGGGGGGGGGGGGGGGGGGGGGGCGCGCGCGGAAGAGACAAGAGAGTGGAGTTGAGGCCACAATCAGATCAGCCATGATCTTATTGAAGGGTCAGATGGTCTATACCTCTCTATGTTCCCAAGTCCTACGTTCCTAATTTAAAAGTGATCAAGTGATTAATGGTAAAAACTGGGCGGCATGGACTGGTTGGGCTGAAGGGCCTGTTTCCATGCTGTAAACTTCTATGATTCTAAGTAATTTCTATCTAATGCAAATAGTAAAACATTCATTACTTTAAATGTAATAGTTAGCTGATTGTCTAGATAAATAACTATTAAGTGGAATACAGTGAATTATATTACAAATTTACCAACTGATTTGTGGGAGTGATTGTATATGTTGCGATCTGATATGCAGCCCTGCTTGTGTTAAATAGTATATTCAAAAAGATTTAGGTCACAAAGTGACTTGGTTATTTTCTTGCTTGGCATTCAAGTATATATCTTACTGCGATGAATAAGGCGGGGAGCACATACCATTTCTACAACAAATCTAGCCCGCTCAGCTTCCTGTTGGGCAACCTGCTTGAGCTCGACAGCCTCGGTGAACTCTTTACCAAAGGTTAAATGAGTCTGGAAAAAAGGTATATTTCAGGATAAGCAATATTAAGTGAACAATGAAAAGCACATACAGCTACTCAAATATATATGGGACATTAGAGTCTCACATGGTTGATGTAATTCAAGAAGTTGATCAATGCGCAGGGAAGCAGGATTTGTTTTCTCCTTACTGTAATTTCAAGTCGATAAATTCTTGCATGTCTTGCAAGTTCATGGTCTCAACTGGTAACTAAATGCTCATTTCATCAAATTCACTGGAGAACAGCATTTAGGAATGGCATATACAAAACTCAACTTGCTCTCAGATTTGTGCCCCTTTGCAGATTGAATCTCTGTACTTAAAGAGCTCAAGGGAAAAGGAAAGGCATAGGGGAAGCACTGGAAATAAACCACTTTCCTTCACAATTAGATCCTACATTTAGTAAATGTACAGTCAGTACATTATACAGGATCATTCTTTATAGCTTTAGCTCTCGAAAAGACATAGAAACATACTTGATAAATAGAAGGAGGAGGCCATTTGGCCCCTCGAGCCTGCTCCGCGTTCATTATGATCATGGCTCATCATCCAAGTTCAATACTCTGATCCCGCTCCAAGAACTATATCTAATTCTATCTTGAAATTGCACGTTTTGGCCTCAACTACTTTGTGGTAGTGAATTCCACAGATTCGCTGCTCTCTGGATGAAGAAATTTCTCCTCACCTCAATCCTAAAAGGTTTACCCCTTATCCTCAAACTATGACCCCTAGTTCTGGACTCCCCCACCTTCGGAACATTCTTCTACCCTCTTAAGTTTCTATGAGATCCACTCCCACTCTTCTAAACTCCAATGAATATAATCCTAGCCAATTTAGTTTCTCCTCATGACACTCCCACATCCCAGGTATCAGCCTGCTAAACCTTCGCTGCACTCCCTTCACATCTTTCCTCAGACAGGGACACCAAAACTGCACACAAATTTCCAGGTGTGGCCTCATCAATGCCCGATACAATTGCAGTTAAACATCCCTATTCCTATACTCAAATCCTCTCGCTATGAAAGCCAACATACTATTTGTCTTATTTACCGCCTGCAGTATCTGCGTGTTTACTTTCAAGCAGCTGATGCAGGAGGACACCAAAGTCACGCTGAGTGTCCACCTCTCTCAATTTACAGCCATTCAAATAATAATCTGTTTCCCTATTTTTGCTACCAAAGTGGATAATCTCACATTTATCCACTTTATACTGCATCTGCCATGCATAAGCCCACTCACTCAGCCTGTCCAAATCCCGCTTAAGCATCTCTGAATCCTCCTCGCAGTTCACGCTCCCACCCAACTTTGTACCGTCTGCAAATTTGGAGATAATACATTTAGTTCCATCGTCTAAATTATTAATATATAATGTGAACAGTTGGGACTCCTAGCACAGATCCCTACTGTACCTTACTAGTCACTGCCAGCCAATCGGAAAAAGACCCATTTATTCCAACTTTTCGCTTCCTGTCGTGTCTGCTAACCAGCTTTCTATCCATCTCAAGTCACTATCCGCAATCCCACGCCCTTTAACTTTGCATAGCAATCTGATATGGGAGACCTTGTTGAAAGCCATAAATTACAACATTTTAAATTAGAATCTACATAGCATTTCAATCAACCAAGTTCCAACTTTCAACAGTTCCCCCAGATAAGTTTACAGCATTGTTCACAATCACACTGTGTTGACTTTCAGAGTATTCAAAAGTCCACAGTAGAGTTGCGATTCACCATTCAAATCCTAGCAGCGAAAATGGATGATTTGTCCAATATAACCACATTTTTTTTGAATGTTGATATTCTAAATAAAATCACTACTGTGATGCTGGCAGCATGGTGGAACAGTGGTTCGCATTGCTGCTTTACAGCGCCAGGGACCCAGGTTAGATTCCAACCTTGGGTGACTGTCTGTTCAGAGTTTGGACGTTCTCCCACTGTCTGCATGGGTTTCCTCCGGGTGCTCTGGTTTCCTCCCACAGTCCAAAGATGTGCAGCTTAGGTGGATCGGCCATGCTAAATTGCCCCTTAAGTACCAGCTTGGTTCAGCTTCTAACACTTCTGTTCCAAGTTAGAAAATTAAGCGTTCAAGTCCTATTCTGGGGGCTTGGGTACAATTAAGTTGAAAGTGAACAAAGAAAGACCTGTCCTCTGGTTGGGGAAGGAAGAAGTTTGGCAATTTAAAATAGCTAACAGCAGAGCAACGGCAGAGGTTAACAAAAATATCTTTTGAAAAGGGCCGTAGGGTTATGAAGTACATTCTTATAGGAAGTGGTTGAGAGATAAATCATTCTGCAATGCCCTTTTAAGGGAAATGTGGGTATATACATGAAGTATAGGAAGATACAGAGATTCAAGGAGAACATTTGGATTGCTTTAGCAATATAGCAGCAAATCTCAATAGGATGAATGGCCTCCTTTCGCATTGTAAACCTCTATTGCTCTACAACACTCTGGTGTAGCATTGGTTGGAACCAATACCTTTCAGAAGACATTAAACGGAAGCTATTTTTGCTTGTACGGGGGAAGTAAAAGATCTACTGGCACACGAGTTCTTCCAGTATCTTAAGCGACACCTTTTCAGCGAATACCTCCAAAACCTGGTTAACCGCTCATTCATTTAATCTACTGTTTGTGGGATCTTGCAGTGCATAAATTTACTACAGCATTTGGCTACCTAATAATGGAGCAATTCAATGGGAAAATCACATATCGCAAACAACTCTGGTAGTTACGAACTAGAGTATTGAGAGAAAAGAAACATGTCAAAGCTTTTCATCTTGCACTCATCAGCATAATTCAATCTGACAACCCAGTTGAGACAGTCAGCCAGGCTCGCAGTCAGGTACATTTGCTTGGCCTTGAAGCTACATCTATCAAAATACAAGATGCTGTTCTTTGCAGATAGAAAGAACACACTCTGTCGATTTTAGGTGAACAAAATAGGTGACAGCCATTTTATGCTTCATTCCCCTGACCAATCAGGGTCTAGCTGCCTGGTTTAAATTTCAAACAATACGTGGCATTTATCTGGCGACTACCGTCAACCGGAGGATTCTCCATGGCAACGCCTCTACCAATCAGAGTCTACTTCCCAACCAATCAGCATTTGCCTCTCACACAATATAAATTGTAGTTTTCCCGTATACTAGTATTCTTGAAGTTTCCTGATGAGTACCAGCTTCAACATGCCTCTTCTTTCAGCAATGCTCAACTCTATAAAATGTCAAAGAATACTGACTTTTCAAGTTGAACTACAGTAGAACAGCAGTTAAGCGGCTGAAACAGGTAACATATAAAAGGCAGGGAATAAATTAGAATATTACCAGTGACACATCATCCAGGACGAGTCCGAAAGCGGAAGCTCTCTCAGTCAGATCCTCGCTAACTTGTCTGGACACCAGCTCTCTCTGAGTGATCAATTCACCAGCATCAAATCGGGCCTAGAAAGTTTTCAATTTTTAATTAATTTGACAATTTAACTCTTTCAATAAAAGAAAAAGAATCAGATGCCATAACCATCATTTATAATTTTAGTTAACACTCCACTGTTCGCGACAATGTGAAATCCACTGACATTGGATACTCGTTATTTACGTCACATTTATAGAAATCCAGGCATAAACACTGCAAGAGTACCTGAAAATACATATAATCATTCAATTTTGAAATATTGCAATTCAAAGTCACTAGGTGGGAAGGCTCACACATATAAAACTCATTTAGGTGATCAAGAATCATTTCTACACCTCTAGGAATTGCCTGCATGTAGATATAGTGTATTAATGTAGTGCAATGGATAACATAGCCCCGTGTTTTGCAGTAAAGCAGTGTCAAGTATCTATTGTATTGCTAGGGTTTGTGTATTCTGAAAGAACAATTTATAGATTTAAAAATTTGAAAGAAAGAAGATAGCCAAGGGCAGATGTTAATGTTCTAGCTGACAGCATTATGAAACAATAAAACTCTAAACTTGGACTGGGCACAATTATACAACTATGCCTGGTCCTCCCCACTTTAAAATGTTGTTAATGAATTCACAACCCTTGTTCATCCACTTGAAAATGCCAAAACCGCCCAAATAATTTATTGCGCAAGCGCATTAGGTATTAACTTTTCTAAATTCAACATCTATTTAAAAAAAAAGAAATTTAGAATACCCAATTTTTTTTCTCCCAATTAAGGGGCAATTTAGCGTGGTCAATCGACCTAACCTGCACATCTTTGGGTTGTGGGGGTGAAACCCATGCAGACACGGAGAGAATGTGCAAACTCCACACGGACAGTGACCCGGGGCCGGGATTCAAACCCTGGTCCTCAGCGTAGTCCCGTGCCGCCCGATTCAACATCTATTATGAACACAAAACTGCCTGAACTCCCAAATAATAGTGTTCCACAAATTCACCATAGAATGTTGTACCCAGAAATATTAACCACAGGCCCTCCTCTTCTCTGCAGAATCTTCTCCAAAGTTTTAACCTCACTATTTCTGTTGCAATTAGAGGTCTGTAGCCAACTTAGCAACTAGCTGCATAAACACAAATATGGCAAGCTTCAGTTGGTATCTAAGAAAATCCGTTTTGAACTTTGTGCAGGTACAGAAAAGCTACGCGAGATAAGTAGAAGAAAATCTGCTGAAGGCAGGAAGTATTGGCGCACTTGGTCAATGGTGGAAAATTCACATCAGACTCAGATTAGATCGGCGGGCGCTGGCCAATGTAGTAAACGTTTAAGTGTGTTTAATTCTAGTATTTATCCATATTCCTCTCCCACAAGACTGGATGGCACTTACAACAACAGACTTCAGGATTTCTGTGGTGATTGATGGCAGTACTCTCTCATCATAATCTTCACCAATGGTGGTATAAATCCGAGGTAGTTGGTCTGACATTGGCCTGAAGAGGATACGCAGTGTAATATTTACATTCTGCAAATCTGGAAAATGGAACAACAAATATCTCAGATTCTTGCAGTTTCAGTGGGCACTCTATTAAAAGCCATTAACTTAAGTGGCTTTTCTTAGTAGATGGTGTTTATATGTTTATTCATTTTTATACACCACGGCCAGCATCCATTATTTTCAATTTATATGGAGTTGCGATTATCTATTATGGTAAGGAAATTATGCTGCAAAATGAACAGATTAACCATTTCCTGCTAATTCAATTCTACATTTTTAGAAAATAGATAACTTAGATAACTTTGAGGGATGAAAAGACCTGTTTGTAACTACAACTGAATCACTTTTTTACGTACCTTTACTACCTGTGATAACTGGAACATTACGTGGCCGTGACCGACAGTCAAAGATGATTGGTCTCTGTACCCACGGAATAAGGAAGTGGGTGCCTTCTCCACTAACTTTATTTTGAACACCACGAAATCGATCAAATATCACCGCTCTGTGTCCAGCATCAACTTGGGAAATAGAGTTAGATGGCAACAAATCAGCATTATGTATGGATTGATGGCTAACCTTTAGGGCATTTTACAATACTTAATTATGAGGCAGTTAAATGTTTCTTAAAAGCTAAGTTTATGCATGAAACAATAGAAAGCAGATAACCACCCGAGATCACCTTGAATGCAATTTTTCAATCTCAACTAAGAGCAATTCCAAGTCTCATCACTTTCCATTAATCAACCTTGCTGGTGACCAATGTTTTACTTTATTTTGTTCATGGATTGTGGGTTTTTCCTGCAAGGCCAGCATTAATTGACCATCCCTAGATGCCCTGAGTCACATACCTCAATCAATGCAGTGCAGCTAAGGTAGGTAGGGAGTTCCAGAAGTTAGACCCTAACGAAAAGAAGGAACAGCATTACGGTTCCAAGTCAGGATTGTGAGAGATTGGAGGGGGACTTGCAGGTTATGACGTTCCAATGTCTTTGTCCTTCTGGGGGGCAGAGGTCACGGATTTGGAAGCTGTTGTGAATTACTGCAATGCATGTTACAAATGGCACTGCAACCATGGTTTAATGTGCAAATCAAGCAGGCTGCTTTGGTCTGGATGGTGTCAAGTTTGAGTGCTGTTGGAGCTGCACACATCCAGACAAGTTGGTAGTATTTCATTACATTCCTCTTGACGCCTTATGGGTGGTGGAAAAGGCGTTGGGGGTTGGAATATCCACCCTACAACCTGCTCTAGTAGCCACGATATGTATGCAAGGATAAGATAAAGATAAATCTTTGGTGTGGAAATAAATATAGAAATTACAGAGTACCATTTTCAAAGTGACAACTAAGTTTCAACATTGCAGATGATAAAAAAATTAAACATCCACCATGATGCCAGTTATTCATTAGAAACCATGTGGAGTTTTAATTCAGCATTAATTAGAGTTCACTTTGTTGCCTCAGCCAAGGCAACAGGCATAAAACTCTTTCCCTACATCCAGATTACAAAAGTCACTCCTCCCAACTAACTTTACAGTAATGACATTACCGTATTAGAATGGATAGTGGCATGGGCTAAATTTTGCAAAGGGCCAACTTGGGAGTACAGGAAAGTACTCTGCTCTCAGTAATAATAATAGCTTATCGTCACAAGTTGGCTTCAATGAAGTGACTGTGAAAAGCCTCTCGTTGCCACATTCCGGCACCTGTTCGGGAAGGCCAGTACGGGAATTGAACCAGCTGCTAGCATTGTTCTGCATTACAAGCCAGCTGTTTAGCCCACTGTGCTAAACCAGCCCCTTTAAAACACTTCTGGCAGCCGTGGGATAGCGCATCATAGAGCATCAGACGATGGGAACTCATTTGCAATACTGCAGGCAGAAGAATGTTCGCAGTACACATCCTGCCCAATTTTCCATCCATTTAAATAAATGTGCAGAAAAGCAACCCAGAGAGCGAACCCTTGCTCCAGATCCTGTGTCTCAATATATGTGTCCCGCAAAAAACAGAAAACTGCATGTAGAATGCCCAGAGCTGATAGCAGCCTTAGGATATATGTGGCAGAAAAGACAGGTGGCTAGCTGCTTTGCAGGCGCTCGGTTCAGCTGGTTGCTAGAATTGCAATGGCAGGAAGTGGAGGGGGTGGCAAAGTCTGCACCTTGTTTGTGATAAAGGTCCACTACGTTGCACAACAGCACCCCTATAAATGGGCCAAGTACTATTGAAAATACTCCAGCAATGAGTTTACCTAGGGTCCAAGAGTTGGTCATTAACCAGCCTTTGTGTTTACACTAGGAGAAAACTGACCGTTTCAGTTCGGAGGCCTGAAACAGATCATGCATCATAGGAACACTAACATTAGCTGAGAAAGGCATATGCATTGCAGCGGCTTTGGTATGAGAGCACCTATTAGTGGACAAGTGCAAGACAGTTTTGCAACAGTTTTAGTTGACCCTGTAAAAAACTTCCTGAAAACAGGACAAAGAACACAAGCAAGTCGCTGTATTTTACATCGATTCCTGGGAATGAAATTATAATGCCACAACATAACCTTGAATTCACCCATACATATCCAGTTTACTGGAGATGCTGGAGTTAATCTGATGTTTACGGGCTTAAAGGGGAAAGAAAAACTAAGAGGAGCATTCTGTTGTTCAATGGAGATAACAACTCTCTCCTTTTATATTTCTTCCAAATTTTTAGACGCAGTTGTGGATTCAAGTCTTACTCCAGGAATGGGGAGTTATTTCCAGTATCCTGACCAATATTTATCCCTCAATCTACATCACGATAAGAGAATAGCTTGTCATTATCACAATACTGTCCTCAAATTGGTTGCTGAATTTCCTGCATCAGAACAGTGACGACACTTCCAACTGTTTTACTCAGAACTCCATGCGTGACCCCCCCCCCCAAGAAGACTTCAGAAATGATTTAGGGGTGGCATTAAAGCATCTCAGAAACAAATCAAACATCCCCACTGACCCCTGGGAGTCTCTGGGCTTGTGGCTAACCAAAATGGGGTAAGGACACTTTCAAGAAGGCAGGGGAGGTAAACTGCAGGTTGCACATTGGAACGCATCAGCCATATCAGAACCTATTGAGCTAGAGTGAAAGCAAAAACTCATTGTGGAAACAAGACATTTTCGATCCCAAAGTAAATTGGAGTTGGTCGATGATCAGAGGTGGTTTTCCTAGGGACGTGCGGTCGTTATGTTCTAGGGGCGAGAGCAAATGATGCAGTATGCGAGCAGGATAAGGTAAGTGTACCATTGTTCTTCGTTTTTCAAACAAAAGAAGGGTATTAGGCAAATAAGAAGAAATTGTTTCTGGTGGCAGAAGGGCCGGTAACCAGACAACACAGATTTAAGGTATTTGACAAAAAAAAAATAAAGAGGGTAATAGATTTGTTGACGCAGCTGATCTACAATTCTTCCGGTCGACAAAGGATTGAAATATCGAAGCATAAATGCTGCCACCTGCAGCGAATCCCACTACAAGTATGACTATAGTTCTGGACAAGCAATCTTAGTTTGACATTTTGAGATGCGCATTTCAAAGAATTGAGTTGCCCAATTCCTAGATTGACAAATTGCATTTCTGAACATGAGTTGAAAAAGCATTTTCTGTTCTGCCGGAGTGGTTTAGATTTTTGACGGATGATGAATGTAATAGAAAATGAAGAGGGTGTGGTTTTGGGAAAGTCAGGAACTTGTTCCCCCCTAAGAGCATGAATTACAGAGGCACTTGGTGGCAGCACCTGTTAAAATGTTGGGGAGTCTATTAAAATCAGGCAAGTAGAGCGAGGATGTAAATCACTGCATTCCCCACAAGATGTGGTGACTGCCTGAGGTGCCTTTCAGTTTCTCCAAATTTTCCATCTTTTAAAAAAAACTGTTTTTCCCTTGGTTGTTCTTGCAACATTACACTGTGAATCACTGTAAAGCAGCATTTATATTGGTAAGGATATTGCAGATGCTGGAAATCTGAAATAAAACAGAAAATACTGCAAATACTCAACAGGACAGACAAATAGAGCAACAATGGACATTGATGCCATTGCAAAGAGGGGTGACCAACTGCATTGTTCATATTAAGCCAGGAGCGCTTGAAAAAGAGGGCTTGCTTGGTTTAGTTATTGTATGTCACGCATTGTTATGGTGCTAGTCATGTTAATAAAGGTTTATGTTAATTTGCATCAAAATTTATCTTCATTGTGATTATTCAGTCCTCGCGTTCAATGCAACTTCCACCCAGAGGTCCAGCCAGAATTTTCCCCACTCCTGCACTACACAAATGCAAGCTGCTGCTCTTCCAATGTCATCAATACCAGGAGTATTCTGGAGCAGATAAGAGGAGGGTTGGCCAATTCCTGCAGATTGACAGTGCAAATAACCAGAGTAGCACTGCAGTTTTCCCAAAGTAAAGCAGCTTTCTTGTGCTCAAAAGAGAGTTGTGAAATAAACAATAAGCTTGAGAAGTCAAAAAATGGCTAATGGAATTTAATACAGATAAAGGCACAGTGGCAGGGAGGAAAAAAATAAAAGCAGATAAAATTCAAAGAACCATAGAATTTCTAGTGTAGGAGCCATCCGACCCATCAAATCTACACCAACCCTCTGAAAGAGCACCCTAACCTTCCCTCCTCCCACTCATGGCTGTAACCCCACCTAACCTGTTCCCACCAACAGCGACCAGGTGTGGATGGCGCCGGCGGGAAGCCGTCGCTTTGGGCAGGCCGCTCGGCCCATCCGGGCCGGAGAATAGCGGGTGTAGCGGAGAATCGCCATTTTGAGTGTCCCGGGCGATTCTCCGGCCTGCCCCGCGCAGAACTCGACAGTGCCATTCCCGCCGCTTGGGTGCATTGCGGGAGGGCGTTGGACCGGCGTCACGGGGTAAAATGGCACGCCAAGCAATTCTCCAAACCGGCACGGGAGCGGAGAATAGCGCCCCAGGATCAAAGACTCTTACCAAGGGGAGGTCAGGCATGACCGTCTCACTGAGAACGCCATCCAATGTGTTGCGTGAGGCTACCACTCTGCCAAATGTAAGAACACTGCTAGCATTGCAAATCTGGGCATTTGTGAGGAGTCCACGGACCGTCAGCGGAATTGTATTCTGCTGCCTTTTTTTTAACCTCACACTACAACATGTGCCTATTTCCTCCATTATCTCTATGCTACTCATGCTATGTTTCACAGTAACTTCATTTGAAGCCTACTTGTGACAATAAGCGATTTTCATTTCATTTCATTCATGCTGGATGATCAATCCTGGTTCAATGTGAGATGTATTAGGTTGTGCACGACCCAACCCCAGGTGTAGCAATAAGTGAGGTATCAACTTACTGAAGCTACAACACAGGACCACATGAATGTTAAACATGCTGTAGTAGAGAGCAAAGCTTTGAAACGCTGCATCCCCAACCCCATCCCCTCGATGGTGGCCGGGCTGAACTAAGCACCCAGAGGCCAGAATCCAGGGCAGGAGGCAAACGCAACCTCGGCCATCGGGCCCCGGGTGAAGCCGCGCCGCTCACCATTAAACAGCGCCGAATTGACGACTCCTCCGACGATGGCCAGCCCGAGGCCAAACTTGCCGACGGTTTCCAAGACCTTGCCGGCCATTTCCAACCTCGCCAAGAACACACAGGTAGAGAAAAACGCTCAGCTGTGACTCTCAAACAAGCCGCACGGTCACCTTCAGAAGGCTACTACGCATGCCCAGCGTCCCACTCAGCAGTAAACTCACATTCCATTGGCTGACGAGAACGTGATGCTGCATCATGGGGGATGTAGTCCCCCGGGCCGAAAGCGATTTGAACTACAACCCCCAGGGTACCTTGCGCCCCTTACAAGAGACACGTGGAGTCAGTCTGCGCTCGTGTTCCAGTTGCGTCATTACTGTTACCATCTCAAATTATTGCTCAATATTAAATGTCCAGATTCACATTCTTCACTTGTGGAATGTTGAAATATTTTCATGAAATGGTGCTTGTGCACTGAGTTGGTCAGTGAAAGGAAATAATCATCCAGCAGTGGGTAGTAGAGCGGAGCTGCTGATTGGCTGTTGCCAGGGACATTTGCATACGTCCGTGTGCTCACCCTAACTTGAGGGTGTACCTCAGCAAGTGCCCCTAGCTGTTCAAGTGAACACAAGCATCCAGCAGAGGGTAGTAGAGCAGAGCTGCTGATTGGCTGGTGCTAGGGAAATTTGCATATGTCCGTGTGCTCACCCTAACTTGAAGGTGGTTTGTGGAGGAGCTGTTGTCAAGTGACACTTAAACCCAAAACACTTCTTCAGTGTTTCCCTCCCTATACCCCCTCCTCTAACCAAAAAAAAACCCAACCGCTGTAAAGATCAAGAGGAAGCCTCGAGGGCAGGTAGAAGTTGAACCGTGATGTCACAGCCTTCAGGTAAGGGACTGGCTGGTGACTGGTAAGTAGTTTTTCTTTTATTTTCGTGCGGGGCGCAGAGGTTGTTGAGTGAGTGCTTGCTGAGAAGGGGAGTGAATAACAGGTAAGCTCTTTCTTTTTCTTTTTTTATCTAGAGGGGATGGC
Organism: Scyliorhinus torazame; assembly: GCF_047496885.1. Taxonomy (NCBI): domain Eukaryota; kingdom Metazoa; phylum Chordata; class Chondrichthyes; order Carcharhiniformes; family Scyliorhinidae; genus Scyliorhinus; species Scyliorhinus torazame. The sequence continues at coordinate 94,008,885 of NC_092727.1, forward strand.
AGGGAAGGTAGTGCAATGTTCCTCCTGCAGAACGTTTGAGGTGAGGGACGCCGTCAGTGTCCCTGCTGATTTTATCTATGGAAAGTGCACCCATCTCCAGCTCCTCCGGAACCGCGTCAGGGAACTGGAGCTGGATGAACTTCGGATCATTCGGGAGGCAGAGGTGGTCATAGATTGAAGCTTCAGGGATGGAGTTACTCCGAAGAATCAAAATAGATGGGTGACGGTGAGTGGGGCTGGGAGGAAGCAGTCAGTCCAGGGATCCCCTGTGGTCGTTCCCCTTGGTAACAAGTATACCGCTTTGGATACTGTTGAGGGGGGGGGGGGGGCTTACCAGGGGTAAGCCATGGGGTACAGGTCTCTGACACAGAGTCTGTCCCTGTTGCTCAGAAAGGAAGGGGGGAGAGGAGTAGAGCATTAGTCATTGGAGACTCCATGGTTAGGGAGATAGATAGGAGATTCTGTGGGAACGAGAGAGACTCGCAGTTGGTGTGTTGCCTCCCAGGTGCCAGGGTGCGTGATGTCTCGGATTGTGTTTTCGGGATCCTTAAGGGGGAGGGGGAGCAGCCCCAAGTCATGGTCCACATAGGTACCAACGACATCGGTAGGAAAAGGGATAGGGATGTAAGGCAGGAATTCAGGGAGCTAGGGTGGAAACTTAGATTGAGAACAAATAGAGTTATTATCTCTGGGTTGTTACCCGTGCCACGTGATAGCGAGACGAGGAATAGGGAGAGAGAGGAGTTGAACACGTGGCTACAGGGATGGTGCAGGAGGGAGGGTTTCAGATTTCTGGATAATTGGGGCTCATTCTGGGGTTGGTGGGACCTCTACAAACGGGATGGTCTACACCTGGACCAGAGTGGTACCAATATCCTGGGGAGGAAATTTACTAATGCTGTTCGGGAGGGTTTAAACTAGTTCAGCAGGGGCTTGGGAACCTGAATTGTAGCTCCAGTATACAGGAGGTTGAGAGTAGTGAGGTAATGAGTAAGGCTTCAAAGTTGCAGGAGTGTACCGGCAGACATGAAGGTGGTTTAAAGTGTGTCTTCTTCAATGCCAGGAGCATCCGGAATAAGGTGGGTGAACTTGCGGCATGGGTTGGTACTTGGGACTTCGATGTCGTGGCCATTTCGGAGGTTAGAAACAGGAAAGGAGAGGTCACCCTGTTAGGGGTTTTCTATAGGCCTCCGATAAGTTCCAGAGATGTAGAAGAAAGGATTGCAAAGATGATTCTGGATAGGAGCGAAAGCAACAGGGTAGTTCTTATGGGGGACTTTAACTTTCCAAATATTGACTGGAAACGCTATAGTTTGAGTACTTTAGATGGGTCTGTTTTTGCCCAATGTGTGCAGGAGGGTTTCCTGACACAGTATGTAGATAGGCCAACGAGAGGCGAGGCCATATTGGATTTGGTACTGGGTAATGAACCAGGACAAGAAGGTGAGCACTTTGGTGATAGTGACCACAATTCGATTAAGTTTACTTTAGTGATGGAAAGGGATAGGTATATACCGCAGGGCAAGAGTTATATCTGGGGGAAAGGCAATTATGATGCGATGATGCAAGACTTAGGATGCATCGGATGGAGAGGAAAACTGCAGGGGATGGGCACAATAGAAATGTGGAGCTTGTTCAAGGAACAGCTACTGCATGTGCTTGATAAGTATGTACCTGTCAGGCAGGGCGGAAGTGGTCGAGCAAGGCAACCGTGGTTTACTAAAGCAGTCGAAACACTTGTCAAGAGGAAGAAGGAGGCTTATGTAAAGATGAGACATGAAGGTTCAGTTAGGGCGCTCGAGAGTTACAAGTTAGCGAGGAAGGACCTAAAGAGAGAGCTAAGAAGAGCCAGGAGGGGACATGAGAAGTCTTTGGCAGGTAGGATCAAGGATAACCCTAAAGCTTTCTATAGATATGTCAGAAATAAATGAATGACTAGGGTAAGAGTAGGGCCAGTCAAGGACAGTAGTGGGAAGTTGTGCTTGGATTCCGAGGAGATAGGAGAGGTGCTAAATGAATATTGTTCATCAGTATTCACACAGGAAAAAGACAATGTTGTCGAGGAGAATACTGAGATTCAGGCTACTAGACTAGAAGGGCTTGAGGTTCATAAGGAGGAGGGGTTAGCAATTCTGGAAAGTGTGAAAATAGATAAGTCACCTGGGTCGGATGGGATTTATCCTAGGATTCTCAGGGAAGCTAGGGAGGAGATTGCTGAGCCTTTGGCTTTGATCTTTAAGTCGTCTTTGTCTACAGGAATAGTGACAGAAGACTGGAGGGTAGCAAATGTTGTCCCCTTGTTCAAGAAGGGGAGTAGAGACAACCCCGGTAACTATAGACCAGTGAGCCTTACTTCTGTTGTGGGCAAAATCTTGGAAAGGTTTATAAGACATAGGATGTATAATCATCTGGAAAGGAATAATTTGATTAGAGATAGTCAACACGGTTTTGTGAAGGGTAGGTTGTGCCTCACAAACCTTATTGAGTTCTTTGAGAAGGTGACCACACAGGTGGATGAGGATAAAGCAGTTGATGTGGTGTATATGGATTTCAGTAAAGCGTTTGATAAGGTTCCCCATGGTAGGCTACTGCAGAAAATACGGAGGTATGGGATTGAGGGTGATTTAGCAGTTTGGATCAGAAATTGGCTAGCTGGAAGAAGACAAAGGGTGGTGGTTGACGGAAAATGTTAAGACTGGAGTCCGGTTATTAGTGGTGTACCACAAGGATCTGTTTTGGGGCCACTGCTGTTTGTCATTTTTATGAATGACCTGGAGGAGGGCGTAGAAGGATGGGTGAGTAAATTTGCAGATTACACTAAAGTCGATGATGTTGTGGACAGTGCAGAAGGATGTTACAAGTTACAGAGGGACATAGATAAGCTGCAGCGCTGGGCTGAGAGGTGGCAAATGGAGTTTAATGCAGAAAAGTGTGAGGTGATTCATTTGGAAGGAATAGCAGGAAGACAGAGTACTAGGCTAATGGTAAGATTCTTGGCAGTGTGGGTGAGCAGAGGGATCTCGGTGTTCATGTATATAGATCCCTGAAAGTTGCCACCCAGGTTGAGAGGGTTGTTAAGAAGGCGTACGGTGTGTTAGCTTTTATTGGTAGAGGGATTGAAGCCATGAGGTCATGTTGCCTGGTATGGAGAGAAGATCTTATGAGGAAAGGCTGACGGACTTGAGGCTGTTTTCATTAGAGAGAAGAAGGTTCAGAGGTGACTTAATTGAGGCATACAAGATGATCAGATTGGATAGGGTGGACAGTGAGAGCTTTTTTCCTCGGATGGTGATGTCTAGCATAAGGGGACATAGCTTTAAATTGAGGGGAGATAGATATAGGACAGATGTCAGAGGTAGGTTCTTTACTCAGAGAGTCGTAAGGGCGTGGAATGCCCTGCCTGCAACAGTAGTGGACTCGCCAACACGAAGGGCATTCAAATGGTCATTGGATAGACATATGGACGATAAGGGAATAGTGTAGATGGGCTTTAGAGTGGTTTCACAGGTCGGCGCAACATCGAGGGCCGAAGGGCCTGTAGTGCGCTGTAATGTTCTATGTTCTATGTTCTATAAATTATTAACACATTCCAATCTCTTAATGTGCCACTGTCAGCACTCTTTAGAAGCAAGAGGAAGCCATTCGAGCCTTCGGCCTGCTCCACCATTCATTATGTTAGGTAACTTGGACATTATGAATTCTCACTCTGTGTACCCGAACAGGCGGCGGAATGTGGTGACTAGGGGTTTTTCCACAGTAACTTCATTGCAGTATTAATGTAAGCCTACTTGTGACAATAAAGATCATTATTATAATGATCATGGCTGATCATCAAGTTCAATACCCAGACCCCGCCTCCCCCTCACCCCCTCGCGCCCCCCCCCCCCCCCCCCCCCCATCTCCCTTGGCGCCTTTAGCCCCAAGAGCTATATCTAATTCTTTAAATTTATGATGTGGAGATGCCGGCGTTGGACTGGTGTGGGCACAGTAAGAAGTCTTACAGCACCAGGTTAAAGTCCTACAGGTTTGTTTCGAATCACTAGCTTTTGGAGCGCAGCTTCTTCCTCAGATGAATGAAGAGATGGGTTCCACAAACACATATATAAACAAATTCAGTGATGCAAGTTGGTATTTTGAATGCGAGCCTTTGCAGGTAATTAAGTCTTCACAGGTCCAGACGGTGCTAATGGAGAGAGTGATAATCACAGGTTAAACAGGTGTGAATTGTCTCAAGCCAGGACAGTTGGTAGGATTTCGCAAGCCCAGGCCAGGTGGTGGGGGGGTGAATGTAATGCGACATGAATCCAAGGTCCCGGTTGAGACTGTAATCATGCGTGCAGAACTTGGCTATGAATTTCTGCTCGGTGACTCTGCATTGTTGCGCACCATTCTTGAAATTACACAACGTTTTGACCTCCACTATTTTTTGTGGTAGTGAATTCCACATATTCACACCGCTCCCTGGATAAAGAAAGTTCTTCCCACCTCAGCCCTAAAAGGTTTACTCCTTATCCTCAAACTACGACCCTTAGTAGGGCCTGTACTGCGCTGTAATGTTCTATGTTCTATTGGTAACATTCTTTCTGAATCTACCCTATCTAATCCTGCTCGAATTTTGTAAGTTTCCATGAGATCCCCTCTCTTCTAAACTTAAATATATATAATCCTGACTGATTTAGTCTCTCATAAATGACAGTTCCGCCATCCCAGGAATCAGCTTGGGAAACATTTGCTGCACTCCCTCCAGAGCAAGAACATCCTTCCTCAGATAAGAACACCAAAACTGCACACAATCCTCCAAATATGGCCTCACCAATGCTCTATACAATTTCAGTAAAACATCTCTATTCCTATACTCAAAACCTCTCGCGATGAAGGCGAGCATAGCATTTGCCTTCTCTACTGCCTGCTGTTCCTGCTGTAGCCACGTAAAATGGCTGCGTTCCGATTAATCTGGCCAAAACCCAGTTTGAAATGGCTAACCCGAAAGACTGCTGGGAAAAGCAGCTAACAAGACACAAGCAGGCAGCTGCAGACAGTATTGCATATTCGACTCTGGGGAAGTTAGCCCAGATCGAAACTCAGGGCTATCAACAGCCCATCAACCCAGGTATTTGCAGTTACATTCAGGACTGTTTGCAGCCCATCTATCCAGACATCTGCAGTTAAATCGGCTATCCCCGGGAACAATTGCAACATATTAGCAATTGAATACCGGGCCAGACCTGTCTGCGCCTGCAGTGGCCGAAACAAAGACAGGTGAACGACCACCCCCCGATCGAGGAATCGCCTCACCATTGGACACATCGACCCCAGGGATTGGGGACAAATCCAATCACTTGGGACTCAGGGTCAAGGGCCGCCCCGGGAGGCGGAAAGCCCCTGGGCCCTATAAATGTGAGGGGCCAAGTTCAGATCTCTCTCTCTCTCCTCATCGCCTGCTCGAGACCTTCGCAAGAACAGCAACCGGCAACAGTAAGTTTGAATCCAGCGATCGCTATCCGGTAAAGACACCTAGCCACCGACCTGTAGCAGCCTTTTGAATCCTGCGGGCCAGATCTGATTGGACAAGCCATTCGTTTCCCTGACCTGGTGGGCTCTTCCTAAATTAAGTATTGTCCAGTAGTGATAGGTTTATTATATAGAAAGTAGTATTAGGGTAATAATATTGCTTGTTGTATATAATAAATGACCGTTGTTTTAATCCTTACTAAGCGGTGTGCTGTGTTATTAATCATAACCTGAACTTGAACCACGTGGCGGTATCATAAAGATACCTGGCGACTCATGAGCAAAGGTGACGTAATCAGAGCAAATAGACTAAGGTTAAAAAGAGCAACACTGCGCCATTACTTTCAGTGACTGATACAAGAGGACACCAAGGTCTCGCTGCGTATCCACCTCTCTCAATGTACACCCATTCAAATAATAATCTGCCTTCCTATTTTTGATAATGAAATGGACAATCTCACATTTATCCACATGATTCTGCATCTGCCATGCATGTGTCCATTCATCTGCAAATTTGGATATAATACATTTAGTTCCTTCGTCCAAATCACAGTTGGGGTCCATAAGACCATAAGACATAGGAGCGGAAGTAAGGCCATTCGGCCCATCGAGTCCACTCCACCATTCAATCATGGCTGATTTCAACTCCATTTACCCGCTCTCTCTCCATAGCCCTTAATTCCTCGAGAAATCAAGAATTTATCAACTTCTGTCTTAAAGACACTCAACGTCCTGGCCTCCACCGCCCTCTGTGGCAATGAATTCCACAGACCCACCACTCTCTGGCTGAAGACATTTCTCCTCATCTCTGTTCTAAAGTGACTCCCTTTTATTCTAAGGCTGTGCCCCCGGGTCCTAGTCTCCCCTGCTAATGCAAACAACTTCCCTACGTCCACCCTATCTGAGCCATTCATTATCTTGTAAGTTTCTATTAGATCTCCCCTCAACCTCCTAAACTCCAATGAATATAATCCCAGGATCCTCAGACGTTCATCGTATGTTAGGCCTACCATTCCTGGGATCATCCGTGTGAATCTCCGCTGGACCCGCTTCAGTGCCAGTATGTCCTTCCTGAGGTGTGGGGCCCAAAATTGCGCACAGTATTCTAAATGGGGCCTAACTAATGCTTTATAAAGCTTCAGAAGTACATCCCTGCTTTTATATTCCAAGCCTCTTGAGATAAATGACAACATTGCATTTGCTTTCTTAATTACGGTCTCAACCTGCAAGTTTACCTTTAGAGAATCCTGGACTAGGACTCCCAAGTCCCTTTGCACTTCAGCATTATGAATTTTGTCACCGTTTAGAAAATAGTCCATGCCTCTATTCTTTTTTCCAAAGTGCAAGACCTCGCACTTGCCCACGTTGAATTTCATCAGCCATTTCTTGGACCACTCTTCTAAACTGTCTAAATCTTTCTGCAGCCTCCCCACCTCCTCCATACTACCTGCCCCTCCACCTATCTTTGTATCATCGGCAAACTTAGCCAGAGTGCTCCCAGTCCCGTCATCTAGATCGTTAGTATATAAAGAGAACAGCTGTGGCCCCAACACTGAACCCTGCGGGACACCACTCGTCACCGGTTGCCATTCCGAAAAAGAACCTTTTACCCCAACTCTCTGCCTTCTGCCTGACAGCCAATCGTCAATCCATGTTAGTACCTTGCCTCGAATACCGTGGGCCCTTATTTTACTCAGCAGTCTCCCGTGAGGCACCTTATCAAAGGCCTTTTGGAAGTCAAGGTAGATAACATCCATTGGCTCTCCTTGGTCTAACCTATTTGTTATCTCTTCAAAGGTCCTAGCACAGATCCCTGCGGTAGCCCACTAGTCACTGTCTGCCAATCAGAAAAAGACCTATTTATTCAACATTTTGCTTCTTGTCTGCTGACTAGCTTTCTATCCATCTCAAGACACTACCTGTAATCCCATGCGCTTTCACTTTACATATTAAACTGCTGTGGTGAGACCTTGTCGAAAACCTTCTGAAAGTCTAAATGAACCACATCCACTAGTCCTCCCTGGTCAACTCTATTAGTTACATCTTCAAAGAATTCTAGTAGATTTGTCAAGCATGATTTTCCTTTCGTAAATCCATGCTGACTTTGTCTGATTACACCACTGCTTTCCAAATGATGTGCTATGAAATCCTTGATAATGGTGTCCAGCAACTTCCCTACTACCAACGTTAGGCTCACTGGTCTATAGTTCCCTGTTTCTCGCTACCTGTGGACAATCAACAATGATTTCATGGCCACCATTAGACTTTTAATTCCAAACTTTTATTGAATTCACCATCTGCCATGGTAGGATTTGAACCCAGGTCCTCAGCCTTAGAGAAGGTCATTGCAAGTCTCCTTACTCGCCTTCGCCCTGTGGCTGAAGAGGTCATCTCAGAGTCTCAATCCAAATTCCGCCCGCTAACGGGCACAATGGAGATGACCTTTACTACGTGGCAACATCAAGAGAAGAGCAGGGAACGGCACAAACTCTTGTTTATGGCCTTCTTTACCTCACAAAGGCCTTCGACACTGTCAACCATGAGGGATTCTGGAGTATCCTCTTCCATTGCGGTTGCACCCAAAAGCTTGTCACCACCCTCTGCCTGCTGCAAAATTACATGCAAGCTGTGATCCTGACCAGTGGAAGCACCACCGTGCAAATTCACGTTCAGACTGGGATCAAGCAAGGCTATTGTCATTGCAGCAATGCTCTTCTCGTTCTTCCTTCCCCCATCCTTCCTTCCGGCTAGAAGCGGCGGCAGGGAGCCCCATGCTTTTGCTGCAAAACCACGGAGGAAAGTTTCCTCCATTTTCTAGCTGTGAGCAAGCAAGGGGACTGAAGATGGATTTAGACAAAGAATAAAACTGAAAACGGGAACCAAACAGTGTAAAGATGATTTCTTGTGGTATATAATCCCCACAGTACAGAAGGAGGCCATTCGGCCCATCGAGACTGCACTGACCCTCCGAAAGAGCACTCTAATCTGGACCCAATCCGCTCGCCCTATCCTTGTAGCCCCACCCAGCGACAATTTAGCATATTAAATCCACCTAACCTGCACATCTTTGGTCTGTGCGAGGAAACCGGAGCACTTGGAGGAAACCCACGCAGACATGGGAGGAATGTGCAAACTCCACACATACAGCCGCCGAAGGTCGGAATCCAACTTAGGTGCCTGGTGCTGTGGGACAGCAGTGCTAACCACTGTGCCACTGTGCTGCCCCTCTTGGCTTTGTTAATTGTGCAAATGTAAATCTAGATGCAAAGCCCATGTGTGTTATGTGCAGGGAGCTACTGGAAAATTAAAGTTTAAAACCCTCAAAACTTCAAAGACATTTGAAGACCAAGCATGGCCCATTCGATCACAAACATCTTTATTTTTTTCAAATGATGCAGCAAGAAATTGAATCATCAGCTGATGTCCTTAGTAGGAATGTAACATTGAATGACAAAGCAAGTGAGATTGTGAGAACCAAGCACGTTCATTTGTCCCACTAAAGGTAAGCAAAAATGGTGTGTCGCGAAGGTCAGCCAGTCTGGGTCACGAAGGTCGGCTGGTTGGTAAAAGAAGATCCCAGGAAAAGAAGTTAGAAAAAACTGATTTAGATAGTCATTTTCCAATTTATTTAATGAACTGAATGGCCAATGCTGCATCAGTCAATAGAAGTTGCATATTTTAAGAACTTTGATCAACTTAAAGCACTATTCTTCCTTTGTTTAGAAATGCATTTGACTCGAACTAAACCAATAACGAGTGGATGACCAGATGCCAGTGGCAAATGCCTTAAATGCATTGGGAAAAATAATGTGAGGATCTCATCCACCACTCTCACTATAGAATCACACTGTAGACGTCACATGGTAAACAGTGGCATCGACTGTTGCTTCAGAAAACGAAACCATGAACTTTTGAAAGGAACTGCTCCAAGAAGAAATTCTTGGTCGGGAAAATACAAAAGGCGTCGTGGCATAAACATCAAGCTAGACACCCCCAGGGACACTCTTTCTCTGCTTCCAAATATGTAGACGGCATTTAGGAGTTCTGAAATACCACTTAACCATAAAAATTAACCTGCTGACCCGCCTACAATGGACTCAAACTGAGTGCGTTTGTCTTTTAAAACAGTTGTAATGTTTTTATATGGTTAGAGACTGAGTCATCCTTCATGGCATTTTCATGCTTTTTTGTCTGGGTAACAAAGCAATTTAATGAACAATCAAAGGAAGCCATAATTAAAAATTATCCACACATTTAAAATGTGCTTAGTTTGTGAAATGCGAGGTGCAACTTTGGCACGGTTCAGTTTCTAATATATTTGTAACGATTGTTTTGCAAAAGAGGGCTTCTGAAGACTTCCTTTGCAATAAAGGCATGGACATTGTTAAATTACAATGGATAATTATATATAGGAATGACCTCACAGAAAAACCTTTGGTAAATGCTATAATTTCTGGAATAAACATGTTTCTATATACTGTCATCAAGTAATGTAATATTGAGATATGCAGTGATGAGCTGTCCAATAATATTCTAATTAGCCATTGGTTATTGCTGTTAACCCGGAGCAAGGAATATAAACAGTAACATATAAAATGGGAGTCATGTAATTTATAAGCCTACTTCAATGCTTCAAAATATTGAGAGAAGTGCTAAATGATGTTATAAATGTCAATGCAAAAGTTTTCTTGATAGATGATCCCTTTCTCACATCTAATATCCAACCTCTGTTGCATTCGTTTTGGTAGCCATGATGTGGAGATGCTGGCGTTGGACTGGGGTGAGCACAGTAAGAAGTCTTTTTGTTCAGACTAATTGTTATCTGCATTAAATCACAACTCATTTTATAGTCTCTGACTCCAATTCGTTCGTTCTCCGAACATGTGAAATGACTTTCATCCTGTCATCTTCCCTTCTTCTCAAGAACTGCAGGCTTTTAAAACCATAGTCTTTGATGTGTTAGGCAGGTCGGTTTGGAGTGGACTGCACTTGATGCAGCGATGCGAGAAACAGACCTCTAACACTGTAGAAGATCCAACACAGTTTTATTGAACAATAGAACTAACATACATATTTAAATGTGGGTCGGCACTATACTGAACTGACTGGAGACATTATACTAGCCTGACCAGACTTACCAGCTACCGCATGGTGTTTGCACTGTGCTAGCTCGTGGACTCTGACTGTCTCAGTGGCTGGGTCCAGAGAGAGCGGGAAACCTAGTGCTCTCTGGCTTTATAATGGTGGTGTCCTGTCTGGTGATTGGCTGCACTGTGCTGTCTGCTTACTGGTCATCCTATGTGTCAATCACTGCCTGTCTGCACTTCATTATATACATGTGTGGATATTATGACATCTCCACCCCCTTTTAAAAAAAAAATACTAAGTTGTGGATGCTTATAAATATATACATATATGTGCCTGACTATATATAGAAAGATATCTAAACGAAAGTATATACATAGGAAGGTTGAGATAGTGCGGATACATGGCAAATGAAATGCTATGTACAGAGGTCCAATTGGTGAAGTCACAAAAATGTACAAAAGCTCAGTCTATAGATTTAGTCTTTGTGGTGGATGCCGAATTCTGGTTGATCGGCGCAGAGGTGGATTAGGAGCCACCTGCGCTTGGAGAGGCGGGATCGCTGGCATCGCGGTGGGCGCATGGACCGGCAGGATTGCTGGTAGATCGGTGGCCTCGTGGTCGGGTACGTCCGGAGGAGGCATCGTAGGTGGCGGGGCACACCGGTCAGGTAGCGGGTGTGGAACTCTTTGCAGTGCCCGTCTGTTGCACCGTAGCAGGGAGACATCAGCCATGCGGACAAGGAATGATCTTGGGGCCACTTGTTTGAGCACAACAGCTGTGGCTGACCAGCCGCCCTCAGGCAACTGTACGCGAACATGGTCAGTTGGGGCCAACTCGGGCAGATCCGTGGCATGGGCATTGTATGTGGCTTTCTGTTGGGCCCGTGACTGCTGCACTTTCTGTAGGACCGTGAGGTGTTCAAGGTCGGGAACGTGGATGGCTGGAACTGTGGTCCTCAGAGTGCGATTCATGAGCATCTGGACTGGAGACAACCCAGTGGACAGTGGGGTCGCCCTGTATGCCAGCATCGGCAGGTTCAAATCGGAGCCTGAATCTGCAGCTTTGCACAGCAGCCGCTTTACAATGTGGACCCCTTATTCGGCCTTCCCGTTTGACTGTGGGTAGTGGGGACTGGAGGTAATGTGATGGAAGTTGTAGGACTGTGCGAAGTCAGACCATTCCTGGCTGTAAAAGCAAGGACCCTTGTAGCTCATTACTGTGAGCGGTATCCCATGCCTGGCGAACGTTTCTTTGCAGGCTTTGATTACCGCCTTTGACGTGAGGTCAAACAGTTTCACTACTTCTGGGTAACTGGAGAAGTAGTCGACCAGGAGTACGTAGTCATGCCCCTTGGCGTGGAAAAGGTCTACAGCTACTTTGGACCACGGAGAGGTCACAATCTCGTGCTGATGCAACGTTTCTTTGGGCTGAGCTGGCTGAAACTTCTGACAGGTAGGGCAATTGAGGACTGTGCCGGCAATGTCCTGGCTGATGCCCGGCCAGTAGACCGCCTCCCGAGCTCTGCGTCGGCATTTCTCGACCCCAAGGTGACCCTCATGGAGTTGGCCCAGCACCATAGCACACACACTCTGAGGAATTACGATTCTGTCGAGTTTCAGAAGGATTCCCTCCACCACTGTCAGGTCATCTTTTACGTTATAGAACTGCGGACATTGTCCCTTCTGCCAGCCATTGCTGAGGTGCTGCATCACGCGCTGCAGCAGAGGATCCTTGGCTATCTCCTCACGAATTTGGACCACCCATTCGTCGGAGGCCGGAAGGTTCGAGGCACACAACTGCACTTGGGGCTTCTATGTGGCAGATGAAGTCACTTTGTTTATGCGGTGCGGTAATGGACCTGGACAGGGCATCTGCAACGATCAGCTCTTTACCTGGCGTGTAGAACAGTTCGAAGTCGTAGCAGCGTAGCTTTAGAATAATACGCTGTAACCGAGGTGTCATGTCGTTTTAATCCTTCTGGATTATGTGGACTAGAGGCCTGTGGTCCGTCTCTACCGTGAATTTCAGCAGGCCGTAAACATAGTCGTGGAACTTGACTATCCCTGTTAGGAGGCCCAGACACTCCTTCTCAATCTGAGCGTACCATTGCTCAGTGGGCGTCATGGCCCTGGAGGCATACGCCACTGGAGCCCAGGACGTGGAGTCATCCAGCTGAAGAAACATCGCCCCAATGTGGTCCTGGCTTGCATCAGTTGATATCTTGGTTTCCTTGGTTGGGTCGAAGAATGCTAGGACCGAGTCTGTTGTGAGTTTTGCTTTCAGCTCGCATCATTCCTCTTCATGCGTGGGCAGCCACTGGAATTCCGTCGACGTTTTGACGAGATGGCGGAGGGCCGTGGTGTGTGTTAGATGTTTTAGTTGCTGTGATATGAAGAGTCTAAAGTTCTTGTTCCTTTTTCACAAACATACATGTATTTCCTTCCGACAGCCTTTGCACAAAACTCTCACTATACATCACCTGACAGAGGCCACCTGAACCCCCTTTACATATCAGTGTCAATTAATGGATACTATACATAAATGAGACAACTAATTGCAATGTCTCTTAACCCATTACTTAACAGTCTCCCCTTCCTTGCAGAAAAAAAATAATTAGGTGAAAACAAAATTTCAAGAAACACAAAAACACACACATGATGTCCCCCCTCCCCTTTTTTTATTTTTTGTTTGGACGAGAAAGAAAAAAAAGTCACAGAAACAAGTGCCCTTCATGAACAATATGCAAAAGTTTCTGTGAACTCGCCCCTCTTTTCGTAAAACAGTCTGACAGTTGATAGCTCCTGTCGACCCATTTAATTTTTGTTATTTCCCCTCTGTCCAACATCTGCTTCAAACTTGCGATGTCTATCCGTAACCTCTTTTCATTGACACTTTTTGTAGAGTGCACATTTTCCCACAGGGATTTATTGTCAATGTGACAGTCAATTACCCAAATCCCCGAATCCCCAAATTTCTGTCAATATCATACTTATATAAAATTCCATATCCACTGCTCTACAAGGCTTAACGTCTCAGCAGCCAAAGTGCTTTTTACCACTCTCCTTATTTTCTTTGTTTCCCACACAAGCGGGCAACATTTACCATTGTTCCCCAAAAGCAAAATTATGAAACCTCCTGCGCTTGAAACCCCATCACATAAATTTGAGTAGGACGCATCACTATAAACTATGAGTTTCAAGTGCCTAAGGTCACCTAAAACCGGGAACTTCAAAACACACTCCTGCATTTTTAGTTTGGCCAATGCTTTATTTGCTCTTATTATGTCTTCCACTTTTATGATCATTCATTTTTGTACTCATCTCTAAGACATCAAAACTCACGTCCGGTCTAGTCTGTCTACCTAACCAGTTCAGTTGCCCAATTAAACTTCGCAGTTGCACTTTTTCTATCTTTGAAACCATTGCGTCTTTTTGTGAAACCCGGCCACGCCTAATTGCTATTGGGCTGATGCTTTCCAAATAAGATTGCTGACGTAAAGTTGCCCCTAACTTAGTCTGTCCAATTTCCAGTCCAATATATTTAAATGCACCGGAAACTTGCCTTCCAACCCTGAATTCTTTCCTCAAACCAGAGATTACAATAGCTTCAAAATCACTACTCCCTCCCCACAAAAAATCATCGACCTGCATCATAAAAATGCCAGAAAGATTTCCTTTATAGAGCCAGTAAAACATTGCAGGATCTGCTTTCAACTGGCAACAGCCTAACTTTAACAAAACTGACCTTACCGAAAAATACCAGACTCTAGGTGCATCATTTAATCCATATACACATTTGTTCAACTTCCAGAGTACCCCTTCTGTGTTAGCTGCTTCTTTAGGAGGACAGAGAAAAATGTCTCTCTGGAGCTGATGCCCCTGCAAAAAGGCAGCTTTTATATCTATAGATTTGCATTCCCATGCCTTTGTGGCTAATAAAGCCAAGAAGATCTTTAAAATAACCTTTCCTGCTGTAGGTGAATCTACCCTTAAATCCTGATCTTTTAAGTTTTCTTCAAATCCCCTTGCCACAAGCCTGGCCTTTGCCTTATAAGTTCCATCCGGAAGAACCTTTTCCGTGCAAATCCATCTGTGGGATAGAGCTCTTTGTCCCCTATCCGGTACTTCTGTGTATACCCCAAATTCACTCCAACTATGCAATTCTTGCTGTTTAGCTTCTTTGATAACTTTTTCATCTAATTTATTTGAAGCCACCAAAATCTCACGTGCATGTGGGCTTCTACTCCTATTAGTATTCGTAGTCTTACTTATGTTCCGAGATCTTGATAAACTACGTCCCCTCTCCCGCCTGGTATCTCGTTCTGTACTGCTACTGCTTGATCTTTCCCTTCTGCTGTGGGATGTCCTTTCAATTGTTCTCGACCTTTTCCTGCGGACCTGATCACTATCCGATGTACTATCTGAACTGGCACTGCGTTTCTGTGCCCTCCATTTTTGAACTTCGTTTTCCAAATCCATTGTCTTGATTCCTTCCCCTGAATGCTGTACATTCAACCAATGTTTATACTTTCCAGTGGCCTTCCCTGCTCTACTAATAACAGTTGCATCCTTCCATTGACTAGACCCTTCAGGCAAGTATGTCACTTTTGTAGCAACTTTTGGCAGTTGCCCTTTCGGAAAAATGGCCTGTTCTAATTCATCAGAAGTGCTGTGTTCCTCCACAGAAACCCTGTCTATATCAGTTAATTGGTCCTCATAGTTCTGTAACACATGCGTACCAGATGACTCTGGTTCTTCGTCATGTCTATCTGCTCTGTCTAAGTTTGAAAATTTGTAATCTGTACCCATTATCCTTGATGAATGTACCCTAACAGTTTGATTACCATGTTGCAAAATAATTGTTTTGCCATCTATGCCTCTGATCTTCCCTGGGCCTTTCCATTCAGTAGAATTGTCTCTTATAGTATACCATGCCTCCTTGCTGAAAAACGGCATCTGATGGCCGTACATTATGTCTTAAAGCTCTGCGAATTCTTTCAGAGACTTCTGCTTCCAAAAAAGCTTTTCTACTGCGATGTAATGCATTTAAATGTTCAGCAAAACCAAAGCTAATTGTAGTCCCCTCCCGGGCTGGAAGCTGGTCATCCAAAATGGACAGAATTTTAGGATTTCTACCAAACACTAATTGATAAGGACTATAGCCCCCAACCATCTGCAATGAATTCTTTGCATGTACTGCTCATGCTAAAGCTGAATTTAGGCTGCAATTTGGTCGATCTGCCTAACTTTTCCGAAGCATGTCATCGATGACAGCATATGATTTCTTTCACAGACACCGTTACTAAATGGGCTTTCTGCAGCCGTATTCATAACTCTGATATTCATGTTTTCCACATATCCCTAAACTAATCATTAGCAAATTCTCCCCCATTGTCCGTAAGGAATTTTGCCGGTGGACCCATTCCTGTCCCTGTCCATTTTTCCACAATTTGATCCAGAATTACTCTCTTTTCTTTGCTTTGTACAATCGTTGATTGACTAAATCTGGTCGCTAAATCTACAAAATGCAAAATAAATATATTATTTGCTTTATCCCAGATCTTAAGGTCCATGGCCACAATGTCGTTAAAATCCCTGGCCAAAGGTAGGGTTACTATCGGTCATGCTGGTGTCCTTCTGTACTTCCTACAAACTTCACAGCAGTCACTAACCTGTTCTATCAGGTTAGTATAGTCGTTATCCCTTACCCCTGCATCCTTTAATACATTTTTCAGCCTCCGAGGAGATGGATGTGCAAATTGCCTATGCAGTTTTAATACCACAAGCTTTTTTCAGCTAAAGTCACATTTTCAACTGCCATTAACACATCCTTAACCACTCTACTTGAAATATTATTTGTCAGTAATGGAATACAATAGTGTCCCGACTGTGTAAATTGTAAGTCCACCGTCTTTCCAAAAACTGTTGCCTCATCCTGTTCCATATCCAGTTTCATGTGTGCTTTCTTCATCGATGGTCTGCTCAGAAGCAAAGTTATCTCACTTGATACAACATCCGTGCTAATGAAATGATTCACTCCGGCAATATTGCAAGGAATTACCACTCTTTTCAGCGACTTCAGAGTGTTACCATCCCCAAACCTGGAACTTGTGGAACTTTCAAATTCCTTCATCTTGTTACGATTTTCAGCATTCAAAGAGTCCAGGTAACTTTTTAACCAGTCAATTCCACACACAGTAGATGTGCAGGTACTGTCCAATACAGCACAGTTGAAGGATTCTGCAACCAAAACCCTCATTACCGGCGTAAAACTGCTTGTCAATAGGACAAAGCCTTCTTTCTGGTCACTATCTTTTTCCTCTTCTGACTCTTCCGTGTCATGTGTTGCTTCAAACACTATCATAACGAGTTGGACAGTTGAAAGCATAACGCTATTGAGAGTCACATCGAAAACATCGATTTATCATGCCCTGTGCATTTCTGGGGTTCATCTTCCTATTGTAGGTTCTAACTGTGTTTCTGTCTTCATAATTTCCTTGTCTCAGCCTCCTTCTATAGTCTTGAGCCCTGTTCGTAGCCATACAATTTTGCCATCCTATTAGTAGTGTATCTTCCATATTCTGCCTTATTGCAGGCTGACCTATTTGGGTCATCAGAGCCATTGAAATCGAATGTTTCCCCAGAAACGTTTGTCAAGCTTTTGTCATCTGTTCGAATAAGGTATCCTTATCAGTAAACTGAACTCCTGTCAAAACCAGGAGCCTATCCATGTTGCTCACTCTAGCACAGTCAAGTAATTTAAAGGCCAACACAGACTGTGGAAATTCCAGGTTGTCTTTCTGCAGTCTTTTATATTGCCTGCCAAATTTCATTATATAGTCTTCCATGGAGATATCCTCCATTTTCCAAAACTTATCAAAATCCGACCATGCTTCATACGCACTTAACAAGTCATCTTTCTTATAAATCTTATCCATATAATGTAATAAAGTCTCCAGACCTTCTTCTGAGTCTAACTCTTCCAATTCCAGCTCAGAAAGCACTTTGTTTTCTGCCATATGGTAGAGAAAGAGCCAATGCCATACCTTGTTTTCTCTTTCCCAAAGCAGTTACCTTAGTCCACATAACTACTGCACTTCTCCATTTGTCGTACGATTCCCTTTCAGAAAATAAGGGCGGATAGTCATATCCAGCCATCTTTATCCTCGGTTCAGCCATATATCCCTTTTTATTTTTTATTTTCTCACTCACTCCTTGGTTTAATCTGGAAAGTTGTATCTTTCAACCCTTCGCATTTACACAGCAACCATCCTCTGCTACCAATTGTTAGACGTTTTAGTTGCTACCATCAGGGGGGCGAAGGCGCTGGCTGGGCTAATGGTGGAAATGGGAGGGGTGGACCCTTGGAGGTTCCTGCACCCAAGGGAACGGGAGTACTCGTTTTTCTCAGCGGTCCATAAGGTATACTCGCAGATCGATTTTTTTGTGGTGGGGAAGGCTTTGCTGGCTGGAGTCAAGGGGTCGGAATACTCTGCAATTGCAGTGTCAGATCACGCTCCACATTGGGTAGATATGGTGCTGGAGAAGGGGGCAGCGCAGAGACCGGGGTGTAAACTGGATGTGGGGCTTTTGGGGAACCAAGTGTTCTGTGAGAAAATTGAAAAGGTAATTAAGGAATACGTAGGTTTCAATTGTACGGGTGAGGTGTCGAAGGCAGTCGTCTGGGAGGCTCTGAAGGCGGTGGTGAGAGGTGAGGTAATTTTGTTTAAGGCCAGGGTCGACAGAGGAGAGGTTGGAGCAGCAGAGGGTAATAGATGAGATGTTGGAGGTAGATAAAAGGTATGCAGAGGATGGGGACCCGGCGAAGCTGGAAAAGAGGAAGGAACTACAGGCGAGCTTCGACCGACTGTCCACCAGGAAGGCGGTGCGCCAACTGAGACGAGCAAGGGGTGCAGTTTATGAACATGGAGATAAGCATGTATGTTAGCAGGTCAGCTCCGGAGGGAGGCAGCGGCAAGGGAAATTCTTCAGGTGAAGGATAGGGCAGGGAAGTTGGTGCTGGCCCCAGTGTTGATTAACAAGGTTTTTGAGGAGTTTTATGAGAGGTTGTACAAGTCAGAGCCACTCGGGGGAGACCGTGAGATGCAGGAATTTCTAGATAAGTTGGAGTACCCGAGGCTAGGGGAGGGGGACAGGGCAGCATTAGAAGGAGCAATAGTGGAGCAGGAGATAAAGGATGCGATTGGGAGGATGCAGTCGGGGAAGGTGTCAGGGCCGGATGGGTTTCCGGTGGAATATTATAAAAAATTTAAGGATAGGTTGGCACCCCTGATGGTGGGGATGTTTGAGGAGGTGAAAGGGAAGGGGCTGTTGCCACAAACCTTGGGGCAGGCATCGATTTCCCTGTTACTAAAAAAAGATAAGGATCCGACGGAGTGTGGGTCGGATCGGGCCATATCACTTCTGAATGTGGACGTAAAAGTGTTGCCGAAGGTACTGGCGGGTAGGCTGGAGGAGTGCCTTCCGAAGGTGATAGGGGAGGATCAGACGGGGTTCGTGAAAGGGAGGCAGCTGTTTTCGAACATTAGGAGGGCTTTGAACGTTGTTCTGGCACCGGTGGAAAGAAAGGAAGCAGAGGTAGTTGTGGCATTGGACGCCGAGAAGGCGTTTGATCGGGTAGAATGGGGGTACCTGATGGCAGTGCTGGAGCAATTTGTGATTGGACCAAGGTTTGTGAATTAGGTAAAGCTATTATATAAGGAACCGAAGGCGAGTGTCCGCACAAATAATATCAGTTCCAGATACTTTTCTCTCCACCGTGGGACGAGACAGGGATGTCCTATGTCCCCCCTGCTGTTTGCACTTGCGATTGAGCCATTGGCCATCGCATTGAGAAGTTCGGGAGCATGGAAAGGAATAGTGCGGGGGGGGGGAAATAGAGCATAGGGTGTCCTTATATGCCGACGACTTGCTGCTGTATGTGTCGGAGCCGAGTGCGTCGATAGGAGGAATATTGGAGCTACTGCGGGTATTTGGGTCTTTCACGGGGTACAAGTTGAATATGGACAAGAGTGAGTACTTTGTGGCGTCTCGGCCGGGGGTGGGGCGGGGGTGGGGCAGGGGTGGGGGGGCTGCCATTCCGTAGAGCAGGGACTCATTTTAGGTATCTGGGGGTGCAGGATGCCAGGAAGTGGGGGAGGCTTCGCAGGTACAACATCACTAGTTTGGTGGGGAGAGTGAAAGCCGATCTGGCAAGGTGGGACGGCCTTCCTCTGTCGCTGGCGGGTCGGGTACAGGCGATTAAAATGAATGTGTTGCCGCGATTCCTGTTTATTTTTCAATGCCTACCGATTTTCCTGCCAAAGTCTTTTTCCAGGGAGATTGAGGGAAGGATTACCTCATTCATATGGGGAGGGAAGGTGGCCAGAGTGAGAAAGGTGCTGCTACAGAGGGGAAGGCAGGCAGGGGGTTTGGGTCTCCCGAACCTTTTGTACTACTACTGGGCGGCGAATGTGGAGAAAGTGAGGAGCTGGGTCAGAGGGGTGGATTCTCAGTGGGTCAGAATGGAGGAGAGTTTGTGCAGGGGGTCGGGGCTGAAGGCACTTGCAACGCCGCTCCCGATAGCTCCGGGGAAATATTCAGGGAGTCCGGTAATAATAGCTTCATTGAAAATCTGGAGGCAGTTTCGCCAACAATTCGGGTTGGGTTTAGGGTCAAGGGAAATGCCGATTCGGGGGAACCACAGATTTGAGCCAGGGATGTGGGATGGAAGTTTTCGGAAATGGGAAGAGAAGGGGATTAAGACGCTAAAAGATTTGTTTCTTCGGGGTCGGTTTGCAGGATCGAGGGAGCTGGAAGCGAAGTATGGGCTAGAGCAGGGAGAAGTGTTTAGGTACATGCAGGTTCGGGATTTTGCCAGGAAGGAGTTACAGAGATTCCCAGAGGAACCTGCCTCCACATTGCTGGAGGAGGTGTTGACGACAAGGGGACTGGAGAAGGGGGCAGTGTCAACGGTGTACGGAGCTATTCTGGAAGAGGATAAGACACCACTGGAAGGGATCAAAGCAAAGTGGGAGGAAGAGCTGGGAGAGGTTATAGAGGAGGGGGTCTGGTGTGAGGTGCTCCGGAGAGTGAATGCCTCCACCTCATGTGCGAGGTTGGGGCTGATACAGCTGAAGGTGGTATATAGAGCGCACCTCACGAGGGTGAGGATGAGCCAATTTTTTGAAGGAGTAGAGGATGTGTGTGAGCGTTGCGGGGGGGGGGGGGGGGGGGGGGCGGTGGGGGGGGGGGGGGGGGGGGCGTGAATCACGTTCATATGTTTTGGTCCTGTCCAAAGCTAGTGGAGTACTGGAAGGAGGTGTTTAGGGTAATTTCCAAGGTGGTGCGTGTGAAACTGGACCCGGGTCCCCAGGAGGCCTTTTTCGGGGTGTCGGACCAGCCAGGGTTGGAAACGGGAGCGGAGGCAGATATCATCGCCTTCACCTCATTGATCGCCCGAAGGCGGATCCTGCTGGGATGGAGAGCAGCCTCTCCACCCAGTGCCCTGGCGTGGCGGGGGGACCTGTTGGAATACTTGACCCTTGAGAAAGTTAAGTTCGAACTGACGGGAAGCTCGGAGGGGTTCTACAAATCATGAGCACTCTTTATTGTGCACTTTCAAGAACTGGATAACATCGATCATTAGTTGGGGGGGGGGGGGGGTCTGTGTAGATTAAGGGTGACTACGGGTAATCCCTGATTCCTTTTTGTCATTTGTTTATGTAAACATGTGGGCTGATGTTTGGGGATTGGTGGGCGGATGGGATCATTGTTATTATGGGGATTGACATATCTTGCTGATTATTGTTTATTGTTGATGGGTGTAAATGTGGGAGAAAATGTGAAAAAGGAGAATAAAAATATTATTTTTAAAAAAATACATCACCTGACAGAGGCCACCTGAAGCCCCTCTATATATCAGTCCCCTTTACATATCAGTGTCAATTAATTGATACTTAACATAAATGAGACAACTAATTGCAATGTGTCTGAACCCATTACTTAACAGTGTGGGATGCCATATTGGGAATGAATTTCCCGAGGAAGTCGACCATTCCAAGAAAGCGGAGGACCGCCTTTTTGTCCTCTGGGGTCTTCATGGTGTTTTTCGCTGAGACCTTGTCAGTGTCTGGCCGTACGCCCTCCTGCGAGATGTGGTCACCTAGGAATTTGATCTCCGATTGACCAAATGAGCACTTGGCCCTGTTGAGCGGAAGACCATGTTCATGGATTCTTTGGAATACCTCCTTGAGGTGAGCGATGTGTTCCTGGGGCATTGTGGACCAGGTAATGACATCGTCAACGCACACTCGCACCCCCTCGATGCCCTCTGTTCCATGATTCCCGGATGGGCCGAAGTCCCGCTGCTCGAATGCCTGTCCCGCCGGCGTGGATTAAACCACCTCTCTTACCGGTGGGACAAGGCGGCTCGGGCGGGCTCCGGGGTCCTGGGGGGGGGCGCGGGGCGATCTGGCCTCGGGGGGGGGGGTGCCCCCACGGTGGCCTGGCCCGCGATCGGGGCCCACCGATCCGCGGGCGGGCCTGTGCCGTAGGGGCACTCTTTTCCTTCCACCATGGTGGAGGCGGAAGAGACTCACTCCACAGCGCATGCGCGGGGATGCCGCGAGCGGCCGCTAACGCTCCCGCGAATGCGCCGCCCAGCAATGTCATTTCCGTGCCAGCTGGCGGGGCACCAAAGGCCTCTTCTGCCAGCTGGCGGGGCATAAATCAGTCCGGCGCGGGCCTAGCCCCTCAAGGTTAGGGCTGGGCCTCCCAAGATGCGGAGGATTCCGCACCTTTGGGGCGGCGCGATGCCGGACTGATTAGCGCCGCTTTTGGCGCCGGTCAGCGGACATCGCGCCGATACCGGAGAATTTTGCCCCAGGCTTGTGTGAAGAATTGGATTTCATTGTACACAGTGGGCGGGATTCTCCGATATCGGCGCGATGTCCGCCGACCGGCGCCCAAAACGGCGCAAATCCCACCTGCATCACGCCGCCCCAAACATCGCAAAGTCTCCGGCCCGGAATGGGCTAGCAGCGACATGACGCTATCCTCGCTGGCTCACGTGGTTCACGCCGTGCGGCGAAACGTCGCATAAGACGCGCTGCTCCCCCCACCCGACCAGAAGACCCGACTGGATGGCCACCCGCCGCTCAGCCCCGAGGTTCCAGTCCCGCGACATTGAGGCGCTCCTGGACGCAGTGGAGCAGAGGAGGGAGGCCCTGTATCCCGGACACGGCCGTAGAGTCGCCCCACGCCACAGCCGGCGTCTGTGGAGGGAGGTGGCTGAGGCCGTCAGCGCTGTGGCCCTGACACCACGGACAGGCACCCAGTGCCATAAGAAGATGAACGACCTCGTCAGGGCAGCCAGGGTGAGCCCCCCCTTCACGATATCCATATCCCCCACATCCCCCATATCCCCCCTCCCCCATATCCCACCTCCCCATATCCCCCCTACTCCATATCTCCCCTCCCCATATCTCCCCTCCCCCATATCTCCCCTCCCCCATATCTCCCCTCCCCCATATCCCCCCTCCCCCATATCTCCCCCCTCCCCCATATCCCCCCTCCCCCATATCCCCCCTCCCCCATATCCCCCCTCCCCCATATCCCCCCCTCCCCCATATCCCCCCTCCCCCATATCCCCCCTCCCCCATATCCCCCTCACCCATATCCCCCATATCCCATATCCCCCATATCCCCAAGTGAATCCAGCCCTAACCTTAATTTCTGCAATACACGCGCTACCGATGGCATGCATTCATATACCTGCCTAACACTGTTGCCTTTTACCCCTGCCACCACCACCCCCAGGAGAAGCACGCACACAACACCAGGGAGCATGTGAGGACTGGAGGAGGCCCAGCTGATGAGAGGCCACTGACTGAACATGAGGAAAGGGCCCTGGAACTGGCTGGCGGACCTGAGCACCGGGAGGTTGCTGATGCAGAGGTCGGGGGCCCACCAGCAAGTGAGCCACCGACAGCCCGTCCCCCATATCACCTGATCACTGCCTGCGTGCCTAACCATGCATGCTTCATTGTGTATCGCAGGAGCAAACGTCGAGGCACCCATCCCCACAGTTGAATCCGCCCGCAGGATGCCCCTCGGAGACCACGGGAGACGGAGAGACCCGGACCCTCTGGCATGCGACGCCCGCACGATGCCCCTCGGAGACCACGGGAGACGGAGAGACCCGGACACTCTGGCATGCGACGCATGGGTCTGACTATTGGAGGCTGGCACCTGGCCAGGTGGACCAACTCACTTGCCCTCGCATCCCCCCTCCCCGGCACGCACCTCCCCGTCCCCTTCCCCGGCACGGACCCCCACCCTCCCCGGCACGGACCCCCACCCCCGTCCCCCGCCCCGGCATGCACCTCCCCATCCCCCTCCCCGGCACGGACCCCCCGTCCCCCGTGTCCCTCCCCGGCACAGACCACCATCCCCCCCGTCCCCCTCCACCTCCCCGTCCCCCTCCCCATCTAGGCCAGGACGCCCCAGGAAACGGCCGCCAAAGGAATCCCGTGTCAGAGGGCAGGAATCGCAGGAGTCCACCTCCAGTTCTACTGTACCGTCTGGGGAACCACCTAGGCATAGTCAAAGGGCCCGTAAGGTCAAACAATTAGACACTGAGTAAGTTGGCACGGGTGCAGGGCACAGATGAGTTTTAGGGGCGAGGGCACGTGCATGAACTCCTTTCGTTATTAAAGTCAATGTTACACCTACAGAAGCTGCCTTTGTGCTCTGTCCAATGCGTGCGGGGGTGTCATGTACGTTGAGCGCAAGTGTGTGTGTGAGGGGTGGTCTTACCTCAGCCCCAGGTGAGTCTGCCCCCTTCCCCCTGGGCCGCCATCAACATCCCCCCGGGCAGAGGACGGGACAGTGCGCTGCAGTGTCACAGCGCATGCAGGGATGGTCCGGGTGGATGGTGGTACTGTGGCCATGGGTCAGACATAGTCCAATGATGTGGAGCCAGGAGCTCACCGCAGGGCGGGTTGTCATCATCCTCCATGGCCTGCAATAGACACGCGTCCACCGGCAACAGTGTGAGCCCGGCCCATTGTGCCGCAGGTGGATCGGCAATGGGGGGGTGGTGTGCATGCAGGTGGGGTGGGTGGGCTTGGGGAGGGGGGGTGAGGGTGCTGGGTGGGTGGATGGGTAGGGGGTGTGGGTGGTCGGCTGTTGCCATGGTGTGCGGTCTGTGGCCATACTACCCGATTCCCACGCTCATCTAGTCAGTGAAGTGGGCGTCTATCAGCCTGTCCGGTGCCCGCTGGCCCAGCCGGTAACGGTGGACAGCCACCCGCCCATGTCTAGCCCGTCTGCCCTG